>NW_027256882.1:157703611-158353611 GCF_029215685.1 Pituophis catenifer annectens
AAGTTACAACAGCACTGAAAAAAGTGACGTGTGCCTATTTTTCACGCTCACAACCGTTGTAGTATCCCCATGGTCATGTGAACAAAATTCAGATGCTTGGCAACTGACTCATATTTATGATGGTTGCAATATCCTGGGATCATGTGATCCCCTTTTGCGACCTTTTGATAAGCAAAGTCAATGGGGAAGCCAGATTCACTGGACAACCGTGTTAGTAATTTAACAACTGCAGTGATTCACTTAACAACTGTGGCAAGAAAGGCCATAAAATGGGGCAAAATTAACTTACCGTCTTGCTTAGCAACATAAATTTTGGGCTCAGTTGTGGTCATAAGTCAAGCGCTACTTGTACTAGCTTTTCCTTTGCTGGGTTCCAATGAATATGTTGCACTCAAGAAGATCAATGCTTACGTGTGATATGCCTGCAATGAGACAGCCCTGCCTATTTAATTATTTTGTCCCATCTGTTGCAGGTACCTCCGCATCCCTCCCTGACCATTTATTCAGAGTCAGATTGGCTCTTGGGCAGGGGTGAAATCAAAATTTTTTTGCTACCAGTTCTGTGGGTGTGGCTTAATTAGTGGGTGGGGCTTGGTGGTAAGGTGACTGGGAGGGCGTGGCTTGTTGGTCAGGTGGGCGTGGCCAAGTCAATGTCACTTCTTTGCCCTTTTTTAACCTATAAAACACAACACAACACAATTGGTTCACCCACAATATAAAAGCAGCTGTACTAGACCCAAAATGGCCCCTGCAACAAGCAGGAACCTCACACAGCCACAAAAAGCCCCAAAAACCAACTTTCACACTTTACACACACACAACACAACACAACACAACTGGCTCACCCATAATGTAAAAGCAGCTGTGCTAGACCCAAAATGGCCCCTGCAACAAACAGGAACCTCACACAGCCACAAAAAGCCCAAAAACCAACTTTCATACTTTACACACACAAAATTCCACATACAGCTTTGTGAGATTTTGTGTGTTTGCGTAGTTAGAGTGAAACAGTACAGAAACACACTAAATCTCAGAAAGCTGCACAAATATTATTTTATTTTTATTTATTTTTATTTTTATATAAAAGCAGCTAAATTTAAAACTTCCTAAACTTTAAATGGCTAGGTCTAAAAAACGAACCACTAAAAAAAACCCCAATTAACTATTTTTTTAGAGCTCCCACAGGGGAAAAAAACTTACCCAATAGAACAGGGGTCTCCAACCTTGGCAACTTTAAGACTTGTGGACTTCAACTCCCAGAATTTCTCAGCCATCTTTGCTTTGCTGACTGAAGAATTCTGGGAGTTGAAGTCCACAACTCCCTGCCTGCTTGATTGCAAGCAGGGAGATTCAGTTGCTTGCTGATGCAATGGATTGCAGGGACCAGAAGCTAAGGTAAGCTTCCCCCCCTCAGCTTGCTTACCTTAGCTTCTGGTTGCGACCAGAAGCTAAGGTAAGCAAGCTGAGGGGGGAGGGGGAGGGATTTTTGTACCGATTAGCAGGCAACTCAACTGAGATCGTCAGGGCTTGGATCGTCAGAGCCATTTAAAAGAAAAAAAAGGCTCTGATGATCGCGCAGCTCAGCTGGGCATGGGGGGCGGGGGCAGGGATTTTTGCTACCGGTTCTCCAAACTGCCCGCCACCATTGCTACCTACTCGCCCAAATTGGTCTGAATCGGGAGCATTTCACCCCTGCTGTTGGGTGAAAACAGACTGACTCCTATCCCATAATAAAGCAGTGAATTGCAACCAGTGGTGAAATGCAGCCAGTTCTATCTGGCTCAGGTGAAACCGTAGCACCAGCGGCAAGAAGCTCCATCCACCCACCCGGATGTCATCTCGTCCCATTTTTGACATTCTGTGCATGCACAAAAGGTCCTGCACATGCGCAGAGGTGTCACATGCGAGGTGTTACCATTTGCAAACTAGTAGAGAAGGTAAATGGATTTCACCCCTGGTTGCAACTGATATGGTTATGTTTGTGGGGTGGCTATAATCACACCCATTTACAGCCACATTCACCATCGCTGCCTTGAATGGAAAGCCTGCCATTGTCTCAGATGTTAATACAAACAATACTGAAGACAAAATAAGACAGAAAAAGGTAGAAATATAAAGTCACCGTAATTTATGATGTGGTATAGCATTGCATACAACCGCTGGAATAGTATAGTAATTGCTGGATTGCTGCAGCTTTGCTCCTATTCTATTTTGTAACCCAGACCAATGGAGAGGCTGAAGTTTTTCTCAGCCAGAACAAGAGCAGCTCAACTTTCTGTGTTGAGGTGGACCAAGGAGGCTCCTGCTATACACAGACAAGATGCTAGTACCAAAATACTCAGAAGGCCTAATTCAACACATTCCAAAGACTGACTCTACAGTGGCCTCCATGCATTCCATCCTTTTGATTTGCAATCAGTAAATAACAACAACAATAATAATGATGGTGGTGGTGGTGGTTTGCTTTGCCCTCTATGACTGTTATGGAAAGGATTGCTAAAGTTATCTGGATGAAGCCCTTTGAACACTTGAAGGATCCACTAAGTAAAGATTTCCCTGTCAGTTTATGGCACAGTGTTTATCTCTGTTTCTTACCTGAGGCAGCCAGCATGGAAGCCAACCTTCCATGGTCATGTAGCCAGCATGACTATATGCCGAGGTGCACAGAATGCCATTACCTTCCCACTAAAGTGGTACCTATTTATCTACTTGCGTTTTCCTGCTTTCGAACTGCTAGGTGGACAGGAGCTAGGGCAAGTAATGGGAGCTCGGGTCACCCTGTTGCACAGAGCTCAAGCCTCAAACTTGAGCTGTCAGCTCTCTAGTGACAAGCTCAGTGCTAAATTCTGTCCATGCTTTTATTAATTTGCTATCATGTTCTTGTGATCAAACAGCTAATCTTTCCACCACACTATAGCATTGGGTATTATTAAAGCATTCTCTACTACAAAATCCTCCTCAAAACCTATTTGCCCTCATCCCACCCTTTGGCCAAGCTCCAGACTCCAGGTCCCACATTAATCCATGTAACACCATATGCTACTTTCAACAACTTCATTTCTCATGACCCTTCAGTTTCTTTGCTCTTCCTGGGGTGTTCTCTCTTTTGTGGAGTTTTCCTTTCTTACAGGAAAGGAGTCAGCAGGCATTTACAAATGAAATTTTGACATGTGCCATATAGGTGTATGTTAAATCAACAAAAATGCCAAGGACCCATTTGACAGATTTTTTAAAAAATTCCACTTATCAGGGGAATCAGATTTAAGGAGCATTTGCTGATCTTGAAAGTCAAGAGTGCTTTTTCAATAGAAGAATTTGAGATAACAGACATCAACGGTGAGGCTACCAGGAAAAAGCTTATGATTGGCATCCCAAAATTCTACCTGACAACATTAGTAAGCAATGCATACGGCATATTTAAAATATTCAAAGCATTTGAAAAGTAGTAGTAATAATTTATAGGGCCACTTTAAAATACTCAAAGCATCTTAAAGGATATACTTTATTTCAATAATGAACTGGGCTGTAAATGGAACATCTGTTTTGGAAATACATTCTGGTTTAATGGATGTACTTTTTTAAAAAAATAGGGAACTTGGGGCCTTCCAGTTATTCCATGTCTCAGCAGACTCAACCAGACTGCAATAACCAGAGAGTGACAAAAACAATAAGCCACAAATTGCTAGAAAACTCCAGGTCTCTGCCTCTGTAAGGAACTCCCAAGTTTCAAAAGAAGTTGAGAAAAGAAAGTATATGATTTGCAAATGTTAAAGCAAACCCTATTGCAAAGAGGACAGATGCCAGCACATATTGTTTGGGGCAAAATAAATTATGAATGAATGAATATGTATCCCAGAATAATGCTGCAGGATCCAATCTGGATGGGTTACAGGGACCAGGGCTTTAATCTTCTGAGCTTTTGGTGTCATGCTGGAACCCATCCTCAGGGAACTTCTACTGGAATGCAAGTTCTGGTGAGAGAGAAGTTTCTTGAGGATGGACTCCAGCATCAATCCGAAAACTCAGAAGACTAAATATTTGGTTCCGGTGATCAACCCAGATTGGGATCCTGCAAAATAAAGCATTGCTGTGGTAAATTCTGTGCTGTAATAGTGAAGTTCTCCTTTCTACAATAACCAAAGGAACATTTCCTCTGCTAGGAATCTAAAATTACCTTCAATATGTGGAGGACAAAGTGTGAAGGCCAGTCACTCACTGTCTTTACCCATCCTACCTCGGAGTGTTGTTGTGAAGAAAAAGAGGAAGAATACTATGTGTGTCACCTTGACTTGCTATATAAAAAGAGGGAGCTAAATCTAACGAACAAATAAAAACTTGACCAAGCTAAAACAGAATTCTAGCAAGAGGGAGTTACTGTTGGGGCATAAATACTTTGCAGAGCCTTGGCTGGTGTACCAATTCCATCTCTTTTTGGAGCAAGAATGCTTCATAGCAACAATGACTCGTGCTTTCATCACCTTTAAGTCTGACTACGGTACATATGCTATCAACTCCTTTGAAGACTGCCTGGAAACTTTAGTTGAAGGTGGCCCTCTTGCTGGAAGGTGCTGAATGGACTGCTGATGGATTCCCAAGTATGATTCAAGTGCTGGTACCAACCCTGAGTGATTTGGTTTCCCTTTATTCTCTGGAACCCTATTTTCTCTTAACAGAATATACAGAACCCTGAGTGGATGCTTCACGTACTATGAGAAACGAAGAGTTGGGTTCTTATAGAGAGTCCTTCTTAAGGCTTGCCCCTTGGTTACAGAATGAGTTGCTTGACCCACATGGTTGATTTTTTAGGAAGGTGGTGAAACTGATCTTGTTTCACTAGGTGCTTGAGGTTTGAGTGGCTGTTTGTGAAGCTATCTTTCTATTGGGTTACTTTTGTTATTATTTCATTTTAATGCCATTGCATTTTGGACTATAATCTTGATGGATATTTTTGAGTTTTCAAAGTACCGCTTTATGGATTGTGAACCATCCCAAATCTTGTGAGGGAGAAGGACAGAAGTCTTCGAAGTCAATCAATCAGTCAGCCACTCAATCAAACGCCACGTGAGTCCCTCTAGCATCATTGGAAAAATGTGGCTGAAAATTTGGGAGGGAGGTTGCAGAGGGAAGCTTTTTTTTCTGGGATGCCTTCTACTCTCTTCCCAATTCTTAAAACCACCCCATGTGGAAAATGGAACCAAGATAATCATGCCAATATCTGGTCATACTATTGCGAAATTTGACCCCTGTGTATTAGATGGCTGTACGAGGGGTCACAGGCAACAATATGATCACCCCTGCTTGGTTCATTATATAATGACCTGGATCATTAATAAACAATTAATGACTTGGTTCATTAATAAATAAATCATTAAATTTATCAGCTGCCCAACTCTCAAAGACTCTGAGAGGCTCACAACAATCAAAGAAAGAAATTACAATAAAGCATTTAAAAAAAAAGTTTTAAAAAAGGTAGCAAGCTCAATGAAATGAGATTCACTTTCTCTTGTTGAAGAAGTGGATGAACAGCCAGGTCTTCATGGCTCTTCTAAACAACAGAGTGTGGAGGCTTAATAAACTAAGGAGATTTGCATTTGTATTGTTTCTGCCATTTATGTTTTCACAGATTAAGATCTGGGACAAACCAATAGCAGCAAGACTGTGTACTTATTCTTGGTAGTATCTCACAGTTGCTGCCAGGTGATTATCTTATCTTTCCCCAAGAACTGAAAATATGCATTTATGGGACACTGCATCACTTCAGACATGCACCTTACAGAAATAAGGCAGAGAAAGTGAAGAAGAAGAAGAAGAAGAAGAAGAAGAAGAAGAAGAAGAAGAAGAAGAAGAAGAAGAAGAAGAAGAAGAAGAAGAAGAAGAAGAAGAAGGGTGAAGTTCTCTCTCTCCCTTTCTCTCCTTCTTTCTCCCACGAAGCAATAATCTCACCTCTCCCAACTTGGCATAAAACTGTTCAGTACAGCACTGAATGCCAGCCACTGCTCTCCCCTCCCTTTAACTGTGGGCATGGCAGCTTCCTCAAGGGAGAGGAAGGAAGTTGCTCCCAGCAACAGTGCAAGCCACCCTGGAAGGGTAGGCACCAATGCCTGGGTGGTGACTGAGTAAATGACACACACTGGCTTCTCTCTGCAAAAGAATCAAACCTAGGTTTAGGTGGAAAAGTACTGTAATGAAGATGTTGCTTGGAGAGCAGATAAGAGGCAATACTGCTAGTTTGAGCCTGTTACACAAGGGACCCATTCCTGTAAGTAAACGAATGGATCTTTGCAAGGATCCCACAGAGCTGTGCAAGCAGGACAAAAAGATATTTTCTTCTTGGTGTAACCAGGAAACGTTTTTTGTTTGACCATGCCCCATTAAAGTCTAAGTGCAATATAGATTTATATTATCTGAAACCAAACAGCCTATGGTGCATATGATGGGGGGAGTCTTGAGAAAGTTTTCTTTCTTCGTGTCAAGAAAGGACTTGATTGCTGAGGAACAAGGGTATGTGCATGCATGAACATCCTCAAACTTTTCAGTCCATCCGTCCATCCATCCATCCTCAGCTGCATAGCACCTGCCAACCTAAGGCACTTTTCCCTGTCAAATAAAATAGGGATGAACAGAGCAAGCACTCATAAGCACTTTTTCAGCAAGGGTAGGCTTTATCAAGCCACTATTTTGTCTTTTGCTCTGCTTGGACAGTCCAAGGCCCTACTAAAAACAAACAAACAAACAAACAAACAAACAAACAAACAAACAAACAAACAAACAAACAAACGCCTCGAATCTGTCTACCCTGGACTTATTGATAAATCTCCCCATTTCAGAAAATAACTTCATCCCATAGAGTCATTTTTACAAATTTTATTAAACTGGTCTCCCCTTTGGGGGAATACACAAACAGTACTCAGTGAGCTGTCATTAGTAGATTCCTTGCATCTTAGGAAAGAGGGCAGTTGTCTCATCATCAGTCATCATTGGCCTCAAAATATTGCATCTCTTCTTACTCAGCCATAAAGACCATACACTTCTAACCCTAACACACAATAGAACATCATACACACTCCCATCCTGAGTTTTGTGTAAAGGGGAACCGGGAACCAAAAACTATGTGCAACAAAATGTGACGGTGCAGCATGCTATACATGAAGATTCCAGCTATTCCCTCTTGAGTTTTCTATTTTCCTTCCCTCAAGAGTTAGTTGGCATTCTGCAGCAACTGAGCATGCTCAACTCCCTGTTCCTCTACTCCCTATTAGGCTGGTATTTCCCACTTGTGCATGACTGGTGCTGTTTTGACATTTGCAATGGTTGGAGCTTCAAAGCTGGTCTGAGAAGAAGAATGGTTTTATGTTCAAATGTGGGGCACAAGGGGAGAATAGTAGATGTTAACATCTTTGTGAAGATGTTAACAAAGAGATCCATGCAGGATTTGTTCAAAGACAAGGAAAAGATGGGAGGGAGTGAAGGAGTTAGCTGAAGATCTCCGATGGTAGGAACTGCGAAGCATATACGGAAAGTATGAAACATCTTGAAGCTTAACGCTGTCTTGAAATATTCTGAAAACCAGACTGACTCCAGTATATAAAGAGGGAATGAGACACGTTGAAAATTGAGATTAATCAATTATCATCCCAGCAGCAACCAAAGCTGTAGGCTCACCCTTTCCCATTCAACTAAAAGAAAGCAGAAAAGTGGCAAAGTGAACGGATGCCAGCTCCAGCCAAAAGAAATTACGACCTGCTTCCCTGTCTCTTCTGTTCCAGCTGCCTTAGCTCGGTAGGCTTTGCGATACAGACAGAGACCTTCAAACAAGTGTTTAGTTTCTGGTTCTCGAACATGTCACAATCACAATCACAAACATGTCACAATCACAATCTCAAACTTCAGATTCCTGGACGGACGGCAGTCGTTCCCAAAGGTTGTTCCCAAAACGCTCTGTAAACTGAAACATTTACAGAGTATTTCAAGAGCACAAGAGTCACCCAATCTCCTAAGGGTGGGAGTAAAAAGCAGTGCCGTGTAAGCTGCAAGCCACCCATTACGTGCACATGAACGGAACAAAAAGCTCTTGACAGATGTTGTTTCTCTTTCCCTTTTACACAAAAGCAGCTTTCTTCCTTTTTGGGGTTGCAGTGATTGTGAGCTCCGTGGAAACAGCTGGTAGGGAGAAGGCTACTCTCCTCCACTCCAAACTAACAGCCTCCAAAGCTGCATTTGTTTATGTCCAAGATGATCGGAAATTTGTCATGTGTCAGGACAGACGAGTACCACGAAGACAGGCAGTTTACCTTAGTACAGTGACTGGATACACATTCTGGTGATCATACTGTATTTGTATTCCCTCCCAAAGGGCATTTATGCTTCAGGTCCAAAGAAGCTGGTTGTGTCGGGGAAATATTTTCTACTCTCCTTCGGCAACAAAACGCTTCTGACCACCATGTTTTGCAAACGCTTGATAAAAGCCTATTTTGGAATACTGTAGGGCATACTAGAGTGAACCTGTTTCCTCTGATTCCTCATCCTTTTCTGTCTGTATGCTTTTTTCCTTTTTTCAGAAGTGCCTGCTCAATCTCTGTTTGTGCAAATGCAATGTGATGAAGACCCAGAACTGGGTTTTTTTTTCCCCCCTCTTCCAAAATTATCTTTTTTCTTCCCCACTCAATATTCTGTCACTTGGGCATATGGAGAATGTAAAAAAAAAATTCAAAGAGACTGTGGTTCGCACAAGGCTCGTTTAAGCTCGTTATTGAATCTATCTTCTTTCTGCTTTGCACAATGCCTTAAAAACCACTTGGTACAAAGCATTAAAAAAGAAAAAAACCACACGACGTCTTAAGTTATATGCACAAACAGCCAAGGTTAAGGCTAATCAAACTTAGCACGTTGTGTGAATGCATCTCTTTGGAGTTTTTGCCCGATCTCGTTTGTTGCGAACAAACAAGGTTATATGGGAATAACCTGCCTCCTTTCCACATGCACAGCAGAGGAAGAAGAAGAGGAAAAGAAGATGAGTCGAAAATAATCATCTAAAACCAAATTTGCATTGAAGCTCAGTCAGAAATCCAGTCCTTTGTGCTTAAGTCCCACTGGTTTAGATCTGCTCTGTAGCAGGAAAGGTGGAGCCTGGAGAGGGACTAAGAGAGGAATTGGCATGAAATCCTTACATTCTCAAAGCGGTCCACATCCAGTCCCTCTTGAATTTCATTAACTCTTATCTAGATCCAGTTTAGTACAGACCATTCATTGATTAGATTCTTGGGTACAGGCATGACCAATAATTCAGCTTAAATAGAATTTAGCAGCATGGTCCTGACATAACAGGATAACAGAGATGGGAGGGACCTTGGAGATTTTCTAATCCAACCCCCTGCTCAGGCAGGAAGCCCTATACCCGTGATGGCGAACCCATGGCATGCGTGCCAGAGATGGCATGCAGCACCCTCTCTGTGGACACGCGAGCCGTTGTCCCAGTTCAGCTCCGCCGCACATGTGTGCCCGCCTCCCAGCTGGTCTTCAGGTCTCTGTTGCATATTTGTGGGGGTGGGGGACATTGCTTTTTGGGGATTCGGGCATGCTCGCATGCATTCGCACGCAAACACGCATGCTTTGGGCACTCAGTCTGGAAAAGGTTAGCCATCACTGCCCTATACCATTTCAGACAAATGGTTGTCCAATCTCTTCTTACAAACTTCCAGTGTTTGAGCATTCACAACTTCTGGAGGCAAGTTGTTCCACTGGTTAATTGTTCTACTTGTCAGGGAATTTCTCCTTAGTTCTAGGTTGCTTCTCTCTCTAGGTTGCTTGATTAGTTTCCACCCATTCCTTCTTGCCCTGCCCTCAGGTGCTTTGGAGAATAGCTTGACTCCCTCTTCTTTGTGGCAGCCCCTTAGACATTGGAACACTGCTATTATGTCTCCCCCTAGCCCTTCTTTTCATTGAACTAGACATACCCAATTCCAGCAACCGTTCTTTATATGTTTTCGCCTCCAGTCCATACTTATAATGTTGGGTGGCTGGGATAATTCTCAGGGCCTCCACAGTGGTCAGAAGCTCACTCGTCCCTGTTTCTGGAAACATAGTTCTTGAGCATCCTGAAAGCCTGTGCTCAAAATTAGAATTAAGGAGGTTTTCTCCTTCCTAGAGGTGCCCGTAGATTTAAAAGCCCCCAATCTAAAATCCTTAATAGCCATACCTATGTAGTAATGGGAGAGAGGGGCTATCTCTGGTTCCATTTGTGTTGTCACGGCTGCAGCTACAAGCAACCTAAGAAGACACTGAATGTGGGCCAAAGAGCTTAAAAGCCATGCTGTCAAAGAGATGCAAACTCTTTCTCTCTCCTTTTATCTTGCCACTTAGCTGAGCTTTATTCTGATCTCCACTGTCTTGACAATCCTTAGATTTACTGTCGCTCATATTATATATATATATATATATAATGAAAGGAAGATTCCTTATTTTGAAGGCAAATGTAAATGGCAGCCAACCACCTGCTTTCTCCAGAGGATACTAAAAGCAAATACTACAAATGAGGGATTATGGATTACAATGAGGAGTAGAAACCCAGAAGGCAGGACTGGGCTCTTTTTTTAATGTATTTTTTTTTTCCTGAGCAATTGTAATTGGACAGGAGGAGACAAATACAGGAAGACAAGAAACCATCTTCAAAGTATTCATATCCAGAGTCATGAACTGGGCCCATCTTTTGCTCCTGTACCAGCAGGGTGTGATTTAAATCAACTCGATTTAAATCACAATTTAAATCATGATTTAAATCAGTAGTAAAAAGGCTTGATTTAAATCAACTCGATTTAAATCATAATTTTTAAAGAGCAACTGTCATCTCTGCTACTCCTTTGACCCACTGTTGACTCACCGATAGTCCCAGTGTTGCAGAATATACAGCCTCATGCTACATAACTAAGCTCCATTTCATGCTGAATAAACTAAATTATTTATGTATCTTAAATAGAAAACTATCTTACGATAGATTTTTACCCCAAAAGTTTTTTATTAAAATAAATTCGATAAAAATAAAAAAAATCCGATTTAAATAAAAAAAATCTGATTTTTTTTTATTTTTTAAAAAAATCATTGATTTTTATCCACCCTGTGTACCAGCTATTTTATTTAATTTACCATTATACTTGGTGAATTCAAAATGACAGGAGGAACGGCTGTGATTGTGATCCAAGGCACTCAAATTCAATTTATCATCAGGGCTGTTTGTCCTGTTTCTGGCTTAACCCTCAAACAAGTACACAGTACACATTTTGGTAGTGTAGTGGATCCAGAAACCTTCACAAATTAAGGGTCTTCCAGATTGCCCAGGTTTTAAGTCTATGTACTCCCAACCATCAGAGCCACCAGGATTAATGGAAGGCAAGGTAAGAATATGGGTCTATTACTGAAAACTCCCACTGGACCACCAGCCACAAGGCCCAAAACGTTTTCTGGGTCCAAATCATTGTTTCTCAGCCTAATTATCTCTGCAAGGTTGGGATTCTGCAAGAAGATCAAAGGAGTAGAGGAAAACCATGTAGTCTGCCTTCAAGTTTTGAAAGAAACTCTAAATAAAGGAGAATATTTGTAGCTCAGGGTTGAAATGAGGGGTTCCTCTGAGCTTGGTCGTTTTCTTGCAGGCCCAAAGGTGTTTTTTTTTAAAAGGCAACTGGATTTTCTTTGTTTTTCCTTGAAGACGTTTCACTTCTCATCCAAGAAGCTTCTTCAACGGTTCTGAAGTAAAATATCTTCAAGGAAAACCAAAGAAAATCCAGTTTTCTTTTGAAAAACCACTTTTGGGACAACCATGACCTGGATGACTGAGAACCTCCACAGGCATTTACTTGCAGGTGTTTCATTACCCAAACTAGGTAACATCTACGTAGCTAACTAGGTAACACTAGCACGGATGATGTTATGAAGTTTGGGTAACGAAAGTCTGCAAGAAAACAGCTAAGCTCAGCAAAAATCTAACCGTTATTTGAGTGGTCTATAAACACTATACACAATAATCATAAATCTAATAACAAAACTTAAACAATCAACAAGTTTATAAAGAGAATAAGCAGAATGCCAACTTTTCTGAGAATTTAGAAACCTGACATTAGCATTTAGGAATACTTTTCTCTAATAATATGGTGCCTCTTAAGATTTTTTGTTTTTTACTATAGTTCCCATGATCCCTGATTCATGATCTTGTTCCTTAGAATTTATAATTGCACCCCAAAAATATCAGACAGAAACCACGATACCTATAGAGAAGGAAAAGGTGATGACCCTCAATTGGCTTTTGACCTTGCATCATCTGCCCAGTTTCTATCTAAAAACCCCCTCCCCTTTCTCTCTTTTTCTTGAGATAGATCATAATCTAGGGGAAGAAGGGAAATAATAACTCAGTACAATCTTCAGAAAGAGTTTCTGATTTTGATAAGACATCTTAAAAACGGAAGGTGAGGGTGGGGGGGAAAAGAGAACAATTCACCCTTTGAACATCTTTCAGTGCATCTCTCCCATCCCTCCAGCTCAAGCAGAGCCTTTGGGGAAATGCCACAGCCCCCCACGACCTAGTTCCGTCATGCCATTTGATCATCCACCTCCCCCACTGGCTCCAACCCACACATCTGAAAGCAAAGCAGATGTGCCTAGTGTGGCTGCCTGACCCCAACCTAGAAGGCAGGAAGCCCCAGGTCTGGAGATGATAAGAAAAACTCTGGCCCCCCTGCAGGAAACCCCAAACCCTGAGGGCTCCCCTAGTGATCGACACTGCTGAACTGGCATATCGGTGGAGACTTCCCTGGGTATCTCACTCTCTCTCCCTCCTATTGTTGTTCCCAAATAACCTCTCTTCTTAACCATATCTATCACTCGCGCACTCCCACCCAGGATTTCCGAAGCTACTTCTCAAGCTCTCTATCTCTTTCAGAAAGGGATTATTTTAAGGGAGTCACTTCGGGAACAACTGATGATTCCCCAAAACAGCGTCAAAGAACCTCAACTGGGCTGTCTTATTTATATGGACTACACTACCCCTTCTCCTCCCAGCTTTAGAAAGGCAGAAAGCACGTCCTTCACAAAGATGGGATGTAGAACATGTCCAAATGGGAACACACGGGATCTGTTCAATGCCCCACCACCCTTCTGAAGGGACTAGAGTACATGCATTAGGCTCACCAGCCAGCAGGTGGAGCTGTCTGGAGAGCGCTGTTAATGAGCTGGAATCTCCAGGTTTGGACCATATCCAAATGGCTCATCTACCCACAGCATCTCTCTTCTGCTCCTTGAGGAAGACTTCGAGACCAAAACTATCTACCAGTCTTGCTCCAACCAACTAATGCAATCCCTTCAGTCCCCATCTATTTCTCAGGGATTCTTCACCACCGATCTCTCTGTTACAAAATATTGTCTCTTGATTTGGGAAGCCAGTCAAGATGATCCCAGTAAATAAGAAAATATTGCTCCTCCTCCCAGATGCCCATTAACCCAATCCCCAGCAACCGTGCAATGAACTGGTGGCAAACCCTGGCACCCCCGAGGTTCCTTAGCCCCAACTTTCCAACAGTCCTTATCAATAGCTCCCAGAGATCATCACCCCTCAACAATCAACTAGGAAGAGGCCAAGTTCTTTTAAGTGGGCGTCTCCCAGCTTAAAATAGACCCTTTCTCTCAGCCTGTCGACTCACCACTTCAGAGTCTTCGAATCCATGGAGATAGGAGTCGTCATACATGGGGGAAGGAAATAATTGTTGAGGAAGCCGAGCCGAGAGGGAAGAAAGATAGCTCTTCCAGATGGACAGAGGTCTACAGCTGTGCCCCCTGCCCTTGTTGGGTTGGGGGCAGCAGGTGGCTGGCACACAGTGGCAAAGCAACTCAGCCTGCTATCGATCTGATTCCCCCACCCTGGATGCTCTCAATCTCAGCTGAGCAGCAACAGCAAAAACAATAGCGCCCACCCACCAGCCCTCCCTTGGGGGCAGGCATAGAGACAGGCAAGTAAGGAGGGAGGCGAGGCAGGCAGTGGCATCTGGACAGTGCAGCTCTATCTGCACCTCCTTATAGCAACACAGAAGATGTAGGGTTGGGGTGCCAGGGGGCATAAAGCAGCGGGACACAACAAGGAAAGAGCTGGTGATGAAGAGGGTTCTTGGAAGTGTGGAACAATCCCACCAGATGGGAGGAGAACAAGAAGTGTAACCACACTTTCCAGCAAATGCATCCCTTGTTAAAATGCTTCCCAAGAGTTAAGCGGGTACCAGACAATTTACCACCGAGATGCAGGAAAGCATACTGAGACATCTAACCTGGGGACCTCTCATGGGGTTACCTGCCACAATAATGCAAGGTGGGCTGGGATGGGCATAGCAACACGGGGCAAACAAAGTCCATGGACAGGGAATCACAGAAGATAGTCCTTCTATCATACACCAGTTTCCTTAGTATCAACTTTTACCCAGTTACCAATAATCCTAATTTCCTGCACACTACATTCCTAATCCTCATGCCAACACAGTCTTTTCTGTAACCTTTGACAATCTTGAGAGGCATTCTTGGACAGATGCCTCGATTCATACTTCACCAACCTACTTCTTCTCCTTCACTGCATTGGACAACTTCTATCATTCCCTAGAGGATGGGAGCTACAGTCCAATACTTCTGGACATCACCAGATCGTGGAAGACTACAACCCATTTTACTTTTGCAGAGCTCTTCAACTTTGCATGCCCAATTGCACATGCATGACCCAACCAAGATTTCCACCCTTACCTACATCTTGACCCTACCAACTCTGGGATAGATGATGCCTACCCACCTGCACTGGGCTGACAGAAACGAACACAGCTGGCAGGGGCAAAGAGGGGAGGATAGGAGTTTGCAGGAAATGGGCCAGATGGGGATTTTCCCCCTGCAATCCCCCAGGCGCTGGTTCCATCTGCCTCTTTGACTTCAGTGCCAGAGCTGCTGGCACAACCTAATCTCCGCCCCACGCCCATTTCCCATCCAAAGTTGGAGAGCTGTCCAATATATTTGGCGGAGGAGGGGTTAACACCAGCTTTTTGCAAAAAAAAGGAGATCCGATCTCATCGTCTCTTCACACTGTTTTCTAACAGGAGTTTTCACCTTATTCCCGGCTGAGATGTTTAAAAACAAAACAAAACCACACACACATCATCGGAATGCCGGGAAGGGGAACCATGACCGAAAGAGAGGGGGAGAGAAAAAACAAAACAAAAACCCAGTCCCTCTTTTCCTGCTCCCCGACGCCTCCTGCCCATAATTCCGCCAGGCAAGGGCTCCGGTTCTGCCAGGAGTTGCATTCAAGGCGGACGGGGAATCTGGGGGGAAGAGAGCTTAGGCAGGATCGGTCCTAGTGCTTAGCAGCAGCAGGAGAAAACGGAGCAGGGAGGCAGACAGGGAGGAGGAGGAGGAGGAGGAGGAGGAAGAGGAGAAGGTAAGAGGGGTTGAGTACAGCGTGGTGATAGGCGATGGCAACGGCGGCGGCGGCTGCGCGGTGCCTGTTAAGTTACCTCGTTGAGCAGGAAGGTAGCGCTGGAGTCAGAAAAAGACATAGACAGACGGGGAGGGAGCCGGCCGGCCGGCGAGGCCCGGAGTGCGGTGCCAGCTGGGAAGGAAGGAAGGAGGGAGGGAGGCGCCCCCCGCCCCCGCTGCTTTCCCCGCCGCGCCGCTCCCAAGCGCCTTCCTCGCCCTCGCCTTCTTCTCTCGCTCTCCAGGTCCAGCGCCGCGCGCGCCGCCGCCGCCGCCGCCGCGCATCCCTCTCCGCCCCTTTTCGCTTCCCCCTCCTCCCGTTACGCGCCGCTCGGATAATGTGTGTGTGTGGGGGGGGAAACGGGACGAGGACGGGGGACGTGCCAAGCGCTAAATAATCACATTACTCCGGGGAGGGGGAGGGGCAGGGGGTGCGCCCAGCAGCCGAACCCATTGAGCTCACTTCGCGCGGCGACAGCCGGCGTCCTCGCGCTGCCGGCCCCGCGCCTTTTCCCGCCGTCTCCGCCCCCCACCCACCCTCACCCCCCCACTCTCCGTCTTCTCAGACGGCTCAGCCGGGACCGTCGGGAGAAGCTGCAGCTGCGGTTGGCCTCTCCGGGCGGCTTCTTCTCTCGGATGCCCATCCAGCAGGGAGGGCGGCCCCCTTGCAAACCGGGAGATAAGATTGTGGCGGCTCACCCACCCATTCCCTCCTTCCATTCCCTCCCACCCAGCCCGCCACCCTCGCTCGCATTTTCTGAGGCTTTCGTGTTGGTCTGGGGTCCCCGGAACTCAACCAACTCGGTGTAACCGATTTCCAGGGATCCAGAAAAATCTTAGGCGGGGAATCAAATAAAGTGCCAGTTACTGAAAGTTAAATGCAGAGGGTATGTCCACTGAATGACTGCTAAGCATCTCCACACGACAGGAAATGGGGGAAAAGCCTCTCCCGTTAAGTCAGAGAAATGCATTTTCAGGTACTTGGACCTACCAGAGGGTTTCTCCCCCCCCCTCCGGAAGTGATGATGTTTTCTTTTCTGAATCCCGCTTTGGCCCCGTAAAGTGATCCACTCGGAAATGTCCCTTATAATTCTCCCCCTTCCCTTCAGTATCCATTCCTTCAGCCTGTTTTTTGCCAGTCTCCGGCTCCCTTGGCTGGCCTGTCTCAGAAGCTGGTTTTGAAACCAGGTGGGATTTTTTGGCACTTGAACAGCTAGATTTGAGAAAGGTGGACAAGAATAGGAGGCATCATACTCCTGACTCTCTTGAGAGAGCAGCAGATGTGAGACAAATGAATCTATTGGAAAGCATAGCTATACAAGCAAAGTCTCTATATTGTTGGCTTTGGGGGTGGGGTGGGGGTGGGAGAGAGAGAGAGAGAGGGAGGGAGGGAGGGAGAGAAGCATTTAGCTTTGTCACTATCCTAGCACAATTTGATAGGAAAGAAGAGAGGGTACAAAAGAACTGTTCTGCCCTTTGGGTGTTTTGGGCTACAACTGCCCCCATCCTGCGTGGCAGTGGCTGGGAGTGAAGGGACAACACATCTGGAGGTGACACAAGCAGCAGGGAGGCTAGATGATCCAGCCTTGTAGGAGGACAACAATGCCAGGAGCTGGAGCATGAGTGGCAGACAAAGAATTTAGCAGTTTCAGCATTTTGTGCAGCTAAAGTGTTTGTGTTTGTGGGGAGCTCTTCCCTCAAATGACTATTCGACAAAGGGCATTGCAATACATAAAGCATTGGGTGTTGTCCTGGCGAACAAACTGAAAAGGCAGAGCATCTGCTTGGGGGTTCTCAGCTGCTGAAAAAAGCTGTGAGCCACAGTGGTAGCCAAGGCCATCTGCCTGCTTGAATCTGCCAATTACCTCGGGGCCCAGTTCACTCTGCCTCACTTGAATTCGGTTCTCAGAGTTTTTGGTTTTGCGGTTTCACCACCCCAGCCCCAACCCAGACTGTGGATTATTCCTTCCTTCCTTCCTTCTCATTTCCGATTCAACCCAAGAGACCATGGCACATTGCCTCGTTGAGCAGGAAGATGCTGGATGTGGAGAGATGCAGAAGTGGCTGCATCTTTGCTGGATGAAAGCAGCACAGATTGCTGTACCCCCCCACCTCCAACTTCCTCATGAATCCAACCTACTTTATAAGGCAGATGTGAAGCCCAGCTCACATCTTCTGCAACGGGGAGTGTGCAGTTTCCAAAAATCAGGACCACTAGCAAACTGTGTACCTGGCTGCCAGGAAGAATGTGGCCAGCTGCAAACACCTATTTAACTAGAAGACAAACAGGCAGGATTTTTTTACCCCAGAAAACCCTTTCTAATTCTCAGGGATGCTTTCTACTACTGCTCTTTGCCTTGTGATACCATGCAGAAATATCTCGTTAGCCGATAGGCTCTTATAGGGCCCCATGTGTCATCGGAAAGTCAGCTGTGCATCCTCTTTTAGCACCCAGCACTACAGATTTATCCATGCTATTCACTGACAATTCTGAGACTATAAGAAAGCTGGAAGAAAGACTCTTCAAGATTATGGCTTCCGGAAGGAATAGTTTCCCCAAAGAGTGGTGTTTGTTCTCTCTGCAGCTTGTTTCCTGGATCTTTAGGCTGACCAGAGTGGCTGCTGGGAAGATGACGCAGTGGAGCAATTGGTCTTCAGAGAAGGACTGAAATTAAACCCAAGAAGAGATGAAATCTTTTGAGAGGATCTCTTTGATTTTGAAAATTGCTATTTTTACCAGCAACTACTGAAATGGCAAACCTATCAGGCCAGCAATCAAGATCTTTTGAACCATATCTGCTTTCCTTAGTTTGCTGGAATATATCTTCTCTTCATCCTGTCCTCAATGGGCAAACCAGGAAATAGTCACCTTCAGTGTGATAATATTCAGTCACCAAGAATCAAGTAACACATGGAGGGAGGGGCAGCATAAGAGAGAGAGGTCAAGAGCATCTCTAAGAGTTAGAAAGGGGTTGCTGGAAGTAATCCTGCCTGCTTGTCTTCCAGTAAATTAATGTTTCAGCCGGCCACATTCTTCCTGGCAGCCATTGCGTGAATACAAAATGAGAGAAACCAGCAGGAAAATCTGAAAGGTGAGGTGGTGGATTCAACCACACAGTCTATTGGACACACGGTGTTAACTTTTTTTTTTTACTCTTGCCCCAGATGCTCTAGGCATCCACAATATTTCAGAATTCCAGATGTGTCCACCAGACTGTGAGACCTCTGCCACAGACAGCAGCGTCCACGCAGCAAATCTGGCTGACCTTCTGTGACTTGACTTGAATCTCAAGCAGCAAAACATTTTTGGCCAGCTGATGGTATGTGTAATCTACCTGGGATTATTGGGTTCTCCCAAATGTGCGGTGCCTATCCCCAATCTTAGGATCACATATTTATGTGCAAATGCCTTGTCTTATGTTTTTCATTCCTTTTTACCGACAACATTCTCCTGCTTTTTCTTATTTTCTTTCCACTCTAGCAGGATCCAAACCCAAGAAGAGTCCAGCTGGTGAGATCCAAAAGATTATTTACCTGGTTTATGCAGCAAGCCAGATTTGAGGGGAAAAATGTGATGATGTGTAGGAGGATGTGAGAATGTAGCGCTAGTTGGAAACACCTTGAAACCAAAGGTGTCTCTCCTGCATGTACTGGGAAAAGACACACTTGATTTAAAGTGTTCCTGACAGGTGCTATCTTCACACTGACCTGTGCTCAGCATCACATTTTGTCCCTCAAACCTGACTTGTTGCCAAAAAGGAGAATTTGAGGGACCCAGGCTTGTTTTCTTCTTTTCAGTAATATTTCTCAGCTGTTTGCCTCCGCCTGCTTCAGATGCTTGCCTTCTTTATCCGCTTCATGAGTCACTTTCACAAATTCTTTGGCTCAGAAAACCCTGTAGTTTCTTCTTTTTTTCACCCCGAGTGAATTTTTTCCCCCATAAGAAAACTTAACAGTTCTTCTGAGATAAAATAAAATACCTAGCCAATCTCAAAAGTTCAACTGTGTTGACTAAGTAGTAAGCGTGGATTGTATTTAGATGAGAGATGATTAGGAAACTCCAGAGTAGAGTGGGGAGTCAATAAAGCAGCAAAAACATGCAGAGATTTTTTTCCAACCTATTACCAACATTAAAAAAAAAACCTTTTCTTTTGCATATATGCCGGAAAAAAAAGTGTGCATGTATGCTTCCGATCTTCTGTTGTGTTTTATTTGTGTTTATTTGTGTCTCAAGACCAGGGCTGAGATGGGAGGGCTTAGAACAGAGCAATCAACAACATTCTAAGTCACTCCCCAACTGCTACTCCTATAGGATGGATTGGAGAACTTTTTTTTTCTGGAATTTTTTTCACTATAGCCCCCAGCCAGATCTGTCCCATTTTCAGAATCATCTGAACTATTCCGTTTGATTTTCAGAATTATCCTGCTGATAGATGGGCAGCAGGCAGACCAATAGACAGAACCATGATTCCTTTTGCATACGTTTCTTTCAACATTCTGGGAAGTTGAAAGGAATAAAAAGCTTTGTGGAAGAAGACAATGATAAACCATATCTGTATTGTTGCCAAGAGAGTGATATGGATGTAGTCATTAGAAGTTAACCTGAGTGAGTTTTTCTCTTTCATTTTTTATTCATGAGCCTGGGGTGGACTCAGTTTTTTCCCAGTCCATAGGACTCCTGCCAATTGCTGATTTGCTTCTGTCTGCAAATTCCCTTTCCTGGGTCCTGATACTTGGTCATTCAAACATTCGATAGAATTATTTAAAAAAACTATATTGCATTGTTGCAATTGAAGGAAAACCTACACACTGGCCTGAATGTCTATGGAGATTCTAAATCATAAAGGTCATGTTTGTCCCAAAGATACTTTTTTTTTTTCAAAAGGCAATGGACTTTCTTGGTTTAACTTCTGAAAATGTTTTGCTTCTTATCCAAGAAGCTTCTTCAGTTTTGAAGAACCGAAGAAACTTCTTGGGCTGCACACTGGCTCTATACTTACCACACATGGAACTATAAATTAGCCAACCACATTTTAGCTTAATGTGTTGAGCAAACTCAGCGAGTTGACTCAACTCAGTGACTATTTTATGATTCCATGTGTCACCCAGAAAATTGGCTTATTTCTGCAAACAGTGGTTTAGTTCAACATGAGTTAATGGGTTTTGTGAACACAAACACCGTTCTTCATTGGTCAATGAAAATCTTCGTTTAGGTGGTGTGCAGTGGGTAAATGACTTACCTTGAGACAAAGTAAATGTCATGATCCCAACTAATGAACTCAAGCAAATCAGAACTCAGAGGCTAAGTTTCTTCCTCTAAGAACTTCTTTATTGAGTACATCATATCGGCACAATCAAATGGAAAACCAACTCTAAATGTGTCCCACGGTTTCAATATAATAAAAATAAGAAAGAACTCCCTCCACAAAATATCATCTAGTCCAATCTCCTGCTCCAGCAGGAGACCTTATATCATCTGAGTTATTTTGGTGCCTCTAACAGAGGAAAATTTCCAGAAAAGGGAAGGACAAGGCTGTCATGCAGAGGAAGGCAGAGATAATCTTCGACTTACGACCACAACTGAGCCAAAAATTTTGATTGCTAAGTGAGAGAGTTGTTAAGTGTGTTTTGCCGCATTTTACTCAATCCATCCTCCAAGAAGTGGACGTCAATCACTGTGGACCATATTGAGAATTTGAGAGCAAAGGACTGCCGGATTACTGATGATTGACACACTCGTAAGGGAAGGGTACAGGTACCCCTCAACCTATGTCCACCATTGAGCTTTGAATCTCCGTTGCTAAGTGAGACAGCTGTTCAGTGAGCTTTTACCCATTTTATGTCCTTTCTTGCCACTGTGTTAAGCGAATAGTTGCAGCTCTTAAGTAAGTCACATTGTCATTAAGTGAATCCAGGTTCCCCGTGGACTTCGTTGGTCAGGAGGTCACAAAAGTCACAGGTCACGTTGGCCAATTAGGTTAATTGGTGGGCTCTCCAGGCACTCCTCCCCGTCTCTATCCACCATCTGTAGAGATGACCTTGGCTACCACAAGAAAGTTCTGTCTTTTGTCTGGCAATGCATTTCATCCTCCTTCCCCTTTCTGCCAGGTTCAATTCGAAGTTGACAGTAAATACCTGGTGAAGATAAAGTAGAAGTTGAGGAAGGTGGATGGGATGGAAGGGAAGGGATGGATTAATGGAGCGTAAGTAGGCAGAAAGTAGGGGCCTTTCCTTAAATCTTTTGATAATTTACAGTAACTCTTCAAATGTTCCTGCATGACTCTCACTTCTTTAATTGGAACAAAAACTTAATACAAAGAAATATCTACTACAGTTAATTTGTTATCCCTCCGCCTCACTATTTCTCCTTTCTAAGTAAGGTACATTCATTGGTTGCCGTTGAGGGGTATTTATTCAACTGCTGTTCAGTTTTAGTGGCGCTGGAATCCCTGATCTCTTGAAATGCATAAATGGATTCAAGATTAATTTATGGGTCATGGGGTTCAGTAGTTCATTGACTTCATCCCCCAGTTCCCTGGACCATCCTTTTTGAGCCTGGCCCCTGATTAGCATCTTTCAGTATTCTGCTGAAAACAGATTTAATTCCAAAAGCCCGAGATCTGTTTGCAGAGGCTTGCCTCCTGCCCTAAAAACTGTAGTGCAAGAAAGAGATACCCACACCCACATCCACCCCCGCCTTGGCCATGCCTCCCACACAGAGCAGTTTTCATCTCTCCCCATTTACACCTCTTCTCCCTTGCCCCTCCTCCTGCACTGCAGAGGATTGCTGCCCTGAAGAAATAAAAGCTTGAGGAGCATTTCTCTGAAATGCTTTTGCAAAATCAGCTCCCGCCCCCCCTCCCCTTGTAAGTAGGCACTCAACTTGGAAGGTGGAGGGAGGTAGGAGTGGGAGTATCTGTATGCTGGGGAATCCTTCCATTTGGCTGCTTCAGAGTGGCTTCATAAATAAGGAAACACTCCCCTTGAAAGACCAGAGGAGTGGTGGGGGAGACCAGAATGCCTGTTAATGGATGTTCTCTGACGCCAAGAACACCCTGGGGATGTAAGCAGCCTCTTTGTTGTCTGAAGAAAGAAGGGGGGAAGAAGAAGGAAGGGGAGAGGGGAAGGATGTGGGGCTGCCAAAGCCTTCTCCCACTTTTAACATTTTGGGGAGAGTGCAGTCCACTCTTGTCACTTCTGGATCAAGAGGGGGAGGAGCAAGCACCAACTTTTCTCTCCTGTTTCCCAGTTCGATTTAGAGATGGCTGGATGTTGGCACTCAGAATGGGTAGTTGGCAAAAGAATCCTTACCAAAAAAATAACCTCTGAGCCAAAGAACATTCTCCCATTGTTTCTGTCCATTAGCTCTTCCCATTCTTATGGGCAAAATATTGTGTTTGAGCAGCAAAGACCTTTAAGGAGAGTAGAAGACATTTTCTCGTTTCGTTCTTCCCGTGTGATTTTTTTCTGCAGTGGCATCAGCATGTAAATTGTATATGTGTGCGTGTATCTGTGCGGGCATTGGTGGGTTGCCCCCAGTTTAGACCGGTTCGCAAGAACTGGTAGTAAAACTGGCGAGAGGCTCCGCCCACTGACCAGGACATCATCAGGAAGCTTCTGCACATGCACAGAAGACCACAAGGTGCGCTCACTTTGCTTGCATGCGCGCTTAGCCCCATTGCGAACTGGTAGTAAAGGTGAGTAGAACCCATCCCTGGCATGCATGCGTGCACATGTGCATGCATGTGAATACACACTTTTGGAGCAGTTTAATTTTTATCTTGTTCAAGAGTAAAGCTTTAGACTTTTTGTAAAATGGGCTACTAGCAAAACCTTTTTAAAAAATGTCCTGAATTCCTCTTATTGTATGGATATGTGTTATATAAATAGGTTTGTTTGGCGGGAAGTTCGAATTAACTGACCTTCAGCTGATTGGCTGACCACTACAGCTGCAAGGTATATAAAAGGAGCTGGCTCCCTGGGTTAGTTGCTGGATTCTCACTATACAATAAAGAGCTGTTGTCACTCACTACTCTGGCTTGCTGCGTCCTCATTCACCCCACTTAACAATATGCCTTCTATCAAACTATAATTTTAGTGATGGTCCTGTCCAGGGGTGGGCTTCAAAAATTTTAGCAAGAGGTTCTCTGCCTGGTTGCTGGGTGGGTATGGCCATGGTGGGCATGGGCTAGTCAGCCTCCTGCAGCACAGGGGGGGTGTTTTTGCTCTCCCTGGGCTCCAGAGGCTTTCCTTGAGCCTCCAGGAGGGCGAAAACGGCCTCCCCAGGCTTTGGAGCCCTCTGAAGCCTGGAAATGGGCCTGTTTCCGACCTTCCCAAACTTCCAGTAGGCCCGTTTTTTGCCCTCCCCAAGCCTCCGTTCACATCCTGCACTTACCTGCATCCAAAACGGGCTTCCTGGGGACTCCTGGGAGAGGCAGGGTGGAGTTGGCGGGGCCAGCCATGAGTGGGATTTGTGGGTTGTCTGAACTGCACAGAATTTTAGCTAGAGGTTCTCCCAAACCCCCACGAACCCCCAGCAGCCCACCCCTGGTCCTGTCTTCTTAGAGAAAGAGGTGGTTGGTGTGATGTGTGATGTGTGATGTGATAATGGATTTTTTTTTTTTGAAGATGTAGTCTTCTTTTCAAGAGAAGGACTGGCCAATGACACAGAAGTTCCAGTTCACATGCTCTTCCTCATGAAATCCTAGTGCTTGAATATTTTTCTGATACGTTTACAAAAAGTTTAAATTCTGTAAAAGCTGGCTCCGACAGTATAAATGAAATAAACACGATGTAGCAAAACTCGTGTAAAGAAAGTCATATAATTTATGCATCGAAAAATATATATTTTAGCCCTAGATAAGGAGACAATTGCTTAACTAAATAAAGAAGCATCTGCTTTCCTTCTAAGATAAGGAAACATTCGTCTGCAATAAGCTGATGCATTCCATTCCATTGATCATGATTGGCTAAATCTTTAAGATCTATGAAAGGGGAGTTGGGGAGGTGTTCCTTTGCAGTCACCTGCTCAAAGCAATTTGACAACTTTGGGTGAATAAATATAACATCTTTGACCTCCACTGATCAACTTGATAACTTTGACGTGAACATAATATCTTTGATCTCCACTGATCATCTGATGACCTTATTAAATTTCTCAGCTTGGAAACAAACCAGGGAAAAAGAAGGAATTTGATCCTTCTGACACTAGGTTTATTTTCCTAGCATCCTAAATCTTAGGGTCTAGATGAACTGTTATCAGTTAGAAAAGATCTATGCATATACCGGTAGGTGTGAGCCGACTTAGAAATTGTTTTTTTTTTTTTTTTTTTGTGGTGACATGGAGTTATATGTGCAAAGCATGTGTACTTGATGACCTTGGCTGATCCCCAGAAATTTAAAGAATATTGAGTACTTAAAGAATTAGTACCTGGATGGAGAACTACCAGGAAACCCCAAAGTTGTGACAGTAATATGTATCTTATTAATAAAATTAATGTATTGAAATTAATTTATTTTAAGCATCTGGGAGGATGGCAACACTAAATCATTTTTGTATTGCAGATAAGAAAACTACTTGGTGGAGTTCATGAAGTCACCAGCTTAACTGAAGGAATTTTTTTCTATAAAAAGTCTACTTTTTAAAATCCTGAAACAAGCTCATTTTTGGAGTCGTGCTTTCGAGAATAGTTGTTCTCGAGTGTTGGTGAACACTGGTGTGTCCTCGAAAAAGGTTGTGGCGTGTCACTTTTGACACGCTGTCATAATATTCTCCATCACTGGCCTAGAAAGTCCTTCTAGGTCTTTTAGAAAATAAATTATCTCAAAAATAGAGAATAGGTGAATTGATTCAGAACATCAAAGCTAAGCCGAGTTACAACCGGAAATTTCAAAAAGGATCAAAAATTAGGTGACGTAAAAAGTCTTTTTGTTGTTCCCCTAAAAATAATTGGAGCTTATTTTGAGAAGGAGATATAACAATGTAGATCTAGGCTGTGACTCAGTTTAAGACAATTCTGTGACTTCGGTAGGAGTGGAAGGGCTGTTTTCCTATTACTGAATGCAAGGATTCCTCTGGTGCTTTAGAAAACAGACTTTTTACCGTGACCCCAAATTGGAGGTCTGGCATAGGCACAAAGCCCGCTTTTTTCCCCTGCTTCTAACTGGTCTGGGAGCCATTGACCATCTTGTCACGTTGCCAGCTGGTATTTCAAAAGGCTCAGTATCTCCGGATGCTGTCCTCTGACAAAGCATTTGCCAGATATAAAAATAGCGCAACAGATCCAGGCAGCACTATCAAGCCTGCATGCTTCCTGCTGACTCTCAGAAGCTTTGACAGATGTCACAAAGTCCTGCTTAGCACCATCATGTACTTAGCAAAACCAACCCTTGTATCCTCCATGTTGCTATCCAAACAGTCTCCTCTGGCTTCCACTCTATCCCAAAACTTTTATGGAAGGACATGCTATTAATCGAACAGCTTCAGTGGTGTAATGCAACAGGATTGGAACTGGAAGTATAGTCCCACAAAAATGGAATAGGCTCCTGTAATTTGCAGAGCAGTACACTGAGTTTGGATATCACACTAAACCTTACCGTGGGTTAGCTCTTAGCAGTTGCATGAACCCTGACACTGAGATTTACAAACAATGGCTTGGTGTGCTTCTAACTATGGTTTTGCAAGACCCTTAGTTAAGCAAACTGATTTTCTGCAGTGTGCAAATGCAGTTTGAATTCTGGAAAGTGTATTTTGCCAAACACTTGCTGACATTTCTTCTTCTACGTCAGGGGTGTCAAACTCAAGGCCAGCGGACAGGATTAGGCCCACGGGGTGTTTAGATCTGGCCCGCAGGGCCGCCCTGAAAACAGCAAAGAACCGGCCCGTGGTGCCTCTGCCAGCGAAAACGGAGCTCAGGAGGACCATGTGCAGCCTCCCCTAGCTCTGTTTTTGCTGGCAGAGGGATGCAGGAGGCTGTCGCGGCCAAAAACAGAGCATGGATGTGTGGCCCCCCCGGGTTCCATTTTCACTAGCAGAGGGCTGCAGGAGGCCGTTGCAGCCGAAAACAGAGCCTCAATGAGTGACATTGAGCTGGCCATGCCCACCCTGGCCACACCCACCCCAGCCCTCTGAGATCCCAGGTCAAACACAACCCTGATGCAGCCCTCAATGAAATCAAGTTTGACACCCCTTTTCTACGTATATCTTAAACGTTCTTGTTATGTATAAGAGGTTTTGGCGGGAAGTTTGAATCAACTAGCCATCAGCTGATTGGCTGACTGCCACAGCTGCAAGGTATATAAGGGGAGCTATTTCCCCAGGTTAGTTGCTGGATTCTCACGCTAATAAAAAAGAGCTGTTGTCACACACCGCCTGGCTTCCTGCGTCCTCATTCACCCCACATAACAGTTCTGTACCCTTATGCTACATTACAGCCCTAGTATGAATCGTGATCCAGCAAATAGAAATTACTACAAATTTAAGTTTCCTCCTCCTATCTCCTTGTGTTCTTCAGAATCCCCTGCATTCTTGCCACAGAGCAGATGGGGCTATGGAAAGAGACAAGCAGGGAGAGGCCGCTCCTCAAACCAAAGATCATCTCAAAAAATTAAGGACAGCTTGCAAACAGCTCCAAACAGCATATGAATTATTGAGTACTGCTGAGAAGAATCCAGGTGGATTCAGAAATGCTGGGGGTGGACACAAGCAAAGAGTCAGGCAGCAGAAGCAGAAGCAGAGCAGAAGAAAGCAAGAGAGGAGGAGGATATTTTTGCTTCTCCCATCAGGAGGGCTGCATGCAGCACCCTCTCTAACTTGGTTCTCCAGATCAACTGCAGAGTTCATGATTTGGGTGACAAACTTCATGGGGCTCCAAGCTAGCTTGATAAGAAACATATTCAGATGTTTCCACTTTACTTTCAGTGATATAGAGGCTGTTGGAAGAAATGTCCATCTGGGTTCAGTTCCAAGTGGGGAGAAAGACACTGGAAACACGGTGGCTGATTGGAAACGTGGTTTTTAATGGTGGACAGGACCACATGGTTTTGAGATCCTGGGCAAAAAGGGGGAAGATGCTGAGAGTGCCTGAGTTTTATGCCCTCTCTGGGATTTTGAATTTGAGCTTGTATTCTGATTGGTTGTCAGATTCCCATGGGGCCATGTAAGGGTAACTTTGTAGGTTGTGTTTTTGAGTCCAAGTTTGGTTGAGTCTTGCTGGGTGATGATGTAATGAAAGGGCTTTGGGCAATTTCTATTATAGCTCTGCTTGAAGGACGTAGATCTTTGTTATGTAGTATAGACTGGCCCAGGCCTTAATGGCCCATTGACAAAGGTGGAGGAGGGCTGAGTTCCTGCCTCCCTTTTAGGGGAAATATTCTGCCCTTTTAATATTTCCTAAAATATTTCATTTTTCTAGGAGAGGGGTGGGTGCTAACTTCCTACAAGGCCATGCCTCTGCATTTTTCTCAATGATTGTGTGCCATCAAGTTGGTATCAACTCTGTTTTTTTCCAGAATAACCTGCCCCAAGCTGTTCCTTCAAATCTTCCAACGGAGTGCCTATCACAACTGTAGATGAGCCCATCTCAGGGGTGAAATCCAGAAGGTTCTGATAGATTCTGGAGAACCGATAGCGGAAATTTTGAGTAGTTCAGAGAACCGGCAAATACCACCTCTGTCTGGCCCCAGAGTGGGGTGGGAATAGAAATTTTGCAGTATCCTTCCCCTGCCACGCCCACCAAGCCACGCCCACAGAACCGGTAGTAAAAAAATTGGATTTCACCACTGGCCCATCTACCTTGTGTAGATCTTCCTCTTCTTTCTTTCTTTCTTTCTATCTTTCCCAATGTTACAACCTTCTCTATGATTTTCTAATCTGTTGGAGGAGGCAAAAGCCCGCTCCCTTTGGAAGAGGTGGAAAGCAGCTGTTGCCAAGAGATAACAAGGAAGATACATAATAACCCCTGTCCCCCATCGCATCCATATATAAGATGCAGGTGTAAATAAAGGGCTGGGGAAATGATTCTTGATATTGGGGAGCAAAATAATTTGAGTTAGTCTGTTCTAAAGAAAGGAACATAATTTGTAGACTTGTAGTACAGGAAAAATCTACAAGGATCATCTAGTCCGATGCTCTGCAGTGTGCAAGAAAAGCAATTAAGATCAACGAGAGGCAACCCAAAACCAGCTAGGTTTTTCAAGAGGCAACTGGACTTTCAGAAGTTCCAGGAAGGCTCCACACCCATTTGCATCACTCAGATGACCCTGAGGAAACAGATAAACCTTCAGGTGACCTTAACGACTTGCGAAAAGAATGCAAATGACCAGCTGTCTGCAAGGAGTATAAATCCTTCCATTCCCCACCATCCACTCAGAGTTGAAGAAGCTTCTTGCATGAGAAGAGAAACGTCTTCAAAGAAAAAACAGAAAGTCCAGTTGCCTCTTGAAAAAAAAAAAAACTCCTTTGGGACAACCATGACCTGGATGACTGAGAGTCTCCATAGACAATGAGAGGTAACATGTCCTTGAATAATATCTAGTGTCTGGGAATCCTGTACATCAGACTTCCCACCTGGCGCTCCTTGTTCTACTGGACTGTTAACTCCTATCATGCTGGTCAGCAAAGCTATGGCAGAAGTGACCACTGGGTTTTTAGAGAATAAAAAGGATGACCTTGATAGAAAGAGGGAAGATCTATTACCAAGGCAATGAGCAGATAAAGGTTGCTTGAGACCAAACAAGGAAGGGATATGAAGACATATCAGATAGACCTCCCTGAATTCACATACAGATAAAAGAGGACTGAGAAAAAGCATACTGTATGCAGATTTGTGAGACCCTGTTACTATAGTTGATCTTGACAAAGGTAGTTTAAGGCATATGTGATAGCTCTGGCCTACCCTGTGTAGGGCTGACAGACTGAAAGGGAAAATCTTTTCTAGGAACTCAGGTGTGAGGAGGGAATCCATTGCAGAAGAGGCCAGCTGCTCCAAGCATTTAATTAATATATTGCATTGTTCATTCCATGTTCAAGGGTAACATTCCCATTACGGCAGTTGTCCTCAAGCTGGTGTGTCCCCGGATGAATCAGACAGCAACTCCAATAAGCTTTGTAGCTGTTCATTCAAACTATCTGGATGGGGCATCTGTTTAGGGAAGATAGCTCTAATTCACCCAGCTAGATTTACCTGGATGCATTTAATATCATTAGGCAGGGCTCTAATCTAATGTCTATTTCAGATCCTTATCATGGAGCAGTGTAAATGATGCTTTGCAGTAGCTTTCCAAATCTAGTGCTTTCCAGGTGTGTCGGGATCACAACTCTCCGGATTCCCATTTAACGTGGTCTAACATTTCTGGTATGCCTCAGCTGTTTTAAAGAGTTCTTTGGGATGGGAGTAGTTAATTAAATCTATAAGTTGTATTAGAATGCATCTGGTCGACGAGACAAAGCAGTTCTCAAAGAATCTTTGTCTGATTCTATACCATCTGTGGTGTCTAGAACCGGCACTATTAGCAAAGCCTAACTTGCTTTCACAATAGTCTTCAGCTCAGTCAGGTAGAGGCTGAAACAGGGGGCAGATATTCAGGACTAAAAAAAACCCCCTCTGAATCCAGGCATTTGCTTTGAGAGCCAAAATAGAGCTGAGCTCACAGTCCTTCATGAAATCAATCTTTCTTGGTTTCAGCAGGATTTGCTTACGATATAGTATATATAGTTCACCCTCAGGTCTTTTACTGGTAGATCTACCTTTGACTTTTGTCTATTTTAGATGATCAGAATTTGTCCTCTGAGGGCCTTTTCCCACTTAAGCCTAACTGTAGTACGAACAAATCTTTCTTCTGCCCTACGCCCGTGATGTTGCCTTCGTCTCATCTTCATCTCGTGAGTGTGCCATCCTTCTCTGAACCAGTATTGGAGTAGTATTTTTCCCCCTTTTATTTCAATGTTGCCCAAGCATAGTCTCAAGATTCATAAAATCTATTGGTGTTTGTCGCAGATTACCTCTGTAATCAGAGGGAAGTTAGGGGACTGCAGTGACTTGCAGCAAGGGCCATAGAGGCAAGATCGGGATTGGCAAGGAGAACAGTCAGTTTCACGACAGGGAATGCAGGAATGCAGGACACCAGTGCAGGAATGGGCAGAACTCACCAGCAGAGAAAGACCATCTCTAAGAATGGCCATAAAGAGGTCATAAGGAAGATATCCTTTGGCTATGGACTGTTGTCGGAGTTTGTAGCAATCCAGCCAGCACACAAGCAAATAATTCAGCAGGATTCATTATATAGAAGAAACTTCTTTATATACAATAATATAAAACATGATGCATGCATGCAATACCCATGCAGCGCTTATAATGTAGTAGAGAGAAGAAGTAACAAGAACTCTCAAGCAAAGACCAACAAACTCTCACAGCACAAAACAATTAAGCTAAGCCACACCCAGTTTCCAAGCTGGCTCACATGGCTCAGACAACAAATCCTGTGTCTCAGTCACCAAACAGTTCCCATTGGCTGACTCGTTGCTATGGCTATTCCAGTTCATAAATTCTTATACACTGACAAGTGTCCACTTCCGAGACAGAGCGCCGTTCAAAGTTGCCACAATGTACTGTTTTGGAGTTGCCACACACACGGGGAGGGAGTTGCATGGGTGGGTGTTGGGTGATGGGACTCACGCTGGGAGAGAAACCAGGAAGGCAAGCCAGCTGCGGTCACTTCAGAAGCCATCCAGGCCTGAAGAGTACTTGTTGGAGCTGACCAGAAAGCAACCGGGCTCGAAGAGTACTTGCTGGAGCCAGCCGGGAGCAACCGGGAACAGGAGGGCGGGGCGTGCCGAATCTGTATAGCCAGCTGGCTAGCAGAAGCCAGTAATGCTGGCTAGAAACCCTTTTACTTGTATTGTTCACCACATGCTGAGCCGAGACTCCAGTAAAGAGACCCGTTCTGCTCACAGTGTGGCCTCTTCTTTTGCTGGCTTGGCTTGGAACCGTGACATGGAGAAGGCAATGAGGGAATGTTCTGAGTGGCTTCCTCCTCTGAATCTCCCTCCAAGCACTGGGGCTCCATGTCAAGGTCCATAGCAAGAAGAATACCTGTCAAATTCCGTAGAAGGCATTTTTATACGCCAAAGAATTGACAACCCTACTCAGAAAGGAATCACTGTTTCAGCCTGGCTTATTAATGCTGTGCTAGCACCCAAGTTGGTACCCAAATTTGAATGCTAGAAAATGAGGGGATATGGGTTGAACAAACTGGACTACAACCTGCAGCTTTGGAAAGACTCCTTTCTGCCCTTCCACAAATGATCTGCTGGGCCTGGGGTGGAAAAACAGAAGAGGAGAAACCTACAACTTGAGTAGCTCATCATGGTAGCTTAAAGGCCCTGTATCCTATCATCAGGCATGAATCCAGGGCTCAAGAGAAGGGAACAGTATGCACAGTACAAAGGTACCTCCCCCCTTCCCAGTCTGGGAGGGGTTCTTGTCTCTTTTCTTTGTGATATTTTTAGCCTACTTTTCAGCCAAAAATTGGCTCCCCAAGCTTCTCACAGCAATTAGAAGGCAACACAGTTTGCAGTCAAAGGGAGCATCTCAAATGGAGCTGAAGGCACAGTGGAAAGGCTGCCTTTCTCCTGACCCTCCCTCAGGGGCAATTGCTGGGGAGGGGGATTGAAGAAAGCCACCCCTCATTTTGCTTTTTATTGTGATCACATCTCCTAAGTGCTATTTGGGAGCCTTTAAGCATAGGAGCTCTCTGCTAGGGAAGGATAAGCTTTTTCCTTCCCTTTAGAAAACAAGGCAATTTGATCTGAGGAACCCCTGAATTTGCAGGATCTTTCAATCATGTGCTTTTTTTAAAAAAAAGTGCCTTTCTAGGGGGTCTCTGACTGTTAAATTTGCTCTGAAAGGCAGGGAGCAACCTTGACTTGGGCTGTGAAGCTCACCCAAGAATACCTGGATAATAGAACAGAACAGAATACAATATCAGAGTTGGAAGGGACCCTGGAGGTCTTCCAATCTAACCTCCTGCTGAAGCAGGAAATCCTATATCATTTCAGACAGATGCCTGTCCAATCTCTTCTTGAAAACCTCCAATGTTGAAGAACCCACAACTTCTGAATGCAAGTTCATTCCACTGATCAATTGTTTTCACTCTTAGGAAATTTCTCCTTAGTTCTAGGTTGGTCCTCTTCTTTATTAGTTTCTATCCATTGCTCCTTGTTCTTGCCTTCAAATGCTAGGTTGACCCCCTCTTCTTTCTGGCAGATATTGGAACAGATTATTCAGGAATTGTATTTGAATTACCTTTGAATGTTTTAATGTTTTAATTTACTAGGGGTATAAATAGGGGTGTTATTATCTGCTTAGAGTATCTGAACTAAAGTGACATATTTATTTAATCCATCAACAGATACTTGAATATATGTTACCTACGACTAGTTTGGCAGGTGTGATCAGTGTTGACTGTTTCCAAAATTCTCTTATTCTGTCTTGCAACAATAAGGAACATTCCTGGAATCCCTCCCTGCCTTGCCTCTTCCTTGACCTGGCCTACAATGAAGGGTTTTATTTATTTATTTATTTAGCGTATGGCAAATACATGGATTTATAGCAGTTCAATCAGACATTGGACCGGTGTGAGCTCTTGATGGACATTCGGACACAATGTGGTGGATATTTTGTCAAGGAGAACCGCAGTCACACTGGGGGGAGGGGGGTAGAGACAAGACCCCACTTAAACAATGAGTCCCGGCAGACACCATGTTTGGTACGGATCATAAGTTGACCAATGCTGGCGAGGAAGATGAAAACCTGGCAGACCCTTCTTCCACACGGTATTGTATGCTGCAGTAAGGTCGATGAACACTGCTGTGGTTTTTAAGCCTTGCTGGAAACCAGCCTCAATATGTCCAATTTATTTATTTATTTATTTATTTATTTATTTATTTATTTATTTATTTATTTATTTATTTAATTTGTATACCGCCCTTCTCCCAGAAGGGACCCAGGGCGGTGAACAGCCAAAATTAAAAAACATACAAATACAAAAGTTAAGATAATTAAAAAGAATTAAATCACTAGCTTCCCAATTTAAAACCCCCAAATCCATAAAATTTAAAATCCCAATTTAAAAAACCATTTAGGTTAGGCCGGCTTGATGGAATAAAAATGTCTTCAGGGCTTTACGGAAGGTCTGGAGGTCCGGGATCAATCGTATTCCAGGAGGCAGCTCATTCCACAGGGCGGGTGCCCCCACAGAGAAGGCTCTCCCCCTGGGGGCCGCCAGCTGACATTGCCTGACCGACGGCACCCTGAGGAGGCCCTCTCTGTGAGAGCGTATTGGCCGGTGGGAGGTTATCGGTAGCAGCAGGCGGTCTCACAAATACCCTGGCCCTAAGCCATGGAGCGCTTTAAAGATGAGAACCAACACCTTAAAGCGCACCCGGAAGACTACCGGGAGCCAATGCAGCTCGCGCAGGAGAGGTGTTACGTGGGAGCGCCACGTCGCTCCCATAATCACCCGCGCGGCCGCATTCTGCACCAGCTGGAGCCTCCGGGTGCTCCTCCAGTTAAGCTCAGCACCTGATCAACACAACTGCCAGTGTTTATCTGTTGCCATCAGTGGTGAGTTTCTACTGGTTCGCCCCGGCTCAGGTGAACCGCTAGCGGAGGTAGCAGGCGGCTCCGCCCACCCACCCGGACGTCATCACAGACGGTCTGCACATGTGCAGAAGTGCCCCCCCCTTCGGGCGCTCACAGTTCCAAACAGGTAGCGAAGGTAAGTGAAGCCCACTACTGGTTGCCATGTATTTAGAGAACCAGGAGTTCTACAAAGACGTCTGGCTGCCAACTGTCATTAACTGCCAATTCTTCAATGTAGTCTGGCTGCCACTTCTTGCTAGTTGTTTGGTTCACACTACTGTGCTATCCAGGATGCACCACAAGGAGGCGAACTAGCATCACACCCCAGTGAAGAGCTGACAACTCTCTATATAGATAGTCCTTGCTTAGCAATAGTAACTGGACTGGAATTTCCATTGCTAAGTGACACGGTTGTAAAGTGTGATGTGATGTAAGCATGCCGCTTAGCAATGGCAACTCTGGCAGACCCTGCTTACCATTATTAAGTGAATCACCATGGTCATTAAACAAGGACGTCACATGACCACGACTCCTGACTTTCTGCCAGCTTCCCTATTGACTTTGCTTGTGGAAGGAATGCAGGGAAGGTCGCAAAGTGAGACACTGAAATAGTCAGAAACTCGGGTTGGTTGCTGAGTATCTGGATCGCAATCACATGACTATGATTAATATAGATATGTATATATATCTGTGTGTGTATGTATGTTCGTATGTACGTACGTATGTATGTATATATGTATGTATAGAGAGTATATGTTTGTGTGTGCATGTCTGTGTATGGGTATATATTTATTTTCTTTTGAGAGCGAGCATCAGAATTTCATTTTTAATGTGTGCCAGTGTGTCAATAGAAAAAAATGGCTATAAAAGTTATCCTATCCCATCCCATATCTTATTTCTTCTATCATCTATCTTATCACCTTATTTGTTCTCCACTCTCAGACTAGAGAAGAATGTTAAAAGGAAGCTGCCTGGGACATTGCCTCACAAAATGCCTAAGAGATTGACTTCAAGAAATAACCCTGAAAATAACAGGGTGGCTTGTGAAGCACAAGCAAGCATCCTAAGATACATTCCCCAAGTCTATCCCAGTAGAAGTGCCAAAAATATTCAGAAATACGGAGATGTTTGTTTCTTATGTATAGAGGAACTCAATAAATGTTAATCCTGAAATGTTTTCAGTTAACCAGATCAACATAGGACCATCTGTGTGTACTTTCCTCAATTCATGTCATACTGAGTAACAGCCAATAAAAAGAATCCCAAAACAGAAACCTTCCTTCATTTTCAAAAAATGTTTATTGTTTTGCTATTATTAATTGAACACAAAAAAACCCCAACTAAAATATAAAAAACCCCACCAATCCCAAGATGGGGAGAGGAAACTTTTCAGAAAGAAGCAAAAACATACAGGGCACATATTCTTGGAGATTTATTCATTTCATATTTGCCAGCCTTTGTGTGCATTGAGGTATTTTTCTATTTTTGTTTCAGTTTCCCGAATTCACCCCTTTCATCATTCGTCACCACCAACATATACACACAAAGTGACTCATCTATTTTCTTCTCATTTGGCTGATTTCCCTTACTTTATAGTTTTTATTTTCTTGCTTAAGTGATTCTGCCTGGCATCACTCTGTCCAGGATCAGAAATACCTAGTTGGTGTCTGCCAGAAATCTTTTCCATATCTTCCATAAACATTAGATGACTTAAAAGAAAGGAAGACCTTCCTAATATAAATATGGTCATTTCCATCTTTGGGATCAAATTACCTTAGCGAATGAATTCCCCAAGCCATGATGCAGTGGGGTGAGGGTGGGAATTAAAAATGTTACAAAAATTTCAATTCTAGAGCACTTCAAGAAAAACAGAATGTTAATCCCAACAAGAAAACTTTTCAGTGCCTGGAAACCCCTTATGGGCTTTTTACTGAAAAAAGAAAAAAAGAACTTGCAATTTAGGGGTTTGACTATTAGAAAGGGTAGCTCTCGGAAGAAAGAAATTGTGACGTAACCTTTAGAAAGAGAGGGTAAAATACAAATGCATTTATAACCTGTCACATGTAAATGCCTTATTCTCTAATATGTAAATAGTATATGAACGGGATATCAGGGGTTAATTTATTCTTCACTTCTTAATGTATTCATACTTTACCACTCCCATACCTAGCTCCACCCATTGTATATATAAGGAGCTGCACGCACCCATTCCTTGCTTCTATCTGTGAATATTCAGTGAATATAGAATGCCTAGTGTAAATAAAGAGAGATATATTTGAACTTTCAACTCTTACTAGATTTATTGAGTCTGATCCTGAAAATATTGCAACAAGCTGGTAGCAGAGGATGGTTAATTGACTCAATAAAAAAATTTAAATATGTCTAAGAGAGATAGGCCCAACACCAGGGCATACAGCAAAGAAATGGAAACGGATCAAGAAATAATCGATGAATCCACAAACGCGATTTCGAGAGAATCCGAAGAATACACCACTGAAGATGAAGAAATAATAAATGAAAACGATGACCGAGAGGAAATCAAAATAGAAAACAACGAACTCAGGTCAGAGATATTAAAACTATTAAAAAGCCAGAAGAACGATGAAAGCCTCATCGCGAACCTCCAAGATATACTGAAAAACAGCGGAGCAGCGAGAGAGAAGCACATCGCTACTGAAAAGCCAAAAGATTCAAAAATAGTGAGTGATACGATTACAGAAAAAAACACTATGAAGAAGAAAAACGGTGATCCCGCGCAAAATTTTGAATGGCAGCCATCTTGGTTTCAACAGACCTCCAGGGTGAGCGAAGCAGAGCCAATCAGAAAACTCGATTCAAAATTTCTGGCGCGAAAGACATTACTAGATAATGAAAACGAAAAAGAAAAGTCAAACACCTCAGAAGAATCAGAATCGGAAAGTGAAGGTGATTCAACAGATATTCAGATAAAATCAGCAATAAAAACGCTTTTTGCTGCATTTGGACCGAAACTAAAAATTACCAAAAAGTCAACTAGAAAGCAAGCGAGCAAGCCAACGCCTCAAAATCTACCCGCTCCCATCCTGACGACGAGAGCACCGACGCCTGAACCCAGAGAGCCCTGCAGATACCGCCCCACGCCGCAGACCGATGCAAGCACCAACGCTCTCAAGAGAAGAAAAAGAACAACCGCCATCGTCAGGACTCCCAAGATCGAGCCAGAGACCGATTCATCTGAGGAGGAGCAGAACGAGCGAGCCGCAACGACGAGAACCTCTCACGACGACTCCAGGGACGAAATAAACAACGCGCATGCACAAGACTACGCAGATGGCCCAGGAAGACATGAGTTGCTGAAAGGATCGTGCAGGCTCGTTGCGAGCATTTCCACGCCATTTTGTAATTTCCAGCATTTACGAGACCACGGACTACCTCCGGTTGTAAGTAATGGACCCAATAATGTCGGAAACTTGCCCAGTGACTTCCCAAAGCTGAGGATAGATGGCATTAATTTACAAGAATGGTATCAGCAGCTCCAGGTTGTCTTTATGAAAGAAAACTTACTGTTTTTTATCACTAATCCCCCAAAAAGACTTTGGACTCTAAAATTAGACTGCTTACACCATAGAGCATTTTTCTTATTAATTTCTAGTGTATCTCCTGCTATGTATCACAGCATTAAGCAAAATCTGACTGTTTCAGAAATTATTCAATGCATGTTCAATTTATTTCACAGTGACAGTGTAGCTACTACCACAAGAATGTCTAAAGATTTCTTTTCCTCTAGGATAAAACCAGGGGTTTCCATAAGTGAACATTTAATATCTTTAAACAAAATAAGAGCTGAACTGCATTTAAGGGGGGAGGTGATTTCAGATCAAACGATGAAAAGTGTTATCATCAACTCACTTGACCCATCATGGGATAATTATATGTCACATTTAGACACAATCAATCTAGGATACTTATCCATAGAAAGTCTATCCAATAAGTTAATAGCTGAAGACAATTCAAGGAGGAGTCGCTCTAACAACCACATGGAACACAAACCATATAGAAAAGTAGCTTTTCAAGAAAGATATAATGAAACATTTAGATGCCACAACTGTGGATCCAGGGAACACAATAGAAGAGATTGCCCCAAAATCTCAAAAGAAAGACATAGGTCAGAACACAGAAATAAATACAATTATAGACAGTCTTCCATTGATAGACATAGATATAGAAGCCCACCAAATTACAAAGAGCATAGAGGGGGCAGAGATAATTCAAAGGATAGAAAATCTGGTTCACTGAATGGACTAAACAAACAAGACAACACTAACATACAGCAAACTGAGAACAATAATTGGCTTATTGATTCTGGAGCAACTAATCACACCACTAATAACAAAAGTATATTATCTTCATTTGTAGAAGATAAATTTGTAATAAAGGTAGCTAACCAAGAAAAGGTTCAAGTATTAGGTAGAGGGAATGTAACCTTACCTGGCCTAGGAAAAATAGAGGGGGTATTACTAATACCTGAAATACCTCATAACATACTAAGTGCCATAAAACTAAGCAGAGATTCTGATATTAATATTGTTTTTTCAAAAGGAAAAGCGACCTTGGAGAAAAATAAAATAGATATAGGTACAGTAATGATTAAAGGAGGCCTACCTTATTTAATAACAAAGGAGAAATGGTTACACAACATTGATTCAAATATGGAAGATTGTATTGAACTAGATGATGGAAACATTAGCAACAGTGACAATGATGATTGTAAAGTAGCTCATGATCACAAGGATGCACATAATGAAAAAAAACCAAAAATAGGAAAGCCAATTCATGATGAGTGTGCTCATGTTTTGCATAGGAAGTTAGGACATGCCAGTTTTCCTGTAGTACAAAAAATGACTGAACACGCAGAAGGTGTTAAAATAAAAAATTGTGAAAACTATTTGGAATGCTCAGTATGTAAATCTACAAAACTAAAAACTAGTCCCAGGCCTAGAAAATCAACAAGGTCAACCAACAAAATTTTTGATTTAGTACACATGGACCTGGTTGGTCCACTAACTCCATCAATCACTTATAGAAAACGTTACTTCTTAACCATAGTGGACGATTATAGTCGCTATGGATTTGTATATACATTAAAACACAAAGATGAAACTTTTCAGAAATTTAAAGAATTTTATAAACGCGTAGAAACACAACACAATATCAAAATAAAACAAATCATGACAGATAGGGGATGTGAATTCATGTCTAAGGAATTCTCCCAATGGCTGAAGAACAAAGGAATGTTACATTACACATCTAGCCCATTTTCTGCGTTCCAGAACGGAATTGTAGAGAGGAAGAACTCAACATTACAAACCATGATTAGATGCACATTGGAAGATGCTGGCTTAAGCAAACAATTCTGGTCAGAAGCCCTACATTATTCCAATTACACACAGAATAGAACCTGGTCCAGCATTGTAAATAAGACACCATATGAAGTGATGTATAATAGGAAACCAAAATTAGCACACATGCACATATTTGGAGTCACTGCAGACGTACACATACCTAAACAATTAAGAAGAAAGGGAGAAAATGTGTCTAGAAGACTCAGATTTATGGGATATGAGACAGGCACAAAAGGATACAGATTCATTGATAATAATAACAAATTTATAGTTTCCAGAACAACTGTGTTCCATGAACAGGCCAACTGGTCTAAAATACATCTTAATGAAATATTCCCAAGTAACAACAAAGATACAAAATCCCAAAAGAAAGGGACTATAGAAAAGCAAAATGACAACAAACATAGAAACAAAACCAAAACATGGACAAATAGTCAACACAAAATAAAGACAGATACACTAACAAAAAAGGAAGCAAGATATTTGCATGATAATAATAGTAAACCTGAAAAAACAATTAGAAACACCAGAAACCAAATGCCAAATAAATACAAAGATTATATAATGCATGTGGATGGAGAATCAACAACACCTAATACGTATGAGGAAGTGTTAAAACTTCCTCGTAAAGAAAAAGAAAAATGGGAATTAGCAATGAAGAAAGAAATGGAAAGTTTACAAGGATTAAATGTATTTACACCTGCAGTTGCACCAAAGGACAAAACCATTATTGGCACTAGGTGGATATATAAAATTAAAAATTTAGAGGGAGGAAATACTCTATACAAGGCTAGATTAGTTGCACAGGGTTATGCACAGAAATATCCGGAGGACTATACTGACACATACTCCCCCACAGTAAGAACTGAGAGTGTCAAAACAGCTCTAGTTGTAGCATCAGCACTCAATCTCGATGTATTCCAATATGACATACAGACTGCGTATTTACACGCAAAACTAGATAAGGAAATATATGTAAGAGCACCTCACAGTCAATACACAAACAAGAATGAGACTTGGTTATTAAACAAGAGTTTATACGGGTTAAAACAATCTGGTAAACGATGGTATGATTGTTTAGTAAAAGTACTTAAAACTATGGATTTCAATGCTACTACTGCTGATAACTGTTTCTTTGTTAAAAAGGGTGATGATTACATAGAATTTGTATTGATCTATGTGGATGACATTTTGTACATAGGTAAACATAAAGAAAGAAGAGAAACATTTGTAATTAAGCTAAATGAACATTTCTCATTGAAATCTTTAGGCAAAGTAAATAAGTATCTTGGTGTTCAAATTAATAATACTAAAAGAGGATTCAAACTTACTCAGAGAGATAAGATCATAGAACTCTTGAACAAATGCAATCTAAGCGATGCCAAACCCTGTGACACTCCTATGCAGACAGACTTCCTAAGAAATGCAGATGAATCATCCCCTGAATTCAAAGATAATACATTCTATAGGTCTATCATAGGTTCCCTTCTTTACATTTCCAATTGGACTAGACCTGATATCGCTTTACCCCTCAATTTATTGTCCAGACATGTCAGCAAACCAACAATGTACCATTGGGAAGCTGTTAAAAGGATATTAAGATATTTGAAGAATACCTTAGATTTTTGTTTGATATTAGAGCCTAATAATGTTAAGGAGCCAAACCTCACATGTTACGCAGATGCAGATTGGGCTGGAGACACTTCATGCAGAAAAAGTACATCTGGTTATGTATTCCTCCTAAATGATTGTCCAGTTTACTGGTACACTGGTAAACAAGATTTAGTGGCCACTTCAACGACAGAAGCAGAATATGTTTGTTTATCTAAAGCAGCAAATAACCTTGTATGGTTTAATGATTTAATTTCTGATGTTTGGAAAAAACCTGCCTTACCTTTTGTCATGCATGAAGATAATAAAGCGGCTATCGAAATATCTAGATCTGACGCCATTGGACAAAGGTCCAGACATATAGACATAAAATTTAAACATGTGAGACAATTATCTCAGGATGGATTTATTAAAGCGGTGCATTGTGAGACATCAGAACAATTAGCTGACATATTGACAAAGCCTTTGCCATTTAAGCAGCATAAATACTTGACTTCCAAGTTATATGTTTTGTATTGTCCTGAATCTGAATGTAATTGGTGTAGCATATCGAATCGGCATTTAGAGGGGGATTTGTCACATGTAAATGCCTTATTCTCTAATATGTAAATAGTATATGAACGGGATATCAGGGGTTAATTTATTCTTCATTTCTTAATGTATTCATACTTTACCACTCCCATACCTAGCTCCACCCATTGTATATATAAGGAGCTGCACGCACCCATTCCTTGCTTCTATCTGTGAATATTCAGTGAATATAGAATGCCTAGTGTAAATAAAGAGAGATATATTTGAACTTTCAACTCTTACTAGATTTATTGAGTCTGATCCTGAAAATATTGCAACATAACCATTGTCAAAAAGATCAGAAGCTTCTTGATATATTTTTTCTTTTATTTTCTTGTTTCTTACTATATACTTACTATAATTTATTTTTGTTTTTCTAATATTTGCTTTTATCTTGCTAAAAATTTCTTCAATAAAAATTATATTAAAAATGTTGATACAATCTTTAAGAGTGAGGCAAGTCTGCTTTTATCTGCTCCAAAGAAGATTGGAAGTTGCTTCTTTCTATATCGTTTCTTTTTCTAGTAGTACTGTTTCTTGTGCTTTTTATCTTTTACCTTTTTTATAATTCTTTTTATATTTTCATGTTTATATTTGTGTGTGTGTGTGTGTGTGTGTGTGTGTGTGTGTCTGTGTCTGTGTCTGTGTCTGTGTGTGTGTGTGTACTTGCATTGCATTGCATTAGGCATCAAGCTAAAAAGTAGGACACTGTGACTTTTAGGCCTGCCATAGACATGAAAGCTGACTGGGTGATTTTGGGCCAGTCCCTCTCTTTCAGCCCAACTCACCTCGCAGAATTGCTGTTGTGGAAAAATAAGTGGAGGAAGGAGTAACAGGTACGCTTGCCACCTTGAGTTACCTATAAAGATGAGATAAAAATCAAATAAGTAAGTAAATAAATTAACAACAGCTCTCTGTGTCTGTGTGGGCGTGGGTGTATGTTTGTGTGAAATAAAGAATAAAAAACAATGTTGGATAGAATACAATGAAGCCTTTAGAGACTAAATCAAAATATCAGCTACTGCCACAGATAAACCAGGGATTATAATTGGGTTGATTCCATCACTTTCCTGAAGATTGTACTGTAGGCGTGTCAAATCAACTAGTTTTTAGCATCTGCTGTATCGAGCAGGGTAGTATGAGAGAAAATAGCTGAAACACTGCTTCCTTCCCTCTAGGGCAGCTGCTTCTTGGCAAGCTGTCATCAATCCGAACTTCTCTGTGGCAAGGATCCACAATCTGTTGTCTGCTGAGGATGCCCTCAGCTTTTGGTGGCACGCTAGGATGCACATTCCAAAAAAGAAGAGGTGCCACAAAAAAGAAGCAAAATAGGCAAAGCTCACTGAACTTTCAGTATCCAGAATTTTTTTTTTTTTTTGAGGGAGATGAGTCTTCGCATATCGTGTCCAAAATACGATTATTTCAGCCTAGTTATAAGTAGTCCTATAGGAAGGGACCTTGGAGGTCTTCTAGTCCAACCTCCTGCTCCAGTGATGGAGCACCCATACCTTCTGAAGGCAAACTGTTCCACTGGTTAATGATTCTCACTGACAGGAAATTTCTCCTTAATTCCACATTGCTTCTCCTTGATTAGTTGACATCTAATGTTTCTTGTCTTGCCTGCTGGTGCTTTGGAAAATAAGTTGAACTGGAATTGAGGAGAAACTACCTAACAGTAAGGACAATTAACTGGTGGAACAGCTTGCGTTCAGACGTGGGTGCTTCATTACTGAAGGTTTTTAAGAAGGGACTGGGCAGCCACTTGTCTGAAATGATATAGGGCAGTACTGGCTAACCTTTTCTGGACCGAGTGCCCAAAGCGCTCGAACCCCCCAAATGCAATGTGCGCACGGCCCCTCAAATGGACAGTCACTTGTCTGAAATGGTATAGGGCAGTGATGGCTAACCTTTTTGCCATCGTGTGCCAAAAGCGGGGGAAGCGCAGGGGGTCATGCGTGCGCTCCCACACCCATAATTCAATGCGGCCCATCCCCCCGAACTCCCCCCACTTTTGGCACGCGATGGCCCAGTGGGCCCAGTAGGCCCGTTTTTCGCCCTCATCAGGCTCCAGAGGCTTTCTAGGAGCCTGGGAAGGGTGAAAATGGCTTTTTTCACCCTGCCGGAGGCCCTCCGGAGGCTGGAAACGGCCCATTTGCTGATTTCTGGTGGGACCGGAAGGCCCGTTTTTCACTCTCCCCAGAGCCTTTCCAGAGCTTTTCTAGGAGCCTGGGGAGGGCAAAAACAGCCTGCTCCACCCCCTTGGAGGCCCTCTGGAGGCCAGAAACTGCCTGTTTCCTGACTTCCGGTGGGCCCGGAAGGCCCAAAAATCAGCTGGTCAGTGCGTGCATGCGCGCCAGACCTGAGCTAGGGCAACGCTCACGTGCCCACCGAAATGGCTCCGCGTGCCACCTGTGGCACACATGCCATAGGTTTGCCATCACGGGTATAGGATCTCCTGCTGAGCAGGGGGCTGGTCTAGAAGACTTCCAAGGTCCCTTCCGTTCTGATTCTTTGTAGCAGCTCCTCAAATACTGGAATATTGCTATCATGTCACCCCTAGTCCTTTTCTTTAGACTGGCCATACCCAGTTCCTGCAACCGTTCTTTATATGTTTTAGCCTCCAGTCCTTTAATCATCTTAGTTGCTCTTCTTTGCACTTTTCCCCCAAAGTCTCAACATCTTTTTTGTAATGGATGCAGCATTGTGATGCATGCTCTACCTCTGGCTTGTATCACAATGTTATATCCACCACCTCAGCTGTTTTGAAATCAACTTTTGTGGACACTGCTGAATATATAAGAATTGGATAAAGGTCACGCCCTAGCTGATCCCTACAGTCAGTTCCTTCCATTGCCAATGAGATTTCTGAGGCTTAAAATGCTGGCAAAAACAATATCCAGAAGATGATTTTAGCACAGGATGCCCCCCATTTTCTATAACGCCTCCAAAATAGCCAAATTTAACATCAAGTAAACCCAGCCACTCGGCTTTGCTCAGAATGTACTCTTAAGATTCTTTTAAGGGCAGCTTAAAGCAAATTCCTGTAGGGCTGTGGCAGCTGCCTCTAGATATGCAGACCACAGCAACTGTCACACTGAACTAAATCTCTCATTGGTTGTGTTACCTGGATATAATGGGAGTTCTAGACCACAAATCTGAGCCTCTAGTTGGGGAAGCTGACGGCAAAATCTGGAATGTTCGAAAGACTCTCCAATTCTTTTTTAATTCAGAAACGAAAGAGAGTAGACGGGCGCCCCTGTGTGGTAAAACTGCAGACTTCGAACTTGGAAGCACTGCATTGGAAAGGGTATCAGAGCCCAACTCCTCCTGCTGGACAGATAGATGATATAGTCCCTGCTGATACATACCCAGTGATAGGCAGGCCATCAGCTTTCTGAGCAGCTGATTCCACGATTAAAGTACTCTACTGTTCAGAAGGTTTTTTTTCTAGCATTCATTTAGAATTTGTTAGTTATTATGTTTCATAACATAAATCTATTACTCCACGCCTTGCCTTCTGGAACACCACAAAACATATCTTGATCTCTTGTGTGTAACTTCCTCAAAGGTATTTGCTGCCATAGCCCCTTTTCAGTCTTCTCAAGCCTAAAGCACCCACCAACATCTCTATTTAGGACCGATGATCCTTATTACCATTCTTGTTTTTAAAACTTGATGCCCAGAATTAGGATCGAAAAGTAAAGAGGATTAAAGTGGAAAAATTACTTGTGTGGTTTTGGAAATTAGTACTTCCGTTGATGCAATTGATACTTGCATTGATACTTTATTTTTATCCCTATCACACTATTGATTCATATGCAATTTACAGTCAAATACTTTTCCAAGCATTTTTTTACAAGTAGTGTTACTAAGCAAGCTATGCTCCACCTGTAGCCTACACTTGATTTTTATAGCCTCAAGGAAGAATTTTACATTTCTTTTGGTTATATTTTATTTAGCTTTCAGGTGGTTTTCTTAACCTATCAATATGTTTTTGAACTGTAACTCTTTCTGCTAAGATATTAATAATGCCATCCATGTTATGACATTTGCAAATCTTATTTTCCTCTGCCTCTTCAGATAAGAGAATAATATTGCAGAGTAGAGGGCCCAGAAGTGAAGCATGTGATCTTGTGCGCAAGCTTGATCCACAATCATTAGCAGAGCATTTTTTGTATACATTTGGAACCAACTACCGGTATGTATACATTGAATTGTCCTAACATGTGGCACATCTTTAGCTTGCCTTGTAATCAGAAGGCCATATTTTGCTAAAACAAAGATATATTACATCTGTAACATTATCATAAAGTGTTAAGAGAAGTTCCTGAATAAAAAAAAATAGACAAAATTAGTCTACTGATATTGATTCTTGACAACTTCATGCTGACCTGTAAATTCCTATTGTATTAGTTTCAAAGGATGCACAATTCATTGTCATTAGGGTGGCTTCTAGAAGCTTTTGAGTTACTGCTGTCAGAATAGTCTACATTGCTGGATCCTCTTTGTTTTTATTTTTGAAGAGAAAGACAACACCTGCTTTCCTCTAGTTAGCTGATAGTTTATCAGTCCTCAAGACTATCTGAATGGTAATACATAAAGCTTTGGCCAGACCATCAACTAATAGTTAGAATGCTGTTTATAGTTCCCTGGAGAATTAAACTATTTTTAAAAAATGTATTCCGTGATCTTGGGGGTCAAATCCACCTAGGGTTAAGGTTAGGTTTCCATAAATTCGGAGAACAAAATGGACATTGCCAACGGATTCGGAGTCCTTGATTACGGTTAGGACGGTGCCGACTTTTTGAAAAGTCACCACCCTCCTAAGTATAATCAAGCACTCTGAATCCACTGGTGATGTTCATTTTGCTCTCTGAATTCATGAAGAACTAACTCTAAGCCTAGATTAATTTGCACACCAATGTGATTTTCCCATGTATTTACCAGGAAACGTAGATAAGGCTGACTCGAAAAGTCAGCACCCTCCTAAGCATAATCAAGCACTCCGAATCCATTGGCAATGTCCATTTTGCTCTCCAAATTCATGCAGACCTAACACTTACCATGGGTGGATTTGCCCCCAAGGGGATTTTCTCACGTAGTTTACCAGGAAACACTAATGGATTTAGAACACATGATTATGCATAGTATGGTGCTGACATTTCAAGCCTGGCTTATCTAGATTTCATGGTAAAATGCCTGGGAGAATACCATTGTGGGCAAATCCACTAGGGTTAGGGTTGAATTCGGAGAGGAAAATGGATATTGCCAGAGGTGGGATTTAGCTGGTTCAGACCAGTTTAGATGAATCGGTTGCTATGATTTTGCGCAGTTCAGAGAACCGGCTGATCGCATTACTGGCTAGTCCTGCCCGCCCTGCCTCTCCCAGTCACCCTTTATCTTGCCTTGCCCGCCTTGGCCACTGCCTAGAGTCACGCCCAGCTGCTCTCTGGCTCCTTCACTCACCCCTTGCCCAGACCACACGGTCCCCTCAGCCCAGATGATCTCTGCATGTCACCCACTCTTGCTCACCGCAGCTGCCCATGAAGGTAAAGCGCTTGGCCAAAGAGCCACCTCGGGGTGGACACAGCAAGGCTCAGCCGCCTTTTGGGCCTGGCTTTCACCATCCTTCTGCCCACATGCCGCCCACTTACCCTCCGCCTTGGGTTGGGGGGACATACCAGTTCCTGCCTCTCACCTTCCATGGGGCCTGAAATGAACTTTTCTTTGAATCCTGGATGGCCAAGCGCTGCACCATCTTTCCAGTTGTCCTTTGTATTCCCTGCCACCGCTGTCCGCTGCCTTTTGCTGGTCCAAGCTAAGAAACTTTAGTTTACTTCATGAACTTTGCTCTGCTGACTTTCTGTCCTTCTGTCCATTAAATTTCTCATCCTCCCTCAGGCTCTAGGCCCGATTTAGTGAGACAAAGCAGACGCGCCGGGTGGAGAGCTGTTTTTTTTTGGCTTGAGATTGGCTGCCACATTGGAGGTTTCATTAAAAGTCCTTTTTAAAAAATACGGCCACCCCCTTCTTCACACGGGATCACCCAGCAGCGAGGAGAGAGAGGAAGAACGGGGCGGCTACTTGCAGAGAGGGGAGTGCTTCTGGGACAAGGGGAGCAGGGAAGAAAAAAGGTAGCTTGCAAGAGTGGACACAGGAGAACAAAGCAAGCGAGTGAGTGAACCTTTGGCCTGCCAGGTGGCCTCTTTATTCCCCCTTGCTCCCAAGGCAGCCAGGTAGCACCCGTCTCCTCGTGTGACAAGCGACCGAAGAGCCTTCTCGGCAGAAGTGCTGCCCTCATTCAGATTCCCGCCTCCCTCTGGTGGCCCTCAGCCGAGCGCGGCTGCCCCACCAACCGAGGAAAGAAGTGGACCTGCTTTGGCGACACTACCACCACCTGCGCCCAAAATCTCATTTCAACATTTCATCTTGAAATGTTTATTTATTTATTTATTTATTAAATTTTTATACCGCCCCCTCTCCCGAAGGACTCGGGGCGGTGAACAGCCAAGATTAAAAAACATACAATATAAACATTAAAATACAGTTAAAACAAAATTAAATCCAAAATGGCTCCCCAATTTAAAATGCCTTGCCCATAACCCTATAATTAAAACAAATTTAAAATTTCCACATTCCACGTTTCTTGAAAGTCACCCCAAAGGGGTAAGCAAAGTAGGCTCTTTATCCTATATTCTCATTAGGGGTAGTCCTCAACTTATGGACACAACTGAGCCAACGTTTCCAAGCAAGATTTAAGTGAGTTTTGCTCCATTTTGTGATTTTCCTTGCCACCATTAAGTGATGTTCAGTAGTAGTAAATAAATAGAGACTGTATCTTGTTGAGGCCTTTGAGGCGAGCAGCCGAGGGGCGGGGCCGGGCATGGTGAGTGATGGCGAGTTGGCCATGACCACCCGGTCACATGACCACCTAGACACGCCTACCCAGCCTGTCATTAGGGCAGAGCTGTTAAATTATTTGAATCCCACCACTGGATATTGCCAACATATTCAGAGCCTGTGATTATGCTTAGGAGGACACTCCTTTTTGAGCATGGCTTATCTATGTTTCCTCGTAAAATACATGGAAAAATCCACTGCAGGGCAAATCTACCTAGGTTTACGGTTAGGTCGCCATGAATCCTGAGTGCAAAATGGACATTGCCAATGGATTCGGAGCACATGATTATGCTTAGGAGGGCGCTGACTTTTTGAGCCTGGCTTATCTACATTTCCTGGTAAAATACATGGGAATATCCCCTTATGGGGAAAAGTCATCTAGTGTTTGGTCTCCATGAATTCAGAGAGCTAATTGGACATCACCATGGATTTGGAATGATTGATTATGCTTAGGAGTGTAGTGACTTTTTGAGCTTGGCTTATCTTTGTTTCCTGGTAAAATATATGGAAAAATGATTTTGTTTCTGCCAATTCTGTGTTTCAGTCACTGCAACTTCTTTCTGCTTTCTACAAGATGTTGGTGGAATACCTGTGTTCCTGTTGATAAAGACTAAATGAAAATAGGAGCTGAGTAGCTCTATCTTTTTCTTCATCTAAAAGAACAATGTTGCATTGAAATAATTTCCTTCCTTTGGTCAGAATCATCTGACAAATCATTCCATACTATTTCAACAAGAGTCTGCTAGATCTTGTGCCAGCCTGGCTCAATGCAGAGATATGCCACCAGGAGGAGCTGCCACGTTAAATGTGTATGAAAGGCAAATATTTCACTGCCAACTCATCCTCTGCCTAAGCTGTAGGAGTGAACTGGGTTTGCTACCTGACACGCTGCAAAGTGAGGACTATTTTAAGACTGTAACCTATGTGTCAGCACATAAAACTATTTATTTTATTACATTATGCTGTATTGCATTGAATTTATGTCATATAATTGTAGATAGCTTTGTTTTTCTAAGCATGCTGTTTCTTGGATTCATGCAACGCATCCAGAGCAAACTTAATTGAAATGAATAGGAATTTAGTTATGGTGGCTGATTGCCCCAATTATTCCAGTGATACTTTGTACAAATTACTTAGTTGACAAGCCAAAATAGTGGCACTGAAATGGCATTTTTAAAAGAACAGCAAAACTGGATAACATCTCAAACCGTACTAGTTAAAGTTGCTTCAATTAATTCAATGGTGCATTTCCAATAAGGAAGTTGGAGGGGAACGATACAAATTATATTACAGTATTGTAAAAAAGAAAGGCGATTTTTTTTATCTGAAAGATGGAACAGTTCCTTGAAATCCAGGATTGGTGGTAACTCAAGCATCAATCTTACAAAAGGTAATGCTTCCATCTAGTCAGGTTCAGTTCCTAAATGGCTATGTTGAGATGTCAATGTAATTTCTTGGCAACAGAACAGAATTGGTTCTTCTCCCAAGATGGATTTTGATTTCCCAGTTTCTATAATAGCTCTAAGACAGGAGTGTGCAACTTTGGCAACTTTAAGATCTGTGGACTTCAACTTCCAGAATTCCTCCATCAGCCCTGCCAAGGTTGCCATGCTAGGAAATTCCTGCTTTAGGATCTCTTAGTGAAGTCCCAGCCAAGCACTAAGATCTGGCCCTGCTTAGCTTTTTTAAAGACCAATCAGGTTTGGCCATGGGCTGCCACTTTAGCCCTTACCTAACCTGGGGAGTCAGCCACCCATTTTTAAAAGAGGTTAACAGTGGTACTTCATGCAAACATCCAGCAAATATGTTTTTAATCATGGAAAAACACTGTAGTGGTGATGGCTGTTTTTATCACAGTACTGATAAAGGCAGAGGATCTGTTTGGCTACAGGTGGCAATTCTACTCCTCTTATAGTATTTGAACTATCCACAGAATGGCAATAGAGCAGCAGCTATCCTAATGTTGCTCTTCAGGTTCCAGAACTTCCTAGAAATGTTTCCATGACAGCCTCTCTAAGACATAGGCTTTGGAACACAATGTTTACATGAAACACTTAAGCTGATGAACCATATTTTAGCCTCATGTTTCTCAACCTCACAGACTTTAAAGCAGTGGTGAAATCCTCTGCCGGTCGCCACCTGTTCGCTGCCCATGCATGCATGGTGCGCGCCAGATGCATGCTGTGCACACGCATGCACAGTGCACACCAAACATGCACTGCGTGTGCATGTGCAGTATGCACCAAACATTCACTGTGTGTGCATGTGCAGTGTGCACCAAACACGCACTTTGCATGGAAAAAGGAGCCATTTAAAGGTAAGTAGAACAGCGAGGGGCAACAGCTGTGCCGTGTGATTAAGATTCGCTAGAAAGCATGTTTTCCTGCTTTCTAGCGAATATAAATTGTGCGGCACAGCTGATCATTGGAAATACCGGTTTGGACCAATCGGTAACTTTTTTTTTACTACAGGTTCATCAAACCGGTAGATTTTATCACTACCGGTTCACTCGAACCGGTGCAAACCAGTAGGATTTCACCAGTGCTTTAAAGACATGTGGACTCCAACTCCCAAACTTCCTCAGCCAGCTGGGTGATTTTTGGCCAGTCACCCTCTCTCAGCCCAACCTACCTCACAGGATTGTTGTTGTAGAGAAAATAGGAGGAGGAAGGAGGATTAGGTGAGTTAACAACCTTGAGTTAACAGGTAGGGTAAAAAATAAAATTAAAGAAAATATTCTGGGAATTGGAGTTGACATGTCTTAAAGTAGTTGTGGTTGAGAAACATTGTTTTAGCCTGACAAGACCAGCCGGTGTGATGAGTTCCATGGTTTAGCATATTCTGGAAATTCAGAAAATTGGGTTAAATTCAACTAATCATGGATTCCTTGTCCTCACCTTTTGGTAAAGCAGTTCCCAACAGGAAGGAAAGTAGTCTGCTGCTGTGATTTTGAAATTGCAGTTTTATGCAGGTACACGATGGGGAAAAATGTGTGGCAAGGTCTGTAGACCTGTTAAGTTACTGTTTATTTGAGTGTTATTTAATTAATGACAATCAATAGGCTTTGTGCACTAAGCCAAAATACTAGTATACAAGCAGTTTAAGCACAAAGTAGGTTATGAGTAAAGATGCTGGTTAAATAGTTAAATAAAAGCAGCATAAAAACCCACCATTTGCTAATAATTGTTAAAGCCACAAGATCACAAGGAGCATTTTGGAACAAGTCACCATCCTTCTTGCCATAAGATTACAGGGAAGAAAACGGTTGTTGTGAACAGGAGAATGGCCAGCATCATTTTATAAGGAAGGCCTCTAAAGGGTTGCTTTTAAGCTCCTGGCTTCCGAGACTTTCTTCGCTGGCACAAAGGTGTGTCCTTGACCCACCAGTTGTGCAACCTGTAACCTTATCTGCCATGTGATGACTTCATGGAATTAACAACCATCAGAAGAAAGGAAAGAAGCCAGCAACAACAGTAGGCACTGGAGCAACAGAGGTGGTGTTTATTTACTAATGCTTGGAATTAGGCTATGTCACCTAATCATGCTGGAATTGTAACCTAGCAAATTTTGGGAACGTTAGATGGGAAATTTGACATGAACATTAACAATGCAGCATTGGCCAATATCTAAATTTTATAGGCACAAAAGGGTTTTTTCTAAACTTTGAATCTCCAGATTTTGGAAGTTTACAAAGCTTATAGCCCTAGGCCAGGGATGTCAAACTCGCATTATCACAGCATTGTCATGTAATGTATTGCAATTCCCCCCTTCATTAAACCGGGTGTGGGCATGGCCAGTGTGTGACGCATCTGGCCCGCGGGGCCTCAAGTTTGACACCCACGCCCTAGGCTATGGTCCATGAAGGCTGAGTTTTGTAACTATTAGAAACTTAACAGCTTTGCTGAGTCAGCCAAAATAATGAAATGTCATTATATACCGTAAGTCCCTCCCTTTTGAAAACAATGGGATTTGCATTATGACACCCTGTTCATCATCCTGTTGATTTTGACCAGGGCCAAGGGCTCTGCAAAAGTATTTTCTTTTATACAATGGGCAAATGCATTTAGGAAACTAACAAATATGGACAAGTAAGTAATTCCCCTCTTCCAATCCTACATTACTATGGTGAAACAAAACAACCTTGGTACAAACCCAACAACCACTTCACCAATGCGTGGCACAACATAGGAAATCAAACCCATCAGGACAAAATTCAGCAGTCCATCTGCATTTGAAAGACAAAAGGTCACTCTTTTGAAGACAGCAAAGTACACATGTTGGATAGAGAATATAATTGGTTTGAAAGAGAGGTAAGAGACACCACTTATGTTAACATTGAGCAACCCTCTCTCAATAGAAGGGGAGGAATAAGACATCACCTATTTCCGGTCTATAATGCAGCTCTTGCAGCAGTTCCAAGAAGATTCCAGAAACAATTGTCCTCTGATTCAGGTGACCCTGAAATGAAAGATAAACCCTCAAGTGGCCTCACCTTAAGAGCTCTCAGGGAGAATGCTAACAACCAGATGACTGCAAAGAAAGACAATCCTTCCATTCTGCCCCCTCCCCCATCACCATACATTCAAAACTGATCCTCCCATCCCCCTCCCATCCTGTCTCAACTGTCAGTACCTATCTTTACACACACACACACACACACACACACCATCACAACTGATGAAGGTTCTTGAATGACAAGTGAAACATTTTCTTCTCCTTCTTCAAGAAAAAACAGTTGCCTTTTGAAAAAGAAAAAAATAGCACTTTTGAGACAACTAGAGCTGGATGACTCAGAGTCTCCACAGACATTATGGTCGTACTACCAGCCTTAAGTAATAGTGTGTGATGAGACCATAATAATTTACTGTAGGACAGTGTTTAAGGTACTGGACTGGGACTAGAGGGATCCAAATTTGTCTCAATCATGGAGTTGGTTATTCTCTCTCAATCCAACCTATCTCACAAACTTCCTATCCTGGAAGCTATTCTGGGATCTCCCCACATGCCAGCTTGAATTCTCAGAGGAAACATTAATAAGATGCTATCCACCAGAATTGCTACTGACTAGAACCATTGCCAAGCTATTCTCAGTAACTGGATTCTGCTATTGTAGAAGTCATAGCAGTTTGTTTGCTTTTGACTCCGTATGTTTTGTGAGGCAAATCAAGTGGGATGGCACCGGACATATCTCTACCCTCACAAGATATCTTTATACTTCCCTGTATTTGTTCACAGCTTCATTTTTACCTATCAGCCTATACATACTGCAGTTGCTTGCTTGCCTCGTGTACCTGCTTAAGGCACTATCAGGAGGTAGGTGTTCTATCAAGAATAATAGCTGGGTAGCTTGGCAACAGCTCCTCTACTTTCATTCCACAGAAATATCTGCTCATAAATTCCACAGAAATATCTGCTTATTTCTGCTTCCTGAAATGAAATGCTGAAAACAGTATGAGGTTTAACAATCACATATGGAAATATGTAGTTCTTCAGTGATCTCTAAAGGTGTCACTTCTGGAAGATTAGCAAATGCTAGGTAAACATAAAAATATGATGCAGATCCTCCCAATCACTTGAGATATTGCAGGGGGGCCCTTAAGTAGCACTAGCCATATTTACATTAGCACTGTACCATGGGACCCCCAACTTTTTACAGAGATCCTCCGTTTTTTAAACAATAAGTTTACATTGTAGAAAGGGTCATACGATCAACTTCTCCCATGCAATCTGTTCACAATGGGAGAATAGCTACCGGCAATAACATTTTTTTTTTTTTTTGGGTAGTCAGCAACCATGCTTTCTAGAATGGGTGTTAGATCCAGCTTGCCTATGCTGATAATGGAAGGAATTCCTTTCTTGGAAGATCCATTGCAAACTGTCTAGTTCAGTGTTTTTTCAATCTTGGCAACTTTTAAGCTCCGTGGACTTCAACTCCCAGAATTCCCCCGTCAGCATGGCTGACAGAGGTTCTGTGATCTCCGCCTTCAGAGAAGACATGTGTTCTATGCCTAGACATTTCCTTTCCTTTCTTTTTTAGGATCCAGATATCTCATTCTCTGCAGAGGAGACTTTCAAGAAGTTTGATCAGTACCAGAACTGAATAAAGGAGATGAGCCAAGAGCCAAGTAAACAACACACAAGTGTACACTTGAATCAGGAAGACGGTTGGCTGCTTAGGTAAACTATAATTCCACATGAAAAACTTCTTTTTCTCACTTCCTCACTTACAGAAAGACTTAACGGCTGGCCTAACTAAATGTATCAGGTGAGTTGATACTACTGATTCTAGGTGGCAGCTACACAGGCAGAAACAGGCAGGTGTGTGCAGATCATTTCAAACCTAATCTGGATGGATTACAGCCAGTGGTGGAATTCAAATAATTTAACAACTGGTTCTCTGCCCTAATGACTGGCTGGGTGGGCGTGGTCATGGTGGGTGTGTCCAGGAGGTGTGACAGGCAGCACTCGGCCTCCTGCACACCCCTGGGAGCAAAAACGGGCCACGAAGGGGAATGCGCCGCCCCCCTGCCCCCATTTTGGGCCTAGGAGGCCTCCCTGCAGTCTCCTGGGAGCTAAAGCGGGCTGTGGGGGGGCACTGCACCCCCCTGTGCCCCGTTTTGGACCTAGGAGGCCTCCCTGCAGCCTCCTGGGAGTGAAAAATGGGCTGCAGAGTGGCTCCTCCCCCGCACCCCATATTGGGCCTAGGAGGCCTCCCTACACTTACCTGGGAGCCAAAATGGGGTGCATGGGGACTCCTGGAAGAGGAGGAGTGAGGAGGGGAGGGGCCAGACAGCAATTTAACTATTGGTTTGCCCGAACTGGCCCGAACCGGATGAATCCCACCACTGATTACAGCACAGGTGTCAAACTCACTGCATCACATTGCTGTCACGTGACCTATTGCAATGTTTCTTCCTTTCACAGAGCTGCGGTGGGTGTGGCCTGCACGTGACACACCCAGCCTGTGGGCTGCCAGTTTGACACCCCTGGATTACAGGGACCCTCTTTAGGCAATGTTGTATGTTTTGTGGAAATGAATCTTATTGCTCAGGAGACAGATGGCAAAAATAGAACAATAGAATTATCTGTAATTAGTGCAAAAACTTATCATAATGTGGACCTTCTATACTCCTGCTGTGGATATTTTGTATTTCCTTTAATCAACTTCTGAGGCATATTATTGTGGCAACATAGAAATATAATAAATTAATAAAGAAAAGTACATAAGTACCCCGTCACCTCTTCCCAAACTAAAAAAGTTATTTCCTGTATCATCAGGTTTACAGTAACTCCAATCAGTGGCAGCTGCGTTTGGATGACATCAGGAGGCAAAAATTTTCAGCCAAATATAACAAGGAGTGAATTGGCAGGGTGGCTCATTAGACTGATTTCTTTCTTTCTTTTTTCTTTTGTTATTGTCTGTTGTGCAAACACTAGTCTTATAATCAGCTAGCCCTTCAAAACAGCTATATATTTTTTTCCAACAATCATTTTCCTCCATATGAAGCTGAACTTTGATAAAATATAGTGGGGTTTTTTTTGGTCAGTATGAAATTCCCCTTATATTTTGTCTATAGGTAGTCCTCAACTTACAACAGTTCATTTAGTGATTGTTTGAAGTTACAACAGCACTGAAAAAAGTGACTTATGACCATTTTTCACACTTACGATCATTGCAGCATTCCCCATGGTCATGTGATCAAAATTCAGACCCTTGGCAACCAACTCCTATTTATGATGGTTGCAATGTCCCGGGGTCATGTGATCCCCTTTTGCGACCTTCTGACGAGCCAAGTCAGTGGGGAAGCCAGATTCACTTAACAACCATGTTACTAACTTAACAATTGCAGTGATTCACTTAACAACTGTGGGAAGAAAGGTCGTAAAATGGAGCAAAACTCACTTAACACCTGTCTCGCTCAGCAACAAAAAATTTGGGCTCAGTTGTGGTCATAAGTGGAGTACTATCTGTACTTCAATCAGTTGCTACTGTACTGCATTGTTGCCCCCTGCTGAAAGTGCAGATTGTCAAGAGCCACAGAGATGTTTAAACCTCCAACGCATGTTTGTCTCTGGTTGTTGCGCAGCATTTTCTCTGAGCCTCCCGAGTTGATGATTCAGGGTGTTCATCAGCCAAACCAGAGAAGCGTTTCAGATCTGACAGCTCTGCTGCAGTGGTGAAATGTAAAATTTGTTACTACCGGTTCTGTGGGCGTGGCTTGGTGGGGTGGGTGTAAGATGACTGAGTGGACATGGCCAACTTTTTTTTTTTTTTAACTTTTAAAATCATTTATTCTACAACCTCTTCGGCTGAAGAGGTTGTAAAAAAAATGCTTTTAAAGCCTCTGACAATCCCAGCTGACTTACCTGATCGGCAGAAGCTTTCTTTTTTTTAAAAAAGCCTCTGATGATCCCAGCTGAGCCACGCGATCATCAGAGGCTTTTTTTTTTACTTTTAAAATCATTTTTTCGGCCAAAGAGTTTGTAGAAAAAATGCTTTTAAAAATTAAAAAAAATCCTCTGATGATTGCGCGGCTCAGCTGGGCAATGGGAGGGGGGCAGGGATTTTTGCTACCGGTTCTCCGAACCACACGCCTCCATTGCTACCGGATTGGGCGATCCGGTCCGAACCGCTGGCATGTCACCCCTGCTCTGCTGGCTTAGAAGAAATGGAAGGAGTGCATTTCAAATCTAATGTAAACATCTAAGTCCTTGTCTACTGGCAGCATATAATGGTTATAATGATGCAGAGGTTTCATGTGGCTTTAAGAGTGATGAGGAATGGAGAGCCACTTTAGTCATGTTTGCATTTGCCAAAACAAATTTCCAGTTCCAGAGAAAATGTAGAAATCCTTAGCTGTTTTATGGCATCCCGTAATACGATATTGTACTTGGGACAAGTTATGCAAAGATGTAGTTCTCATGAAAAGGCTCCGTTGCTGGGAAGGGTGGAAGGAAACAGAAGAATAGGATGGCCAATAGAAGAGTGGATGAACTGCAGGTAGTGCTTGACTTAAGACCACAGTTGAGCCCAAAATTTCTGTTGCTAAGCAAGGCAGTTGTTAAATGACTTTTGACCCATTTTACAACTTTTTTTTGCAACTGTTAAACCAGGGGTCTGTAACCTCAAACACTCAAAAGCCATTTTGAGTAGGGAGTAGGGCGGTATACAAATTCAATAAACAACAAAACATTTGGACCTGTTTCCCACAGAAAAGAAAACACCGGGAGCCACAAAACCTGGGTGGGCGTGGCCAACTCGACATCACTTACTTCCACCAATCACGTGACACCACCCCCCCTAGCCACAGCTACCCAGCCCGTCATTAAGGCAGAGAACTGGTTGTTAAAAAACACCAGGAATCACAAAACCCTTTTGACATGTCTCTCTCCTTCCCTCCCTCCCTCCCTCTCTCTTCCTCTTTCCCTCCTCCTCTCTCTGTATCTCTCTGTCTCTGCCCCGGCTGCTTCTCCATCCCCCTCCGTCTCCATCTCCCTTACCTTCTCAGGCCAGGGGAGGAGTGACTGGGAGGGGAGGGTGAGGGGTGGGATCATCCAACAGGGAGCCACAGCAGAGGGCCCAAAGAGCCGCATGTGGCTCTGGAGCTGCAGGTTGCTGATACCCGCGTTAAACGAATCACTGCAGTTGTTAAAGTGAACGATGCGGTCATGAAGCATACCTGGCTTCTCACCATTGATTTTGCTTGTTGGAAGCCAGCCAGCTGCAAAGTCCACAAATGGTGATCACACGACCCTAGGACAGTTGAACGGTCATTAAGTACATGCCAGTTGCCAAGTGCCCAAATTGTAATCATGTGACCATGGGGATGCTTCAATGAAAGTGTGAAAAACAGTCGTAAGTCACTTTTTTTTCAGTGCCATTGTAACTCCGAACAGCCACTAAATGAATGGTTGTAAGTCGAGGATTAACTGTATGGTGGCAATATGTGCACCGTTGCGGGACCTCAAAGACCTGGTTAGAGGTAGATCATCATGGAGAAAATCTATGTTGTTCCTAGGAATAAACAAAGGACTGTGTGGCACATAATCAACCACATGTCTTTTTGGGGCATCAAGATCAGTTAGGCCTGATTGTTTCCACAGCGCAATGAGACACACCATGGAAAGAATTTCACTTGGCAACAAACAGCGTCATGCAACTAAGCAGGGGGTGGTCTCAGGAATGAAGCTACTGTTTCAATTCAAGTGAACTGTGAAGTTTTCTGTCAACTGGGTGACCAATACACCAGTCAGACCCACTAAGGGGCCTCCAAATCCACCTCAAACATGTGGAAAACTACAAATGAAACATCAGCAAAGACCTACAGTGAGCAACTTTAAGGCACAGCTGAGGTGCCCAATGGAAAATATTAGAATCTTTACTTGACAAGGAGGAGTGAAAGAGATCATGTATTCCACCTTTTGTTTAAAACGCTCAGGGTTTTATACAGGTAGTCTTGAACTTACAACAGTTCATTTAGCGACCGTTCAAAGTTACAACATCGCTGAAAAAAAAGTGAGTTATGACCATTTTTCACACTTACCACCGTTGCAGCATCCCCATGATCACAGGATCAAAATCCAGACAATTGGCAACTGATTCACATTTATGACTACTGCAGTGTCCTGGGATCATGCGATCCCCTTTTGTGACCTTCTGACAGGCAAAGTCAACGGGTAAACCAGATTCACTAAACAAACACGTAACTAACTTAACAACTGTCGTGATTCACTTAACAACTGTGGCAAGGAAGGTCGTAAAATGGGGCAAAAGCAGAGGTGGTATTCAGCAGGTTCTGATCAGTTCTGGCAAACTGGTAGCGGAAATTTTGAGTAGTTTGGAGAACCGATAAATACCACCTCTAACTGGCATCTATTCTCTGCCTCCTGAGTCCCAACTGATCAGGAGGAATGGGGATTTTGCAGTATCCTTTCCCTGGAGTGGGGTGGGAATGGAGATTTTACAGTATTCTTCTCCTGCCATGCCCACCAAACCATGCCATGCCACGCCCACCAAGCCACGTCCACAGAACTGGTAGTAAAATTTTTTGGAAAAGTCACTTAGCAAATGTCTCGCTTAGCAACATAAATTTTGGTCTCGATTGTGGTCATAAATTGAGGGCTACCTGTATATACTTCACATTCACCTATCTTAGAGGGGAGGTAGCTGGCTCGGGCCACTCAGTTTTGGTTAAAGGGGATCAAAATGGGCTCTGCCACAGATTGCTACATTACCCCACAACACAAGTTGTAGACCTCTGTGCTGAGAATGTTGCAGGAAAAGAGATGTGAACGGCCTATGCAACATTGTCATAAAAATGCCATCCAAGATTTGCAAACCAATATCTGGACTGGGCAGTGTCAAAAAAGAGGTCTGTAAGCTATCCCTTGCATGTGATCCATTCTGGTATGTGATGTGTAAATGCACAAATCCGCTTGCAAACAGACGGCCTCACCCACACATCCAAACACTCAGAAATGCACACTGTTTTTAAAACAAAGAATTCATAATCTAACCAGCGTATTCAGCATCTCCCTTATGTGTAATTTTGGATAGGGTATATAATGAGTATGTAGATCATAGTAAAGCAAACCATATTCAGCAGTTGAACTCTGCCAAGGAATGGAGGGGGAAGACAGGAGGCTTACCACCCAGTAGCTGCTGGGCAGGGACAAACTCTGAGCAGCAAAGACTAGAATTTCCAGAGCACCGTTTTTCAATTCCACAGCTGTTTTGTCTGGTGCCAGAATAATTCATCCTGGTTCTGGCCTGCTCTAGATTTCAAGATCTATCTAGGAATAAAACTCCGGGGTGCGGGGAGAGGTATGCAGTTCTACCCTTCACTAACTGTGGCCAGGATTTGGTTGCCCATTCAGTCAATGTGTAGATTGCAGACAGTTAGGGTTCTTGACCAGAAGAGCGTTACACTGCTACCCTTCTCCTCTGACCAATTCCCATGTAATCTGCCAAGCCTGACTGTAAATTTGAGCAAAGCCTTGGTCAGGACTGGCCTCAGGGATCAGCACTGCTGTGTACTTGCTGAAGTTGCTACCCCCTTCTGCCAGTCCATTGCTGCTCCGCCAGTCTTGTCTTGCTGCCTGACCTAACACTGTTTGAACTTATACTTGTTCTCAATTTATTCTTAGTACAGAGAAGCAAAGGATAATTAGAACTGCAGAAAAAACAATTACTACCAACCAGCCTTCCAGTGATGGGTTGCCCCTGGTTCGGACCGGTTCACAAGAACCGGTAGTAAAACCGGGGGGAGGCCCCGCCCACTGCCCTGGATGTCATCATTGGTGATCTGCGCATGCGCAGAAGGCGCGTGTGCAATCCCGTTGCGAACCGGTAGTAAAGGTAAGTAGAACCCACCCCTGCTGTCTTCCATTGAGGACCTGTATAGTGCACGAGTCAAAAAGAGGGCTGTGAAAATATTTACAGAGCCCCTCACACCCTGGACATAAACTGTTTCAACTCTTACCCTCAAAACGACGCTATAGAGCACTGCACACCATAACAACTAGACACAAGAACAGTTTTTTCCCGAACGCCACCACTTTGCTAAACAAATAATTCCCTCAACACTGTCAACTATTTACTAAATCTGCATTACTATTAATTTCTCATCGTTCCTATCACCCATCTCCTCCCACTTATGACTGTATGACTGTAACTTTGTTGCTTGTACCCTTACGATTTATATTGATTGTTTCCCTATGACTATCATTAAGTGTTGTACTTTATGATTCTTGACGAATGTATCTTTTCTTTTATGTACTCCGAGAGCCTATGCACCAAAGACAAATTCCTTGTGTGTCCAATCACACTTGGCCAATAAAGAATTCTATTCTATTCTATTCTATTCTATTCTATTCTATTCTATTCTATTCTATTCTATTCTATTCTATTCTATTCTATTCTATTCTATTCTATTCTATTCTATGTGTGAAGGGAAGCAATGAAAATGGTGAGCTGGGACTCCTTCATATTTCCCTCAAACTCTTGCTCTGCTCTTGGTGTTCCCATTTGCTCCCTGCCACAGGGGTTCCCAGGAAGTTGGCCACTGTTTTGCTGCAGCCGCGGGGGATATTTTTCAAGCTTGTTTTGCTACCAACACAGTGTGTCTGCTAAAGACTTAGACTCCTATTTCTATCATTCTCCGTCATCCATGTGGATGTTGAGCATGATATGTTTGTGTATGTGTGTATATGTGAGGCGTATACTGTACTCACACACGCTTACTATATACCCACTTAATGCAATCATTTACTTTCTTCTTTTCACACCTTCATTCTACAGGACTGCTGTCTGTAAGGTCACTCTGACTCAGGCCTCCATAACCTTCAGATTTCCCTTTTTGGTAAAGAGGATATATGAGAAGTAGAAGTCCTGCCTGCTATCTCCCTGTTTAATTGTTTCAGAAGCATCTATGAATTCAGTGGACATCTTTAAAAAGTGGAAGTCAGCAGATGGCGAACCTTTTAGACACCGAGTGCCCAAACTGTGCACGCGCGCATGCCCAAAGGTGAATGCATGCACGCATGTGTGGGCATGTGCAAATGTGTGCATGTGGACATGCGCAAATGTGCAGCAGAGACCCAAAGACCTGCTGGCCGGCAGGAGGTGGGGCATTCCAACACCGGCAGCACGGCAAGAAGTAAGATCTTTTTCTTTCGTGAGCAAAACAGAAGCTCACGAAAGAAACGCCACGGAGATCTGACCTGGGGCGAAGGCGTGCGTGCCAGCAGAGAGGGCTCTGCGTGCCACCTCTGGCACGCGTGCCATAGATTCGCCATCACGGATATAGGAGAACCCATTCGCAGGACTGCTTTTGACTTTCAGCAGTTTGGAAACAATATGCAGTGAAGCTCCTCAATGACACAGATTGCTGCAAGTGTGTTCTGCACTTGTGTCTGGGATGTGTGGGTGCGCGTTAGTGTGAGGAGGAGGTTTGTTCTCCAGTAATGACTCCAGGTATATCCAAAATGTAAATGAGGAAACAGGAGCATGAGGGGATTTTAAATGACTGCATAGAAGTGATATCACAGGAGACTGGAACATGTGCTAGGATACATTTATATTCACAACAGCCAATAGCGAAGCTCAACATAAGGTCAGATGGAAATTCTTGCAAATGAATTTGCAAGATGTAAATGTATCCCCTGGGTTTTCCTAGTAGGCATTCAGTAATGTCTTAGCCATAAAGGTTACCTGGGAAAGGGTATTTGAGGATAGGTTTGTAAAGAATTATCCTTAAAAAAAATTCAGCATGTGGGGAATACCTATATAAGGTTTTAACTGATGTTTGGGTTACTATCCTGCTTACTCTGTCCCAGCAGTCCTTTACCAACATGGCACAACCCAGATCTGCTGGGACAGAGTAAGCAGAGTAGTAATCCAAACATTAGTTAAAACCTTATATAGGTATTCTTTGACTGACAATTGGTTGCTTAATGGCCATTTGAAGTTATGACAGATTCCCCCCAAAAAGTACTTACGACCTGGTCCCAAAGTGCCTCCACATTTATTTGTCCTTATGACCAATTATAGGGATGCTGCAGCACCCCATCTCACCCCTGACCCCTAGTCCCTTGCAAGCATTTCCCGCCCCCAACAGCTCCCCACTGGCGTTTGGCCTGATTCTCAACTTTACCGGTGAAATATCCTTCTCCTCACATTTTGAAGCACTCCAAAGCCTTCCATAATCCTGGAATGGGTCACTTTGCCACTTGGCCAGATGACACATTGTAGTCGTATCTCAAGATCTACCTGTATCTGATAATTGCCTATGCTGGCCAGGGGCAGGTTTCAAAACCTGTCGCTACTGTTCACTTGTGGGTGCCCGTGACACTTCTGCGCATGCGCAGAAGCGTTTGGGTGGGTGGGCGGAGCCTCCCACCGCCGCCGCTACAGGTTTGCCCGATCTGTGGTGAACCAGTAGCAACCCATCACTGATGCTGGCTGACATCAATGGGAATTTTGTTCCAAAATATACTACTATTATCACCGTCACCTTAAAAACAAAGGGCCACAGGAAATGCCTTGGCGATAGAAGTCTCCCACTTTGATCTCTTCTTCCTTACAATCCCTCCAGAATTAGGGATTAGAACTGGATCTGATTATGACTGTGAGAAGTCAAGTTCATCTCACAGACCAGGTATAATAATCCACAGGATGGCATTGTTTCAACTGAACCTACCTCCACAGGATTGCTGTGAAGATAAACCAGAGGTCATGTTTGAATAATTTTGCATGCTGTCTTTTGTTCCTTGGAAAAAAAAAGATGGGATATCAGAATAAAATAAAACAACTTTATTGTCACTTTGACAATACATTAAGATGAAATTTCGTTGCATACAGCTCTTAAAAGGTCACCTCCTCCAATATACACTTAAACATGACAAAATAAACAAGTACATATGTATATACCCACATATATGACACAGAGAAACAACACAGTCTAGTCCGGATGTATATATGTAAATATTACTAAATATGAAAAAAAAACTGGACACTTCCTATTGACATTTTTGTTCTGGGCTCCCAGGAATATTTATTTCAAAAAGAGATGAATATAAATCAAATAAGTGTAGTGAGAGGAATTTGCAGCCTTAGCAGAGCTGAAGTACCTCCATGGATCCCTCCAAATTTCACAAAAACTGCACCACCATATTTCTCCCTCTCCCCACCTGGGACACCTCTTGTCCTCTCCTCCACATCCATTGTCTTGTCCACTAATTCGTATCCATTGGTTGCCACGGCAACTTTGTTTACCGATGTCATTTGGATCAATGGAACCTTAGGCCGAGCAAGGAAGCGGCTGGTTGCTAGGCAATGAGAAGCCTGGAACCTTGCAACTCCCAGCGTTCCTTTCCCGACCCCCGCTCTCGTCAAAGGAGCCGCGGTGGGACTAAATAGAGTGACTCCCTCGGGCGGGCTTGAGGTTGCAGCCGGAGCCCGCATAGGAGCCACATCTTCCCTGGGGAGAAAGTTCCGCGGCTATTTCGGTCTCTCCTTTCCCAGAAAGAGAAGTAGCGTGGGAAACGCCGCTTTAGCAGGGAACTGCACGTGACTCCAGTTTATTTCTTGCCCATAGGAGGCGCTGTGGCAGAGACTAGCCTGGCCGAAACGAAAGCGGGCCTCGCTCTCTAAAGTGAATCTGGACGGTAATGGTTCCTTTTAAAATTGAACACGTTCTGAGGAGGGGGGGGGACATATGGCTTCCAATCTAGCAGAGCAGGAAAGGGAACAATGTGGGAACCATGCGTTTATAATTGCCAACTTTTCCGAACAAACGAGGGAACTGCAACAAAAATGCTGCAGCGCATCTCCCTCCCTTCTGAATAAGGCATGTTTCTGTTCAGGCAGCACAAGCAACCATTCATAAGCATGGGAGACATTTGGCTGAATGCTCCTTCCTCCGCTAAGCCTACTTTTCTCTTCTTTTTTTCCCCCTACCATTATAACATTGGAGATGTATTAAAGGCGGCTCAAAATCCTCATCCAGACCTGTTGGGGCAGCGGCAGGGGTGAAATGCAGCAGGTTATGGAGAACCGGTAGCAGAAATTTTGAGTAGTCTGGAGAACCGGCAAATAGCACCTCTGGCTGGCCCCAGGAGTGGGGAGGGAATGGGAATTTTGCAGTATCCTTCCCCTGGAGTGGGGTGGGAATGGAGATTTTGCAGTATCCAGGATCCTTCCCCTGCCATGCCCATCAAGCCACACCCACCAAGCCACACCATGCCCACCAAGCCACTCCCATCGAACCCGTAGTAAAAAAATTTGGATTTCACCACTGGGCAGTGGGTTCCAAATTATTCTTTGTTCCGCCGCCGTCCCCCCCCCCACATTCGAACCAGCTGGTATCTTCCTCTTGTTTCTTAGTGGCTCTTTCTGTTCTTGCTCAGAGCTTGGATTTCCACAGACTGACCTAAGCTACAACAAGGGAGGGAGGCAAAGAGTGTCAGTCTTTTCCACCAGAGCTGCAGGGCACCCACATTGAAAAGAAGTTCTAAAGGCAAAAAAAAGGGGCCGTCTAACTGAAACTCCTGATAGCTTGAGATTTTCTTTCTCTTGGTCTCTTCCCCCTCCCATGCCCCCTGGATTCACCCAGGGGGGCTAAGCCCGGAATGTTTGGGGTGGCACTCTCCGGCTGAAACTTTTGGGGACAGGGATTTGTAAATGGGCCTTTGTTCCAGGGAGCCATTTCCTGCTGCCACTGCTGCTGCCAGAAGCTTGGAAGACAGCAGAGTGGATGGACTGGGAAAGTAGTCACTCTATTTGCTCTTTTTCATGGAAAGAGGGAGAAGACCCCTGGTTGGGGGGGGAAATGTCATTTCCTGAGTCAGAGCTGACTTTTACTACTGGCCTTGAAACAATCCTTTTAACTGCTCTAGTCTGGAGAGATGATCCGAAGATTTACTTTTCAGGCTCAGGAGAACTGAGCAGAGAGATCAGCAGGGGCTGACACTTTTACTCGTTTTAAAAGTTATTTTGTTTCATTAAACCTTTTGATTTTCTTGGTGCTCCTTCCCAGGGCTTTGGAAATAAATCTTGAAGAAAGCAGCTGCAGCAAGTACCTCGATATACATTGGAGCCAGCCAGTGGTGAAATGTAAAATTTGTTATTACCAGTTCTGTGGGCATGGCTTGGTGGTGGTGGGTAATGTGACTGGGTGGGTGTGGTCAACTTTTTTTTTTTTTTACTTTTAAAAGCATTATTTCTACAACCTCTTTGGTTGCAGAAAAAAATGTTTTTAAAAGCCTCTGACGATCAGGCAACTCAGCTGGGATCGTCAGAGGCTTTTAAAAGCATTTTTTTTCTACAACCTCCTCAGCTGAAGAGGTTGTAGAAAAAATGCTTTTAAAAACCTCTGACGATCCCAACTGAGCCGCAAGATCATCAGAGGCTTTGTTTCTTACTTTTAAAAGCATTTTTTCCGCCGAAGAGGTTGTAGAAAAAATGCTTTTAAAAGTAAAAAAAACAGCCTCTGATGATCGCGCGGGCTCAGTTGGGTATGGGGGGGGCAGCGCAGGGATTTTTGCTACCAGTTCTCCGAACCATCTGCCGCCATTGCTACCCAATTGGGCGATCCGGTCCAAACCAGGAGCATTTCACCCCTGGAGCCAGCCCGTGTAGATAACAAGACAGCAGGAATTCTGGGATAATTAAAGATGGGAGAGTTTCCCAGGACAGCCATTTTGCCTCTCACTTCTCCATTCTTTCTTTTCCTTCTGTTCAATCAAGTGGTGGGTTTCAAAATTTTTTTCTTCTGGTTCTGTGGGTGTGGCTTGGTGGGCATGGCATGGCTTGGTGGGCGTGGCAGGGGAAGGATACTGTAAAATCTCCATTCCCTCCCCATACCAGGGGAAGGTTACTGCAAAATCCCCATTTCCTCCTGATCAGCTGGGATGTGGGAGGCAGAGAACAGATGGGGATGGATCAAGTCAGAATTTTTACTACCGTCTCTCCGAACTACCCAAAATTTCCACTACCGGTTCTCCAGAACTGGTCAGAACCTCCTGAAACCCACCTCCGGTTCAATCGTGTCAGAATTTCGGAGATTGCCTGGACAAGTTCCTGCAGTTTTCCTGGCAAGATTTTTCAGAAGTGGTTTGCGCTTGCATCATTGTTCCTTAGCCAGAGAGTAAGTGGCCCAAGGTCACCTAACTGAGTTCGTGTCCAGGACGGGACTACAACTCAGAGTTTCCCAGTTTCTAGGTTGATACCTTCTACTACACCACTACACCATATTGACTCTCATTTCTCCACTCAGTTAGAGGCCAAATCCACCCTGAAAGAGCGATAGGTAAGACAAGTACTCCCTGGGAGGCAGCAGCTAATGTAGGGAATGTTAAAACTTATATTTGTTGTTAATCTTAGAGGTAACTGCTAGGATAAAATCTGCATTATTATAAAAAAATATATCTGGATTAGTGATATGGAAGTTGGGGAAGATATTTTATAAACCATTGAAGCTTCTTCCATTCTTTCCAAAGTCTTCAAACAGCAGGCTTGACAATTTAAGGACATAAAAAGTTCCTTGCTGGATCAGACTAAAGGGTCATCTGGTTGAATTTTTGTGTTTTCTTCCTACAGCTGTTAGCCAATTTGCCCTTGGGACTTTTACAAGGCCAGCAGTCTTTCCTCATGTTTTGCCTACACATTCACTCTTTGTTCCTTTTGTGAGGGGCACAGCCTATCTTCTCTGGTACCAGCCCTTCCTGAACCATTTTCCTTTGGGAGGAAGCCTTTATTTTCCAAAAAGTCACCAAGGTTTAATTCCATAAAGTCACTAAAGTTTAATTTACCAAAAATAGTTAAAAAGCACCAGGTGCTTTTCAACTATTTCCCCCCCTGGCTATTCTGGGAGTTGCAGTACTGACACTTCTAGGGGGCACTAGATGGGGAGAAATTTCTCTCCCTTTGCTTTCTAGAGAACATGCTCTAATCCTAATCCCAGCAGTTGTTTTGTCCTTGAGTTGAACTTTCTTTGAATCCCTGGACAGCACCAGAATCTTACCGATGTTGCATCCCCCCCCCCACACCTCCTGGGGCTGAGCTGGCATTTTAATATTCCAGAGTTCTCTGAAGCAATGTTAAGCAGGACCCCTTGAAAAGCTTCACATCAAAGCAACCGGTGGAACAGTGGTAGGGCATATTTGAGCATTTGATACGGCCTCAATTTGAGATAGCCCTGAGCTCTATCGCAAGCTCCTCTGTGGAGGAATTGTGGATCTCTAAATATTGCAGAATGACTTTGCTGGCCGTGCTGGTGTTTGGGGTAGGGAGCATCACAAGTTAACTTTTCTTCTGTAATGTAATTTCTGAGGTAAAGCCGCCAGTTTGCATGCATATACCATATGCATATACCATGTTTTCCCGAAAATAAGACCCTGTCTTATATTTTTTTGACCCCTGAAATAAGTGCTTGGCCTTATTTTTGGGGAACTCTTATTATTTTGGGGCACGTGGAGGAAACCAGTGGAAATGGCGGGGACCAACTGCACATGCATTTAAATATTTTTGGGGAGGGCTTATTTTCAGGGTGGGGCTTATTTTAGCACATGCGCTCAAAAGCCCAATTGGGCTTATTATCAGGGGATGTCTTATTTTCAGGGAAACAGTATCACATTACATCGATCACAGATTATGGATTGTTTTTTGAAGATTTGCACTTTCCTAAAATGTTAAAAAGCTTTGTATATTGTGAGGACTTTAACACTCTTTGTTTCATTCGGAAGGAAGAGGTAGGTTTAGGACCGCCTTCTCTTGGTATTGGTCTAACCCTTCTTGTGCATACATACAATCTCACTGCACACTCTGATAATATTTGTCAAGTGCATCAGAATGGCTAACTTCTCTTTTCTATGGATACCATTTTTCCCCCCTTGTCAGATCTTTATCTATATTTGAAATGAACTCTATTGTTCCCCATCTCAGAACTACAGTTTCTAAGTTTCCACAGAAAAGATGAAGGGCTGTTAAGCTCCTAGTTTACGTTGCTGTGGCGCAGATATGAGCCTCAAAGACTGCATCAACTCACGCTTGTTTTCTTATTCTGTAGCTCCCCTGCGTTGGTTAGAGCTGCAAGCAGAAGGGAGGAATGACTCCACAGCTACGCTGCCCAGCTTATGTCACACAGTCATTTAACTCCAGATAATAGGGCTCCTTCTCAGCATGGAGAATTCCATGTCAGAAGAATCTAAACTACTAAGAAGTACTAATAGTTGGAAGCCAAAAATTATGGGGTTACTATGAGGCTGGGTGAGAGGGAGAGACCAATTAAAACATACTTATGATGTCAGCTCAGGCATTGTGACATTCAGAAATGTTCTACTAAATGTGATGTTCTACTGGTAAAAAGGTACAATCTTTGAAAATATGCTACTTCTGGCACTCCGTTCCATTCCTGTCTTGCCTGATAAATCACTCTGTCCTTGGACAAGTCTCCCACCCTATTTTCCCACCCTTGGTCTCCCTACAACACAATAGAGTTGGTTCAGCTTGTTTCATGGCCAATGGTGGCACTCAGTTAATAAACATCAAGTCCCCAAAGATCTTTTGGCAGCGTCTCCTTATCGCTGTTCTGGAATCTTGCAGCCAAAAAAAAAAAAGTCATTGTAATAATTAACCCTGCAGAAGTCTGAATTCTGAACCAGCAAGCTATGCAGAGCTGTGATTTCCTTGCTTAATAGCGAGAAGCAGTTCTCTGTGGGGAGGATCTGCTGCTATAGCAGTTCCATAATGGGGTACAATGGGGCTGGACAACTCTTCAGAATTGAAGCTGTGGAACAGGTCCCAAGTAAGGGGAGGAAACTGTATAGAAAGTAGATCCCGATTGCTTGAAGAGTGAAGTTTCCATGAAAAAGGCAAATTCTCCTTTTGAGTTTTGCTGAACTGGTAAATTCATGGGCACGTTCATGTAGTTTTCTTAGCAACATGGAAGTTGCTTGCTAGAACTCTCTTCCAGTATGTTTGTTTTGGATTTCCCATTTTTAGCTTATATTCCTGAGGTTTTTATCCCATTTTTTTCTACAAATGATGACGGAGGATGGAATCTCCATAATAAATATGCTCAGAATCAGTAGAAGTCAGGACCCAACTCTTATCAGTTTTCTGTTGCAAATCTTCCATTCCCCCACCTCAATATTTGCTACTACGCAATTAAGGGCAGGGTATTTATTATTCACCCAGGCATATATATGCTGTTTCTAATCTACTGAGACTTAGCAGTGAAAACTCCAGTTAACAGATTAAATCAATACAATAACAAAATGTAACGACAGTAAAATTCAAATCATACTTCACTGGAAAATAACAATAACAAGTAATTATGAAACCCACCAAGTACAGTACATCATGTTCATATCAGTCCCTCATAGTTTCCTAGAATGGCTATGTCTTGATGGCTTTTACCACCACCAAGCTTGGTTGGTCATCAAATCCTGGGGGACAGCCACCAAAAGGGCCTGTTTAATGGCTGTTAGTTCCTTTAAAACTCTCCCTTTCAGATCTTATTGGATGGGCAGAGACACTGCTGGCAATGGGCAATCCTGAAGTCACCCAGGACATGAGCCATAGAGGCTTTTCAAAATGACAACCAGCACCTTGAATTGCACCCAGAAGCCAGTGGAGCTCCAGTAGCAATTTGATTCTCCAGGCAAAATGAGATGCCTCCCTCCCTAACCACTCTGGCTGCTGCATTCTGGACCAACTATTGCTTACATGTAATCTCCAAGATCTGACCCATATAGGATATTTTATAATAGCCCTAAGGAGAGATGATGAATGCAGGAATGATTGTGAGCAGGGCCTCTAGATTTTAATTGGCACACCTGGTGGGGCTGTACAAAGGCTTTCTGGGTCAGAACTGCTGGACTTGAGCAAGAGCTGTGAATCCAGACAATTTGTATATGCAGATACAGCGCAAGCATTCAAATTAAACTTTATCTTTATTTTATAACAGCAAACTAATTATCAGAATACTAAGTATAGTATTGACCATCATGGTAAGATTTAAAAGAGGAGTGAGAACTTATAAACAGAATTTCCCCATCAAAATTGAGCATATTGTTTGAAAATCCTTCTTTCTGAAGGAAGGAAGGAAGGAAGGAGAAAGAAAAGAAAGAAAGAAAAAGAAATCATCTGATCTAAATGAGCTAAATTAACAAATGCTAGAGCTGAAGAAACTAATAATATTGTGAGAAGATTAATTGACTCCAAAACACATCTACTATTTTCAAAGTGAGTTATCCCACAATGTAATTTGATTATGAGAAAAAGAGTCTAAGTTGTATTTGGGGCTCAGCATTTTCTGTTTTCTACTATTAAGTGCAGGTGTTCTTTTTTAAAATGAGATTATCCCCACAATGTAAGTTGTTTATGGGAAAAAGTGCAAAACTTGTATCTGGTCTCAGCATTTTCTATTTCCAGTATTCGGTGCAGGTGTTCAAACTATTCCAAGCACAAATATGGACCTAAAGGCTTATCATGAATTCAGTGGGGCACAATAATATTCAAGGCCAAAAAGAAGCTGAATTCTGAATCCCAAATTCATTATTTTCCTCTATGAATTTAAATGTAGCCAGTTGTTGCTGCTTTTTATAGGAGCATAAATCTTTTAATTGTGTCTTATAACAGTGACAGATTAACCTACTCCCGATTATTATTTTTTTTAAACCTCAACTACTTTTTATTTCATCTTCTTAGGTAGGTAGCAGAAAAGATATACTGTATTCAAGAACCAATTTTAAGTATTTAAATTGTTAATCAGATATAGCTGAAAAAGGAATACTCCAGGGAGCTCCTAAAGCAGCAGGAGCATGTAGTATGAAATTGAAATTGTGACTATGTTGTGGGTTTTAACTTTAGATGTTCAGTTACAACAAAAAGATATACAGTATATAGATATTAAAGAATGAAATAAAATAATCTAGCTAAATCAGTGTTTGCATATGGGATGCTAATATAATAATTGATCATATTCAAAGGTGAAAAATAACATGACAAAAATACTATAATATTTATTTATTTAATTAATTTATTTATTGAATTTGTATACCGCCCTCCTCCCGAAGGACTCAGGGCGGTGAACAGCCAAATAAAATACATATAATACAAATGTTAAAAAACCATTAAAATACAATTAAATAATTGGCCCGAAAAACAAAATTTAAAACACCCCAATTCATAAGACAAATTTAAAATTTAAGAATTTAAAATTTTTTAAAAAGTTTAAAAGAGAGGTTAGGCCAGGCTGGCCTGCTGGAAAAGAAATGTTTTGATGGCACGGCGGAAAGCCCGGAGGTCCGGGGTCCTCTGTATCTCCGGAGGGAGCTCGTTCCAGATGGCGGGTGCCCCCACAGAGAAGGCTCTCCCCCTGGGGGCCGCCGTCGACATTGTTTATAATAGAATTATAAGTCAGTTCTGTAAACCCTAACAAAAGTGTTTACAGTAAGTGTTTACTTTATGCAATGTATCCTTGCTACATCCTACAAAAATATATGAACCAAAGGGTGATTATTATTCTTTAAAGTGATGTGAACCAATGTTGTGATAATTTATTAAAATACATAAATCTTAAATGTAGATCAATTTTATGATTTTAAGTTTATTTATTTAGATTTTAAATATGTAGGCCTACAAAGAAAAAAAAGGAAAGGAAAAGGGAGGGGAGAGAATACAGAACAGAAAACTGCTGTTTGTAATCTTGTTTGTCTAATGAAGGACATAGAGATACACTGTAACAGCCAGTTGAGAGCCAGAGATAATGAATTTTAGCAGCCTGGATCCAAGTTAAGTATCATATCAAAATACCAGGAATGTTTTTATCCTCCTCCTTCACCAGGAATTTATCAAGAGAAGCTGTTTTCAATCATCCACATCATGATGATGATTTCTGAGGGGAAGAATTGCAGATGGGGGCTACCTCCATGCCTCTGCATGGTTTGAAATACCTTTCTGGAAGTGTATTACAAGGACGGCACAGCCATAATGCTGAACATTTTTCTGTGCTGTTGAACGTACTTGCAGTAATTGGAGGAAAGTATAATATGAGACTTTTAACCTTCTCATTAAATTCCTCTAGCAGCTCAGGCCTTCTATAAAATTGCATTCCTAATGGCAAATCTAAGGAACTTCAGAATGAATAACCAATATTTATCAGCTTTACCAAAACAAACAAACAAACAAAACTAGGACAAGATGAGCCTTGTGTAAATTTAGCTTTGGCAAAGCCAATTGTTTCCTATAATCTAGAAAAACAACTGCTGAATCTTTCTTTAGTATTACAACATTAACAGAATCTTTAATAGTTTTTATGTATCGCCTTTCTGAGCAGAACAGCTGTCACATCTGTATAGTAGCTGCTGACACTGCAGTATGAGTGGGGAAAGGTGATGGTAGAACTTTCTTGGGTGCCAGTCAAGTGAGCCACTCCAGTATAGTAATCAATTTTTTTAAAAAAGGAACCTCTGGTTTTCTGGCTCTTACAGTAATGAAATACTCTTAAATAGTTATCAGCATGAAAATATTGGTAGGGAGTGCAAGAGAATGTCGATATCTGACTATATTACCATATCTTGACCAGACATCACCCCAATTTACCATTTACCTTCCGAGGTAGGTAAAATGAGGACCTGGATTGTGGGGGCAATAAGCTGACTTTGTGGAAGAAAGAACACCGCTTGGGGGGGAGGGGGCAAAAGCCCTACTAAGCAGGTATATACAAAAGTAAGAAGGCTATTGCTTAACGCATTGTAAGCCGCCCTGAGTCTCTGGAGAAGGGCGGCATATAAATCGAACCAATAAATAAATAAATAAATAAATAAATAAATAAATAAATAAATAAATAAATAAATAAATAAATAAATAAAGGCTTCGTGGAAAGCTCTAAGCACAACTTCTGCACATGGCTCAAATAATATTATCCACCTTGATTCTAAAATGCACAAAATAGTAACAGAAATGCCTTTAAAGATATCTAATTCAGTTAGGATTAAGAAGAAAAGTATTCAAGTCAGAGAGCAGGATATCACCTATTTGAGTAGGAATTAACTGCTGACTTAGTAACATGTCCAAGAACCCTCTTGTGCCCAACAGTGAGAAAATGGCCCAGATAAGGCAAACTATGTTGTTTCTCACACTATTAGTAGCTGGTCTGCATTTTTATAAATCATCTGCCACCCTGCTTGTTCCAGTGTGGTGTGAAACAGCACAATTAGCACTGTACAGCAAAGTGAATTAGTATTAGCACCACAGTTGCTACCATGCAGACACTGGGACAGCAAACACATTGGCCTCCAGGGCAGATGTTGTGTCTCAGTAATGGTGCATCAATGCATAGCATGATGGTATACATGGTACATATTCCATAAATTAGTTTCACCCAAGAGCTACATTAGCTGGGTATAAATCTGCTGTGTTGTATCTTCAAACCTGTGTACTTATATCTTAAAAGACTTCTCATGCTAAGAACTATTACTCGCCATTATTCTCTGTAGTATTGGAAAAGTTTTTTTTTTCAAATTCAGATTAAGGTAAAGAACTAAGCTTCCCAGTTCACTGATAGGAAGGTTGTCTTGATTGTTTTTCCATGAGTCAACAGTACCAGTGAGCGAAATCTAACCTCTAAGGAAACAAACTTGGAGCTCTGCCTAGTAATAAGCCTTTCTTGATATTTAAGGGTTTCATTCCCATGATTTCCCTTTCTCCTTTCAGATGGGTTGCAGTTCCTCAGATAATTACAGCATGCTCCCCTTAAACCTGTAATGTACTTTCACATCATGGTATTCAGTTCCCCAATTCCTCAGAAGCCCATCTGAAGCTTGCTCCAAGTTCTCATAATTGTTGCAAGCTCAAATTACTGAGCAGACCGTAAGTCAATTAATGCTTCCTAGCTGACTAATCAGTGAATTAAAAAATGGTTCTCATTTAATGCCCTCCTTCTGTCCATACTTGAAGTACACGCTGTTGGCATTTCTTTGGCAATTTCTCCATTTCTCAACTGAATGTTGCTACAGAGCAGGGTACCATTACTTAAAACCACTAATTGGTATCACAGTAGCATTTCAAATACGGGGGCTATCTTTTGAGGAAGGAGGATATAGTTCAGTTTGCTACATTGGATTTGGAGGCGGGGGGTGGGTGGGTGGGTGACAAAAGGAGTCCCATCAATGGGATACTGGCATAACCACAAGGTCCCCAGACCACTGGCATCTTGATGGGAGAATCACTTCAAATGCACTTCAACATACACCATAGCTGAGCCAGACAGATCAGGGATGGAATCTTAACCTCTTCAACATCACTTCATAAACGGGGCAAAGACTATTAGTGACTGTACCACTGCAAGACAATGCAATGTTTTGTCTCTTTTGTATGTTCTATCCATACATGGCCCCAACTCTGTTAAAGATTTCCTTGAGTCAAGCTTGATTACAGATGTTTGAGTGGACAAGCCCATGCAATCTTACGACAGTCTTAGTGAAGTGGCTCTATTTTTGAGGATGTTTTTTCAACTTTCTACAGTAGTCGAGCTTATAGCCCTGAGATGTCTCGACCTATTATCAAAGTATTCACTAATCTAACTTCAGTTTCTCTGAGATGATCTTAAAAAAAACATAGGGTGGAGAGGAGGGGTCAGCAATATCAAACAGCAGATGTGACTGGCATGCAACGTAAAATAAAAAGACTTGGTGCTTTGATTACCCAGCTGCATTCACCATTTGATATCACAACATCCCATAGACACCACTACATCCACAGCTGGCTAGATGCTGCTGGCTGTTTTTCTTTTTTTAAAAAAGCACTTTCTTCTTATCAAAAAGAATGAGAACACTGGCCCACACAGAAATGACTGAGTTAAGCTTGGGCTGAGAGAGAACATCCTGGGGTAGAAGAGAAGGCAGAGGCAAATCACTTTACCAATTTGCCTCTTATATAAACATCTTTTAAAAGAAAAAGTCAAAGTCAATGGAATAATTCTGGGTAGCATCTCTATTGCTGCAGTTCATTCCATACACGTATCCTTATAGCAGTTATAACGCTTCTGAATTAAGTTTTTTTTTTTAAAAAAAGCTACTTTGGTGCCCTTTGGAAAAGACAAATTAGTTTAAATATGAAATAAAATGTGTATATTGCTACCATGTTATCTCTACTCCTCCTCCAGATATTTTCTCCTTTGTTTAAATTGTTTGTTAAACTCAGAGACAGGGACTGATGTTCTCTTCGCCGATGATGTAAAACTATTTAACACCACTGACAATGCTGCTACCCTTCAAAAAGACCTTGACTTTGTTTCGGAATGGTCAAACAATTGGCAACTCCAAATCTCAACTAACAAATGCTCTGTCTTACACATTGACAAAAAGAATCAGAACACAAAATACAAGCTGCATGGACATGACCTTGTAGATGACCATTACTCTGTCAAGGACCTTGGAGTACTCATATCTAATGATCTAAGTGCCACTGTAACAACATCGCCAAAAAGGCATTAAGAATTGTAAACCTAATCTTGCGTAGCTTCTTCTCTGGTAATATCACACTACTAACCAGAGCATACAAAACATTTGCTAGACCAATTCTCGAATACAGCTCATCTGTCTGGAATCCACACTGCATATCGGACATTAATACAATTGAACGTGTCCAGAAATATTTCACAAGTAGAGTCCTCCACTCCTCTGCTCGCAATAAAATACCTTATGCCACCAGACTTGAAATTCTAGGCTTAGAAAACTTAGATTACGCTGCCTTCGGTATGACCTAAGCATGGCTCATAAAATTATCTCTACAATGTCCTACCTGTCAATGACTACTTCAGCTTCAACCACAACAATACACGAGCACACCATAGATACAAACTTAAAAGTGAACCACTCCAAACTTGATTGCAGAAAATACGACTTCAGCAACAGAGTGGTCAATGCCTGGAATGCACTACCTGACTCTGTGGTTTCTTCCCCAAATCCCCATAACTTTAACTTTAGACTGTCTACTGTTGACCTCACCCCATTCCTTAGAGGTCTGTAAGGGGTGTGCATAAATGCACCAAATGTTCCCTTTATTTGTATTCATTTTATGTATTCAATTCATGCTTATATATATTATCTAATACGTACTTCAGTTAGCCGGTCTGTCTTGATTTTAGGGTTAGTTTTAAAATTTTAATATTGATTTTAAATTGACAAGTTTTAAATTACGGGCCAAATTTATAAATTATTTTAACTCTATTTTTAACTGTAATGTTATGTATAGATGTTTTTATTTTGGCTGTTCACCGCCCTAAGTCCGAAAGGAGAAGGGTGGTATAGAAATTTGAATAATAAATAAATAAATAAATAATAAATACTTGACAAAAATAAATAAATTTTAAAAAAATAATAAAATGTCATTTTATAAAGCACCATGTGTAGTTCTAGTGTTATATTTCCAATGGCTGTGCCTAGGTGCTGAGCTCTACTTTTGAGGAAGTCTTTTCCTCAAGCCTTTCCTGATCATTAGAAAAACTTGCTACTGAGGATGGCTTTTGGCCTGGTCTTTCCTTATTTTGATACCCAAGGATAGCTAGCCCTAACAGGCACCCTTCCTTGGACTATAATATCCATAATTCCCAGCCAGCCTTGTCCATAGTTTGGAGGAATTCTGTTAATACCAAAACATCTAGATTGCACAAGGCTGAGTGTTCCAGGCTATTTTTAATTTCCTTTTGGTTTGCTTATTTGCTTATTTGCTGTACTATCTCCTTAAATCCCTGTATGAATATGATTAATATTTAAATTGCAATTCTTTTTGTCCTGCCCCCACCCCCACCCCGGGTTTGTTCTGGTCTATTGCTTCTTTTCTAATGATTTTACCTAATGACTTTCATTATATTTTATTCTAAGGTGTCTTGAATTCCTAGAAAAGAAAGGATATGCATCTTGAAAATGAATAAAGTATTTGACACATTCTTTTTCTGTGTAGTATTTTGTTTAGTTTAAGAGCCCTTATACATAGTGATGAGATCTGGGCAGTTTTGGGCAGTGGTTAAGGTTCCAGGCTAGAAACCCAGCTGTGAGTTCTAATTCTACCTTAGGCAATAAAGCCAGATGGGCAAGTTTGGACACTCCCGCCTTTCAGTCCTGGGAAGGAGGCAATGACAAACCACTTCTGCAAAATCTTGCCAAGAGAACTGCAGGGAATTGTCCAGGTAGTTCCCAGGAGTCAGCAATGATTTAAAGGCCACTACCAAAAAACAAACAAACAAAAAACCCAGGCAAAGTAAATAACAATAAGACCTGGGAATCATTAAGAAAGAGACAGATGGACTAACTCTGGCTGCACAAGACCAAACTTTAAGAACATACAAAGCCAGAATTGGGAAGATAGCAACTGAAAGCAAATGCCACCTTTGCAAAGAAGCTGAAGAAACAATGGGCCACCTAGTTAGCTGCCGGAAGAAGATTGCACAGACTAACAACGGCATATGACAAAGTATCAACAAAGGTGCACTGCAGTGGAGGGTTTCAAAATTTTTTACTACCGGTTCTGTGGGTGTGGCTTGGTGGGCGTGACAGGGGAAGGATACTGTAAAATCTCCATTCCCACCCCACTCCAGGGGAAGGATACTGTAAAATCTCCATTCCCTTCCCAATCCAGGGGAAGGATACTGCAAAATCCCCATTTCCTCCCGATCAACTGGAACTCGGGAGGCAGAGAATAGATGGGGGCGGGGCCAGCCAGAGGTGGTATTTACCGGTTCTCCGAACTACTCAAAATTTCCGCTACCAGTTCTCCAGAACTGGTCAGACCCTGCAGAAACCCACCTCTGGTGCACTGGAATATTTGTAAGGAATACCACTTGCCTGCAAGCAAGAACTGGAGGGACCACAAAATAGACAATATAATAGAAAATAAAGAAGCTAGTGGGACTTTAGAATTCAAACAGACGATCACTTGCCACTTAACACCCCAGATTATTGATAAGAAAGACAAATAGTCTGGATAGGGTTAGGGTAGTAGTAAAATGGCAAAAGAAATCTACCAGTAGTAATAGGCTTTTTAGGTGCAATTCCAAAACCTCTGGAGCCCCACTTGAATGCCATCAGCACTGACAAAATTACTATGATCAATTTCAAAAGGCTGCTTTCCTTGGGAAAACCGTATATCTTGTGAGGATACCTTTAAAACCATCAGACAATATCTGCCTATCCAAGTCCTTGAGGACTCGATAGGTAGAGCCAAATGCCAAATCCAATCTAAACATATGGTTGACTATGCCACCAATCATAATAATAATATAGAAACGACACTAACTCCACATATAAAAACAAATTAACTCGCAGCAGAATCATATTCTTGTTTCAGAGAGACTTCTCCTTTAATCCAGTAGTTTTTCCCCCCCAAAAGTAAGTTAGGATAACATTATGTACTTAGTTGTTAGTTATTACAATATTTAAATAAAAATGGATTGTGAACATTCAACACCAAAGGATTCAAAATGTCAAAATATGTAAGTTTCAACCTGTGGATCTGTTACCTGCAGCCATGAGATTAGGAAAGCAAGAGGAAAGAAGTGGGCAAAAGTACAATTTGGTACAACCTTATGAAGTCCCAAGGTTCTAGAAAGACTAAAATGTTCTACCCTTTACTCCTCAAATCCAGAACAAGTAGGAATTTGCCTTTTGCAAGCACTGCACCGAGCCAAGTCGATAATTTATGGCACTGTTTTGAGAAACGATTAGAAAGGAATATGGCAGGGAAAAGAAGAGTTTGGCATTCTTACTGGTAGGAACCTTCACAAAGAAAGAAAAAAGAAACCTGCTCTTTGAGGATTTGGTAATGTTCTGGCTTCCAGTTCAGGAAGGGTTAAAAAACTATCACCTCAAATCCCTGTGACACCAAATATGATGCAATGGAATACAAGGACAAAGACACTAGAATCAATTAATTCATTAGCACCCCTTTCCCCATGTTTCTTGCCTGGGGAGAAGCAAATCAAGAAGGCCCAGGGGAAGCACAGATCTTTTGTGTCTGGGATAATCACTCCCAAAGAGCGTTTTACTAAGTTGTTCTGTTAAGGAGATTTGTTGGCATGATTCCATTGCCAGCCAGTCTGGAAACCAAAAGGGTGATGAGTCTGTGGACTATGCCTACCCACCATGCAGCAAGGCCTGGATAGCTCAGCAGACTAATGTATTGTAATTTAACTCCAGCAGTCTGCAATTAGTAAGTTCGAATCTTGCCAGGCTCAAGGTTGACTCAGCCTTCCATCCTTTCTAAGGTAGGTAAACTGAGGACCCAGTTTGTGGGGGCAACAAGCTGACTTTGTATAAAATATACAAAAATATGAAGGCTATTGCTTAACGCACTGTAAGCCGCCCTGAGTCTCCGGAGAAGGGCAGCATAAAAAAAAAAAAAAAAGGCATGTTTGCAAGAAGGCTCTCTCAGACATGCCTTTAAAAGACTACACCAGTCTCTGTGGTCTCTTCCCAAATCCCCATTGGGGCTTCCTTCAAGTTAATAATCTTAGCTCCCCTCTTGGGAAGCCTGGAGGATTTGCCTTCCCCTTTTTCCTTACAAGCACAAATTAAGAGAGGTTAAATAGTAAGAGTTAGGGTTCATCCCCACTGCTTTCCTTGGGACAACTGAGGGCAAGCAGCTCCTTTTCCTCCAGGAGGAGCACAAACTGTCAATAAACCTAACTTGGGTCTCCTGAAGCCAACACCAATGCTTGCCAGCAGGGCATTTCTTAACCTATTTGCCTCTTTCCCACTGTCCCTCAATACCTGGATCTTGTCAGAGAGTTAGAACTAGAGCTAACCTGATATTTTGGCGTAGCCTAGCAGCTTCCCCGAACCCCAATCAGAACAGCTTCCTGGCCAATTACGCACATAGGAGGAAAAAAAAGAAAAAGAGCAAGCTTCTTCAGAGTTTAGGAGAAAAATAAAAAACAACAATCAACAGGTGGCCCACAGAGGGGGAAAAAAAAAAAAACAGGCGGCCCACAGAGGGGAAAAAAAAGACAAAGCTGAGCTCCTCCCCATGTGACTCAATGACATTGTTTTGGGGATCGCTTAGTTGGGGGGGGGTGCATACCTCCTTTATACTGGAAAAATGCAACCGCGGGAAAGAAGCCCCATTGTGGAAGCTCTTGATCTGCAATTGAAATACACGGTTCAGGACAAGAAGAACGATTCTAACAGACACGAGGTTATTATTATTATTTTTTTCCCATCCAGGCGGTAGATGTTTGATATCCCCGGAAAACCAGTTTGAGGGCAGGCTTCTTAAGGCAATCACTCACCGCGGGGAGCGAGCTAAAAACCACCGGGCCAACACGGGTGCCCGCTTCCCCTCCGTCCTTCAGCCTGTTTGCAGCAGGTGCCCCTTGCCTGCCCTGCCTGCCTGCCTTGGACAGCCTCGCCTGACCCCCCCCCCCCCCGTTGCCAAGCGCATTCGCTGCCAAGAATCACGGCTCTTCTCTGCACCTTGGCGTCTCCCCCCTCCCTCTCTCCACAACTGCCCCCGCATCCCAACGCGACGGGGGTGGGGTGAGGTGGGGGCTGGAAAGGGAAGCAGACAAAAGGGATCTTGTGCCTTTAAGGCCTCCCGCTTGGCGATCCCCGGTCGGGAGCGCACACAGAGTGGGGCGAGCCTTGTGGATCCGGGCTAGAGGGCGTTTACCCTGGACAACGCGGGAGGGGAGGGGAGGGAGGGGAGGGGACGGGCCCAGAGCGAGCAAGGCAGGAATGGAGAAGAGACGGCGGCGGCGAGCTGGGGACACGCCGTAAAAACACCGAGCGGAAAGGCTGGGAGACGAGAGGTGCTGAGCACAGGGGCGGACGGTGCCCGGCTTTCTCCCCAGCTGGCCCGAGAGGAAAGGCGGCCCAGCCTTTCCACCGAAACCGCTCGGGCGTTGCGAGGTGAATGGGTGGAACGGGGCGCAACTGCGGCTGCCGAGCGCGCAAAGGAGGAGCCCAAGGATCTGCGCCTCTGGAGCCTTGGAGCCGAGTCGCGGGGAGGAGGGGACGGGGAGGACAGGCGGCTCTGGAGAGGCCGGGCCTTTGGGAAATGCCCCTAATCTTGAGAAGGATGAGAGAGAGAGAAAGGACGGGAAGAGGAGCGGGGCAGTTCCTTAGGCCGCCTCTACCTCGGCTCGGGGAGACGGCGGGCGGCGACGGCGGGCTTACGAATGGGTGGGTGGGGGGAGAGAGTCTTGGCTAGATAGAAGCGTCTCCGTTGGGGCGCACCAGCCGCGGAGACTGCGAGGAAAAAGGGGCGTGAGGTGAGGACGCACCTGTCCGGTCCACACACGGGCTCCAGGGCCCCTCTGTAGGCGCCGTAGTTGCTCAGCGCCGGGAAAGTTCCCTTTGCTGCAAGCCCCCCCCCCTCCCCCGGCCGCACGACTGAATGGGCTTGTCGGGGTTGTATCAAGCACACCGACGTGTAATACGGTCTCCCGTTCTCTTCGGATGTTTACGAGGAGAAAAGGCCTAAGAATTCGAATTCGAACTCATTGCATTAGAAGGGGGGCGCGGAGGAGGTGGGGGGGGGGAGACCTGCACGTGTCTGAAATGTATGGCCTGGACTGTCAGACCTGCGATCGTCGCTTTCTCTCTCTCTCTCTCTCTCTCTCTCTCTCTCTCTCTCCCCCTTCCCTATTGGTTTTTCTGGGATGCCTCGGTAAAAGGGATGGTCGGGGCCAAAAAAATTGAGGCTAAGCTCTGCAACTCTTCAGCTTCTCTGGTGTGAAGGGGTGAGGAGGAACAGGTGGGCTTTCCATAATCATTTCCCCCCCCCCCCACTCCTGTGTTGTTCTCTGTTCTGCACATGCCTTTTACAAATGTGGGGAGGGGGGATGATGAGTGAAGGAAAGGATCCTGGGATGTGGAGCTTTTCTCCCCTATGCAATATTGCAAGCAGGAGGACCGGAGGGGTGGGAGAGAAAGAAAGAATGTTGACCTGTAACCTGCACTCCTTGGCTTTGGGGAACTTGCTCACAGGCCTGGCGGGTACTCTGCCACACACACACAAAAAAAGTTTAGGGTGGTTTATATCTATCCTGACTTTTCTCTCAAAGAGCTCGAAAGGGTGGAGCTATATATGTGTGTCTCCCCCCACAAGGACAGCAGGGACTACCGTGAAGTAGATGGGCCCAAAATTACAGTGGCTTCACAGTCCAGTGGAGAATGGGTCGAACTCCCTCCCCCCAGCCCATCTAATACTGTACAGATAGTCGTCAACTTGTATGTTGACTGAGTGAGAAGATAAATGAGTTTTGCCCCATTTTACGACTTTGCTTGCCGCATTTGTTAACTGAATCACTGCAGTTGTTAAATTAGTAACAAAGGGCATCACAGATCTGGGACACTGCAACTGTCACAATTGTGAGTCAGTTGTCAAGCATCCGAATGTAAATCACGTGACCATGGGGATCGGGGTGGAATGCTACTGGTTCGCTCCTGTTTGGGTGAACCGGTAGTAAAAAAAAACCTACCGGTTCAGTTGAACCAGTAGTTAGCTATCAGTTCAGTCGAATTGGTAGTTGAAAAAAGCTATGATCTGACGATCACCTGTGCTTTCTAGCGAAGTTAAACTGCGCACCACAGCTGATCCCCCCCCTCGCTGTTCTACTTACCTTCCCAAGCCTCCTTTTGGCACGTATTGTGCGCGCGCATGCACAGGCGATCGTCGAATCGTAGCTTTTTAAAACTCCCGGTTCAACTTAACCGGTAGCTTTTTAAACGCGCAGCGAACCAGTAGTGAACCGGTTCAGATTTCACCCCTGATGGGGATGGTGCAATGATCATAAGTGTGAAAAATGGTCATAAGTCACTTTTTTCAGGGCTGTTTTATCTTTGAACGGTCACTAAGTGAACTGTTGTAAGTTGAGAACAACCTGTAATTGCTAAATCTCTCCCTCCCTCCCTCCCTCCCTCCCTCCCTCTCTCTCTCTCTCTCTCTCTCTCTCTCTCACACACACACACACACACAGACCTAGGCCCATCCAGCTGCTGTTGCAGTTCAATCACTGCTGGTATTCTTATTGTATCATTCGATATATTTTTTTCTGCATTTGGGGGAGTGACATGCTCTTGCTGGGAAAACTGAATTCTGTGCTATTTTAGTGTTATTTGGTTGTGGCCTTTTTTCCTCTCCCAAAGCTTGCATCTGTTACTTTATTCTGCACAGCACCCCCTGGCCTATATCTGTAGCCTGCCACGAAGCTGTACTTGTGTGTGTCTCACTCGGCTGCTGCGTCCCAGAGTGGAGATGACTTGACCAGAGTCCTGATGGACTAGGATGGGTTTTTTCTATCTCGGGGGTTCAGAGGGGACAGGAAGAGGGGCTGTATTTTGATGTGTTTCCCAAGTGCCTGAGATAGAAGGGTGCTATCATAACACTGTCCCCATCTCCCAGAATAGATGGAGACAACAGTTCTGTTGAATGGTATTGGAATCATTCTCTGAAGAAGTTGAAGCTAAAACCAGCTCTGGTTTTGGCTGACAGTCAAGACAAATAGAGTTTGAAAGGAGAAAACTATTCCAGTTTGGTTTCATGCTGAATTGCAGGTTAGGCTGCCGAAAGGGACAGTGTTGGGAGATGCTTTTCCCTTCACACAAATGCAGAACTTCAAAATTCATTGGGTCACACGCTGGGTCATAAACTCTAGAGAAGAACATAGACACAGCATAGGGAGTTATTGGCTTAAGGAGCTAATTCAGGCCTTCTCAAATCCTGCCTTATAACCCTGCGAAGGACAAATCAAGGTGTGTGAGTGTTCCGTGTGAATAAAACTTAACAAAGCAGCTGTGATTTGGGACAGTTTGGATGGGTAGCCAACTCTCAAAATATGATCAGGTTTTATTCTTGCTTTTTGAGACAAAGCAGGAGTGACCTTTGACAAGTGTTCCAGTCTGCCTTGCAAAAGTTGCTTGTGTCTCCCTGGGCATCCGGATCTGTAGCTTGAGAACCTTTTGAATATTGGTAGAGCTGAAATTTTAAGGATTCTTTCACCCTCTGGTTGCTTCTGTTTGTTGCAGAGATCAGACGAGGTAGCAAGTGGTGGGATAGGGAAGAGTCTTGGTATCTTCTGGATTCTACAGACTGTTTTTATATCACAAGCAACCTTCCCAACCAGGAAATATTTCGGTTTTACGGATCCCAACTCCCAGAATTCCCAGATAACAGCCCTTGTTGAAAACTTGGGGAGGTGACACCTACATATCCGAAGGATAATCAGGTTGAAGAAAGCTGTGATAGGTTTAGTGATCTCTTCTAACACAAGATGTTAGGGGGAAAGGGCTTGACCTTTTTGAGCAGGAGATTTATTCCAGGTATTAGTAAATTTATTTCTCTATGATTACATTCATTGAAGGCCAGCCCATCTGTTGTCTGGGCAGAGCTGACAATTGGCTGCACACTCATCCTCCTCTTTTTCAATGGGAATAAATGATAATTAGTTTTTGTGAGAGAAAGTGAAAGTGTGTAGGTTGGACAGTCCTTTTTTTTAAGAGCTTCTTGCCTGTTGTGGCTTTAGAAGAAAAGGGATCTTAAATTTAAGATGGCATCACCCTAGATATTAAAAAAAACTATTGTCTGCACTAAAGGTAGTCCTCGACTTACAGCCACAATGGAGCCCAAAGTTTCCACTGATAAGCAAGACAGTTGTTAAGTGAGTTATGCCCCATTTTACCATGTTTTTTGCCGCAGTTGTTAAGCAAACCACTGCAGTTTTAAGTGAAAGTTGTGTGGTTGTTAAGGGAAACTGTCTTCCCTTTGTCGTTCACTTTGCTTGTCAGAAGCCACTTGAGAATGGTGATCAGATGACCCCAGGACAACTGTAAATACATGCCAGTTGCCAAGTATTTGGCAACTGGCAAATTCAGTATCTGAATTTTGATTGCATGGCCACGGGGATGCTGCAATGGTCATAAGGGTGAAAAATGGTCACGAGTCACTTTTTTTCAGTGCTGCTGTAACTTCGAACGGTCATTAAACAAATGGTTATTAGTCAAGGACTATCTATATATTCTCAGTGAAACTAAGATAACCCTTCTGTTTCAAAGGTACATAGGTAGGGTGATGCACGTTAAGTCTTCCTTTCAGGTTAAAATAATAGTTGCCTTGAATCGTTCTCTGTGTGTCTTCATGCTCCTTTCTTGGTCTCTACAGTCTAATAGAACGTTTGTCTCATAAGTTTTTGGACCTGAGGAACTAAGAACTTGGTCCTCCTGTCAATCCAGTTAGCCGGTCTGTCTTGATTTTAGGGTTAGTTTTTAAAATTTTAATATTGATTTTAATTGACAAGTTTTAAATTATGGGCCAAATTATTAATTATTTTAACTTTATTTTTAAACTGTGATGTTTTGTATAGATGTTTTTATCTTGGCTGTTCACCGCCCTGAGTCCGAAAGGAGAAGGGCGGTATAGAAATTTGAATAAATAAATAAATAAATAAATAAATAAATAAATCCTACTTGACTTTGCCATTCTCTAAACCTCCTCTCAGTTATGGGTTATGATTATAATCTTAACGTTGGATGACCAAAGAATTCTTCGAAGCTGTTGATGAAATGGAACTAAATATATCTCTTTCTACGTGGAATAGGGCCTTCCCCCAAGGCATTTAACGATGGCCTTTTCTCCTTAGGATGAAGGATGTTCCAAGCCCCTCTTATTTCATCCTTAAGACTGAAGCCAGTTCTGTTGTGATTGGGTTCAGTCAGAACAGTTAACCAGATCAGCTAAATAATTGCTAAATTTTTAGATACAACATGCTAAGGTTGGTTAATTTTAAGTTTGGTTATATATTTTTTTTAAAAAAACAGGTTGGTTTAGCTTGTTGTGCAGACCCAGCTCAATTAGTTAACTGATAGTTCAATGTGTTAGGCAAACCCTTCTCAAATGGATTTAATAACTGGATTGTATGAATCTAACTTCTAGTTAGCCCCATAATTCCATTTTTCATTTGTATCTGGCTTGTCCTAAAGCCCAGGGCTTTTCAAGGACTACAAGGCCATGCATGCTGTCCCTACTTTAAGTCTTTTAAATTTCCACCTAAAGAATTCCATGTGTTGAAAGACCAGGTAGGGCCTGGAAAAGGAGATTAGGTAGGACCTCTGCCCTACATCCTACTTCTGTCCTTTCCAGACCTTGCAAAAGGAGATTTAGGGGTCAAGGCACTAACTACATAGTTGTTTGATTACTCTGTTAAAGTTGAATGCAGGGACATGGCTTAAATTGGGTTGGACTGTTGAGATCTGTCTTTTGGGATGAAGATAACATTAGCATACTGATAACTGTTTTGTTGCTAGAGCAACCTCTGGATATACAGCTGATATTTGGCTGCCTGTATTAGATTCTCCCCAGGATAGTGGAGAGTTTCAAACTGAAGGTAGTTAGTGCTGATGGTCTTGTTTGAAGTAAATCTGAAAGAAAGAAAAAAATTAGGACCTCCAGTAAAATTGACTGAATTTATCTGAGAATAATTTTCTTAATGGTGTACTTGTTGCAACGAGTGTAATCTGCATTAGTTTACTATGTGTACTGTATATCTCCCGCAGTGTGAGCGTGGGTATGTGGGAAGGGTAGGGAAGGACAGGAATGCATAAGTAGACAATTCTTTGTAGAAATGTCTGTTTGGATATGAAAGGAAGCAAGCTATCAGTTCAAAATGGCCTGAAATGGGAAGGAAATGTGCAAAGAGAGTTGTGGATTAGTAAGGAGTTGGGAATGGGGGGGACGGATGGGATGGACCCTAGCTTTGAGTTCCAGAAAATGAGCAGAGCTGGTGCTTCAGCCACGGAATGGAAACTAATGTGGGACCAGCTGACAGTATGTTTTCTTCCTGCAGGTTGCAGCCTCAGCTTGATGAAGAGGAAATAAGAAACCTAACACTGAGGGTGCTCCCTTACGGAGACCCATGTCGCCTCATTGTGCCCTATTCCTAGGGGCCTTCCAGGTACTGGGGCTTCCCCACGGCCGAACGAATGATCTGTCATGCTGTCAGGGATACCTGTTGTTGTTTGAGAGTTCTTTGCAGAGTCCTATTCCAGGACAGAAGCATTTTCCCCCCTCCAGGTGTTAAAACTCTCCTCTGTAGAATCTCCTGATGCTTTTTGCCCAGAATCAGGCATTTGGCAGGGTCTTGTCTCTCCCTGCCATCCTGTGTTAGGTTCCCCCTGGTTGTGTCTCCTGCCCCTCAAGCCTGGTCTTTTCTCCCTGAGCTACGTTCTTGTGCTATGTGTCAAATGACTTCAGCTGAAAACATTCCTCAGAGAAAGAAAGCAGCAGATCTGTTGGTTTCCGGGGCTTCGTGCATGCAAAATGCCTGGGCTCTGCAGGAGAATAGGAATACAAAGGGACCTCCTTCCCACCCAGTTACACTTCACCAGGGGTGATTCCTGCAGTGGAAGCTGTTCATACCTCTTGAACTGTTGGGGGGGAATAGCGTGCACCTTGTTCTCTTGGAGAAAAGAGATCTCCTTTCCAAAACTGCTTCTAACTCTTTTCTCTCTTTTCCCACAGTATGTCCTGGTTTAGTGGCATCCTGGTGCCCAAAGTGGACGAGCGGAAGACTGCTTGGGGGGAGCGCAATGGGCCCAAGCGCCATCGCCCAGCACTTTGTGGCCCACGCTACATGAGCTGCCTACAGGACCAAGAGCTGGAGCGCAGAGGCAGCGGGGCGCTGGGGTTGAACTGTTCTTGGCAGGAAGACCACTATGGCAGGAAGCAACCGCCATCGCTTCCGCCTGGTTCTGGAACTGGAGATTTGGGGCTCAAAGCTGTGGACCTGGGATTTGAGGATGGTGGCAGCATGGGGGTTGAGGCCAAGAGGCTGTCTGTCAGCGACTGCGGCTGGCGCCTCCTGCAAGTGTTCCGCTCTAAGCGCTTCCGCTCGGCCAAGTTGGAGCGTCTCTACCAGCGCTACTTCTTCCAGATGAACCAGAGTTCGCTGACGGTGCTGATGGGTGTCTTGGTGCTAGCGTGTGGCATCATGCTGCTCTTCCACTGTGTGCCTGGCACTCCCCATGTGTCCTACACCACTGCCCTTGCTGTGGCTGCTACTCTCTTCCTCTCCCTCATGGTCCTCTGCAACCGGACTGGCTTCCACCAGAACTGCATGTGGGTGGTGAGCTATCTGGTCATTGTGGCGCTGTGTGGAGTGCAGGCTTTGGGCACTCTCCAGGTCTCACCGCGGAGTGCCTCCGAGGGGGTCTGGTGGAGCATCTTCTTCATCTACATTATCTACACACTTTTGCCCGTCCGCATGCGGGTGGCAGTGCTGGCTGGAGCCTTGCTGGCTGTCCTTCACCTGGTGATTTCTTGGTACCAGAACAGTACAGACTCCTTTGTTTGGAAGCAGGTATGGGGGAAAGTTGGGCTGAGGGAAGAGATGGTGGAGCTCCTTGGCGATAAAGATCAATGTATAACTTAGTGGGTGGGACAGAATAGATACCCTGTGCAGTACTAATTGAAGATGCTTTGTTGAAGGATAGCTAAAGCCTTCGGTGTCGAAGGAAGACTGTAAAAGACTGGACTATCTAAAGGTGGTAAGGACTTGTTAAGCGGAGCAGGCAAGCGGCCAGGTCAGGAAATTGAAGTCCTCCCATCAAGCAAAATGAATGAATGAAGAATGAATGAGGCCCCTTGAATAATATGGGAGGGAGCAAGTTCTGTGACCTTTTCCCCATCCCCACAATCACTCCAATTGTGGATGGAGCTAAGTGGAATATGCATATCCTCAGTTCCATTAAACATAGCACTTGATCTCTGTCTTTTGGTGATGAATACGTTTGAGCTTGCTTTTCTTTACTGCTGTATATTGTCTAGGTTCCTGATTTGATGCTAGCAGAAGTTTGCCTAGAAATCCATACGGCTGGAATTGGCGCTACCGAGGTAGCTGCAGCATTCACAGCATCTCTTATCTATTGTTCTGAAAATAGTGTTTTTGAGTTAATGGCTGGATGATCGAAGAGTCCATTTGTGTAAACCCGTCGTTTTGCTTCATCTCCTTTGCTATTACAATGAATTCTACACATGTACCCATTTCTCCAGTTCCTGTCCATCCTTTTTCTCTCTTCAGCTTCCCCATTGTTTTCACAGTGCCATCCTCCTGATCTTATCTATATTCTGGATGAATGAAGAAATGTTCTAATAATGTGGATGAGAAGATATTGTTGGGGGGGGGCAAGCCCATGTCGTTGAATGTTACTGCAGGGCTAGACAGAAAATGCTTCCTGACCTGTTTCGTTTATTGGTGGGTGGTCTGGCAGCCCCCTCCCTAAAGGGGCTTTGTACTTGGGGTATCATTGTATTACTGTGTTTCCCCAAAAATAAGACCCTGTCTTATATTTTTTTGAACCCTGAAATAAGCGCTTAGCCTTATTTTCGGGGAGGTCTTATTATTGTGGGGCACGTGGAGCAAGATGGGGCTCCTCTTGCCATCCTACCTGATTTCCAGCTCTGCGTTTAAATATTTTCAGGGAGGGCTTATTTTCGGGGGAGGCTTATTTTCGTGCATGCGCTCAAAAGCCCGATTGGGCTTATTATCAGGGGATGTCTTATTTTAGGGGAAATGGGGTATCATTGGACAGCCAATGCTGTGTAACCTGATTTAGGATAGGTCCACTGGCTCTGGAGAGCATCAGATTATGGAAATATGTTTTTAGATTGGTTCCGTATTAAAGGTCCACTTACGACCCACAATTGAGCCCAACGTTGCTGTTGTTAAGCAAGATAGTTATTGAGTTTTGCTCCATTTTACAGCTTTTCTTGCCATAGTTGTTGATCATTGCAGTAGGTTGTTGGTAATACGATCATTAAAGTGAATCTGGCTTCCCTATTGACTTTGCTTCTCAGAGGTCGCAAAAGGGATACTACAACCGTCATAAATACGAGCCAGTTACCAAGCATCCGAATGTGGATCACGTGACCTGGGGGATGCTGCAATGGTTGTAGTTGTGAAAAACGGGCCATAAGTCATTTTTTTTCAGTGCTGTTCTCCTTCAACACGAATCATTAAACTTGTGGTGGCAAAGGCTAGGGTAGCAATAATGCAATACTCAAACACATAATGTATGCGTAGAGAGGGAGAAGATGGCAGGAAGGGAACAAGTGCGTGTGTGGGAGGCTGCATAGAACAATGATCCGATGCTCTTGTGATGACAATACCTGTGTTGCGGTACTGAGATGAGTTCTCAAAGACTTTAAAAAAAAAACCTGCAGATTTTCAGCTTGTTCTCTCTGCTCCCGGCAAACATAGGAACTCTGTGGGTTTTTTCGCTAGTTGTGAACGTAGCGTGATTTTTTAAAAAAAAATATTCTGAGGGTAGGTAGTAAAATGCTTATTTATTAATCAAATATTGTAACAGGGAACCAGTGCGGGGGGGGGGGGGAGTTCAGGCCTGCAAAATTTTCATCTTCTTAACACCCCCCCCACACCTTTATCCCTCTGCCTCCTTGTAAATGAACTAGTAAGATGTAAGATTTCAGTATTATTCCTTTTCTTCTGATTCTAGGGCAGGAATGCTTCCTTACTGGAAGCAAAGGCCAATCCAACCGACTCCCAATGACCCTCCCTTAGGCACAGCTGATAAATAGAGTAAATGTTTCTGAAGAGGCTAGGTATCTGGGAAGGGTCAACCCGAGATCATCAAAGCATTCCTACATCTTCCAGGGCCTTAAGTATAAGAAAGTATTTACTGAAATATGCTGTGGAACGAACCTAACTCTTTCCAAGGCAAACCAACAGGAGGACTGATCCTTCCCCTCTGGGGTTACTGACATGATTACTCCAGTGTTGCACATTGTTAGCTGGTTAGATGCAATAAATGTTTTGGGTTATGATTGTGAGTTAAGTGACAAGTGAGTTATGGGTAAAAAACAGAAGAGCAAGGCATAAATTAGAATCATAACATGTATGGATAGTATATGGCGGACGGGTGGAGAAGAGAGAAGCTGGCTTGCCTCTTTTCTTCAAAGTAGGGAAAGCTCAATTTCTCACTCTTTAGAAGTTAGGAACTAAAATATCAAAAGCTCACATTCTTTTTTTTTTGTCCAGCAGAAATAAACTTGAGAAATATATTAATTATAACCCAGGGGATCTTGTCTAGTGCTTATTAACTGTCCACAGTGCTGTTTCTGAAGACATGTATTAATCATTCAGAGATATGGCTGACTATTGCCATGACTAAGGAAGTCTGAACTGAAGATGGAGGAATCTAGCCAGTGTCACGATTATGGCAGTAATGAAGTTATCAGCTCGCTGAAAATTTGAAGTATGGTGGCATGTCTGTATATAGGGCCCGGTGCTACACTGCTACCATCTCTGTATTTCTTGTTTCCTTCCGAAGGAAATTTAAGGATGTAGCTAATTAGCTAGGATGTATTTAGTTAATTATATCGTTAATAATAATCATTATTTTTGTTCACAGAATAGTTACTTATACAGTAGTTTGGATCTTGCACGACACACTTAACAAGATTACTTAAAAATATAGCAAGTGTAGTTGTACAATTTTTAATCTCAGTTGTGGATTTGAGGGTGGTTGGTTTTGCTGTTATGTTTTTTTGGGGAGGTGGGGAAGGCTTAGCAATTCCATCTTATGTTGTGTTGCCTGTTTGTTTAGTTTATTGTTTAGTATGCTGTTAAACTGGAAACAGGCTTAGTCTGTCAGCCCACTTAAGCTTGGGTTCCATGCTTCTAGCCACCATGTCTTGAGTTTGCTGCACAAGATACATCTAAACAGAGTTTCTTCTTTGGTGCTTTGAATTATTTCAGATAGCTCTAGTCTAAGATAGAGAAACTAAGTATACCCAGATATTCCTGAACCAGAAATCCCAGCAGTTGAATTCTCCATGGCCAGCAGTGAGATACTGGTTCATCAACACCTTCTGAGCCCAGATTGCTTTCCTCTGTTCCAATTCTTAATGGTAATCTAAATATCATTTAACAGTCTTGAGATTAGCAGATTTTGGAATCTGAACTAACATTCAAGATTCAGTTTCCACCTATCAGAAATTCACAATGAAAAGGAGCATTTACCCACCCTGTTATTTATTTATTTTATTTATTGGAATTTGTGAAACAAAATGAGAAATCATATTTTTTACAGTCAAGTTTAGAACGATTTACATTGAGTTTAAAGTGGTTTTTTGCACATGTATTATTGCGCTTAAAACAGAAAAAGTCATTTATAGGTAAAACGTTACTATGTATAATTTTGTATGCAATACCTAGGTCTGACCGCAAGCGACACAGTTCTAAGTTATCCAAACTGAGAATTTCGAGCCTAGTAACATAAGGAACTCTACAGTAGTGGCCAAAATTGTGGAAGCCTTTTGGGAAAAGTGTATTTTCTAAAACTAGCTAATAGCACTACTTTTTTTTTGGAGTAGTACCATAAAATTATATATCAATAGAAAGATATTTAATCAAGAATGTAATGCAATAACTTTTATGAAGGATTTGCTATTAGAATAGCAGTTACAGTATAAAGAAGAAAAGTGAAACACATAGAAAAATAATTATCACCATAGAAAAAACAAGATATACAAAAATTACCACGTCAGTTAATGCTTAGTTGGGTAACCTTTAGCATTATGGCCTTACAACGTCTTCTCATGGAGTAAGTCTTAGTTCTGCAGCTGTTATAATGTGAAACCAAAATTGAATGATTGCTTCTATTAACTGGGTTTTATTGCTGGGTCACTTCTGACTAACACATTTCTTTAGTCGGCTCCATAGATTTTCATTTGGGTTATTTCAATTGGGCTATTCCCAGGTCATTCCAGCAGTGGAATATGATTATCTTGAAACTCCAAAAAAAAGTGGCGTTATTAGGCATGAAACTTGAAAAATGCACTTTCCTCAAAAGGTTTCCACAATTTTGGCCATTACTGTATTGTGTACAGAAGAGTGCAAGACTTTTCATGTGAAGTACTTCTGAACCCGCTCGATTGTACTGATGTCAAATATATGGTGGGGATTCCAAACAGTTCAACAATACTCTAAGATTGGTCTAGCATAAGTTTTATAAACTCTAATTAGCAATACAATGTTTCCAGAAAAAAAGCTTCGCAAAATTAAGCTTACAACTCTTAATGCTTTTTTTAGCAACACTGTTACCATAAGCTTTGGAGCATAAATCGTCAGAGATGAGTATACCTAGGTCTTTAAGAAAGTGAGGGTCATTTGCAAGAGAGATGTTCATTTTAGCCTCCATTGAGAACTGCAGATAAGATTAGTTTGCCTCAGTAAAGCTAGAGGCACTGTAGGATTTAATCTGTATTTTATATCAGGTTTCCTCAAAGTGATCCCCAAACAGTTGTTATTGTTATTATTATTCATAGTACTATTAACATGGTATTTGTTAAATTATTTTCATATAATGTTTTGTGGGGAGAGGGGTTAATGAGCAGTTTGAAACTTCATGAAGGAGTTGATGAATTGAAGTGTTTAGGGGCCCCTAGTTTAGAGATATGTACTTAGAATCCATGATACTAAAAGCAATTCTGGAAGATCCTTTCAGTCCCTGGTTCCCTTTAAAGTAAGATTGCTGGGTTGGAGAGCCCATCACCTTCTAGATCAGGGGTCTCCAACCTTGGCAACTTTACGACTTGTGGACTTCAACTCCCAGAATTCCTCAGTCAGCACATGCTGGCTGAGGAATTCTGGGAGTTGAAGTCCACATGTCGTAAAGTTGCCAAGATTGGAGACCACTGTTCTAGACGATGCTAGATTCCAGTTCCCACCAGCTTTAGTCAGCATGAGTATAGGAAAGGATGGATGGCAAGTATAATCCAGCAATATTTAGGGAAACACACATTTCACAACCTTGATTTATGGTGTAAAATGTCATCTCTCTCATGGGTGCCCGAGTACTGTAGCAAGATACAGATAAATTCTAGTTTTGTGTCAAGGCACCAAGAAGCAATAGCAAATAAAGCCTTTTTGGATGTGTATTTATTTTTTTATGTAGAACCTTTTCTGGCTTGGGGAATATTACAGGTTTTTCCCCCACTCTGTGAATTAATATCAGACTCAGAATTTGTCCATACTGTTGGGTGACATTTCACAAATGTTGAGTATCCATCACTGTTGCAAGCTGTTTCATGGAAGGAATTGGAAGTAAGCTACACCAGAGGTATCAAGTAATAAGAACCAGTAAATAGTTCCCAGATAAATAAACAGGTCTGTGATGTTTGGTTACCTTAATTGGCTGAAAAATATTTATTCAGCTAGAAATGTAATCTAGCAGCAGAGTTTATACCCATGGACACACATGCCTATATATCATGCAAGTTTGTTCAGAAGCAGCATATGGCAAGCATTATCTGAAAAGAAAGTGGAAGTTTCAAAGTTCAGTGGTATAGCCGGGCATATGTTTCCATGCACGCCATCCAAGGTTCAATCCATGACTTCTCCATTTTGTTTAAAAAAAGAAGAAGCAAGTAATAGGTGATGAGAAAGCTTCCTGAGATTCTAGAAAACTGCTCACCAGTCAGTAAACAATGATGAGTTTCATCAGCGGTAGGCAGTCTGACTGTTACTTTGGAGTACAACTCCCATAATCCCCTTGTCATTGACCATGCTGGTAGAAACTGGCTGAATTGAAATTAGGAATACCTGAAAACTCCCTCATACCATTAAGCTCATATGGATAAACAGTCTGAAGTGGTACAGAACAAGGCACGGCTGTATGCAGGGCATGTCCCCTTCTCTTGCAGGATGAATATGCCTAATCAACAAAGGGGAAAAAAATGCTTCTGAAATACATTGAACCTCATGCAGATTTAAGTGACATATCAGTTAAAATGCTTATCGTAATTGGGGCCTTTGGATCGCATCTCTAATAATACAGCTCTGCTGTCGTCCTCCCCTTCTGATCACTAATACTTCTAGGCCAAGGGTCAGCAATCTTAAACACTCAAAGAGCCATTTGGACTCGTTTCCCACAGAAAAGAAAACAGTGGGAGCCACAAAACCTATCTATGGTTGACTATTTCCTGAGTGGCCACAAATCTAGCATATGTAGTTGAATTAAACGTTCTGTTTTCTTCTGAAACTTTTCTTGGATTTATCCATGGTTGGCCTACCGAGGTCGAAAAGATCAATAAATCGTGTGCTGGCGGGTATAGCACATTAGCGGTTGTGACACATATTTTGATCGAAGGGAGCTGCATCAGAGGGATGAAAGAGCCACATGTGGCTCCAGAGCCGCGGGTTGCTGACCCCTGTTCTAGGCAAACCACTGTCAATGCAAGTCTGTTTCAAGGGCCTCAAAGCGAAGCTTTTCTTAGCCTGTGACTGGACTGGGGGTTCTTATGCCCCCTCCTCCCAGTTCATGTCTTCTGAGATGGGTTGACTCAGGTGTGAGAATTAATAGCCTGAAAAACAAAGTACTCGCCTACTTAGATGGCTGGAGGAGGGGCAAAAATCTCTCAGGTTTGCCAGTGTGGGCACAGAGAAAGGTCAGGGTGCTTTATTTTCCAGAATGAAATTCCTGATCATCTTTGGCTATCAGACTACAAACTAAGTTTCAAGACTTTAGATTAACTGGAGTGTCAAGATGAGAATTTTGTAAAACCAAAGGAGGACTCTGCTATAGACCAGAGATTTAACTCAGGACTTTCTTGCTATGCAGCTGAATCACGTCTCTTGGGATGGTTTATCCCTTGATGCTCAGTCCTATAAGTGTGTGAAATAACCTATCAATAAATTAGGTTCATACATTGTTCAAAGCCAGGATTGCTTAGCCATAACTGATTGGATTTATATACTATGCTAGGTGTGGTTTGCAAACTTCACAGACTGAGTTCATTCAATATGCTAAGCCAAAACCAGACAAACTATATCATTATAGAATCATAGAATGGAAAAGTTGAATGTATCACCTAGTAGTCCAACCCAATGCCCAGAGCAGGAATCTATTAACTACAGGATCTCCAACCCAGGATGGGTAAAACAGATATTTTGTTGTGTAAGCTCAGTTAATGACTTCAAACAGTAATGGTGTATGTAGGTCTTCTTACAGTGTTCTGCAATCCTTTGGTGAAGCAAATCCAGATGCCGGATTGTAGCTGCTGAAATTACAATTAGCTAAATCTTGTGTTTCTGAATACTGTAGCAGTGATTTGAGCAAGCACTTAGCTGGTAATTCTGGACCAATTATTACACTCTGTAGCTGAATATGTCTGTGTTAATTACTGTGGAGAGATGTTTTCATTTTGGAATATAAATGGAGCTGTTCTGTTAAGAGAACTGATTTTTTTTTAGGCCCGTGGAGTCTGTTTTCTTTCATTTAACCAAGTGCAAGTGCCCTTTTAACTAGATTTCTTAACTTGCTTTGGAAATGTTTTATAGAACTTCGTGAATGTTTTGTGCTGGAAGCAGTGTGACTTCTGGATGGCAGCCCCTCTGCCTACATGGTGGCTCTGTGTGAAAGGATTGTAAACAGGCACGGAATAGGCTGTTGTGCTCTCGCTCATGATATTTTTACTCTATCTTGGTGACTGCAGAACATCAAGGCAAGAAACAGTGGCGCCATTCTGGTGCCCAGTAGGAATTAATGCCAGAGGAAACTGTTAAAACTCGCAAAGCATTTCACTTTCAAGACAGCATTGAGTGCCAGTAATCTTGGCCTCCATTCAGCCCCAACAGTTTCCCTTCCAGGCATGCACCCTCAGCAGCTCCAGCTGTGTGCGGCTGGTTATTGTATGGGGAAACCTTAAACTGACCTCTGTTGAAAAATGGACTTTTGGCTTCTTTGGTTACTCTGCCTTCCTAGTAACTTACTGCTTGTCAAATATTCAGAGCTCGTTGTTGTTTTTGCTTTCCAGAGCTTACAATAAACTGGCAGGGCAGGGCACAATTATTATAATATTTCAGTAAGGTGAGGCAGACACACCACAGAATTGTAATGGTATGACTTGTGCCTGGTTGATTTGAACAGACCCCTGCTATTACTTGGTTGGTTTTCTGCCTCACTTATCCTCCTTATCAATAGCCGCCTTACCTGCTCACAAAATCCCTTAGTAATCTGCCTTTCTTCCATCATGGGGCCTGCGTGCAGCATTCATATGTAGACTCCTGTTTGGTCACTGCCAAGCTTAGCCTGGGGATCTGTGTCCTGGCCTGAGAGGATATGTTGCTTTGGGACAATAAGCTTATTGCCTAAATTGGTTTATTCCCTTCAAGTCTCTTTTTCTTGTCACATAGCGTGTTATGTGTGCAAGGACAATTTTTCCTTGCGGTATTTAGAAAATGGTAGACTGTTGAATTAATTGAACTATCATTTAAGGGATGAGCAAGTGACCCCTTGGATGTTACACAAATGCATTGTTCCTACATCACTCTGGTCTGGCAGATGAGCCTTGAAGGCAGGGAGCTGATGCCTTTTTAGTATGTGTGAATGTGTAAACACATAGGTAGCTATTCTAAACAATTAGTGCATCTAGCCCAGCATTGTTTATTGTAATTGGCAATCGTCTTCTTGGGTTTTGAGGAGGAACGAGTCTTCCACATCATTAGCTGGGCGTGAAGGTAGGGACTTCTGCAAATGAAGGGCATGCCTTAAATATAATTGGGGATCTTTCCCCACAGAAACATACTCACCTCCCTAAGAAGGCTATTGTACATGTCATTTCCCATCCTCTCTCCCTAAAAGTGTTGGGATCTTCCTGACACCCACACTTCCCAGCAGAATCTTTGGTATCTTGGGCATCAACAGAGGGGCAGGGAGAGAAGTACAAAACCCCGATTGTGTTCTGGGAGGCCTTCCTCACACAAAGCTTTTAATTCATTTTTTTAGGCTGGGTTGTGAGGGAGGATGGTTCTCTCTGAAGACAGTGGAAACGTGAAAGCCAAGCTAGAAACTTGGGAGGTTTTTTTTGGGGGGGGGTGTATAAAATACTTGGTTTTTCCTCTTGTGCCCAGTTTGTATGGGTCTTTCCCTTGCTTGCAGCTTGTTGCAAATGCTTTGATCTTCCTCTGTACCAACATCATTGGTATCTGCACCCACTATCCAGCTGAAGTGTCACAGCGCCAGGCCTTCCGGGAAACACGTGGCTACATCCAGGCTCGACTGCACTTACAACGTGAAAACCGTCAGCAGGTGAGGAGCTAATTGGAGTTGGGGGTGGGCAGGATGGAACTGCTGTGGGGAATGGGGAGTTAAGAGTTGGGAAAGCACAGCATGCACTGTATCTTAAGTTCCTGCATTTTTTTGGTTAATATTGAGATGATTTTGTTGCTCGGAGATGGGATGCCCCAACTCTGAGACCCTTTAATGGGGCCTAAATTTCCTTTATAGCAGGGGTCCCCAACCCTCCGGGGCACGGCCCAATACTGCTTGAAACCGGGCTACGCGAATGATGGGCAATCGTGCATGCACGTGAAGCTCCACTTGTACGAGTGGTAGGCCCCTTGCGCTCAAGTGCAAAGCTCCACCTATGTAAGTGTGGAAGGCACTCATGCGCAAAGCTCCATTGGAGCTTCATATGCGAGCATCCTCCACTCGCGCAAGTGAAGCTTTGCGCGCGAGCACAAGCACCCTCCACTCAAGCACCCTCTGCTCACATGTGAATTTCCATTTGCACGCTGTCATCAATGAAGCTGTGAGTGCGTGCGTGCACCTGCTACTCACATGCCCCCTGCTGCCAAGGTGGAAAGATTGGGGACCGCTGCTTTATAGAATTCAGTAGAAATTACAATTAGTTTCTCAGTTATACTGCATCCATTCTATGAATTCAAGGTCATGAAAAGTTTCTGGGTTCTTTTTTTGTTTTTGTTTTTTGTAAAATATACAAAGTACCCTCTCCTCAGATGGAACGTTTCTTCCATCCCCTCCATTATTTTTGTTCAAATTAAGTGAGGAAGGGTCCTACTAAGCTTTTGATCATATAACTTTTGCTTGCTTTTTATAAAGGCGTCAGTGTATCATTCAGTGTTGCGCTTTTTATAAATCAAGAGAATCCTGTTCCTAGAAACATGTGTAGGTAGATCAGTTCACTTTAATGTTTTTCTTGACCCTTAGAGGTTGCAAACTATTTATTATATCCTCAGAGTCTTTCTCCTGCAACTTCACATTGGTAGATGGAAAATTAGGTGACATTTACATCTTGTACTATAGTTTAAACTCCTTGCACTTGTCTGCTTTCTATTTAAAGTCAGACATGTGCTTGTGTGCTGAACATCTTCCTATATTGTAGGCTTGTAAATTAATTGCATTGGCTTCCTGAGACCAATGACACTAATTATTTTTGAGTTTATTTAATCATTCACCTATGCATTAAATTTCAGGATCTTTAATTCTTGAAAGAATGCATAAAAACCAAATTTATTCCTCTCTCTATGATCCACAGATCCAGTTTAACTGTGCCAGTACATTTTCTTCTAGACGGGTTCTGTGGAAGTGAATACCTCATTGCTGTTATTTAGTGCTAACACTGGTCTCTTCCAGTGAACCTCGTGACTTTATTAGCTAGGCAGAAGGATATAATGCTTTATACACATACTCGAGCATTATCTTTAACACAAATTCCCTTTTCCCCTGTATGGTAATAAATTGCCATGTTGGGCCTTCTTTCTTTCTGCTATGTTTCAGCCTGACTACCAGTCAAATGTTTATGAGGTGGGAACAGATAGCCCAGCAACTCAAATCTGTAATTCCTTGCAGGCCAAAAACTGTGTGAAAAAAACAACATTGGTACTGGGGTGGGTTTGTTTGTTCTGATCTTGATCTTTGGTTTATTCCAGCAAAATTATTGCTGTAATGAAGACCATAATGGACCTTTCTTTCTGGACCCCTGACAGGAACGACTTCTGCTCTCAGTGTTGCCCCAACATGTTGCCATGGAAATGAAGGAGGACATCAACACCAAGAAGGAAGACATGATGTTCCACAAGATCTATATCCAGAAACATGACAACGTCAGGTAATATATGCTTTGGATATATGTGTCTGTGACTTTGAGTGACAGTGAAAATAGTTAACTAACATCATTCTGTTAGAAATTTGGAGATCATAGCATAATTTCTTGGCAGATGAAGGTCAGTGGGTTTGGAGATGTTGGCTGAATTGCCTCATGAATATATGCAAAAAGGAGCCAAATGGTTTTTGGCTGTTTGTGGGTTTCTGTTCTAATATCTGTTTCTGCTTTTCTCCCCCTACAGCATTCTCTTTGCTGACATTGAGGGCTTCACCAGCTTGGCGTCCCAGTGCACGGCACAAGAACTGGTCATGACACTGAATGAACTGTTTGCCCGTTTTGATAAGCTGGCTGCGGTAAGGGAGGAACAGGCTAGGCCAGTGATGGCTAACCTTTTCCGGATCGAGTGCCCAAAGTGCACGTGCGTGCCCGAACCCCCAACATGCAATGCAAGCACGGCCCCTGCGCACATGGCCTCCTGAATGCACCCCCTGCACATGCGTGGGTGACCTCTGGATGTGCTCCGTGCATGCGCGCCCCCTGCACACACCCTGCCCCACCACACATACGCACCGGCCCCCAAGCATGTGCCCCACCGCCCCATGAATACACGGCAGACACCTGAAGACCAGCTGGCCGGAGGGTGGTGCGCACACATGCGCAGCAGAGCTGAACTGGGGTGACAGCTCGTGTGCCATCAGAGAGGACGCTGCATGCCACCTTTGGCATGTGTGCCATATGTTTGCCATCATGGGGCTATGTGATGATTTCTGAACTTAGTGCTTTTAGATATGTTGGGCAGTAATCCTTATAAAACTCAGTGAGCAAGCGCTATATTCAGTGAGCAAGGACACCAGGATGCCTGCCTGTGAGGAAAGGGGCACTGTGTTGATGGCTGTACCTCAATATGAATTGTATATTTTCTTCTATGACCATCTCTGTCACAAAGTCCCCTTGGATTTTCTTGCCTTGCCAAGAACAGGTAGTCCTCGACTTACGACCACCATTGATCCAAAAATTTCAATGCTAAGCAAGGCAGTTGTTAAGTGAGTTGTGCCCCATTTTACAACCCTTTTTGATACAGTTGTTAAGTGAATCACTGCACTTGTTAATCAAATCCGGCTTGCCTCATTAATTTTGCTTGTCAGAAGCCGGCTGGGAAGGTTGCAAAAGGTGATCATGTGACCCCGGGGCAATTCAACTGTCATAAATACTTGCCAGTTTCCAAGTGCCCAAATTTTGATCATATGATCATAAGGATGCCTCAGTGGTCATAAATGTGAAAAACGGTCATAAGTTACTTTTTTCAGTGCCATTGTAATTTTGAACAGCCACTAAATGAATGGTTGTAAGTTGAGGAATACCCGTAACTTCTAATTCTTCCTAGGGTTGTTGGTCTGTGTGTCTTTTTTATGCTACATTCTGCTGCCTTTGCTGTAGTACAGGCATGGGCAACTGTGGCCTTTTTACAACCTGTGGACTTCAACTCAGCTTGGCTGTCAATTCAGCTTGGCTGTCTCAGGAATTCTGGGAGTTGAAGTCCACAGGTTGTAAAAGGGCCACAGTTGCCCACCCCTGCTGTAGTATGTATCTCTTCCAAACTTCCTTTGTACCAACCTTGAAAGCAATACCAGTTCTGGGCCATAATGTTGATGTATAAACTTCATTAGAGTTTGAAGTTTCTTTGAAGTAACAGGAATCCCTCCCCTCCCCTTCCCCATTGGGAACAAGTGCTGGATAAAAACTTCCGTATTTGCAATAAACTACAAATTCTCAGATTACATTTGAAATAACAGTTGTTAGCTAGCTAATGTGATTGATCTGTGTATGGCAGGGAGCACTGAACTTAGGTGAGATGACTGGAGTGTTACATTTAGCATTCATGGCTTTTCTGAATCTCCCTCCTTTTCTTTTTTTAGGAAAATCACTGCCTTCGCATCAAGATCCTTGGGGATTGCTACTATTGTGTCTCAGGGTTGCCAGAGGCACGGGCTGATCATGCCCATTGCTGCGTGGAGATGGGTGTTGACATGATCGAGGCAATTTCGTGAGTGCGCGACGGATACTTGCTAGTGTTGGGAAGGGTGGACGTAGTCATTGGTGAACTTAATGATTCACAGAGTTACCATTTTCCAGAATGGTAGCTGCATTAGCCTGTGGAAGCGAAATAGCAGAGAGCTTTGTGGTACCTTAGAGACTGTTTAGTTTTTATAAGGTAAAGGTATAAAGGCTCTGGTGCCTCAAAACAAAGATTAGTTGGCTCCACAGCAGTGGTGAAATCCTTTTTTTTTTTTTTTACTACTGGGCATGGCTTGGTGGGCGTGGCAGGGGAAGGATACTGCAAAATCCCATTCCCATCCCACTCCAGGGGAAGGATACTGCAAAATTTCCATTCCCTCCCCACTCCTGGGGGAAGGATACTGCAAAATCTCCATTCCCACCCCACTCCTGGGGGAAGGATACTGCAAAATCTCCATTCCCACCCCACTCCTGGGGGAAGGCTATTGCAAAATCTCCATTCCCTCCCCACTCCTGGGGGAAGGATACTGCAAAATTTCCATTCCCTCCCCACTCCTGGGGGAAGGCTATTGCAAAATTTCCATTCCCTCCCCACTCCTGGGGGAAGGCTATTGCAAAATCTCCATTCCCTCCCCACTCCTGGGGGAAGGATACTGCAAAATTTCCATTCCCTCCCCACTCCTGGGGGAAGGCTATTGCAAAATCTCCATTCCCACCCCACTCCTGGGGGAAGGCTATTGCAAAATTTCCATTCCCTCCCCACTCCTGGGGGAATGATACTACAAAATCTCCATTCCCTCCCCACTCCAGGGGAAGGATACTGCAAAATCCCCATTCCCTCCCACTCCTAGGGGAAGGATACTGCAAAATCTCCATTCCCTCCCCACTCCTGGGGGAAGGATATTGCAAAATCTCCATTCCCACCCCACCCCTGGGGCCAGCCAGAGGTGGTATTTGCCAGTTCTCCGAACTACTCAAAATTTCCGCTACCAGTTCTCCAGAACCTGTCAGAACCTGCTGGATTTCACCCCTGCTCCACAGCCATTCATGGCTAACCGCATGTTTCTGGGAAAGAGAGCAGTGTGCTATAGGACACATCCACCATACCGTTCCCACGCAATGGGTATTCAGAGAAGTATCTGGAGTTACTCAAGTGGCCATTGACAGCTTCATTCCCCACTTCATCAGATGCCATGAAATATTATTTTCAGTTGGCAGGTGGTTCTATACTCACCTGTAGTGCAAAAGGAATTAGAAGTGGGATCATATGGCATATGTTTTATGAGATAATTAGATTAAGTTTCTATCTACCAGAGTAACAAAAAAAATCACACTATTGCGGTATTGTAATTGTCACAGATCACAGTATTTTAAATCCACTGCAGTCAGCTCGTCTACATTGATACACAGGTAGTCCTCATTTAACAACCACTCTTTCAGCGACTGTTGCAAGCTACAATGGTGCTGAATAAAGGATGCAGTCCTTAATAAAGAACAAAAGATGCAGTCCTTCCAGTCATTCTTTTTTTTAAAATTTGATTTATATGCCGCCCTTCTCCGGAGACTCAGGGCAGCTTACAGTGCGTTAAGCAATAGCCTTCATACTTTTGTATGTTTATACAAAGTCAGCTTATTGCCCCCACAAACTGGGTCCTCAATTTACCTACCTTAGAAAGGATGGATGCCTGAGTCAACCTTGAGCCTGGGGAGATTCGATCTTACTTTAATTGCAGACAGCTGGTGTTAAATTACAGTGTTTCTGTCTGTTGAGCTAAACCAGGCTCTAAACCATCCTTGAACCTCTGGCAACACTTACAATAGCTGCAGCTCCCTATGGTCACATGATGGCCCATTTGCAACTTTTCCTCCAGCTTCCGACAAGCAAAGTCAATGGGGAAGCTAGCAGGAAAGGTTACGAGTCTCTCTGGTATTCTGCTTGCACCCTCCTCTGCAGCAGCCACACTGGGCCCCATCATGCCACACCTTGCAGGCCGCCAATGCACCCTCTCCACCTGGTAGCAGCCAGCACCGCCATGCTTGTGTCACACCTCATGAACCACTCACACATCCTTCCCCGCCCAACAGCAACCACCCCGGTCTCATCACACTCTCACTTTGCCTTGTGCCGCGCCTTACCTACCTGCTGACCTGTTTGCAAGCTGCCTGGGGACTCGCTTGACAATCCACTTAACGACGGCAACAGGGACTGCTGTCACTAAGCGATGCAGTCATGAGATATCGCACTTCGCAGTCACATTGCTTAGCAATGGAAATTCCAGTCCCAATTATCCTTGTTTAACTGAGGACTGCCTGTACATCTTATTCGACTTATTCAAAGCACTCCTGCTTCTGATTCATTGATTCTTGTCTTTGGAAGCTTAATAATATGATGTGTTCCTTTGTGAGTTGCTGCGACCTCTTTATTGTGGCTGCTGCTTGAGATGATGATGCAGTCGGCCCATTTGAGACATGATAGTAAAAACTGGAGGCAGGCCATTTTTTTTGTGCAAAAGGCAGGAAGACAGGGGGTGGGGCCAGGCCTCCTCCTCGCCTTGCTTGGACACATACATACAAATGCAAATTTGTTTTCTTCAGAGACCTCTGGGGACAAGAGGACCTTTGACCTCCTTCTGATCAAGATTGTTGCTTCCTAGCTACTACTAGCAGTTGAGAATAATATTCTTGAATCTCCTCCTGCTAACTCCTCAGTGAGGAAAATGGGCTGAAAACTATCTGTGCACAGGAGCATGAGTGGGATGAGATCAGAAAAAAATCACTTCCTCTTTTTAGTGAATTACCCCTTGTTGTTTTTTCCAGATTTAACTCTGCTTAATCTTCACCAGTTTTGTTTGAAAGAAACCTGATTAACTCATGACAGGGGGTAATTAATCTAACATTAAAATGAAAGCCTTTGGTTTCCTCCTTGTAGCAAAAAAAGAAAAAAGAAAAGAGGATGGGACGTGGAAGCCTGAAGTTCTCTTCGTGGATTATTTCTGTCATCATAAAACCCAATTTAGCCTACTTTTTAAATCAGCTTATCCTGCATACAATATGCTAATCATAATTATCTTTCTTGTATCTAAATACTGCAATGTACAGTATGTGACTCAAAGAACCTAAAACCACCCAGGCATCTCTTTCTCACAGGACCAGAAAATATCTTTCGTAATGCAGAAAATCACATCCTTTCGTTTTCCATCATTTCTACAGATTTTCCAAAACTTACTCCCAAAACTCCTTTACCTAAGGATTCATTTTTAGTAACCTGCAAAGAGCCCCTGGACTCTTACCTTATATTTATTTTGATCTGGCTTTGGTAGTTTTGAGAGTTCAAAACAGTGGGAAGATCTAAAAATTTGTCCAAAGAAAGCCAAAATATTAAGTGACATCTCATTAAATAAAATGGGTTGCTTAACCATGATTAACTGGACAAATAACAATAGGTTGCATTGATACAACATAAGCAGCCGAAACCAAACACCACAACATGCTATGGCTTAGGAAGGTAACTGATCCAGCTTCTAAGTCCTATACCTTACACAAATTTCTGCTTTCTTCCCATAGTTTTTATTATTGCTTTAGCTGGCGGTAGGATAGGAAAAGATGCTGTCTCCATGTGGGTCACAAAAAGTCCTATTGAGAACGTCTCTGTTCCCTGTCCATTATCCCTCTTCCAGCTGCTGAAATTTTACTGGGCAATGTCTATGCTGTTTCAAAATTATCTTTATAAGCCACATGGCCTAGAAGCTTCCTCTCTATAAAAATATGAAAACCAAGGTCTTTTCAGGATATGGGGTTTTTTGTTTTTTTTTGGTTGTTGTTTGTTTCCCCAGCAAATTCCTTATCAAGACTTGCATTTGCATGGTGAAACTTGGAGAAGCGCAACACTCCTGCTGTTGTCGGGTTAGCTGCTGTATTCTCCTGAAGGACGGGCATAATAATGGGGAGGGGGACGAAACCCAAGGGGATGTTGGTAGACAGCAGTAAGGCTGGAGTTCCCTTAAGCAACCGAGATCGAGTCCATAGGCTTCTGGAGGTAAACAGATGCATGCTATTCAATGCTTCTAGCATTGACTGGCAGTACTTTGCCCTAACATCTCAATTCACAATTGACTGTGTTCCTACATAAACGTTTCACTTGAACCATGAATGTTTCGCTTGAACTCGGACCTTAAAATTTATAAACCGAAATTTACAACTTAGCATGACATGTGAACTTTGCCAGTTGTTGTGTATATTCAGCAAACAGTGATAAAACCCAACACAGTTCTTAGTGAGTGAGTGAGGCTAGCCAGTGTGTTTGTGTGCCGTACAGGTAGTCCTCGACTTACAGCAGCTCATTTAGTGACCATTTAAAGATACAGCGGCACTGAAAAAACTGACTTATGGCCATTTTTCACACCGTTGCGGCAGTCCTATGGTCACATGATCAAAATTGAGAGGCCGTTGTACTATCCCAAGCTCATGTGATCATCTTTTGCGACCTTCTGACAATGGGGAAGCCGGATTCACTTAACAATCGTGTTACTGATTTTACAACTGCAGTGATTCGCTTAACCAATGTGTCAAGATAGCTCGTAAAATGTGGTCGTAAGTCGAGGACTACCTGTATTGCGCATTTCAGATTTATAATAGGAAAATTTAAAACCGCATTCAGATTTACTATGATTTCGAGGAAAATAAATAATAAAAACACATGTAAAATATTTACTTAAGACTCGGACATTAATAAAGTTAATAAAAACCTTGCATGTAGGTTCCCTGTGTACTGTAGTTATTAATCTTTTTTTTCCTATTCCTGTAGTTCTTTTCTCCCAACTTGTGAATCCTGTTTTCTTTCTTACTATCTACTAATCCTATCTTTCCTGAAATAATTCTATGGTTTTGAAACCAGGACATCATGTTATACTCTACATGATTTCCTCCATTTCGGAACAAACTTGGAAGTAGTTTGAAGCAGGGTCTATTTACCTAAGCTTGTATTAAGCAGGAATTCTTTATAGTGTATCTGCTGAAAAGAGAGACTGTTTCAGGCTCTGTGAAATGCATTCTCCCATTAGATACAGGCAGCCCAAGCATTCATCTCACTACACGGTGAGTTCCGATTTCTTAATATCCTGTATGGATTCCCAGATTCTCTGCTGTATCTGAATCATGTCTCTAAGACCGCAACGTTTTCCTAGCCAAGCAGCTAATTTCATTTCCAGTCCCTTCACATTTTATTTCTTTTTCCAAGATATTTAGTCACTGAACATAGTCAACTGCCTTGTGGATAATCGTCAAGGTAATAGAAGCAATAGCTGTTTGTGTTTTTTTAATGGACTGGCAAATTCATGTCCAGAGGTCTTGCAGATTTCCAAATATTTTCCTCTGAAATATTACCTTTAGCTTTTGTATAGCCAATTGCATGATCGATTATCTTTAAAATTAACATTAACAACAGCAGCATAAAAATGAGCAAAATCTTCTCCTCAGAGCAACCCCATTTTGTCCAAACGTTCATCTGTAAGACTGTGTACTCACTTGGAAAAATAGTAGCTCCACTTTTGTGGCAAGCTATTATGCATATGATAACAGCAGTACATAGTACATTCATCTGCCTCTCTCCCTCTCCCTCTCTTTCTCTCCCCTCCTTCCCTCCCTCCCTCCTCCTTCCCTCCTTCTCTCTCTCTCTCTCTCTCTCTCTCTCTCTCTCTCTCTCTCTCTCACACACACACACACACACACACACACACACACACACACAGGGAAAGGGAGAGGGAGGGACAAAACACAAATAAAACACATTGGACCAGACAGTTGGTCCAGTGGTGAGTTTCAAATTTTTTTACTACTGCTTCTGTGGGTGTGGCTTGGTGGGCGTGGCGTGGCAGGGGAAGGATACTGTAAAATCTCCATTCCCTCCCCACTCCAGGGGAAGGTTACTGCAAAATCCCCATTTCCTCCCGATCAACTGGGACTCGGGAGGCAGAGAATAGATGGGGGCAGGGCCAGTCAGAGGTGGTATTTACCGGTTCGCCGAACTACTCAAAATTTCTGCTACCAGTTCTCCAGAACTGGTCAGAACCTGCTGAAACCCACCTCTGAGTCGGTCATACCTCATAGGATATCGGAATATTGTTTTGTGTCATATTCATCTGTATATTTTGAACTTCCGTTCCTGGCCCACTATTCTAGATTGATATGATTATCTTGTCCAGTCTTAGAAATTTTTTTCACAGCAACCTTTTTCTTAATCCTATTGAATTATGTTTCTGGTTCTAGTTTGCAGGTTTTAAGTGTTTGTGTTCCAGCAACCCTTTCAAACTGCTTGCTCAGTTCCTGCACCTGTTTTAGGGTGGAGATCTATTGTTTTGTCCTTGCTAAAGTAGTACAGACATATTAGCTCACCTCTCCCTACCGAGAAAAGAGATTCTTTCTCCTTAGTTTGAGTGATTCGATTGAGTGAAAATGTCTTTGTGCCAGAATTTGTGTGCAAATAGAGAGACCTGCTCTGACATTCATTCCATCCTCTTTCTCCTAGACTGGTGCGGGAAGTGACAGGTGTCAACGTCAACATGCGTGTTGGGATCCATAGTGGTCGTGTGCACTGTGGAGTGCTGGGGCTGCGCAAGTGGCAATTTGATGTCTGGTCTAATGATGTCACCTTGGCCAATCACATGGAAGCTGGTGGCAAAGCGGGGTGAGTTGAGTCCTTCAGCGTTTGAGTGAAACAATGTGAATGCTAATTGTTCTGACCTAGGCTTCCTGATATAGTAAAAAGCACACAATTAGTCCCAAAAACCCTTTTTTTATTTTAACGGCTGTGAATTCCTTTCATTCACAGCACGTGCTGAATCACCAAGAGTTTATAAATAGTCCAACAGAAGTCTGCCACAGTCCTTCGTATAAGGCTGGAAAACACCCACCTTTATCTTCTTTGACATGCTGCCAAAGACCTAATTGGCAATTATCTTGGCAAGGTCACATGGAAACACAGAATCAAAAACGGAGCTTCAAAGTACAAACCATCCACAACGTTGCTTCCTGCAAAAGCCCACGTGCCTTTGCTCTTCCTTTATGTTTTCTGGGAGGGGCCAATAATCTCCAAGCCTTACTCCCGAGTCCTCCCTTTTGTTTTAACTAGCTCTGCACATGCGCGCACTAGGAACAGGGTCCCTCTGTTCCTCTGCCTCTCTGATGACTGACTCTGGAGGCTCCGGAGTCCGCACATAACTCCCCAGATGGCCCTGGCCCCATCTCTGCCTCTGACACAGAGCCCTTGTCTGAGCCTTCCCCAGACTCCAGGACTGGCCCATGTTCCTCCCCAACCTCCTTACTGTCCGACTCCGCTGCCAGCTCCTAAGGCTGCTGGCAGACCACAACACTAATAGAAAGTACCGTAGTTCCATTGAAACAGGAGATGGAGAATCTTTTCCTCTAATGGCCCATGCTTCTTTGAAGAAAATTGGTTTGGAAATGGGAAAGTCATGCTTGTATTGGGTTTGACCCCATTTTTTTCTATTGTTCCCTTTTTGTCTTACCTCTTATTTTTTATCTCTTACGTGCATAGATTTAAAATCGCTCCGTTCCATTCCTTGTCCATTACCTAAACATGTGGAGTTAATCTATCTTTTGGAGAAGAGTAAGGAAAAACAAAACTGTAGAGCTTCATTGGGCTCCAGCCTCAAACTGCCCCGAGGCTTCTGGGACAAGGCCAGGTCTTCACAGCTTTTCAGAAAGCCAGGAGGGTAGGGACTTGCTGGATCTCAGGGGGAAGGGGCTTCCCTAGGGCAGGGACCACTACCAAGACAGTTAGCTGTTTCAGTCCTATAAGGAAGGAATGGACATGGAGTGTGCTCATGCCATCAGACCTTGTGGAATGAGCATATTAGAAGATACATTCTTATCAGTGGAAAACTGGCCCACCACACACTCTGATTGCAAAAGAGATGGCACTTGGATATTTGGGACAGTTAAGCTAGACAGACAGACAGACAACTGGCTTGGCTGCTCCACAGGGATGCTAACATGGGAATATAAAAGCATAATGCTGTTATGTGAGTGGGATTAAAATTCCCATGTGGAAATGCCTTACATTTCTCCATGTGACTTACTGATCTAAATGAAGTAATATATTACCTCCACATTGGCTCTACTCACAGTTCCTTATGAGCATTATTATACCATATATTTATACAAGTTCATTGGACTTTCCGCCAAATCTTCTTCAGCAAGATTTCTGACTTTCTACCGTCTTCCCCACAGTATTTTACCTGCATTCCTGCAGCTAACTGCCTTTTATATTACTTATCCTTATTTTTATTGGTCAATCCTGCTCTTTTACTCAGAGCTGCCGAGGAAGGGCCATATTGCTTCCTTGTGGAGAAAGGAGCCTCTTCCACTCTTAAGCGAGATGATAGAAAGTCTAATGAGGGGTATCTCTGAGAGTGGGAGCAGTGGGTTCCAGCACTTGCCTTGATTGAACAACAACATTTCTGCGATAGGCGGATCCACATTACCCAGGCAACTCTGCAGTACCTGAATGAGGACTATGAAGTAGAGCCAGGGCACGGGGGTGAGCGCAATGCTTACCTGAAGGAGCATAACATTGAGACCTTCTTCATTGTGGGCTGCAGCCAGAAACGGGTAAGTCCTAGGAGTGGGGCAGAGGGACATGACTGAAATTTGCTTGGGGGCAGGAAGTGAGAACAGATCACCATAATCTGGGAGACAAATGTTCTGGTCCCTGAAGCTGAAATAACAGAGGCTATGGAACAAGACATTTCTACTCTAGGGAGTAATGTCTTAAAACACCTGCTTCCATTTGTTGTTCTTTCTGTTTTGTATCTCCATATTCCTCACTTTCTGCCAATAGAAAGAAGAGAAAGCAATATTAGCCAAGCTGCAGCGAGCACAGGCAAATTCCACCGAAGGGCTGGTGCCCCGTTGGGTCCCTGAGCGCTCGTTTCCACGGAACAAGGACTCTAAGGCGTTACGACAGATGGTAAGTCTCTGGTTTGATTGAGACTGTACCTGGGAAAAGAGGTAGGATGGCATAACGTATTATTGGATCCTGCTTTGTTCTTTCATTCCTGCTAAAAATGATGTAGAGCAGGGGTGTCAAACTGGATTTCTTTGAGGGCTGGATCAGCATTGTAGTTCTCTGCGGGCCGGCAGCAGGGTGGAGGGAGCAGGGGAAGACGGGACAGATGCCTCCTGAAGCACTTTACTGGTCAAAATGGTAAAGTGGATGCCTCCTGCAGCACTTTACTGGCCAAAATTTACCTCTGCAGCCTGTTTTTGGCCAGCAGAGTACTGCTGGAGGCCAGGGAGGCAGAAAACGAAGGGTGTGGGGGGGCGCACTGGCCTGTTTTGACTGGCAGAGGCACTGCTGGATGGTCCTTTGATATTTGCAGGCTGGCCCTGTGGATTGGATTTAAGCACCCTATGGGCTGGATTCGGCCCGCAGACCTTGAGTTTGAGACCCCTGCTGTAGAGCATATCTTTCCTGGCATTGAGCTGAAAGGAGGATAACCCCGAATTTGAGATAAGCAGAAGGAATAGATGAAAAAAGGCAGGAAAAAGAATACAAGGCAATGCCATATGCCTGACTTGTCAGCATTGGGTTGTCCACTCAAGCTGAAAGCAGCTGCTGAAGATGTCTCTCCCACAACTATCCCCAGTCTATTAAACTTCTTTTGGTGATATGCATATATGTTAGTATGCCCATGTGATTATACTAATACCCTGTTTCCCTGAAAATAAGACATCCCCTGATAATAAGCCCAATCGGGCTTTTGAACGCATGAGTTTAAATAAGCCTCCCCCCCGAAAATAAGCCCTCCCTGAAAATATTTAATATTTCTGCAGAGCTGGAAATCAGGTAAGATGGCAAGAGGAGTCCCATCTTGCTCCATACGCCCCAAAATAATAAAACCTCTCTGAAAATAAGGCCAAGCGCTTATTTCGGGGTTCAAAAAAATATAAGACAAGGTCTTATTTTTGGGGAAACACGGTATGTGTTAGAATGTGTTCATGTTCCAAAAAATAGAAGGGTCAAGATAAAAATACATTTATATTTCTATTAACTGCCTTAAATACTATTAACTAAAATTAATTGCCTGTGAAATAAGTTAACTTTTGGAGATACCTCTCTGGGTAGCTCATCCAGGTAAATAATACAACTGTCTATGGAGATTCTCAGTCATCCAGGTCATGGTTGTCCCAAAGGTGTTTTTTTTAAGGGGCAATTGGACTTTCTGGTTTTTCTTTGAAGCCGTTTTGCTTCTCATCTCTTCAGAGCTGAAGAAGCTTCTTGGATGAGAAGCGAAACATCTTCAAAGAAAAACCAGGAAGTCCAGTTGCTTCTTGAAAAAAAGCACCTTTGGGACAATACAATTGTCATTTCTCTCACGCAGAGATAAGGTGAAATGAAAGTGTAAATGGATGGAGAAGAAAGAACTTAGAGATACGTCCTCTTTAGGCCTAAAAAGGGGTTAAATGCACCAGGCAAACAGTCCTTCCCCCAAACAAGCTAATAATTACCAGATTAGTATTAAAAGGGACCAAGGCATCTACTCTGCTTAGAAATAGAAGAGCCTTCCCTACCCATAGATTCACAAGTAATTATTTGAAGAAATACTTGGTTGTCCTATTGGTACCCTGTTTCCCCAAAAATAAGATATCCCCTGATAATAAGCCCAGTTGGGCTTTTAAGCGCATGCACTAAAATAAGCCTCACCCTGAAAAGAAGCCCTCCCCGAAAATATTTAAACGCAGAGCTGGAAATCAGTTAAGACAGCAAGAGGAGCCCCATCTTGTTCCATGCGCCCTAAAATAATAAGACCTCCCCAAAAATATGGCCAAGTGCTTATTTTGGGATTCAAAAAATAGGGTTTTATTTTCAGGGAAACATGGTAAATACAGCAGAGATGTGCAATTTTGAGATGCAAAGGACAGAGATATTTTGGATCTGGCACAGGTTCTCTTGCTGTACCTTTGGGCGGAGGTCCCCATACTAGATTTGAACCACCCCTTGTGCACTGCAGATGTGAAAACTGCACACACCTAAATACGGTATCCTTCCAACCCAGGATAGAAGTTCTGCAAATCCTTTTCCTCATAAGTTCTGAATCCCAAAGCCTAGTTCACATATGATAATAAGCAAACTTGTAATATGGTTTGTTCAAATCTCCAGCAAGAGCTGGCTTTCTTTTTCCTGCAGCCTGGCAAAGGAGAATGGAATGTCAGGAAAAGAAATGTCATGGAGGGAATGGTTCTCTCCATGCATGGGCTGTTTTAGTCTTTTCTCATTGATAGATTAACCCGTTAGGAAATAAAGTCATCCACATAAAGAAAGATTGCTTACCTCTTCGTTAAAGTAAAGGATATCTGTCAAGAGTAAAGCTATACTCTTAGAAAAACAATGCTCCAGGAGTTTCTTATGCTGCATGTGCCAGTGGGACAGTTGAAATTATCTACAGTTCGTAGACTTTGTAATCCTCGACTTATGACCACAATTAAATTTTTTGTTGTTAAGGGGGACGTTAAGTGAGTTTTGCCCCATTTTACCCTTCTTGCCACTTTGTTAATGTGAATCACTGCAGTTGATAAGTTAGTAACTCGGTTGTTAAGTGAACCTGGCTTCCCCATTGACTTTGCTTGTCAGAAGGCCACAAAAGGGGAGTCACGTGACCTTGGGACACAGCAATGGCCATAATTATGAACCAGTTGCCAAGCATCTGAATTTTGATCACAGGATCATGGGGATGCTGCCATGGTCGTAAGTGTGAAAAACAGTCATAAATCACTTTTCTCAGTGGCGTTGTACCTTATGATTCTTGACGAATGTATCTTTTCTTTTATGTACACCGAGAGCGTATGCACCAAGACAAATTCCTTGTGTGTCCAATCACACTTGGCCAATAATATTCTATTCTATTCTATTCTATTCTATTCTATTCTATTCTATTCTATTCTATTCTATTCTATTCTATTCTATTCTCTGAAAGGTCACTAAATAAACTGTTGTAAATTGGGGACTACCTGTACTACCCTTTGAATAGGTAGTTTAGTGAAGTGTTCTTTCTTCATCTTGACACTTATTATGCAGCAAAGGAAAATACTAGGAGAAAAGATACTGGCTTCAGAATCTATAGACTCAAAACCTGGAAGTTGTTTGCAGCCTAGATTGGTGCTTAAAGTACACGAATACTCTCTTGGGTTGAAAAAATTGGCCTTGAATGCAAGGCTGAGGGAATGGGATGCAGGAAATTGTTCAAGGCCATAGCAATAAAACTACGGTAGTATAATATACTGTAGTAGGATAATTGTCAGTAAAACTATACCTATAACCTGTCAGAGCTAGAGTTTATATTGTCTCTGTGAAAGATAGACTGTTGTTGACCTGAGGAAAAAAAGTAACATTATCACCCTTATTGTATCATTTATTTGCTTGATACTCAGCCATAGAATCTTCACTTTCCTGCCCACACCCATAGCTATCTGCCCCAGTTGGAAGCTTTGGGGAAAATCTGTTTTAACACTTCCCATAAACTGATGGCCTGAAGAGTGGACAATATGGAGATGTTCTTCTGTCCCGTTCTCCATGAACCTACATGCATATCTAGGGAGTCTCTGAGCTACCTCTGTCTCCTGAAATATTTTGGAGGCTATTCATTTACTCACCGTGTTTCAAGAGAAGCTTTGTCCCTAGCTTTTTTTTTCGTACTGATTGTGCTGATTTTCAAAGTTATTTATTTTAATAAGGGTTTGAATATATTTAAGCTTTTTAAAGATTGATTGGAACTTACAAAGCTTATGATCAGATTTATGATCAGAATATTTATTATAAATATTCAAAGACTAGGTTTCTTCATTTCACTCAACATAATCTGGGTATTGTATGGGCTTAATGTGATGCTTGAACTGCTTTTTATAAATGATCCCGAACTCCGTTTTCACTGGCAGAGGGACCACGGGCCAGTCCTTTGCTGTTTCTAGGGCGGCTCCACGGGCCAGATCTAAGCACCCCGCGGATCACATCCGGCTCCCGGGTCTTGAGCTTGACACTCCGGGCTTAGAGGAATAAAGCAGGGGTGAAATCCAGCAGGTTCTGACAGGTTCTGGAGAACCGGTAGCGGAAATTTTGAGCAGTTCAGAGAACTGGCAAATACCACCTTGGGCTGGCCCCAGAGTGGGGTGGGAGAGTGGAGATTTTGCAGTATCCTTCCCCCAGGAGTGGGGAGGGAATGGAGATTTTGCAGTATCCTTCTCCTAGGAGTGGGAGGGAATGGGGATTTTGCAGTATCCTTCCCCTGGAGTGGGGAGGGAATGGAGATTTTGCAGTATCCTTCCTTTAGAATGGAGTGGGAATGGAGATTTTGCAGTATCCTTCCCCTGCCACGCCCACCAGGCCATGCCCACCAAGCCACACCACTCTCACCAAGCCACGCCCACAGAACCGGTATTAAAAAAAATTGGATTTCACCACTGGAATAAAACCATTGCAGCTTATTTAATGAACATGGTTAAAATTGAGACAAGATTCTAACTAGTGTTTAAAATAGCTTGAAGATTTAAAGAAATGTCCTGTTTTAATATTAGAGGATACAATTTGCCATTTATTCACAAACCGTGCTTGACAATCATGTCTTAATATAATGCATAATCTCAGTTAATATCAAAATACATATGAATGTTATCTGAATACTGGAGAGGGCAGTCAGTTGAAATAAAATGCTGGTTTGTGTGTTTGAACATCTTTTCTTTTTTTAAAGTAATTTTAGGGAAAGATGAGGCATAATAAATATTTGTTAATGTATAGCTAAATTATGGCATTTGCTAAAATACAGTGATAGTCACTGAGTTAAATAGATTGAAAGGGGGTGAGATGCATTTATGAAGATAAGGCTATCAGTGGCTAGTACGCTGACTCAGTGGTAGGCTGCAACCGGTTTAACAACCGGTTTGGTGAGCACGCGCCTAACACACTTGCCGCGCAGCGTTCAAAATACAACAATTTGAAGCTCAGCTGCTAAGGCAGCCCTGATAAGTAGAACAGCGGAGACATGGAAATCAGCTACGTCGCGCGAATCAGCTGAGCCAGAAAGAAGGAAGTATAGGACAGGATAGGGCGGGGATGCATGGGTGGGGCCGGCTGATGGTCAGAACTACTGGTTTGGCCGAACCGGCAGCAGCCCACCACTGCTTTGACTGCATTTTACTTCCAATATCGAGAGACAGCATTGTTCTGAAATACTGTTATTGCTGTGGGAAGTGAATAGGAGGGTGCATTTCCCAACTGTTTTGTTCTACATATGTGTTGGCTTCTAAGAGGCTGTTGGCCGGTTACTGTAAGAACACAATATTGCAGCAGCAACGGTCTGTTTGGACTCAGAAAAGGCTCTTTAAATGAATGTTCCATCTTTGTAAGAAATCAGCCAATCAGCGCTTAGCGCTGCCATTTGGTATAGTACTATTGTTCCTCGTATGAGAAGCTCTTGAGATGTTTGGCAGCTGGGAATGTTCCAAGTCTGATTCCCCTCCGAATGGGTTCGCTTTGGCCATGTGGGTAGCAGCCATTTAAAAGCGAAAGATTCTCCGAGACGCAATTTCAGATGAAATTTTGGTTGTAAGTAGATGTCTCTCTAATAATGAGGCAAGTTTATCAGCAAGGGAAAATACTGTGCATTTCATGCTTGAATTATTTGGAGCAATTTCACCTAGGTGAAAGAACGAGGATTGTGGGTTTTACACACGTGCGCGCACATTACCCCGCACCACACACCCATGAGCCTTCCTAGTGGTGCGGAGGATTCCTGATCCAGGTTTTTCCCTGATTACTTCCTTATCCTCCACTCCCACCCGCCTCGATCCACTTGCAGGCCTTGAACGCTCCTTCCTGGGCTGTTTTCATTCTCCGCTGGGAAATAACTTTTTTTGTGCGGGTTTTGGTTTTTTTTTTTTTTACTCCCACAAGAGTTGCAATTCTCTTGTGGCCTTCTTTTAACTAAATAACTATATAAGGATTAACATGCAGTGCGCTAAGCTTGTTATTTAAAGTACAAAAATATGCCAAGGAAATGGAATGGTCTGTTCAACTCCAAGCCAAGAATGAAAGCTCTGTCACATGCAGTGTTGTATACCTCTTTTATTTGCAGGAAGTTGTCTAGCATGGGGAAAGAATTGAGCTCTCACTCTGCCTCCATCTATGCTGCAGCTTTCCACTGCATATAGGAAGCAGAACTGCAGAGGAATTTGAAACAAGGAACCTTCTGTTTCTATTACCCATAACAACCTACTGCTTCACTTTCCCTTCCTTCACATCCCAGCTATTGTTGGCCTTTCTTAGGGGGTGTAGAATCTAGTTCCTCTGAGCATTTCCTTCTTTCTTCCTGCCATCACTTCCTTAGCTCCTCTGCTTTTCTCTGTTCTTTGCTTCTTTTTGCTGAAGAAAAATACAGATTAAGGGAAAATAAACACACACACACCCAGAGAGAGAGCGAGAGAACAGCAGGTGAAAGTATAAGACCCTATTGGAACTGAGGTGGCAGGAATATTTTGAAATGGTCAGGATTGTAACAACGCTTTGAAAAATAGAAATTCGCCACTCATGTTAGGTCCTCGGCTTACGACCACAATTGAGCCCAACGTTTTTGTTGCTAAGTGAGACATTTGTTAAGTGAATTTTGCCCCATTTTGTGACCTTTCTTGCCCCAGTTGTTAAGTGAATCACTGCATGTTGTTAAGCTAGTGGCACAGTTGTTAAGTGTGCCTTCCCCATTGACTTTGCTTGAAAGAAGGTTGCAAAAAAACGTGGTCCCAGGACTCTGCAACTTTCATAAACATGAATCAATTGCGAAGCGTCCAAATTTTGATCACATGACCTCAAGGACATAAAGTGTGAAAAGCAGTCATAAGTCACTTTTTTCAATGCCGTTGTAAATGAACGATCACTGAAGGAACTTTTTAAAGTTGAGGACTATCTGTATGGTGCCTTCTGCAGAATCTAAAGAATCCTAGTTTTATTTCATCAGCTAAAATGAGGGGGGGGAGGGATTTGATAACAGAGATATGAAATCCATAAGTTTAAGTATCAGTTTATCTCTGGTGTTTAATTGCCAGACTCCTGTTGAATCTTGCTGTTCCTACATTCAAAAAAATATTTAAAAAAATTAGTTCTTTTTAATGAATCACAATAGGTGCCGCTTCTTTCTCAGAGCCCTATTTTTTTCCCTTCTCCTGCATTAATTTTAAATCATCAGGGATTTAAACAGATTGCCTGGCTTCAAACGTTTTGCTGAGCCAGGATATGGTTGTTTGGTTTTGACTTAGCATGTTGTATGAGCCTAGCCATCCTGGTATATAAACATGCTTTAGGTCTTAACTGAAATCACCCAATTGTGCAGAGCAAACTATGTTTTAGCATGATACGTAAATTCAGTCAATATCATCTCGGTATGGAATTTGGCTCCTTGAAATATTTGGGGGTTTTTTTGTTGTTTGTTTTTTGGTCGTGTGATTTGCTTCTTCTATCATGCATTTGTTGAAGCCTTTCATTTGGCAGCTTCCTCACTTCATTGCCGAGGTGCAAATTAAATCTGCTATCCAAACAAAACAAGCTAGTTTTTATCATTATAATCACCCTCACCTACCACATTTGGGGGTAATTTGCTGTCCATTAGTGGCACTCTTGATGGTTGCTAAGTGAGAACTCCGAGTGCCCCGTCATTCGTTGTTACAAGGCTGCTTTTTGATTTGTTGTGGGCAGTTTGTTGCTATGGTACAGATTGTTTATGAAATTTGGTAATCTGACATCTGTTGCCATGAGACTGCTTGCATCTAAGAGGGAGTTCCACTGGTATCTTCTTTGTAGCGGTGCTGCCAGTTGTTGACGGGCATTGTCTGGCAAGTTTTTGTTGCCCTGGTAGTAGTGGCTATAGCACAGAGCATCTGTTTCAGCTTATTTAATCCATTGCAATGGAATAGTTTACTAGTTGTTAAAATGCAGAAGGATCCTGTCTTGTTACGTGTTACTGTTTAATGAAATACTTGGAGGTCATTGTATTCCTTTCTCGGTAGGAATTTGACTTTGTTTAAAAACAATCGCCTTTTGTGTCAGTTTCCGTATCCCAGTGAAATAGCTTCATGTCTCTTTAGGATGCTGCCTTAAAGCACTAATTCTGCTCCACTGAATGGCAGGATATGAAAGAGGGGTTCCAAGTCCATTCATTTAAACAGGGTCCGGATTTCTCAGACCAATCCTACCATTGTTGCTTAATCCTAGGAGGCTTGAGATGACGATGACATCCACGTATGCATTGATTGATTATGTGCCATCAAGTCATTTTTTATTCCTAGCAGCCACATGATTTTTTTTTCCATGACAGTCTATCCCTAACCTGTTCGTGAGTCATGTCCATAAATCTCGGTAATCTGTCTTGTGCATTTGAGCAGAGCCAGAAAAAACTGCAGGATTTTCTTGGAGCTGTAGGATGGTTTCCATTGACGAGAGTTCTAGCTTTTTCTCCTCTTCCCCATCCTAAAGTCAAGGCACTACTACAGCCTCTTGCAGTAATTTCTCAGACCTCTTTGGTGGATCTGAGTTTGCCACGTCCCATAGAATTACCTTTCTTTTTCTTTCCAACCCAATAGAACATTGAGACAAAATTATGTGAAGGGGTCAAGATCTTTCTGTGTAATAAGTTTGAAAATGGAAAAGAACTGGAGCAAATTTGGTGTTAGGGAAAAATTTGGTGAAAGTAAGATTGGGATTGAAAATGGGCAGAAAGTGGCTGCATTACTCTAGTCTAGTCCAGTGGTGGGTTACTCCCGGTTTGGCCCGATTCGGGCGAGCCGGTAGTGGTGATGATGTGACGTCAGCGAACCGGTTCTCTATGACTGTGAGCTGGGCCCTCCTGCCCGTCCCCGAGTTATACCTTTATTTGTCGTTTTTTAGCCCAGCTGATAAGCGTGGCAGAGTGGATTGCTGCGCCTCAGCTGGGCAGAAATCTAATGCGCTTGCGTGGAGTGCGTGAAGAGAACCAGTGGTAACACCGGTTGGAATCCACCACTGGTCTAGTCACTGTCAGATGAAACAGATTTTCGGGTTTCATTTCAGTATGTTTTCTGGCCTACTTTTGGCACAAGGAATATGTTGCTTTAGGTTGAAAGAAGGAAGAATGCTGATTCTCCTGGATCTTTCAGTCAAAATGTCCTCTTCGAGCAACTAACTGGCAGAACAGCATGGAAGTGCTTCTCTTAAATGATTTCAGCTTTACCACAACAGCTATTTTCAGAAGGTGATTCTGAAATTCTGTTGCTAGCAGTTATGCTGTGCCTTCCCCAGTCTTCCCTGCGTGCATGAAATGCCTGAGGTCATATGGGCCTTTGGAATACAGTGTTGCTAGTACACAGAAACCATCCAAATTACTACCATATTCATTTTCACCTAATTCAGGAGACGTAATTAAAATGCTGAGCTTGCATTTAAGATAAATCAAGGCCTAAGGAATTGAAGTTTCAGTCTATACAAAATGGAAAGATTGTGTGACCAGAGAAGGACAGGTGTGTTTGGGCCTACCTTGGAACAATTTGTATTCTCCATAAGATATGGATTTGCCATTCTGGGATGCTATTACCACAGAGTTGCCTTGGAAGTTCAAAGCAGATGCCATGATATACATTTTCTTCTCCCCATCTTCAGTGATATGCTAGCAGTATCTGTTCTTCACAAAGGTTGTGAATATTGCAGCAATATTGGCTGCTGCAATATTGTATGCCCAGATAATATCCTATTTAAATTACTGTAATGATTGATTGTAGGTAGCACTGCCTTTTTAAGTCAGGTTGGATGTTTTAGCTGGTGCAAAATACACAGATTGTTGATCGGGACTGGATGGTTTGATTGCATCTCAATCATTTTGAAACAATGGCAGTGACTTCCCAACCATTTTTAAGTATGACTGTGCTCTGGACCTTTTTAATTTCTGAAATGGTTTGGACCCAGTCCACACAAGTTCTTCACTTTTCTCTTCCATGTGAAATAAGGTAGATAGTGAATTGAGGTTGGATTTTCTCAGCGTGGTCCTTCATATCTAACTTGGAGATGTTTGCCTGGTGCCAACTTTGATCTTCTTAGATGGCAGATAAAGAATGTTTTTAATTAATCCAGGTTTTTTGCCATTATTACTTTTGCCTTACTGATCTAATATGGTTACAGTATAACATCTATCTCTGTTATATTCTTCAGCTAAAAATAATTGGTTAATGATGAATACCAGGTAAAAAATAATTGTAATTGATGATTACTCTAGTAGTAATCATTTTGGGCTCAAGCAACAGACTATATACTTATATAGTACAGGTAGTCCTCTGTTTACAATTCATTTAATGACCATTCAAAGTTACAACCGCACTGGAAAAAAGTGACATACGTTTTTCACACTTATGACCATTGAAATTCCCTGGTCATGTGATCAAAATTCAGGTGCTTGGCAACTGACTCATATTTATGACCATTGCAGAGTCCTGGGGGCGCGTGATCATCTTTTGTGACCTTCCGCCAAGCAAAGTCAATGGGGAAGCCATGTTACTAACTTAACAACTGCAGTGATTCACTTAACAACTGTGGCAAGAAAGGTCTTAAAATGGAGCAAAACTGTCTTAGCAACTTAGCAACAGACATTTTGGGTTCAATTGTGTTCGTAAGTCAAGGATGACCTGGAGTAAGAACATGAGGTGTCAGGGCCATTTGTGACCCTCTAATATTGCTTCCCTCCTCCTTTTTGGCATTATTTGGTCAAATAACTCAAAGACTTCTCAAGATAAGAAATACTTGAATTATGCCTGAAATCAGAGTCTGAATCCAAAAATGGAGACTTTTTTTTTTTTAAGGCAGAAGAGATTGGTAATTATTGTTCTCTCCAAACTCACTCTCGCCTCCCAAACTGTCTGTGAACCTCTTTCCCACACCTATTAAGTTGAGCATTAACCAGCCGGGAGGTCGCCCTGCTTCTTAGCTGTAAATCTCAGCTATTCTGAGACAAGCTGTAAGGTGATGTTGTTCTGTTGGCCAAAGGCCAGCCCAAGCCAGTCAGATTTATTGCACCTACCTGTGTGTTTGAAATGGGAGAGTCCAGGGAAGGGCTCTGCTTCTGTTCCCTGTGTTGGTATAATGAAGTTCACAGCCAACCAGCCTATTAGGTTTCTTTTTTTCAGCTTTTCAGAGATTTGGAGCAGAGAGAAAAAGGGAGGCCTAGAGGGTTCTGTCTTTAAATGTTTTTTATTTGTTTGTTTGTTTGCCCTTGGGCCATATCAAAGTGCAGCGTTCCAGAAACAAATTATTACTGAAATTTGATAAAAGCAATTTAAAATGGAATTGGATCAGTGGTGAAATCCAAATTTTTTTACTACCGGTTCTGTGTGTGTGTGTGTGTGGCTTAGTGGGCGTGGCTTGGTGGGCATGGCAGGGGAAGGATACTGCAAAATCTCATTCCCACCCCACTCCAGGGGAAGGATACTGCAAAATCCCCATTCCCTCCCCACTCCTGGGGGAAGGATACTGCAAAATCTCCATTCCCACCCCACTCTGGGGTCAGCCAGAGGTGGTATTTGCCGGTTTTCCGAACTGCTGAAAATTTCCGCTACCAGTTCTCCAGAACCTGTCAGAACCTGCTGGATTTCCCCCCTGAATTGGATACAATACAATTTAAAATGAAATTGGAATAAAATACAATCTAAGATGAAAATAGAATTAAATACAATAATGTAAGATATAGATAAAATAGGATAAAATTATATTTCAGTGTCACCCCTAAAATCTACCCCAATCAATCCCACATATGCTGATCTCAACCGAACCATTTTGCTTAAGTATTGTGCTGTGTTAAAATGTTATTTTCAGATTCTGGCTTCTTTTTTTTTTTTTAAACAAACTTGCAAATACCACCACCACCACCACCCTTCCTTATCCATTTTGGGTGAATACTGCCAGGAATATCTAATTTGGTATAGGAATATCTAATTTGGCCACAATTGAGCCCAAAATTTCTGCTGCTAAGCAGAAGACAGTTGTTAAGTGAGCTTTGCCCCATTTTACAACATTTCTTGCCACGGTTGTTAAGTGAATTGCTGAAGTTGTTAAGTTAGTAACACAGTTTGTTAAGCGAATCTGGATTCCCCATTGACTTTGCTTATCAGAAGGACACAAAAGGGGATCATGTGACCCTGGGTCACGGCCACCGTCATAAATACATGCAAGTTGCCAGGCATCGGAATGTTGACATTGGGTCATGAATGTGAAAAAGAGTCATAAGTCACTTTTTTCAGTGCCGTTGTAACTTCAAACGGTCCCTAAAGAAATGGTTGTAAGTCAAGGACCACCTGTATACATGTGTGGGAATACTAATAATCCCAAGTATGTCCAGGGAATGTCTGCCCAAAAAAATGAGAAAATTTCTAATTGAAAACTATGTTGCTGGCAACATTTACTAGTTGTATTCTTCCCAAAATGGCTGCTTTCCAAAGATATCAAGAATTACAATGTCTGGGCTTCCTGGTATCATAGCCACCAGCATGCTGGGAATTGTAGTCTGAGTTTGAAGAATACTGTAACCACATTATTACAAAACTTCACCACATATAGAATTAATTGTATAGGTACTCCTTGTTTACCGACCACTTAGGTGCAACGGTGCTGAACGAGTAGCACTTACGACTGGTCCTTGAAGTTCTGGCTATTGCACCAGGCCAACAGTCATGTGATCTCAATCTTGGTGATACTTGGTGCCTGGCTTGTATTCACAATTGCAGCACCCGCAATCATATGTTCACCGTTTGCGACCTTCCCTGATGTTTTCCCGCTGAAAGCCAGCAAGGAAGGTCGCAAGTCGCTCGGATAAGTCTGCCCCACCGGGCAGCAGCCATCCCTGAGCCTGAAAACACTTAAGCATACTTCTGCACCCACCCTCATAACTTTCCCCCACTTGGCTTGCAAGCTGCCTGGGATTTGCAACTTCTTACCGCCTTTCCCACAGACATCGATTGTGGGAAGGCGGTAGGAAATTGCGAGGAGGTCCTTGCTTAATGAGCCACGATTCTCACTTAACAGCAACGGGAACTGCCAGGATTGCCATTGCTAAGCGATGCGATCATGTAACGTCATATTTTATGACCACATCACTTAGCAGGGGAAACGCTGGTTCAAGTTACCATCGTTAAATGAAGACTACCTGTGTTCATTGCAATTAGCAGGTTTTTCTGCATTTTTTGAAATTTACCATAAAGAATATGGGTGGTATCAAAAACTATTATATCTACTGTGTGCTCTTGAACATGATCTCTTTTTCTTTCTTTCTCTCTCTCTCTCTTTTTTAGGGTATTGATGATTCCAGCAAAGACAAGTAAGTGCCTTCATTCATAACCTCCTTGACAGTGGGGATGGAGAAAATCATTCAAGCCAGAGTCCCTAAACTGTCTTGTGGCAATATATGAAAGATGGCACTGATTTCAGAGAGGTTCACATTATTTGGTCTAGTCTAGTGTTAAGGCAGCAGGCTAGAAACCAGGAGACTGTGAGTTCTAGTCTCACCTTAGGCATGAAAGTCTGCTGGTGACTTTGGATCAGTCACTCTCTCTCAGCTCAACTTACTTCACAGGATTATTGTTGTAGGGAAAACTAGGAGGAGGGAGGAGTATTAGGTATGTTTGCTGCCTTGAGTTATTTGTAAAAATAATAATAGTGGGGTACAAATAAAATAAATTGTCTTGTGTCTCTCTTTATTCTCCAACGTGAATTTTGCTTTCCCGTAGCCGAAGTACACAGGAAGCCTTAAATCCTGAAGATGAGGTTGATGAGTTCTTGGGCAGGGCCATTGATGCCCGAAGCATTGACCAGCTGCGAAAGGATCATGTCAAACGTTTTCTGCTTACTTTCCAGAAACCTGAGTTGGAAAGAAAGGTATTTCCCTTCTCTACACTGTGTGTACAATTATTAGGCAAGCTGTATTTTGGAGGATTAATTTTATTATTGAACAACTGCAGTGCTCTTGGTCAATCCAAAATGTTAATAAACCTCAAACCTGAATATTTAAGAAAGTAAAAGTGAGGTTATGGCTTTCTTAGGAGAATATGTGTGCACAGTTATTGGGCAGCTATTAGTGTGCAGAATTATTGTGCAACTAAATGAAAAATGAAAATTTTTCCATCTCACTCATTTATTTTCATCTGTTAAAATAATAATAATAAACAAACAACTCAAAATTTACAAATAAAGATTTCTGACAGTTCAAGAGAAAAATCAGTGACCAATAGAGCCACCCTTTCAATAACAGTCATAAACCTTCCATTCATGGAGTCTGTCAGTTTCTCGATCAGTTGACGATCAACTTTCTGTGCAGCAGCAGCCACAGCCTCCCAGACACTGTTCAGAGAAGTGTACTGTTTCCTTCACCATAAATCTCCTGTTTAAGAAGGGCCCACAAGTTCTGAATAGGGTCACATGAAGAAGGGGGCCATGTCATTATTCTTTCATCTTTAAGGCCTTTACTGGCTAGCCACACAGTGGAGTACTTCGATGCATGTGATGGAGCATTGTCCTGCAAAATAATCATGATTTTCTTGAAAGATGCAGACTTTTTCCTGTACCACCTCTTGAAGGAAGTGTCTTCTAAAAACTGGCAGTAGGTTTGGGAGTTGATTTTGAGTCCATCTTCAACCCAAAAAGGTCCAACTAGCTCATAATACCAGCCCATACCAGTACCCCACTTCCACCTTGCTGGCATCTGAGTTGAAGTGGAGCTCTGTGCCCGTTACTGACCAGCCATGGACCCATCCATCTGGTCCATCAAAAGTCACTCTCATCTCATCAGTCCATAAAACCTTTGAAAAATCTGTCTTCAGATATTGCTTGGCCCAGTCTTGCCGTTTCAACTTATGTGTCTTGTTCAGTGGTGGTCGGATTTCAGCCTTCCTTACCTTGGCCATGTCTCTGAGCACTGAACACCTTGTACTTCTGGGCACTCCAGGTAGATTGCAGTTCTGAAATATGACAGCACTGGAGGATAATGGATTCCTGGTAACTTCATGTTTGATTCTTCTCAAATCTTTGGCAGTTAAGGCGTGTCTTTTTTTCTCAACACGTTTCTTGCAACCCTGTTGACTATTTGCAACAAAACGTTTGAAGGTTCAGTGATCACGCCCCAATATTTTAGCAATTTCAAAAGTGCTGCATCCCTCTGAAAGACTTTTTTACAATTTTTGACTTTTCAGAGTCAGTTAAATCTCTTTTTTAGCCCATTTTGCCTGAGAAAAAGACGCTGCCTAATAATTGATATAGGGCGTTGATCTCCTTAGGCCACACCCTCCCTTATTATACAAATACACATCACCCGATCTGCTTATATCCACTAAGCATTTAAGTTTATTCAGCTTGGAGGTAGAAAATATGCATACAAAGGATGATATGGTCAAAATACTCAGTAGTTATTATTATTATTATTATTATTATTAGTCATATTTCTATGCCGCCCACTCTCCGAGGACTTTGGGCGGCTTACACCAAAGACAGTATACTGAATAGCATATTGCCCCCAACAATCTGGGTCCTCATTTTACCCACCTCAGAAGGATGGAAGGCTGAGTCAACCTTGAGCCAGTGAGATTTGATCCGCTGATCTGCTGAACTAGCAGTCAGCTGAAGTAGCTGCAGTACTGCACTCTAACTACTGCGCCACCTTGGCTCATGACCCAATAATTGAGCACAGGATGTATCTAGAATTGAAATTTCAAATTGGGCACAAAGTCATCTGTTCCTCAATTCCTTGGTAATTTTTTTTCCTTCTCTTTTAATCCTATAGTATTCCAAAAAGGTGGATACCCGCTTTGGTAGTTACGTGGCTTGTACCATGCTAGTCTTCTGCTTCATTTGTTGCATCCAGATAGTCATCTTCCCGCAGTGAGTGACACATGTACAAGAGTATGTTCATCATGTACTCTTTTTGCAAACACATTATGTACATAAGTATGTGTGTGTGCATAAATATATATCCAAGTATGGCCACAATTGAGCCCAAAATTTCTGCTGCTAAGCGAGACAGTTATTACACAATACAGTGCGGTTTGCCCTATGTTACCACCTTTCTTGCCACAGTTGTTAAATGAATCACTGCAGTTGCTATGTTAGTAACCCGGTTGTTAAGTGAATCTGGCTTCCCCATTGACTTTGCTTGTCAGAAGGTCTCAACAGAGGATCACCTGACCCCGGGACAAAGCAGCTGTCATAAATATGAGTCAGTTGCCAAGCATCTGAATTTTGATCACATGGCTATGGAGGTGTTGCAACGGTCGTAAGTGTGAAAAATGGTCATAACTCACCTTTTTCAGTGCCTTTGTAATTTTGAACGGTCACTACATGAGTGCTGTAAATCAAGGACTACCTGTACTGAAAAAAGTGACTTGTAACCAGCATCACATATACGACCATTGAAATCTCTCCATAGTCATGTGTTCAAAATTTGGGGACTTGGCAACCAGTATGAATTTATGAGAGGTGCAACGTCCCAGGGTCATGTGATCATCATTTGTTACCTTCCCAACAACTTCCGACAAGCAAAGTCCATGGGAAGCTGGCTTTGCTTATTGATGATGTGACTCAAGAACTCCAGTGATTACTTAACTGTGGCAAAAAAAAAAGAAACCCCATTGAAAAATTAGGCACAACTCATTTAACAACTGCCTGGCATAACAACACAAATTCTAATTGCAATTGTGGTTGTAAGTCGAGGACTACCTATATTTGGGACATATATAGTCAAAGGAGCCATGTGCTATAGCAGGGGTCACCAACCTTTCAGATCTCAGGGACCACTAAACTCATAATTTTAAATCCCAGGGACCACTAATATGATCTGCCTAATGAGTGGGCATGGCTAGGTGGTCATGTGACTGGGTGGGCATGGCCAACTTGATATCACTCACATCGAGGGGTGCCTCGCCAGCCCGCTCAGGCTCCTTAGGGCCCCAACAGGAAAAAGTTGTTGGAGTGAAGCAGCCACCCTGAGAAAGAGTTGCCAAAACAGCTGGCTCAGTTCAAATTGGATCTGGCCAAGGAGGCTCAGTAGAAGCACCTCAGTGAGGACTAGGAGCATAGGCTTTCCAAGCAGAGGGAAGACCTGCAGGAGTGCAAGGCCAGGAACCGGTGCCTGGAGGCTCAGCGGACTGAGATGGTCAGCCAGTTCCAGGCCATGATACGGTCCCATTGGAATGAGGCCTTCTGGCTCTTCACCACCAGTGGCGCTTCCCTCCAGCCTTTGTCCAAAACCCCATACCAGGAGGCTGAAGCAGACCCCGAGTCAGAATTTCTGCCCCCCCTCCAACCTACACAAAAAGACCCTGAAGGGGGAGACTCTCTGCAGCAACACAAATGTTCATTGCACATTTCCGGCCCAGGGGCCGTAGTTTGAGAACCCCTGATTTAGTGCAATATAATAAAATGCAAATAATTTTTCTGCAGACCACCAACATTTTCTCACAGACCACCAGTGATCCATGGACCACCAGTTGGTGACTACTGTGCTATAGTACACACAGATGCAGAAACCCAAATTCCAGATCACATACCATATTGTGCTGCAAACAAATGTGCTGTCCCTGGAAGCAATATTGAGTAACTTCTAACACTCCAGGGAAGCTGAAAGTTCAAAAATAAGTCTGCAATACCAAGGAGACTGCTTCAGCCAAATAATATTGCAAACTGCAATATTATTTTGCAAACTGCAAAATAATCCAAATAAAAATGGCAAGTTGTATACATACACATCATTCACGCGCACACCTAACTACACAGATTTCCAGCTTTGCCTTAATATTATTAGCATATGAAGGGATTGTCTACTAGAAAGAAGTAGTTTAGAAACAGCAGCATGAGAAGGGAGAGTAATGTATTCTCTTGGAGCTGTTTTGAAGCTGATGTTTGAGCAAAACAAAGTGAAAGTCGTTCTGAAACAATGGGAGTCCCAGATGGTTCGTGACATAGCTGCAAAGCATACTTCAGTGCTGTAACATCATAGCACAAAGTTGGTGCAATGTTTTTTAATAACATGTAAATGTTATTATGTAACATTTAATAAATGTTATGTAAACCCTCCTAATCTGATGTTTCCAAATGTGTTGGGTTATGACCACTCAGCCAACATTGGATGTGTTGGGGATAAGGGGAATAGTCTTCCAACATAGCTAAAGGGCTCAAGTTGGGGAGTCAGGCCAGTATACTAGCAAATACTTGAAAAGTTAATTTAATGACAGTGTCTGGATTTCTCAGACTAACTGCGCTCCTTATTTCCACAGTTCCTCTCTGATGTTTGGTGCCTACATCAGCGTCTTCGTCATCCTGGCCTCCATTCTATTTGTGTGTGCCATTTATTCCTGCCTTGGTGTAAGTTACACTCTCACAAATCCCACCAGTGAGCAAATCTTGATTCATTCTGACTTTGTTTCCACCAGCTGTGGACTCTGCTTGGGCACATCTTCTTATCAAGAATAGAGATGTGTGCAATTTTTCCAGCTGGAGCATTCTTCCCCAGCTGGGTACCTTTGAGGGTACTGTATGTTTGGGATTACCCTGCATAGAATTTCTAGCCAGCCTGATTTGAAAAGCACCTGCTTCTGGAAAGCCGTTTCAGAACTTATGGACTTTTATTACGTTGTTTTCACTTTTGTACTGGCTTCTGCCAAGTTGCAGATGGAGGAAAATACTAATTGGGGTTGGACCAGTAATCAAGATTTGGAGTTTCTTCTTTTTTGCCAGATTGGGTAAATAGAAAAATGAAAGTTGCTTAATATCAGGCCAGGTTATTCATCCATCTTCTGCAGTGTTGCCTTCAGTATTATTATCCAGTGTTATTGGAAAATAATATTGTTTACAGTATCATTAATATTATATTATTGTTGTCTGCTGAGCACAATTCAGTTTCTCGGCAGAAAGCCTGAATCCCTACTGTAGAGTTTTCTAGATTGAAGACTGCCATGAGCTTGGTTCCTGGTATCTGGCTCTGGTGTCACCAGGCTAACGGGGATAGTTGCAACTAGTTGGAAGTGATGAATGATAATATCAGTACCCCTTTAATCATTCAACCTTTTCCAATCCCTTTTAGCCCTTTCCTGCCGCTTTGCAGCGTGTTTCTCGCAAGATCATCCAATCCCGAATCAACAGCACTATTACTGGTGTGGCCTCCATCCTGCTTGTCTTCATCTCTGCCTTTGTCAACATGGTATGAGAAGCAGGGAGGGGGAAAGATGCTGGAGGAGGGCTGAAGGGCAAAGGTCTTGAATTCCAAGATCGGTCAGATGATAGTCAGTAAATTGTGCAACAAAGTTTGCTTATAGGCAGAGGTCATCAATGATAGGGTCTAAATACAGGTAGTCCTCGACTTACGATCACAATGGAGCCCAAAATTTCTGTTGTTAAGTGAGGTGATCTTTCTTGCCACAGTTGTTAAGTGAATCACTGCAGTTGATAAGTTAGTTGTTAAGCGAATCTGGCTTCCCCTTGACTTTGCAGACGGTCACAAAAGGTGATCACATGATTTTGAGACACAGCAGTGGTCATAAATATGAACCCATTGCCAAGCATGTGAATTTTGATCCTGTGATTATGGGGATGTTGCAAAGGTCGTAATTGTGAAAAACGATCATAAGTCACTTTTTCCAGTGCCATTGCAACGTTGAATGGCCACTAAACGAACTGTTGGTAAGTCGAGGATTATGTGTATTACAGCAGGGTATAAGATATATTTATCAGATGCTGTCGTTTACAAGTGAACTACAGAGACCTGTTCACATATAATGCAAGTTACAAACCATGCTTTACAAACCACAATTGGCTGTTTTTGTGTATCAACTCGATACACAATCATAGTTCTACTAAAAAAAGGCTATACTAGGACTTAGCACTGTCAGGACTTAGCATATTATATTCCTCTCTGTTATGTTTTGAACGGGGGATGTAGAAGTCCTATTTTTCTTGCTCTGCAACCGTTTTCCGATCAAAGAACGATTGCATTGAAAATGTCTAAAATGATGCAAAATGTTGTTTGCCAAGGAACCCGTATGCATTAATACTTCCCTAAATTGGTATCATCCCCACATGTTGGAATTAACAACTATCAGAATTCCCAAATGGCAAGGGAAAGCTGAGGAAAGGCCTCTGGATCCTATGAGCAGCTTTTTGACTTTCAAATCCCTATCAAATCTCAGGAACTCTGATTACCTGGCTGCATCCCTAGAGCCTCAGGGATTTGTCACCGTCCCAGTTACACTAGGGATCAGGGGGTTCTAGAACCACCGAGCAGCAGCTGAATTACCTCACTCTTTAGTTTGCTTGCAGTCGGATCCGGCTCCAAGACTGTGTGGTTAGATTCTTCAACGTTACTCCGGCTACAGTAGACCCCTGTTACCTCCAGGCTCTCAATTATACCTTGGCATCAGACACTCCACCCTGCCAAGGGAAGGATGACTTGACCTGCAGTTTCCCTGAGGTATGTTCATCGGAAGAGGCTTTGGTGTGGAAAATGGGGTTTGGGTAGGGCACGAGGGAGGATGCCAAGCTTTGTGTGCGGCGACGTGGAGCATTTCTTTCTGAGGGTTGTCTCCTTCCTCCTTCACTCCATGTTGCCCTCCCAGAAGTACCTTGATAGGTGGACTGGCCTCTCTTGGCCATGGAGGTTGCTTGAGTTTGGAATGTGTTGGTAGAACCAGGAGGGGAGAGTAAGAGATAAGAGGCCTGCTGGATGGGAGAACTTGAACTGTTGCTAAAAGGTAAAAGTCTGCCTCCATCATTTGGCTGACTGTGCCGGAATCAGAGAGCCAATCCCCTCCCCACCCCACCCAAGCAACGCGGATGCTTATTGGCCTCCTGCCTCTGATACTGAAGGAGGGGACTTGTAACATCCATTGTAATTAGCTGTTAGCACATCTGTCAAATCTTGCTATCACAATCTTCCAATGAAAGTTTCCTTTTGAAATGGCTTTCGTTTCAAGAGTTCGGCTTTCTTGAGAAGACTGGCGAGGCAGGGCCTTACAACACCTCATTTCAGGGGAGAAAACAGGGTTGGCGATGCTTTGAGGGAGCGATTCTGGGACTTCTGGGAACACATCCAGATTTGTAAGGGGGAGTCCTTAACAAATGTCTATCCTTTCTTCCTTTTAGTACTTCACTTACTCGGTGTTGCTGAGTCTGCTGGCCTCTTCCGTCTTCCTGCACATCACCAGCCTTAGGAAGCTGGCGCTGCTGGTGACAATGGAGGTGGTGTACTTGATACTGGCTGAGGGCCCACAGGGTGTGCTGTTTGACAACTATGACTTGCTGTTGGCCACTAATGCTCTGTAAGAACCTCCCTCTCTCTCTTCAGGGGTGGGAAGAATCTCAGTCTTCAGTCAGTCCTCAAACGCCTCTCAAGATTTTGGGGTGGATGAGCTGGTTCCCTATAATTCTTCTATGCAGATAGTCCTTGAGTTATGACAGTGATTGGGATTGGAATTTCTGTTGCTAAGTAATGCAGTTGTAAAGTACAATGCTGTGGGCTCACATCACTTAACAACAGCAAATTGCAATCATGTGATTGCAGGATAATACAACTGTCACGTGGGCTAATTGCAAAAGATCATGATCACATGACTTCAGGGGTTCTGGAATGGCCAGAACTTTGAAGACTGGTCATAACTATCACTCATTCAGTGCCATTCTAATTTTGCATGGTCTCTGAACAAGTGGTTGTTAACCAAGGGCCACCTGTTCTATCATTAGATTTGCCACCTTGAATGTAGCATTGGAAATTATTACTAACGTGTTAACACTAGTTGTAATGATAATATAACACCATCTTTTCAATCAATCAATCAATCAATCAATCAGAATAGAGCAGGAAAGGACCTTGGAGATCTTCTAGTCCAATGCCTTCTCAAGCAGGAGACCCTATGCCATTTCAGACAAATGGCTGTCCAGTCTCTTCTTAAAAACCTTCAGTGATGAAGCATCTACAACTTCTGAAGGGAAGCTGTTCTGCTGGCTAATTGTCCTCACTGTTAGGAAGTTTTTCCTTAGTTCCAGGTGGCTTCTCTCCTTGATTAGTTACCATCCATTGTTTCTTGTCCTGCCCTCTGGAGCTTTGGAAAATAAATTGACACCCTCCTCTTTGTGGTAGCTTCTCAAATATTGGAATATTGCTATCATGTCCCCCCTAGTCCTTCTTTTATCAGTATGTTCTCAAATGAAGGGAAATGATCTCATTAAAAAAAAAAATGCACCTGATGTTCCTTAAGAAGAGCACTGTATTGGCAATGAACAGCACTTCTTGATTGGCCAGGCAGGCAGCAGTAGGCGGTCTGTAGGTGGAGCAATCCATCAGTCATTCAATGTTCAAGGCTGTGTTTTGTGGCTTTCAAAATTCTGTCAGTGAGTTCTGTTTTACTTCTTCAGGTGCTCCCTATACCTAATCTTTTTCTTAGAAGATTGATTTGCCTTTCTAGCTGTCCTACTTTTCTTGGATTATAGTGTTCACACAACATGTTTACTCTGTCTTTGACCCAGGTAGCATGTTGAGTAAACCCAACCAGGTTTCCTGAAAGTCCTAGACCCCAGGCACAAGGAGAGAGAAATAGATAGCATCCTGAAAGACAGCCTCTGGGTAGCTGAAGGCCCAAAAGGCACATTTGTATAAACTTTCTCCAGCGCATTACAAAAATGCTACTCCACGTATGGGTCCTTATTCCTTTGGACTAAATACACACACACACACACACACACACACACACACACACACACACACACACACACACACACAAATAGAGTGAGGGATTTACCATTCCTGCCCACATGCATATCCTTGACTTTTTGGTCCACCAGAAGGAGAAGAAAAAAATTATGCATCTCTTTTCTCCTCAAGTGATGGTTTTCTCTGGATAGGAGATTGCAACTGTGGCTTTTGCAGCGGTAGAGGGCAACTGCTGACCTCCAAAATTTTTATGACTTTTATTTAGTTATTTAAATTAAATCACTGGAACCTTTTGAAATATTTAAGTTTTCATATGAGGATCAGTATGGTGTGGTTAAAATGGGTCGTGGTTAGGTGTAAATGTGATGTTATGAATCAGTGGGGTATACTGTCACTAGGGAGACTCAGGTTCCAGATCCACTGTCAGCCACAGGAACTTTCTGAATTACTTTGGGCATTCCACTTTCTCTCAGCTCAGCCTACGTCACAGGGTGGTTGTTTTGAGGAAACATTGGAAGAGGGACTAGTACAAATGCTGCCTTGAATTCCTCAAGGAATAGGGGAATATAAATCTGACAGTAATTATCTTTAAAATGTTTTTCAGCCATGGTATTATGTAAAAAAAAAAACCCACGATACTCATTGCTTTAAAAAGGGCCTGGTGGCTCAGCAGACTAAAAGCATTGTGATTAACACCACCTGTCTGCAATTACTGTAAGTTTGAATCTCACCAGGCTCAAGGTTGACTCAGCCTTCCATCCTTTCTAAGGTAGGTAAAATGAGGACCCAGTTTGTGGGGGCAATAAGCTGACTTTGTATAAATATACAAAAGTATGAAGGCTATTGCTTAACGCATTGTAAGCCGCCCTGAGTCTCTGGAGAAGGGCGGCATATAAATCAAATAATAAAAAAAAAAGTTACTGATTCTGTCCTTAGACTGTACGCTTAGGGATCTCCGTTTTTTTAGGGTTTTTTTGAAAAATGAAATGTGGGAATAGACAGAATTAACCTGTGACATGACTTCACATATTATAAAGCGAAAGCATTCAATAGATGAGGTTGTGAAGGGAGGGAAAACTAACATGTCAAATCCAGGAAATGTTTCTGGCTGCCGAAGAAAAAGAACAGTGGACTTGTGGAAGACTATAAAGTGTGAAAAAGTGAAGCCTGTCTTGGAATTAAGTCAGAAGTTGACTTAAGCTGGTTCTTCTGAGCCTTGTTCTCAGTGAACCTTCAAAATCTTGTAATTAAAATATAATCTCTTATCTGAAAGTATTTATTAAATCGGGGGGGTCTCCAAACTCGGCAACTTTAAGGCTTACGGACTTCAACTTCAAGCATGGCCGGCTGGAGAATTCTGGGAGTTGAAGTCCACAGATCTTAAAGTTGCCAAGTTTGGAGACGCCTGTATCAAACAAAGAAAAGAAAAGAGACCAGAATAATTCAGACTTCATTAAGGACTATGTCTAAAAATGTCTTTTCTTTTTTCCAAAACAGGCCAGCCTTCAATGAGACTCAGCCCTGGTGAGTAGGAATTGGGTGTGGACTAAATGTGTGTGTGTGTGTGTGAGAGGAGGGAGGATTGATGGCAAGGAGACACTAGTTTCAGAAACTAGTGAAAGTATCACCAAAGTTTTGTGAAGCGTGTTTGGAAAGTAATGCTGTTAGGACAAAAAAAGCATTAGTCCCCTGAGCATTAGAACTGAACAGACGGCTAGGGACATTTTGCCTGTTCCTCTTGTTTTTGTTCATCCTGGTTTTGGGTTTCCATGAGTCTTGTTTGTTCTACCACAAGACCAAACTGATGATATTATTTAAGTAGCAGAAGGACAAGATAAGTACATATCCAGAGGATCTTGCAAAACTAAATTTAAAATGAACGGAGTGCCCGGAAGGACTTAATATAACAGAAGGGAAGACAAGCAAATTGTATCAAGGGACCACAGTAAACAACTGCAGTTGTGCACTAACTTTGGAATTATTTTAAGTGAGGAATGATGATTAAAGAGATATGGCAGAGGTTTTGTGGTCAAGACAAGGATTAGAAAATAAAACATGATGATGATGATGATGTAGTTGATCAGTATCCTACCTTTCTGCTTCAGTGAGCTCTCAAGGTGGCTGACTAAAAAAGATACAAAAAGTTGAGAATGACAGTGTTACATTTTTGGTAATTAAACCCTGGAAAATGTTTCTTTAGACACTGAGAAAGATGGGGACCCAACACAGTTCCCAAAGAAGAACCATCCATGGCTTGGGAGCAATTCAGGAGAAAGACAACTCAAATTTATAGAAAGAGAAGCTTCTGACAAGTAGATGTCTCCAAGATGGCCACTCCTGATGACTAAATAACCACACAAATTGGCTATAGGAGAGGCAATCTCTTAGATAGCTGGGCTGTAAGCCATTTAAGGCTTTAAAGGTTGCTACTAACACCTTAAATGGTACCTGATGAGCAACTAAGAACCAGTGCAGATCTTTCACATTGCTTTATGTTTATTTTTATTAATTCTTTCAGGGCACCTCCTGTCTTTCTGCATACAACTCCTTTCCCCATCTGTTTACCTCCTAGATTGATTTGGACTGAAACTTGATCTGGTTGGGAATTCTGTGTCTTCCAGTTCCTAACCAGTCTGGACTACATCAGATTGGAAAGGGATAGAATATAGCATCTAAGGCCAATTGGCAACAGCGTAATTAGGGGGGCTGATTGAATTGGAATGGCAAAGATTATGGAATTAAAGCTCTGAGGTGTTAGGATCATGAGAACTGAAAAGTTAGTACTTTGTGCTCTTTCTTTACTCTCTTTTTTTTTCTGCCTCCCCCAATTTAATTTAATAGTTCCTCAACAAAGAAAGTGCCTCTGCAGTACATGACACCTGTTATCCTGTTACTTTTTGCTCTGGCCCTCTATCTTCATGCCCAGCAAGTCGAATCAACAGCGCGCCTTGATTTTCTCTGGAAACAACAGGTATTGGAGGAAAAATAGAGATTCTGAAAACAAGTTGCAAGAGAGAGTTTGTAGTATTGGTGAATACTCAGATTTGCGGTTGGCTCTTATCTTTTGTCCAACTGTTTAACATTCCTTCTTCTCATTGTCAGGGTCTGGACAGGAAAGAGCCTTAGAGTTTTTATCAGCAGTAGGCAGGGAGCAAGGTCAGCTGCCATCCCATCTTCTCAGATCCTTTTGCCTATACTTTGCCATACAAGCTCTTTAATGATGTAGTTGTGCAACAAGGGTACCCAAACCCCAGGCCATGGCCTGGTACTGGGCCACGGCCCATTGGGAACCAGCTGCACAAGTGGCGGGCAAACAGTAAAGCATGTCAAACTTCATTTGTGTAAGTGGGGGGGGGGCTTACATGGAACTATCCCCTCCCCCCACCCGACCAGCATAACCGCCTCTGCCATTGCCCCCCCCCCCAATCTACAGAACTGGAAAGGTTGGAGACCACTGTTGTACAACATCCAACTCTGTAGATACCAGCTATCAAATCTCTGGAAAATTCTGGTTTGCTCTTAAACATTTGACTGAAGCATGGTGAGACACAAGCTTTACATCCTCAAGTAGCACCCAGTCTTGTAAATGTATTATTCCTTTCTCATTGTATAACTAAAATAACATACGTTGAGTTTGGTTGATATCTGCTTAATGGAAGGTTTAAAATATATAATAAATGCAGTCTACATTTTTTCAAGACTCCTGGCAGGAAAATTCTTGTTGACTTATGGATACAGAGATAACCTCTTCAGATCGTAGTACAGGTAGTTGTTGAAATACAACCCTTCATTTAGTGATTGTCCAAAGTTCCAACGGCACTGAAAAAAAAGTGACTTACAACAGATCCTCACACTTATGCCCATCACAGCATCCACACAATCACGTGATCCAAATTCAAGATGCTTGGCAACTGACATGTATTTATGACACTTGCAGTATCCCGGGGTCATGTGATTGCCATTTGTGTTCTTGCGAGCTAACTTCCAACAAAATCAATGGGAAATGTCAGATTCACTTAACAACGACATTCAGTTAACCTCAGCTACTTGCTTAACAACTGTGGCACAACAGGTTGTAAAATTCGGCACAATTTTACACTTCTTTAGCAATGGAAATTCTGGTCAAAATTGTGGTTGTAAGTCGAGGATTACCTGTATAATTGAAAGAAAAATGTCCTAATTTTTTTTTGTCAATTTTTTGTGATTCCAAGAGTACACAAAGTACATAATAATATGTTCCCATATTAATTTCTAAATCACTGGTGATTCAAAAGATCATGAACATCTATTAAAAATTGAACGGATATTCCAGAACAAAATGAATATGTGAAATACTATATTACAACTCTCATTGACCTCAACTAATATGGACAATAACTATGGTATGTGGAGGTGACAGAGACTGTCAGATTGAGAAAAACCAATTTATCTTATTAACTTAAGTTATTTCCAAGGAAACAGACGCAATACAGATATATGTAAACATACATACATATTTATTTATTTTATTTATTTTTCATATTTGTATACCGCCCTACTCCCGAAGGACTCAGGGCGGTGAACAGCCATAATAAATACAAATACATATAGAAGTTAAAAACTATTAAGAAACAGATTAAGTAATTTAGGCTCAAAGATTAAAAAACATCCAAATTTATCTAAAGAGGTTTAAAACCCAATTTAAAAGACAGTTTAAAAGCCAATTAAAAAGGGAGAGTTAGGCCAGACCAGCTTGTTGGAACAGAAATGTTTTCAGGGCTCGGCGGAATATGCGTAAGTCTTGGATGTTTCGTAACTCTGGGGGAAGCCCGTTCCAGATGGTAGGTGCCCCCACAGAAAAGGCTCTCCCCCTGGGGGCCGTCAGTCGACATTGTTTGGCCGACGGCACCCTGAGGAGTCCCTCTCTATGGGAGCGAACTGGTCGGTGAGAGGCTATTGGTGGCAGGAGGCGGTCTCGTAAGTACCCTGGTCCTGAGCCATGGAGCGCTCTAAAGATAGTAACCAAAACCTTGAAGCGCACCCGGAAGATCACTGGGAGCCAGTGCAGCTCGCGCAGGAGGGGGGTTACATGAGAGCGCCACATTGCTCCCATTACCACCCGCGCGGCCGCATTTAAAAGCTAAACATACAGAATTTTTAGATGGTGCAGAATTCAGCTTCTTCTTGAGTTAACTTTTGAGGCTTCTGCAAAAGGGGACTGAGCTTCCTATTAATCTTGAATGTATCGAACATGAATAAATTACAAAGCTGGTATAACTCAGGATGGACAGAGTACATATAGTATCTTTAGACTTTTTAAAAATGAACACTAAAATTAAAATGAACCAAACTCTCCTTCTGTGCAAAAATCCAGTTTAGCCTATCCAGCCACGCATTTTATTTCTGCAAAAGGATAGTTAGCCTTTTGTGACTACTAGAATCAAGGACTCTTGTTGATCCATTGTAAGTCACCCCGAGATGATCTATTCTTACGTTAAGATTTGTCTTCTGTTTAACACCTGCATAAGTGATGACCTGATTTCTCTCCAGGCTACAGGTGAGAAGGAAGAGATGGAAGAGCTGCAGGCTTATAATCGTCGGCTGTTACACAACATCTTGCCCAAAGATGTGGCAGCTCACTTTCTGGCACGGGAACGCCTCAATGATGAGCTGTACCACCAATCCTGCGAGTGTGTAGCTGTCATGTTTGCCTCGATCAGCAACTTCTCCGAGTTCTACGTGGAGCTGGAAGCCAACAATGAGGGTGTTGAATGCCTTCGGCTGCTCAACGAGATCATTGCTGACTTTGACGAGGTGAGTGTGTGTTTTTTAGAACAGTGGTCTCCAACCTTGGCAACTTTAAGACTTGTGGACTTCAACTCCCAGAGCAAAGCTGGCTGAGGAACTCTGGGAGTTGAAGTCCACAAGTCTTAAAGTTGCCAAGGTTGGAGACCCCTGTTTTAGAAGAGTGGAAAATGGAAGGCACTAAAACTCAGTGGGGTGAGAAATCTTGAGTTTTTCAGGAGGTGGCATGACATGGCATTCCAGGCATTGCTGGACTACAACTCCCATTAGCTCTAAGCGGTATGGCAATAGTTGAAGAGAGGGATTGTAGCAGTGGTGGGCTGCAGGAGGCCCTGCCCACTGCCCTGGATGTCGTCATCGGCGATCTGCACATGCGCAGAAGCAAGGTGCGCGCACGTGCGATCCCGTTGCAAACCGGTAGTAAAGGTAAGTAGAACCCACCCCTGGATTGTAGAATTGCAGTCCAATAACATCTGAGTCACGGTGGCGCAGTGGTTAGAGTGCAGTCGTGCAGGCTATTTCTGCTGACTGCCTGCAATTTGGCAGATCGAATCTCACCAGGCTCAAGGTTGACTCAGCCTTCCTTCCTTCCTTCCGAGGTGGGTAAAATGAGGACCCAGATTGGGGGCAATATGCTGATTCTGTAAATCGCTTAGAGAGGGCTGTAGAGCATTATGAAGCGGTATATAATTCTAAGTGCTATTGCTATTGCTATCTGGAGAGCCTTGAAAGGAAAATAGAAATATCATGCTATAACATGTTATGGGTCATTTCCCTCTATTTACAGCAGCAGACACCTGCAAAGTGAATGCTGGTGGATCCAACAGTGACTAGCTTCACACATCACATTAAGCCAAGATGTTTTGGTTTGGGTATTGTGTGGACTCGGATGTTGTGGTTTGTCAAGCATTGTTTATAGACTCAGCCAATTGGACTGAAGGGGTTTTTTTCCCCAAAGCCATGGGAAAAAAAACCAAACCAAAAAAACTCCCCTGATTTCCCCCCCCAATTTTTCCAATTTTTTTTTTCAGGCGTTCCCACCTCTAGACTGAGCCATGGTTAAACAAACCGTGACTTAGCAGACTCTACAAATCCTACAATTATATTCCTTAGTATACTTTTTCTTCACTCACTTTTAACTACAGAATGAATCGTAAGTTGCTTGAAGTGATCTGGTAGCCAACATTCAGTGGCCACTACATGTCGGAAAAGATGTAAACCTAGTTGGCCCAGCGAACAGCCTTCAGTTGTCAGGTGAATCTAGGCAACCTTGACTGATAGAAAAAACATTAGTTAAGGGCAGAGAAGCTAGCTGTCTGAATATGGATATGAATCTTCAAAGTTGCAAACAGAGAAAAAAAAATGTGATGCTTTTCTGCCTGAAAATTATAAAGGATCAAGAAGTTTTGTTTCTAAAAAAGAGTGATCTCTTACTTGCATGGGTGTGCTGGAGATCTCTCTGTGGCAGAATGTGCTCTGCATTGCCACAGATTTTATTAAAAGTGACAACAATTCATCTTGATGAAGGATTGTGTGTGTGTGTGTGTGTGTGTGTGTTTCTCTCTGAGATGGTCCTAAGTGTGAGGATCCGTGATATGTCACGGTTTTCACTGCCATCATACCTTTGAATGGACACCAAACAAATAGTCGTAAGTCGAGGCCTACCTGTGTTCCTTGCTGACCTTTGGATTTTTGCAACCCAGGTAGTTCCATCAGAATTCTCAGTCTGACTGTTCAGTGGCTGCACTTGCCTTTTTTTCAACATGTTCTCTTCAGTTGTTCTAGGCAAGGGGTCCCCAACCTGTGGGCCAAGGCCCACTACAGGTCTGTAGTTTACTCGCAACTGGGCCATGTGAGTGGCCGATTGGTGTGCATGCACAGCCCCACTCATGCGAGCATCGTGGGCTCTTGGGGCCCCACTCGTGTGAGCAATGGGTACTTGTGTGTGTGCACCTGCCCCTCCCACAAAACCATCCCCTCTAAGGGTGGGTTCTAAATTTTTTTACTACCGGTTCTGTGGCTGTGGCTTATTTTGTGGGCGTGGCTTGATGTCATGTGACAATTCTTTAGGATTTAGCAGAGGAACTGGTCTACCAGGCTTTTAACTGTTTGCAGAGCTGTACCGGTCTATTCATTTGTTTTTGGAGGCACCGGTCTACTCATTTGTTTTTGGAGGCACCGGTCTACTCATTTGTTTTTGGAGGCACCAGTCTACCTATTTGTTTTTGGAGGCACCAGTCTACCACCACACTGCCTTTTAACACTGATCAGCTGTAGGGCAGCCCTTTGAAGCCCCGCAGCAAGAGTTTAAACAGCTTTTTCCTTCTAGCCGATCAGCTGGGACTCAGGAGGCAGCAATAGATTGGGGGTGGGGCCAAATAAAAGGTAAGAATAACGTGGGGGGTGGGGGGCTAGAACCAGTTTGGTGACATCATATCGTCACCGCTACCGGCTCAGCAGACCTGGGCAGAACTCACCACTGATCCTCTCTTTCCCCCCTCTGCTCCATCCAGGCCACCAGCCCAGGAAGGTTGGGGAACTCTGTTCTTAGCTATTGGGACAGCACTAGCACTAGCACTTAGACTTATATACTGCTTCATAATCAGAGGGGGGTTTACTTACCTTCTCCTCTGGTTTGCAAATGTGAGTGCACGCGTCACCTTCCACGCATGCTTGGTCTTCCGTGCATGCTCTTTGCTCATGTGTGCACCTTCCACGCATGTGCACGGCCTCCAAAACGTGGCTAAATAGGACGTCATTACATCTGGGCAGGTGGGCGGGTCCTACCGCAGTTGGTGCTACTGTTTCGCCCGAACCGGACAGAACCGGCTGAATCCCACCACTGTATAGTGCTTTACAGCATTCTCTAAGCAGTTTACAGAGTAAGCATATTGCCCCCGACAGTCTGGGACCTCATTTTACCAACTTTGGAAGGATGGAAGGTTGAGTCAACCTTGAGCCGGTCAGGATCGAACTGCTGGCAGTGAGCTGAATTAGCCTGCAATACTGCAGTCAAACCACTGCTCCACCACGGCTTCAAGACAGGATCATTCAGGTCTTGTTTTTAGCCCCGAACAACTTGGGACCAGATTATTGGCAGATAACCTTCAGCATCATGCACTAGTTGAAGGAGGTCTAACAGTCCAGGAGTTTCAAAAGGGAAGGCTGCTTGCAGGCACCAGCCATAGATTGTAGCAGTGCCTCCCCATAGCAACACAACGAATGTGTCCAAGGCTGAGAAGGAAGCGCATTTATAGCATTTATGAAGTTTGCCCTGTCTTGTTGACCCTGTACCAAGAGCATCGGAAACCATTTTGGGAGCAGGGCCAAGTTTCTGCCTATCTGGGAATATTTTAAACGGTGATATAATAATGCTCTTTATAATATTAAATGGCATGATTCTTCCTCCTGTCTGTAGATCATCAGTGATGAACCATTCAGGCAGCTGGAGAAGATCAAGACAATTGGAAGTACTTACATGGCAGCATCGGGGCTAAATGATAGCACCTATGACCGAGAGGGGCGCTCTCACATCACTGCACTGGCCGACTATGCCATGAGACTCATGGAGCAGATGAAATATATCAACGAACACTCTTTCAACAATTTCCAAATGAAAATTGGTCAGTTAAAGTCTTGGAAGTAGCAAGGGGGAAAAGAGGGCTTGGAAGTTGGTGTTTCATTCTGACCTTTGAGATTCTTTCCTCTCTTCTAGGACTAAACATTGGGCCAGTAGTGGCTGGTGTGATTGGAGCCCGAAAGCCACAATATGACATCTGGGGCAACACTGTAAATGTTTCCAGCCGTATGGACAGCACTGGCGTCCCTGACCGCATTCAGGTGAGGCCAGTTACGGTCTGTCCATTTTCCCATCATGAATAAAATGATCAGTACTTAACATTAAAATACACTTTTCCACTAAATTGAATATTGCATTATTCAAACTCACGCTAATTGCAAAGTACCTTTAATTTTTTAAAAAATTGGGATTTTGCAAAATCATAGTGATTTTTATTATTTTAGAGAATGGTCTTTTAGCCGGGCCCAGCAATTTCTTTGAAGGTAAAAATAAGTGTGGCCCTTACTATATGAATCAGCAGCTGCTTAAGGAAACCACACTTTTTCCTGGACTCACATGACAGCTGTGCGGTCCCAGGAAAATACTCTTGAATTTAGAAAGGCAGTGACAGGATGCAGCTACCCAGGGGTGAAATGTAAAATTTGTTACTAATGGTTCTGTGGGCATGGCTTGGGGGAGGGGGTAATGTGACTGGGTGGGTGTGGCCAACTTTTTTTTTTTTTAAACTTTTCAAAGCATTTTTTCTAATGCTTTGAAAAGCATCTGCCGATCAGGCAACTCAGCTGGGATCGTCAGAGACTTTTCAAAGCATTTTTTTTACCACCTCTTCGGCCAAGAGGTTGCAGAAAAAAATGCTTTGAAAAGCCTCTGATGATCCCAGCTGAGCCACGTGATCATCAGAGGCTTTTTTTTTTTTTACATTTAAAAGCATTTTTTCGTCGGAAGAGGTTGTAGAAAAAATGCTTTTAAAAGTAAAAAAAAAAAGCCTCTGATGATCGTGCGGCTCAGCTGGGCATGGTGGGGGGACGCAGGGATTTTTGCTACCGGTTCTCCGAACCACCTGCCCCTATCGCTACCAGATTGGGCGATCCGGTCCGAACCAGGAGCATTTCACCCCTACAGCTACCTATATACAGGTACTCCTCCTGTATATAGGTATAGGTATCCTCCTCCTCTACTTACCACCACAATTGAGCACAACATTTCTGTTGTTAAGTGAGAAATGTAAGTTTTGCCCCATTTTACGACCTTTCTTGCCAAAGTTGTTAAGTGAATTACTGCAGTTGATAAGCTAGTAGCCCAGTTGTTCAGTGAATCTGACTTCTCCATTGAGTTTGCTTGTCAGAAGGTTGCAAAAGGGGATCACATGATCTTGGGACACAGCAATGGTCATAAATATGACCCAGTTGCCAACTATCTGAATTTTGATCATGTGACCAGGATGCTGCTGCAGAGGTCGTAACTATGAAAGTCGTAAGTCACATTTTTGAATGCCGTTGTAACTTTGAATGATCACTAAACGAACTGTTGTACGTCAAGGATTACCTGTAGTTTTATAGTTTTAAGAGCTGTGGTGGCACAGTGGTTAGAATACAGTATGGCAGGCTAATTCTGCTGACTGCCAGGGGTTCAATCCTGACTGGCTCAAGGTTGACTCAGCCTTCCATCCTTCCGAGGTGGGTAAAATGAGGACCCAGATTGTTGGGGGCAATAGGCTGACTCCGTAAACCGTTTAGAGAGGGCTGTTAGAAGCACTGTGAAGCGGTATAGAAGTGCTATTGCTATAGTTTTAGATTTGATTCAGATGAAAGTGCTTTGAATTTTGCGGCTTTGTTTATATATTGTGATAATGAATTTCTAAGTTCACGTCTATGTAATGGAGAAGTACTTGGTAGAAATGTGGAGACCTTTGGACTCAGCTGATTAATAAGTATTTTTGTCCCTGCTTTTTTTCCCCCCCTAGGTGACAACTGACCTCTATCAGGTATTAGCTGCCAAAGGTTATCAGTTGGAGTGCCGTGGAGTCATCAAAGTCAAGGGCAAAGGCGAGATGACTACCTATTTTTTGAATGGAGGCCCTACCAGTTAGCAAGAACCTTTGGAACCAAGGAAACTTTTAAGCTGGGCTTAAGCAGCACGGGGTTGATTGGTTCTCTCTATTTGATCTGAATTTTAGAACCAAACTTCTAGAAAGGAGAGTCCTTATATTTCTATCATGGCATCCTCGACGGTGTTGACAAAGAGAAGATGGGTGTGATCACTCTGCCCCTTAAGAGACGTATTTTTTATTTATTGGGAGCAAAGCCTAATTTGGAGCGCCCCTCCACCTGCTGGGCCCATTTCTTTGGGATCAGGAAAACAAGCTCATTCTTGTACAACTTACTCCTCTCCTAGCATTGACCAAACAATCTGGTGAGGGGAAGCTATAGCAGTGGTTAAAAGTCACACCGATTTATAAATCTCTGGATCCAGAAAGCTGATATTTTCACTTTAATTCTGAAGAGGGCTGTTCCTCCCACTCACCTCTCCCCAGAGTTACTTGGATGCTCTTGAGAAGAGGCCGTATTCCTCTTGCGGTGGCACTTTACCACAACTTTGGGAAGTTCATCAAAGCTGCTTGCCCTCAAAATGCCTATTGAACATCGCATTAGAACGTCGCATCTCTCACAGCAACACCTGCTTAGTCTGTTTTTTGCACACGTGCACACACATTTGTCACTGTGAAGTTCAGGAATGCGTATTTCTTGGGAAAGGGTGATAGTTTGGGGAAGGGAGGGTACAGTTCTTATTTGCCAAACTGCTGTGAGGAAAGAATGGTGAGGTTTGAGGTGCTTCAGAAAAGAGACCTCGGGACTCTGGCTTTGATACCAAAGAAAAGGTGTGGGGTGATGCAGCTTGTTCTCTCCGTCTGCCCTGCCTTTCCAAAATAGGCAGAGAAAAGACATAATCCTACTTTCTGGAAGAGCAAAAGGAGGAGATTGACCTATGACTGGAGGTAATGGTTTGATAGGCTTACCTCTTTCACTTTCTGCAGGAAGTTCCCAAGAGAAAAGAAATGGCAATTTTTAGGTCCTAAATGAGGAGGACAAAACCTGTTTCTTCCGTGTGGGGCTTTCATTATAGCTGTTTCCCATCCACCTACAATTTTCTTCAAAGTCCCCTATCCAAAGGTCTTCCTGACATTCTTTTTATAGGCTGTTTAGGTTGGGGGAGGGAATTGCAATGTTTGCATTGAGCAGTCCAGGATTGAGGTGTCATGAACTTTGAATTGGGTCCCCCCTGACCTTGGAAGAGAGGAGGAGGGAAGAGGAAAGGGGTTACAAATCAGCAACAAGAGCCAGTGTTACATGCTAGTGTAACTTGGGGAGAATTTGGTGCTGCAGATGTGGGTGAGCCCTGAGGTTTTCTCTGTCCAAAGATTGCTTGAAGATTGGAGAAACTAAGCTTGAGTATTGCAGTAAAAATAAATTTAAAAAAAATATGTTTGTACTGTTTGGGGAAGGGCAAGCGCACACAATAAAAAGGGTTCCATCCAGCGATGGAAATTCTGCACTTAGTGGGACTTGGTACTGCATGAATCTCAATTCTGAAACTATTTCTTCTACTGATTACTGAATTAACTCCGATAGTGGGAAGGAGACTTGCCGGATGATGAAGACACGAAGCCTGCTTCAGTTCTGTGGCTTTATTTTTTTTGCCTTTGTTTTCTCCTTTATGGAGAGGGTATGATTGTAATCTCCATGGTGCCTGCAACTTTCTTTTTTCCCCCTGAAGAGATACGGTATCTTTTCTTTTGATCCTGCCCGAAGGAACTCTCTCTCATAACAGCTCTGGATTTTACTGGCTGTAGCATTTTTTTACAGATGGGCTCTGCTGATGTAGCTTTGATTTTGTCTCTGCTGAGTCTACAATTGGCACATTGCAGCCTCTCTCCCTATCTGCCCCTCCCCCCCGCATCAATGCCTACACTTTTGAACCAAGGGTGAGTTGATGGGGTGTCAATTCGTTTATCATAAGTGGCAGGTAATAGGAGGAAATCCAAGCAATGGAGTGGTATAAGATAATGTAATATTTCTGTTTCTCTTAAAGCAGCTGAGGGCAAAAAAAAAAAAATTGATATGAAGGTGTTTTTTTTTTTTTTTAAAGCAAGCTGGAGAGATGGTGACCATTTTAAATTGCTGGTTTAATCTCTTTAATTGCTTCAAATTTTTTAAAGAATTTTTTTTTTTTTAATGGAAGGCAATCGCCTCTCAACATAGTCTCTGTGTTATTAGTGCCCATCTTGATGACCGGCTCTGCAGGAGGAGAAAAGTGAATGGTGTGACAAAAGCATCATGCCCATGTCTCCGTACTCCATTTAAAGCTGATGCTAAAATGGCTCAACCTTGTTCCAAGGAGAGAAAAATAAGTGGAGTAGGTGATTATGGCACTTATTTGGTACTTTTTTTGTTTGTGTGTATATATATATATATATATTATATATATATATAAATTATATATTAAAGATCACTTTCTATTATGCTGTTTCATTTTTATTCTGTCTAGTGCATTTCAGTGTGTCTACTTATCCATCATCTCTGCTTCCCTCTGTCCTACGCGCACACACAATATACACGTGCCCAAGAATGAAATTATGAGCAGGGAGACGGCAGCGTTAAGCATTGTATGATTTCATTGGACTGGCATCATTGCATACGGTTATTGGTTTTGTCATACAATTAAGAAGCCCTAAGTTGCAAGGTCGGCTTCTTACTAAATACAGATGGTCCTCAACTTACAACCATTTGTTTAATGACAAGTTATATCACTAAAAAAAGTGATCACCATTTTTCACACAACCGGTGCAACATCCCCATGGTCACTAGATCAAAATTCAGATGTTTGGCAACTGGCTCATGTTTATAACAGTTACAGTATCCTTAACCATGTTACTATTAAGCACTGCAGTAATTCACCTAACCGTGGTAAAGTCATAAAAGAAGGTGAAACTCACTTAGCAACTGGCTTAATTGTCATAAGTCAAGGACTACCTGTAATGCTCTGAAGATACTTGGTGGCTGCCGTTCTGTGGGTGTTAATAGCTGAAGGACATAGCAGGTTGGGTAAAGTTTAACAAACTCATTGTTTTGTTTTAATATTTTTATATGCCACTGCAATCCCGTGATTGGGTGGTTCCCAAAATTGAAATGCAATCTCAGTCCAACTGTGCAAAATGATAGAAACAATTTCAAATGAAGAGGATGGCAACCTTTCATTGCTCATAGGTTTTCAAGTTTTGAAAGCCTGGTTAAAAGAGGCCATTTTGAGCAGATTGCCTACTTAGTCTTGGTGGAGCCAATATTCCTAGCTTCCCTTATGCAAAGGCCAGACCCAAGCTCTGCCTCCCGAACAATGTTGCTTCATCTCACATGGTGATGGGATCTTAAGCAGACCCTCTCTCAGCCTTAAAAATATAGCCGTTCTGGACAACATTACTGGGTAATTTGTCATAATTTAAGGAAACTTGATATTTATTTTATTTAGCGTATGGCAAATACATGGACTTATAGTTGTTTATCCGTAGAGAGCCAGGAGTTCTACAAAGATGTCCGGCTGCCAACTGTCATTAACTGCCAATTCTTCAGTGTAGTCTGGCTGCCACTTGTTGCTAGTCATTTGGTTCATACTACTATGCTATCCAGGGTGCACCACAAGGAGGCGAACTAACATCCCACCCACTTGACATTTAGAGGATGTGTACACATTATTTCCTTAGGAAGAAAGAGATTGATGGATAGATGGAGTAACTCCTGTCTGCACCTCCATCCCCGGTTTTGAGAGCTTTTCCTATCAAGTATGATCAGCATGTTGACAATAATCCGGTCAATCCATCTGGTGGTTGTGAAGACTCAGGATTCTATATATTATAGACTCATCTTTGGAGAAAACATTAGCTTGTGAAGATTAATATTTTAAAATGATGTTGGCAGAAATATCCATCTTGGAAAGATGGTTCATGATAAAGCAGAACCACATGGGTTTGAGGTCCTGGGCAGCTCACTACATGGCGATGGAGTAAAGGGTTTTTATACCTTCTCTTGGGCTGTTGTCAGACTCCCATGGGGCCATGTACAAATCCTAGGAGTTTGCCCGAGCTAAACTTGGTTGGAATTTGGCTGAAGTAATGAAGGGGCTGGTTGGGCAATTGCTATAGTGGCTGAGAGCTTACCCTACCTTTGTTTAGACCTTGCTGCAGGTGTAATGGATTACCAAATTCTGCATTTCTAAAAGTTGGCCTCAGCTCGGTGGCAGGAAGCTGAGGCACTGAGTTTTTGTCTCCCTTAAGATTTTTATTTCTCTTTTAGGGGAAATATTTTATCCTGCCTTTTTAAAATATATCTCAAAATATTTCATTCTTCAAGGAGAGAGGTAGCTACTCCACTCTTAGACAATTGAAAGAACTCCAAAATATAGGACAAATGTAATATCTATATTTAATATTTATGTAACAAGCTAGCAGCTTGTCTGAATCCATAGGGTGAGAGGTTGGAAGCCTCAAATCACTACAGACAACCTCCGGCTCTTCATATCCAAATTCTAACTCCTGCTTGGTGAATATCTTTTCCTCATGTCCTCTTCACTAATCCTAATGTATGAGTTAGTGATTGTACAGCCTATACTCTGATAGGCAAATAACAGAAAAATACAGTAAATAAAAAAGAGAAATTCTACAATATCCTGTCTTTAGCCTAGTTTTGAAGCTGAGATGAGTGAATACATATTGCTGTATTGAAGACTTGCTGGCAACAAAGGTGCAGAATTGTGATAGCAAACTGATGTTAGTTTTTAACATTTTCTATAATGGAAATTCAGTAAGACCCATCCTTGGGAATGTTGCTTGTATTTTAAAATCTTTCAATTCCCTATCCCACATTCTGTAACTTAACCTTTGCCCTTTAATGTCTGAAACTAAATTGTACTTTGTTTTCATTGAAAACAACATGAAAAGTCATTAGCACATTAGTACTTTCTGTGCCTAAGTAGCAATATCCAATCTGGGTGGTGGATGTTAAACTTTTTCAGGGTGCAAAACCTGTTAATTAAAATATAAATAAATCCTGGAACCACTAATCAAGAAGCAAACTTGTAGTGATAGAAACTTGGTTGTATTCAAGTGAATTTCCACTCACTCCCTTTAATTTCTTATCGAAATCCTATCAGGTTTTTATAGAACACTGTTTGAAAAGCCCTGATCTATTCAGCCTTAGATGATCTTGGAAAAATTACTTGTGGAGTTAGCTCTGTAGACCTTGAAAGGGAGATTACCAAAATATGGCTGTTGGTTTGATTGGGAAAATAATCCAAAAGAAGGTGGGGCAAATAATATCTATATTGTTGCCAAAACAATTAAATGGATGAGTCATTGAAGTCATCAGGAACTGAGCTTGATTCAAATGTGTATTTGGGATTGGGTGATATTATTGGCTATGGTGAGAATTGATAATTTTGAGCATGGTTACCTGCTCATTAAAATACAATGAATATAAGACCTACCTAGTACCTCTATTTTGCCAGGTAAGAGTTTTTACCTTTTTTTAAGGCAATGGTGCAGGTTAGGGCTTCTGAGCTGAAGTTAAGGACTTTTAACCATTGACAAGCAGAACAATGTGCAAACACAGCCATTTGAGGGCAAGGGCACAATGCAAGCCTGCAATTTGACTATCTAAAGATGGTTTCCTTGTAAACTGATTTTACATCCAGGTTTACTTTTCTTGTTAATACCACATGGACTTAGTAGTCATGGGGAAGCGAGTATCTGGCTATCAGCAGGTTGGCTCAACAGAGTAAACCAGAAATATGCAAAGCAGAGAGAATGGTGTGATCTTTTTTGAAACTTTAAACTTCACATCCACATTCCTACCTTAAGATAGCAATAGCACTTAGACTTATATACTGCTTTACAGTGCTTTACAGCCCTCTCTAAACTGTTTACAAAGTCAGCATATTTCCCCCAACAATTTGGGTCCTCATTTTACCCAGCTCAGAAGGATGGAGGGCTGAGTCAACCTTGAGCCTGGTGAGATTTGAACTGCCAAATTGGAGGCAGACAGCAGTCAGAAGTAGCCTGCAGTACCAGTACCTGCACTCTAACCACTGCACCACTGGGGCTCAATGGGGGGGGGGTGAAGATGGCATTGTGCCATCTTCTCCTATACCATTTTGTTTTTCTATTAAAATTCTTGGTGCCTTCCGCCGTGCCCTTAAAACTTTCTTTTTTCAGCAAGCCTGGCTGGCTTAACTTTTAAATGTTTTTAACTGGTTTGTCATTGTTTTTTAATTACGGGGCCAAATTTATATATATCTTTTTAATAGCATTTTAATGTTTGTAGTTTATGTTTTTATTTGGTTGTATACCGCCCTGAGTCCTCAGGGAGAAGGGCAGTATATAAATTTGATATAAAATATAAATAAATTAAATAAATACATTAAAAAAATGTTTTAACCCTGCCATGGATATTTAAGGATTATTTCACTGTATGGACTGCAAACCACTGAGAATCATCAGACCACAATGGGGGCGTAATTATAAATAATAAGTAAATAAGGACCGTTGGTGTAATGAGTGACATGCTACTGTGTAAATAAAAATGTTTTTCTAATGCAAGAAAAACAACCCTCCTTCTGGATGGAGGCTGAATTGTGTTCTGCTCTGGATTTATTGAAACACCAAAAAAAGGTCTCCGCCTCTCACAGGAGAGAGAGAGAGAGAACAAACTCGTTAATTCCACATATTAATCCCGGTCAAGGGGCTCTCTTGCTTCTTAGGCTGCACTCAGAACAGGCTGAAGAGAGGATCAGTGACTGCCATGTGGTCTATAAACCTACAAGCAAAAAAATAAAATAAAATGGAATTGTTAATTCCCCTTTCCTCTTCTTAGTCTCTAGAACCATTAAAGTGCACTACACCTCTGTTTAACAGAACGAAATGTAACAGCGCAAAGAGAATTTGCTCTGCAGGATACCTTTTGTACTTTTTTTTTTTTTTTAATCTAAGAACCGAGCAATGAAAATCATATTTGGGCTAATCAGAAGAAAGACTGTGTACCCCGCCAGTCAATCCCATCCAAAGGAGGACAAGTTGATTTCACACAGTTTGCTCTTGACTGAGTGACCCACGTCTTAAAACCCCGAAACGCCGACCTCGCCGTGCTCAGTCCAGCGAAGGACGAAGAGCTTCCCCGCAGGCGCGATGCCTCTTTAAGGGCTCCCGGGTGTCATGTGATCCCTTAACCCTACAGTATCCCCGCCGCTGCCCTGACTCGGCTCACTCCGACTCGCTGAGCCGATGGGGTCGGATCGAGGCTTTTTAAAGCTCGGTGCCAGCAGCTGCTCGTTCATTTGCTACGGTAAGACATAGTGGACCGCATTTCGCTTCCTCTCCGGAATAAGATATTTTACCCTTTTAAGATACCTTGCATGGACAGCTGATGAGATGGGAGTCATGGGGTCTCAGAAACAATGTCTCTCCCCCCCCAAACCCCCATTTTGGCAAAGAGCCTCCATCTCACCGTAGCATGATCAAAAGTGCACGTGTATGTCTACGTACACACGCGCACGAGAATATCCTGATGGGAAATCAGATTGGCAAACTATACGGGTACGCTTTATTATGCCCCCTGGCGGTCCTTCCGCGCAGGTGCATCCAGTGACCGCTTTTTTTTTGGACGGTCCGGTTTAAACAAAACAAGAATTGTTGCTGGTTTGGGCTGCTGACGAGAAGGATTAAGTTTGATATTTCTTGGTTGTGAGAAGAATCGGGCTTATTTATAGGGGTTCGGAATAGCTGATGTGACATGTTTCTTCCCTCCCATCTCCGTCCCTCGAATTCAGACATATACAACCCCTGGCTACAATCCAGGAAAAATGCTGTCCTGTATGCATTTTTCCTCATAGGCTGTGTTCCTACAACGCGAGTTAGAATGCTAGATCTAATGAATTGATTGTACGATACAGTATATTAAGCTAAATGTGGTCAATTTTGGCCTTTACTGGGGTTGATGGGGTTTTTTTTGGCAACTTGCCAAAACCACTTTATTGTTAAAGTGTCTTATCTAAACCTGGAAAATGGGCTAGTTAAGTAATCAGATTAAGCAGGTTGTGAGAATGTAGGTTTAAGATAGCAGGAGCTGAGGTGTTATCCAAATTAGCCTTAGGCAATAGCAAAATATAATACATTTTAATCAGTATTGCTCTTTGTTTATCAAAGTACAAATACGCACGTAAATTTTAAACTAGTTTTAAATACATACATAAACAATGTTGGTTTTGTGAGAGTCCTAGCTCTGCTAGAAATCTAGTTTCCTTTTAAAAGAATGAATGCAGCGTTATTCTCTCACCTTTCCTGCAAAACACAGGAAGCCCTTAATTTGGGGATAAAGTTCCCATCCAATACTTTGGGTCTTCTCAGTTTCTTATGAAAGATTAGGGTAATTGCACATCCAGAATCCATGTTTTGGTGTAATTATTTTAGTCTATAATTTAAGTTTGTTCTGTAACTGTGCAGGTAGTCCTTGCTTAGTGACCATTTGAAGTTATGTTAGACCACCACCACCACACCCTGCCCCAAGAACCTATTTATGACTCCTTTTTGAAGTTACAGATGCTACAGCACCCCGGTAGTCATTCATCCTTACAACTGACTATAAGGATGCTGCAGCATCGCCCTTGCTTATCTTCCTCCCCCCTCCCCCATTCCACTCTGCCAGGTCTGCTCACTGATGAAATTAGTAAACTTATGAATTTAAGCTTACCAGCACCGTGGCCCTGACTCGTAACTAGATTTCTCTTAAAAATGTGAAGTTTCTACACCTGAGAGCAATTTTAAGTCACATACTGATAGTTTCAGATAAAGGAAGTTAGATCATCCATTTTAGACTAGCTCAGAGGTGTCAAACTCGTGGCGTCACATGATGTATCATGACTTTTTCCCCCTTCGCTAAACCGGGGGTGGGCATGGCCAGTGTGTAACGCATCCGGCCTGTGGGCTGTAAGTTTGACACCCCTGGATAGATGGAAGAACTAATTCTTTGCTGCTCACTGGATGCTTACTTGGTCATGGAGCTCCGCAGCAGTGGATGCCTTGGCACCTTTATCCAAGGTAATGTATCTTCTGGCTTGATTGATAGATTCTTAGGCTGCCACCAACCAATATCTTGTGCACAAGTTAGTGGTACCCTGTATTCTTGATTGGGGTCTAGAAAAGAGATTAAGCCTTCTGATTGTTTGGAAAAGGCCTAAACAGGGCAAGGTAGGATCTCTAAACAAAACTGCCTTTAACCAAGCCTCTCCCTCTTACTGTTTCTTATTTAACTACTTTATTCCCTGGAAGCCCAATGGCTATTCTTTCCTGTATGTTGCCAGACTTGCTAAACTTAGCCTGGAGTTGTTAATACTTTCCTAGTACTTAATGTAATGGTTTCATTTATTTCAAACTGTTGGCTAAGGCTTAATATTCAACCTAGTATCTATAGGTAGCTTTAAAAGATGGAACCACCTGGCTGACCTTTTCTGGTCTGGAATCTAAGAATAGTTAGGCCTGATTAGTATTTGGATAGGAAACTACCAGAAAATAGGAGAGGTATGGAGGAAGACAATGGTAAACAATTTTCATTCCTCTGTCAGAACTTCATGAATATGTCATGAAGTCACCAGGAATTGAGCTCAAGTCAAAGGAGACTTATTTAAAGGCCATTGCAGCTGATTGCTAAATTAATTATTTGATCATCAATTAATTGGAAACTAACGTCAATGTGAAGGTTTTTGCTTCTTTTCCATACTACCCAAATAGCTGGCAATGAATACAGAAGCTACAAGATGGGACTGTTGGGACTTGTTCTCATCTACTGCAGGAAACCCAGGGACCACCAGGTTTTCTTCTGGCTCAGTCCACATTGTCTCCTAGCATGCTCTTGAACTGTGCTCTCTATCCATGCTGTTGCTCTTAACTCAAAAGACTTGGAAGTACTATATTGTAAATTGTGCAATGTATTCCCTTGGGGGAACAGGGACCCAGCGGCCTTCCAGGTATTATGTGGTTCTTTTACCCATGACCAATATGCTGCATGATCACAAATTAAACTTCTAGTGAATCATAGGTTCTGTTCCTTCTGTGAGTATTTCTGCATTTACTGAAACTTTGATTTAAACCTGACTCTTGGTGCTTCTTCACCTACATTTCTTGAGCCGCTTCTGTCTGATAGCCTCTTGATATTTCTCATGGCTGCCCTGGTATTCAGTGTCGTCACCATATCCAAATTGTCCTATGGGTGGGAGCTTTGGGTAGAAAAGTTCCAATTTGGGAGGGATTGTTCCCACTGGAGATGAACAGAAAAAAATGTCACTCTAGAAGAAAGCAATTCCCAGACAAAATTCAGAGCAAGTTGCATAAATATTTTTTTTACTACTTCAACAGTGTTGAAGTTGCAGTATATAATTCCATTTCTTGTCTGGCAGGCTTGTAATCTAAAATTTCACAACTTTTTCTGAGATCATTTATATATCTTCTTGATTTTTGCACAAATCCAAATGTGGAAGGTAGCTATAGTTAGTAGGGATAGCAACATATTCACAATGAAAAACTGAAATCTGTTGAAGAATGAAACTCATTCACTTTTTCATTCACTAAAAATAGTTCAGTGCCACCAGTGTATGTATAAATGTGCATGTATATGTACATTTATTAAATACTAGAATTTCAAAATTGTTATTCCTAGGAACAATTTTACCAATATAATTGGATTGATATTTTCTGTTGAAATTCTGCCTTTTAAAACATGTAATAGACATGCAAATTATCAAATAGTCAGTACTTATGCTCCAAATTGTTTATGTTGGTGAGTATTTCATAGCAATTGTGATTTGTTATGGTTCTGGGAATTGATGATACATTGTCTGATTGGAATGTAATGATTTTGTAAATGATGGTTACATTGCTTTAGATTTTTGAAATGTGCCTAGATATACATGCAGGAAATAGCTCTTAATAAACCCCAAGAAAGAAAAAAGCAAACTAACTTTATTTAGATAATATCCTTACCTGGCACTTCATATTTTGGTATTGATAGTTTTTTATCACGAAAGGGTTCCTGAAGACCTAGAAAAGTTATTCCAAAGAAAGCCATTACCTGAGCTTTATCTTTTAGTACTTAGGTTAAACCGTATCCAACTGCAATATTCCGTTTCCTGGTTTCTGAAGCCTGTTTGCTTTGTTACCATGGTGATATACTGAGGAACTTAGTACATTACCTAAGAAAGCAGTTTGTGATGTCTTAAGGCAATATAATTTGGTATAACTGAAGAAATTCTTTATTTTGGAACCCCATTCCCCATTGTTGTGTCATCAACTTGCACTTATTTGCATACAACATCAAAGGATGAACAAAAATGCTCCCAGCTGACTTAAGGTTGATCACATTTGTTTTGCACCTAGCCAACCTCTTGGCTGACCCCAGAAAGTTAAGCAAGGTTGGACCTGGTCAGGTACCGGAAGAAAGATTAGCAGGAAATTCTAACCATGCAGGCAAGATTAAGCATCCTGGAAAAAGACAGTAGCAACTAGTTTCATAATATTTTGTTGGAAAAAATATCCATCTGGATTCAGCTCCAAGTGGGGAAAAAGACACTGAAACATGGAGACTGCTTGGAAAGATGGTTTAATGATGGACAGGATCACATGGTTTGAGTACCTGAACAGAATAGGGCTGAGATGCTGAGCATGCCTTGGTTTTATGCCCTCTCTGAGCTTTGAACTTCCTGAGGCACAGGAAGAGTATCCTGATTGGTTATCAGGCTCCCAGGGGGTGGAGGTCTTAGCTAGCCTTGCTGGCTGATGTAATCTTCCCAGGTGCCATGTGGCGAGTTTCTGTTGCTAGATGGGTCCTATTGTGTTGCAGATGATGGTCCATTGACAAAGGTGGGTGGGGGGATGAGTGAGCTTGGCTGAGGCCTTAATGGCCCATTGACAAAGGTGGGGGGGAGGCAGGAACCTGCTTTGTCTTTAAAACATGTTTCTCCATTTCTCATCAAGGGAAACATAATATTCTGCCTTTTTTAATATTTCCTAAAATATTTCATTCTTCTAGGAGAGGGATAGGTGCTAACTTCTTACAGTTTCATGGTCTGTCTTGAGGGAATCTTTATTTGACTGTATTAAATATCCAATAACCTGAAAGCCGAATCCAATCAGCTTGTTCGGGAGTTTCTGGAGGAATGCTACCAATTACCAAAATCCAATCAAATTTTGCCAAAAAGCAGCTCAAATCTAGGACTCGGCTGCATGCAGCCATCTTCTATCACAGCAGTAACGGCTGCCAAATTTAATCGGAAATGAGGGTCTTTATTGTCCATTGAATTTTTAAAACCTTTTTTAAGAGACAAAAGGTTGCAAAATAATCCGTGAGCTCTCATCCAGAAAATGTTATGGGGCTGGCTGTTAAGCAAAGCATAGAGAATAGGGAAATTGAAGGCAGGGGAAAAAAAAATTCTAGCTGAATATTATAACCATGAGTCTTGTTTATTTTTTCCCCCCCACCCCCACCCCTCTCTAGTGCTTCCAGGATCCAAAACAACAGACGAGAAAAGCCTGATCGCCTACAAATGAAGCGGGCAAACGAAAACCGGAAGCTCGCTATGCAGTTTCCGCCCCTCGCTGCGTGCTGGGCAGGAAGTGCGCGCGGGGCGGCGGATTTGGACGCGATCACGTGAGTGCTGGCCGGCGCGTGCGTGCCGCCTCCGGCGCATGCGCTGTGGTCGACGGCGACGACGGCCATCATGGCGGTGTCTAGCGCGGCGGCTGCGGGAGGTGGAAGACGCTGGTATTTCACCCGAGAGCAGCTCGCTCGGAGCCCTTCCTGGCGCTTAGGACTCGACCCGGACAAGGAGTTATCGTACCGGCAGCAAGCAGCTAACCTGCTTCAGGATATGGGGCAGCGCCTCAACGTGTATCCCTTCGGCAACTAGGCCGCGCCTCAAACTGGGATTGGGCTGGGCAGGGTTACGGAAAGAGGACTAGGCCCGCCGGAGATTCGCGTAAATGACTTTGGGTGCCTGTTAGGTTTACGCGGAGGGGGGGGGCTGTGTGTGTGTGTGGGGGGGGTCGTAGCGTTAAGAGGGACGGGTATTGCGGGTGTCGCTCTTGTACGCGGGGAAGTGTTTCTATGGCTGGGGCGCCTTAGGCCGTGTCCCCGAAGGAGCTTTGATTTGGAACTGCACCGACATTAGGTTTGCTGGGTGGTTGGGGAATGTTAAACGCACATGTTGTGCATTGTGTTGGGACGCTGTTACGGTTTAGGCTGAAGGGTAGGCTCTGAAGTGGGTCTTCACTGATTTTGCAAAAGCACAAGAGGCCAGTCGGTAACACGTTACTAGCAGAGGCATTTGTCTGGCGTGTTGCATTATTTGGATGATAAGGTAATTTTGAAATTTGATAATGTTTATGGATGGGAGAAAAAGTGAACCATCCTTTCCCCCCTGTGTTTGATTTGAACATTAATTCTGAGCCTCATTTTTTTTTTCCAGCTGTATTGGTATTTAACATTTTGGCTGAATAAATATTGAAGTCCCTAATACAAAGTTTAGATATACAGGTTCGAATCCCAGAAGGGTATGGCTAGCTGATGAGAGCTAAATAGCTTGAAATAGATCTATACTAGTCTTCCTTTATTTCTTTGTCAGTAAATATAAATTTAACACAAAATAATTTGTCGTGAAAGTGACTGCCTGAGGGCTCCTGGATTGGGGCTGAAAGACAAAAAGGAAGCTGTATTCTCCTTCCCATATTTCGGTAGACCAGGTTGCTTCGATAGAAAACCCATATATATATGTGTATTACACAATTAGAGACTCTGACTTAAGACCTTACATATATATATATATATAATGTAAGACTGGCTAAAATATTTATGTAAGGTCTTAAGTCAGAGTCTCTAATTGTGTAATACCGTGTATAGTTTTATTCAGAAATCAGTTCTATTCTTGGCTTAGTTTTAGAAGTCAACTTTTTTAATACTTAGCTTTTCACATAATCTTTTCTTAGGAAGAATAAAGCACTATTAAATTTAACATCTTCCTTAACGATGAACCACTAGTTCTCAACTGACTATTAATACAGCAATTGTTTATATGCATCGATTCTACATGGTTCAATCCTTTACCCACTTTCATCGAAATGTAAGTATGTTATCAGTTTGTGTTTCTCAGCTGGAGTTCTGAATGGATTTATTATATATTTTATTTTTGGCTAATAGAATATGTGCATAATATGGAAGCAGTAGAACTTCAATAGTTAAAAAATATACTGTGGAGTTAAGTCTTCAGAAACAGGTTCCATCAAATTTATGCTTCGATCTACATGTTTACAAGTAATAATGAGGTTCTTCATTTTTTAAAAAAATTAAGAGGCTTTCAAAGAAACAATGATAAACAATGCTACTTTAGAATATAACAATAACAATTGGCAAACTATGTGGCAAATTTTCAGGCATTACTGATAAAATGCTTGCTAGAACACTGACGTTAATTGGATGCCTGACATACAAGGAAGTTTACTTTCTGAGGGAAACATCTTAAACTCTCAACATTGCAACTGAGAATGGTTTATGGTTTCCCATAAACAGTTTATAATAAACCTATATATTCTGACTTCAGACTTTTAGCTGGATTTGTACAGATGTTAAGTTACTATGATTTATGTTGTAAGATCTTATTTATTTCCTTTACTAAGATTTTATTTTCTGATCCTCATTCAATAATCAACATATGCTTACAAAAAAAATGCTCACAGTGCATTTTTGTAACTTGTCTAAGGAGAAAAAAAAGTTTGCAGACCGAAAATTCAGAGTGATGAAACATTCTTGCTTCAACTGTTTGCAAAGTTTTTCCCCTTGGTTCTAACGTATATTTCTTTTCCTTTGCACATTTGAGAGTAGTGTGATTTTGCTATTTGAGAGATGGTATATTTAATACATTTCTTCTCTATAAAGGCTGTGGCACCAGCTGCCCTTTTCCTGGCAGCCAAGGTGGAGGAGCAACCTCGAAAATTGGAGCATGTCATCAAGGTTACTCATGCCTGCCTGCACCCTCTGGAAGCTGCTCCTGATACACGGAGTGAGGTAAGTAGTTAACCTTCTGTGAAAGATGTACTGTACACAATAAATCAGAGAGAAAGAACACACATCCTGGCAGTGCAAATCCACCATGCTTCATTTTACTGAGAGTGCTACAGTAACCTTGAAATACAACTGAGTAATTTCCAGAATAAGAGTATTTAACAATTGAATACAGATAAAGAGTTACTGCTCTTGGTGCATAGTACAGAAAGCTCTTGGTTTTGTAAGTCAAATTGCTTGTCTGTCCTATGTGTTCTGGCCAGTGTGTTGATAAAAGCTTGGTGTGTAGCACAGCTTGCATTCAGGAATGGATGTTGCCTGCCAGGATCATACTCTTACGGTGATATAGAAGTTGATTTGTGAAATCCAGTCGTTTTTACTGTTCAAATAAAAAGATTATTAAGCACATTGCTTCAGTTTCTTACCACAGCCCTTCCTGACAGGACCAGCACATCTAACCTTGCCAACAAGGGGGAAGCTTTATTTTAAAACTAAATTGGAACAAAAAGGCAATTTTGAGCTTGTGCTACAGGACAATTTCAACAGTAGCAGTGTACAATCAGCAATTTTTCTTGTGTGTGCATTCGGTGCTCTTTCCCCTGGAAATGGGACATTTATGCCCATTTTCTCCAGCACAGATATAATAAAGATTCCCCCTTGATTTTTTGCCTCCTCAAGAGAGTGTTAGAAATATGCAGGCTTAATACAGAGTGCCTCATCACAAGTAACCTGCCTGTCCTCTCAACCCCAGGGTTACCTGCAACAAGCCCAAGACCTGGTCATTCTAGAGAGCATAATACTGCAGACCCTGGGTAAGTTTTCCAAGCGGACGGGCTGCTTCATGAATCTCAGACCCAGGAATGTTCCGCAGAATGGAGAGTCTAACCCAACCCCCGTCTTCTTCACAGCTGACCAATATGGGAAGCCATCAGTCCAGGCGACAGTCCTTGTCATAATGGCCAATTTATGACTTGTTTATGTTTTGAGTGAATATGTTCATACAACTATAAATGTGCAAACAGGATTTTCTTTTTAACAGGATTTATATCCTTTAGGTTCCAGGCATTGTACTCTGGATTGAAGTCTTAGCAGCTTGACAGTCTAATGTTTCAATTGTATTACTATATCAGTTTGATAATCCAGGATAGGAAATGAATATCCTGATAAATTACTATACATTATTAATGTTAAGCTTTTGCTGCATCTTAAATATAATTCTTCATTTAAAAGGTTTATAGCAATTAAAATGCTATTTTTTGCACTTTGATAGTTGATAGGCTTATCATTATAAAATGGTATATGTGTTCCTACTGTTTAATGTTATATGCAAAATGCTTTTCTATTACTGTTGAGCAAGACTTTTTGACTTTGACTGTACAGTGTGTAAGCATGTTAATCCTAGCTGTGAAACATTGTAATGCATGAAACAGGTTAAAGATAATTTGTCATAGATACTTAACAATTGTGATGTATGTACATAATCTATAAACTTGTATCCTGTTAATTTGCAGGAATAAAGAATATTAGTTCATATATTTGCCTTTAACAAGAAAAAACCTTCTCAGAACAAACTTAAAATTGATTAAAAATTATTCTAAGAATAAAGCACTTGCTTGGGTTATAAAAGTGAGCAGAAAAACAAGTAGTTGCTAGAATTTTATTCTCTAATTCATAATTCAGAATCAGTTTAGAATATTTGAATGTGTATCAGTATTTTTACCAAGAAATTTAGTATTTCAAAAACTTGCAATATCTGTTGCATTCTTGTGCTAGATAATTGATGTATTTGAGCCCAGGAGATGTCCTGTTTGCATCTGAGCACAGAGCGGTATTAATTGACTGGAGGAACAATCTACTTTGCCTCCCAGGATCAGAGACGTGCATGGTATGTAGAATTACAAGCAAGTTATATCCACATTCTAAACATTTCCTTTTTTCTTCTAGGATTTGAAATTACCATAGATCATCCTCATACTCATGTGGTGAAGTGCACACAGCTAGTTCGAGGTATGTTCCAAACATGACTGTGATTGTTGCTCAGACAACATATGTGCAAAAATGGTTGTTTACTAGCTCAGAAATTATTTCAAAGAATAAATTTCCTTGGTAAAGAATGTCACGTTAAAAAGGAAAAAGAAGAGGTTGTTACTGTACTAAATATATGCCTTTTGCATGTCTAGAGGATCAAAGGGCTTCAAAATGAAAATACCAATGTCAGCCTTAATAGCAGAAATGTATATACTCAAGCTGTACACAGCATTCTATATGGAATGCTTTGCAGTTGTCTTTCCATGTATGGGCATGCACAGGTGTTTTCTTTTACTGATAATTCAATGGGAGGGTTGCCTATGCTTGCATATTTATAAGGAGACAATATAGCAATTTTAATGCTTTGCAGCGGGCTTTGCTCTTCTTTAGAAACATCCTTTTGAATGCTTTTGATAGCTGTAATAATAATATGCATCTTAAAGACTATACAGTATATGGTGCTTACAGCTTCCTTTGACTAGAATTGCAAAGAATATATTTTCTGTCCTTTTGAAAAACTATCATTTCTATGTCCAAATGATATTTTGAGAAGTCCAATATGACTCCTTACCCCAAGACCAGAAAAAAAGCTGGGAATCGTTTTCCTGTCCTCACATGACAGGATTTTGCCCACTGTAATCATTCCCCTAGCCAATAAGCCCAGAGTTCCCACAAAAAGTTCCCCAGTCTTGGTAGAATTAGAGGAAATCCACAACGTGCTACACCTTAAGTATTGGCAAATTTAACTTGTGACTTTTCTCTTTCAGCCAGCAAGGATCTAGCACAAACTTCCTACTTCATGGCTACCAACAGGTAGATGTTGAAAATTCAGATTTATTTGTTTTATTTGAAAATGTTTTTTGGTAAATTATTGCAAAAAAATAATTGAAAAAATATGCCACATTTAGAGTGCATTCCTTGACATCAAAACAGTAGATTTATTTAAAATTTGTTTCTTTTAGCTTGAATTTCAGAACAGGAATATACAAAATACCCTTATAAATGAGCACACATTGCTAGTCCATCTATGACCAATTCTCTTTATTGTGTCTATAATGGTGAGAAATAAAGACTTCAAAACAAAAAAACTGTCCCGGCTGCTTAAAGGAAATCCTTATTTCTTGTAAATGAGATTTTGAACTGCAAGTTATTATTAATGAATTAATTACCTGGTTTGCACAATATATTATCATGGTTTAATTTAAGCCTGCTTTGCTATGGAAACACAGACTATAGATTCATGAATTAATTTATCAAGTACAAGCACATAAATTGGTGTTTATTTATTTACACCAGCCATGGTTTTCTGTATCATTCAATCCTGTAGAAGAATATTAAATCTCATGTTCATTTCGCTTTCTAGTATTCAGAATTAGAAAATAAAGACAGTGAAGCTAAAAAAATCAAATATAAAATGGGTTTGATCTTGATAAGGCTATTGTAGAGTCTGATTTTTTTAAAAAGAGAAGCACATTCTCATGGTTTTTTCCAGATTCAGAAATGATAGCCTATTTCCTATGGCACATATCAATAAAGTTTAGTTTTTGGTTTATGATGGCAATTAGGATTGAAATTTTTATCGCTAAGTGATGCAGTCATAAATTGCACTCCTGGTAACCATTGTTAACTGCATGGTCGTTAGGTGAGGCAAATTCCTGCTGGCCTCCTACAACCAAAGCCAGTGGGGAAGCCAGCTGGAAATTGTAATCCTAGGGCATCAGGTAGCCAAGTAGCTGCTGTCAGGTGGAGGGAGGAAGGGAGTGAGTGAATAGTGCCATATGGGCCAGGGTGTGACGGGCTGCATGAGAGGCAGGGGTCAGGGAAGGCGTGAGTGCGGAGGGACTTCGACCTTCCCTGCTGGTTTCCCCAGTGACTTTCTAGGGAAGCCAGCAGAAAAGGTTGCAAATTGTAATGGGGTGCTTGACAATTGGTCATAAGTGTGAAGAAGTTGTCAAGCATCCAGATTCTGATCATGTGACCATGACAGTATTAAGATGTCAAACTTCTGAAGTCAGGTTATAATCACCATTTGTAACTTGGATGGGTTGCTCTTGTCTTTGCTCAAGGTCTAGCTGTAAGTACATATTTGTGGCTGGTGTATTTGCATGGGCATACTTGGATTAAATATTTCTACTTAAAAGTTAAAGCAGGGGTCTCCAACCCCCTGTCCGTGGGCTGGCACTGGTCTGTGGCATGCCAGAAACTGGGCCCTGCAAGCAAGCAAAGCCCCATCTGCAGGATGCAGGCAGCATGTGAAACCATAGCCTCTGCAGTCTGTGGAAAAATCTCTCCACGGAACCGGTCCCTGGTGCCCAAAAGGTTGGGGACCACTGAATTAGAGGATGATGAGGCTTAAAATTGAAAAGTAAAGTAAAGCTATTTTTGAAAGAACCATCCAGAATTTTTAAATAGTAAGTTGTTACCTTAAGATACTTTTTTCTGACCTTTTGTTTTCTAAACCTTTTGAGTATTTGTATTTAATCACTGTTTGGGATATTTATATCCTAACATCTAAAAATGTTAGATCAGCTGCTGCTGAATTTATCAATACTAGCTATATTTTATGGATATTTATAAAGAAATGCCTAAACACTGGTTCTGGCTAAGAAGTGAACCAACTTGAAGTATTTTTAATTATACTACACAGAGGATTAAAAGAAACTAAGGATCTCATTTAATTTAAAAAATAGTTAAGAGAAAACTGTTAACGTGTGGTGCCTCATGAAATGCAGAGGCCAAAGAAGTCCATTGTCCTTCCTGCAGTAAATTGAAAGGACTTAAGTTCTCTTGCTTGCTGCCCAACAGTTAATATATTATTGCATAGAACAGAGTAATAATGCCCAACAATGTAAAAAAGTGTAGAGCTGGTGGATGCATAGTATGCAAGATGTTCAATCTGATTACTAGCTAGCAGTGCTAGAAAGTTGGTTTTTTAAGGAAGGCGACTTTGGCCTATTGATATGGATAGACTTTAGAGCTCGTATACTCCATCCCAGGCTGCTTGCAAATTGCATTGCATGGCAGCTGTTGCTCTTTCTATATCAATTTTTTTCATCATATCAAGTGGTATGAGTAGATACTGGTCTGTAATTTACATATTTTTCAAGGGGCTTCTTTTTGTCCAGTACTCACCATTTGCACATTTTTGCCATGCACTGTTATTAATCTCCTGAAGGATTTTATGGATTATAAATGCCGCGTAAACATTGCCATTTCCTGCCAGCATATTTTGCCTCATGATATTTCTGGGTCCAGTTCCTTGTAGGCTGTTGGGCAACCTTCTTTAATTGTTTGAATCTTGTTAGAATAGGAACGAATAGAAATACATAAACACCTCTTTTAGTTGATTTAAGGCTTGAGTTGGATTTAACATCAGCTGTACTTTGTGGTCTGATTCAAAATTTACTGCTGTCGGTGTTTAACTACTAAAAGATGGATTTGTTGCAAGGAGAAAATTGTTCAGATTTTTTCCTAGGATTATGTCCAAGTACAATCCAATTTGTAACTTTGTTTGGAATTAATTCCTTTGCCTTTCATGAAGATCATGTGGGTGTCCTGGAGCTCCAGGCTGACAGAAGCTCTTGGAAAACCTTGTGGGAAAAGGCTGAAGTAGAATTATTGTGCAAGGCAAGCTTGACCTTGCAGGATAATAACATTTTTTAAAGCTGAGGGATGCCTAATTCCTGCAGTGTCTGTCCAGCGGGCGGTTGTATGTGCGGCTGCTGTTCAAGCTTGGGAGCTTACAGCTTTCTGTTTCTCTCCCCCTGCTGGTGATGTCAGCCTTCACCTAACAACCTTCAGCCTGCAGTACACCCCTCCCGTTGTGGCCTGCGTCTGCATCCACTTGGCCTGTAAGTGGTCCAACTGGGAGATCCCAGTCTCCACGGACGGGAAGCACTGGTGGGAGTACGTTGATGCCACTGTAACTCTGGAACTCTTGGATGGTAAGTTTGGAGCAAGGTCAAATACATTCTATGCCCAATAAGAGGTATTCCATTAACTTAATATTTTATTTCTGACTTCTGTATCAAGGTTTCCAGCATGACAGTAAAGAAGTGGGATGCATTTTGTAAACCTAATCTGTACCATTAGGCTTTGGACTGCTCTGTTTTTTGCTGACAAGGATGGACATTAAAATATGCTCCTGTAGAATTTGTGCTGTAGTACTATGCCTACTAGCTTTATTCTTGTGTTTGTGTTTCAGAATTAACTCATGAATTCCTTCAAATTCTTGAGAAAACTCCTAATCGACTGAAACGAATCAGGAATTGGCGGGTAAGATGCTTTGCCCACTTTGTATTTCTCTTTGATAAGAATGTTGAAGGAAGACAGTTGCTTGAAATACTAAGATACATCCAAGAGACCTCTGCCTCTTTCATGTTTATAGCTTTATAACTGGGCTTAAGCCTGATATACATTCATAAACATCTTGAGGCACCCGTCAATTTCCAATACAAATTTAAAAATTCATCACAGTGTCGGGGATCATTTCAAGTAGAGCTCTGGCTTTCAGAAATCAGCTATCATATTTCACTACAAGTTATCTGCATTCAACATGAGCTCAGTCAGTGTAAGGAAAAAAATAGCTTTGATGGCTAGTTGCCACCCAAGGCTGTGCAGTGGATATCCTCCACCCAAAAAAGAAAGGATCTTCATCTTGGAGCAGGGGAGCAATAAAATTTTGGACAGTTGGGGGGGAGGGGGGGAAGCAGACAGGAAATGCTATTAAGTAATTTTCTAAAATGACAGTTGTCATTTCATCATGGTGTGTCTTATGAAAAACGTGCATTAAAAAATGAACTCTATATGGTACTTCAGCAAAATACAGCAGTGCATGCCTGTATGGTATTCTTTTCTCTCTAGGGGTATTGTACGGCTAGAAGAGATTAGTATACTAGTTTTGAATGCTTTCATTTTAGGCCTGTCAAGCAGCCAGCAAATCGAAGACGGATGACCAAAGTGAGGATGATGGCCTCTCAGAACAGACAATCCTCAGTATGATCTCTAGAAGCGCATCAGACACAACTATTGCAGGCCTGATGAGCATGTCAACGTCTTCAACCACCGGAGCCACTGCTTCACTTCCAGCTACAGAAGGAGAGTCTCCAGGGGAACGAGGTAGTACAGATATTTCATCAGACAGCTGGATGGCTCAACATCCTCCGCATAAACAAAAGGCCAGCCATAGAGCTAACGAAATTTCTGCCAATCCTGATCATCTACATCATGACAGCAGTAGTGGCGGCTCTTTTGTTAAGCAAAACATCAAGAGTGCACCGCTAGCAAAAGTATCATTAAAGGAATACCGTGCAAAACATGCTGAGGAGTTGGCTGCACAGAAACGCCAGCTAGAGAACATGGAGGCAAATGTGCGTTCTCAGTATGCTTATGCTGCCCAGAACTTGCTTGTACAACAGCAACGTGAACGGGATGTGCAGCAGGAGGAGAACTCTCCAATTGTCCTGAAAATCCCTCTAGGCAACAATTCTGATGGTTCTGAACGGCCTCCTACTGAAAAAACTGATAAACCCTCATCTGCAGTTAAAGTACGGTTGCCTGCCCCAGGAGATAAGCCTATTGCTTCTTCCAAACAAGATGATATAAAAGTGCGCATTAAGGTGCCACCTCCCACGGAACGACACAGCTTGCCTGATGAAAACAGTGGCAAGAGCAGAGGAGAGCACAAGGAAAAGCATAAAATCCATTCTTCTAACCACCATCACCATCATAACCATCATTCTCACAAACATTCACACGGGCAACCTGTTGTCAGCACCAAACGTCCAGGGGATCCCAAGCATGTTAACCCAACTGGCATTGTGTCACACAAGGGTTATGTCCCAAATTGTTCCTCCCGTAAGAGACCACTTTCTGAGGAGACCTCAGTTACAGTCCATGAACATCAGCCCAAAATCAGTAAGAGTTCCAAGGGTCCCACTGTGCCATTTGCGTTCCCTCAGCATTCTGGCCACAGCTTGGAAGCAGCTGGTCTATCTTTTCCGCAGGCTAACAAAGCCAGGGGGGCTCATGGAAAATTGGACAAGAGCACTGCTGGGGCCAATGGACATAACATGAACCAGTCCATTGACTATCAGGATACAGTGAACATGCTGCACTCCCTGCTCAGTGCACAAGGCATGCAACCCACCCAATCATCCAATTTTGACTTTGTGCATCATTATGGCGAATACTTGAACCCCAGGGCTGCTGCAAGTGTTGATAAGCCACGACCACCCCCACTTCCATCAGAACCTCCCCCTCCTTTACCACCACTCCCAAAGTGATAGTTTTAACTACTGAGGTTCTACAAAAAAAATAATAATTGCTCATAGTAATCTCCACTGCCTTGTGTGAATGCCCTGTCCCCTTTTTAAAAGAAAACATTTTTTTTATTATTAGTAGGAGAACATAGAGTTCTTGAAACTGTGAAAAGATACGCTCTTCTTTCTCTGTGTGCATCCCTACCCACCCACCCCCTTTCAGTTCTGGATAATGAAATTTTTCCTATAAGACCAGCTGTCAACTTCAGAGGTGAGGGTGGGCTTGAACGTTATCAACCCGATAGGAAATGGCGCAGGACTATTTAAATTGACAGTCTTTTCTCCTTTTCTTAAAAAAAGAGGACTTTTAAAAATAATTTAAAATAAGTTATGTGTTTAGTGTTGATTTTATTTTTCTAATGTGGATAAAGGAAGGAGTTATAGCAGAAATGGAAATGGAGAAGGGCGCACGAGTTCTGTCTACTTGCAGTTGTTAATGTGTCTTGTCCCAGTGGAAGTTGCCTCTGCCTGAACAAAGGCAGCAAAGGTTGGAAAGGAAGAAAAGGGAGAAAGGTGTGAGAGACACATGTACTGAATATAAGTAAAGTAGAAAATGGAAGTGGTGAAGCAGAGTTTTTCCAGTTTCTCCTTACTTAGATCTATGATTCTTCATCAGTAAGTAAATGGAGACAGATACAAACCTAAAGTTCCAAAGAATGGTGGAATCAGAAATGTTAGTTAAGTTGCTAACATTTTTAGTCCTCCCCTGCTGATCAAGGATAATTTAGGAGCGAGGTTTTATAAGTTCATTTCCTTCTTGACTACACTGCTTCTTTAGGGGTGCCGTTACTATGTTTACCATTTCAGTCTGTCTCAGTCTTTGTCTCACTGGCAGACAAATGGCTAACATGACTTAATCATTAAAAAATCTCATGGGACTGTATTTCAGTGGTGGGCAGCACTGCATGCTAGTGCATGAACTCTTGAGAGTGCCTTCAAAAAAATGCATTAATATAGTTTGGGAAAATGTGTGTTTCAGCAGAGGAGGAAGAACTAGAAGTGGCCGACAGCCTAGGGACATTAGAGCAGTAATCGTGATTCTGGGATGCTTTATATTATACCTTAAATACATTATGGAATATGAGATTTTCACATTTTGTCCAAAAGGAAAAAAAGATATAAGGATGACCACAAACAAATCAGGCAAATTTGGTGAACACAGCAAAGATTGCGAGCCTGTGGCCTTCCAAATGTTAAGTTGTACTTCTCAGTATCCCTTGCAATTTTTCATGATAGTAAGGGCTCCTGGAAAGTACAGCTTGCCAATTTTCTGTCTCTAAGAGGGAAGAAAATTGAATAAAAGTAGGATGAAGACCTGTGAATATAAAGATGTTGATACAACAATACAAAAATAGCCAGTTTGAAGGTGCCCTGAATTGGTTTGAATGTTGATGTAACATTCTGAACTTGTAGCATACTACTGCTGGTATGCTAAAAATGGGGCTAGCATTTAAACATGGACATATATTATGTTTCTGTAGATCACATAAGAATATTTTAATTCTACGAAATCGGCCTTTGTTTGTAATCCAGCATTTGGACAAAGTATTTGGAGTGAATGGTCTTCAATCTCAACTTTATTTTTTGTCTTTTAATATAGTCCCCTTGTTCCACAAGTCATTTCAGGGTATTCCTACTGTTGTGAAGTGAATTCCAAATTGAAATATGAGGGACTGTGACCTAAAAAGGGTTTATTATCCAAAATGGATTACCTTACTATATATCAATAGAGGCCCAATCCAGTATGTCCAGTAGTGACTATGAGCTGTGGCCTCTGTAATGTCATGTGAGTGAAGTTAATTGCTGCTGATTTCAGATGATGCATCATGTTTAAAATAAGACACTCATCTGCTTGTTTTTGCCGAAGTATTTTCTCTGAATTTGGAATAATTATTTCCCACCACCTTTGGATTTCTGAACCAATGGTGTCTCAGCTATTGATGCAAACTTTGGCCTAGTTTTGTGTAATGTTTCATAAACTGTTTCTAATTCCTGGCTCATTTTATTACTATTCCACGTTTCAATAAATGTACTGTCTCCGCATTTAATTTGTTCCTTGTGAAATTTCTTGCTAATATTTGAATTTATCAGGAAAAGTCTATACAAAAGTATTTGGGACAGTAACAGCAGCATTCTGAATCTATAAATCTTCCTTATTTATTTCTTAGTTCTTTATTTACACTGAGATGTAAAAGCAAGCAATAGCAATTACAATTTAAAAACAAATCACAAAAGATAGCAAAGAAGCAAGTAGGAAAGGAAAAATAACTTTGTGGCATGATAAAAAAAAACAGACCACATTTAGTAGACACTCAGATATTCATATTTTGGATCATAATTTGTCAGTTGAAAGCTGTTAGCAATAGTAATCCTTAATTTACTATGCTTACTAGAAGTTCCTGGGTTACCCATGGAAATGAATGTGACTGTTACATAAGAATAATGTATGCTGAATTGTCTAAATCACCTCTTGGTCCTTATGTTTAAAAAAGTTATTGTTTTGATCAGCTGACATTTTCTAGGCTTGCTTGAAATATGTTCAGTAATCCATGTTTTGTATATTGTACGGATACGCACCTGCATGTATCAATTTACAATATTTATAATTATTAATACAGTATGCAAATTTATAATGGACTTGTAAAACCATAGTTATGTGTATGCAGTAAGAAACAGTCAGGGAAGCTTTCTCAGTCACACTAATAATAAGAGGAAAAAGCAGATTTTGAGGAGAACTTCTTTCTGCATTTGAAGTTGAGCAACTGTTAAGATTGAGTCTGTTTAATCCTGAAATAAAATGCAGAGTCCATGTAATTCATACTGGACTGCAAGGAAAGTCCCTAGCCTGGCACTGTCTGTTTTGATCTGCATTCTTAGCATTACCGTGTTGGTTATGCTGGCTGGCCGTTTCCAAAATTGCATTGTTTTTTTAAAGGGGCTTGACTGGACAATGACTTTTACAAAGCACTTAAGTTCCTCTCTACCTAGCTTGAATTGTCAGCAGGCAATGCCTTTAAAACATACTGTACATCCAATTCTGTTAAACTTGAGGGTTTAGTGACTTCCTGATGCTTTGTTGACATCTTCAAGGCAAAATGCTGCACAGACTGCAGACAACTGAACAAGGGCTCCTGTCTTTATAACCAAGTATTCTGACTTGTCATTGCTTGCATAGCAGAACACTTTGCCTCTGAAGATGTTAGCTACAGTTGCTGGTGAAATGTTAGGAAATCTTTTCACCTATATTATGGTCACTAAAACCTGAAGCCCAACAGATACCAGCCATGAAAGCCTGTAGCCAGTATACCATACATTAACTTCAAACGTTAATGGTATAGCTTGGATTTCAAGGTAATTGAGTTTATTCTGCTTATCATTTTCTGCTGTTTTTTGCTCTCTCCTACCTGAGTTGCAAAACACACAGCCATAATTCATTGTTGTCATAAACCTTTCTGAACTGTGTGGTAATTCAGACTATGATTTAATAGTTATAGAACCACCAAGATTGTACAGGTCGGGAATGTAAAGGATAGGATAATATCTAGACATGGTCTGCAATCTTCAATGTATAAATTCTGTACAGTAGAGTAATGCCACATTGGGATGGTAATGTGCATTACAGCTAGTTCCCACCATATGACTACAATTGGGACCTGGAATTTCAGTCAGTAAGCAATGTAGTCATTAAATGAGTCATGTGATGACCCACTTTTACAACCATTTTTATCAAGGTCATTAAGCAAATCCAGCTTCCCCAATTAATTACTTGTTAGAAGCCAGCTGGGAAGATTGCAAATTGCAATCACATGACTGCAAGATGTTATAACCCTCCTAAATATGGCTGGTTACCATATGCCCAAATTGCAATTCACTGGGGATGGTGTGACAGTTGTAACTTTGTCAAAGGTACTTTTTCTGAGGTTCTCCTAACTTTGAACCATCATTAACCAAACTCCTAAATTAAGCATTACTTGCACATTATTATGTATTGTGGGAAGAAATATCCATCTGGTTCAGTTCCAAACTGGGAGAAAGACCTTGGAAGCATGGAGGCTGATTGGAAAGATGGTTTAATGATGAAGCAGAACCACACAGGTTCTGGTGCAGCTGACAAAATGGAGTTGAGAGTGGAGGGTTTTTATACCTCCTTTGAGCTTTGCACTTGAGCTTCCTGTTCCTGTGCAAGAACATGTATTCTATTGGCTGTTGGGGCTCCCATGGGGCCATGTAGGGGTTACGTAGGGGTCATAGCTGACTATAGGTAAGGTACAAATCCTAGGTGTTTGTCTGAGCTACATTTGGTTGAAGTTTGGACTGCTCTGAGGGTAATGCAGTAATTCCTATTGTGGCTTAATGGCTTTGTCCTGTGTTGGATCTTGAGGGCTAATCCTATCATTCTGCCTTTGTTTCAAAATATCCTGGCTTGAATGGATTACCAAATCTGCATTTCTAAAAGGTGGCCGCCTCAGTTTGGTTTTTGAATAGTCTGGCCCAGTCTTTCTTAATGGGCACCTAAATGTCTGCTGGGGCTATTAAGAAAGACTGGGAGGGGGGTGCTTTCTGTCTCCAATAGCACGTTTCTCCAGTTCTCCTTCAGGGAAATATAATATTCTGTCTTTTTAATATTTCCTAAAATATTTCATTCTTCTAGGAGAGGGGTGTTTGCTAACTTTCTACAGTATCTTTGATTACTCCATATTTGGAACTAACAGGGATAAACACTGGTGATCAGCAAAAAGGCATAAAACTAGGCATATAGCACTCCAAACATCAACAGTAGTTGGCTGAAGAACTTTTTTCAGTTTTTTTTTACTTATGAAAAAGCAATTTAGATAAATGAGCAGAATAAGTAATCACAACCACCTTGAATAAAATCCCTCCCAGAGTCCCTTGGGAGTTGGGCGGCATAGAAATGCGACAAATAAATAAAATAAATAAAATGAAATGAAAAAAGGAAACGGATTTATAGTTTTGGGTAACTAGTAAAGGGGAATGAAGGGATCATACATTTATATTATCTGCATGCAGGCACATTAATCTCATATTGATATGCTCCAACTGTGGCCCATGCTGGTTGAAGATTAAGGGATTATAGTATGGTAACAAACAACTGAAAGGCAATGAAAATGTAAGGGACTGAATGCCACCTGATTTGGGGAGGAAAATCAAGAAAATAAAGACAGAGCTTTACAAGAACACTTGGAAAATCTGTTCTCTATTACCATGTCATACAGGGTATGGAATGGGCTTAAATTATAGGAAGCGGATTTCAATTAAATACCACAAAGTTGTCAATATTAAAAATGGTATGACAAGCAAAATGTTTTTTTTCCAAAACAAAGTTTGAGTTACTCCTACCAAAGATGGTGTCCATTAATGGACATTCTATTAATTGATCTTAACACGTCAACAGTTCCAGCTTCATGAAATGGAATCCTACCTTCCTGTATGTTAAATTCCCTCCTGCTTGAGTAGAATACCAAACTCAGTTGCTTAAATTCTTTATTGGCCAAGCCTGATTGGACACACATGGAATTTGTCTTCGGTGCACAAGCTCTCAGTGTACATAAAAGATATAAGTGATAAATCACGTTCATAGTCATCATAAAAAAAACATCATGAATCATAAGATACAACACTTAGTGATGGTCATAGGAAACTAAGCAATCAACACAAATCATGCTAGGAAACTAAATAAAGCAATATACAAGCAACAAAGTCATAAGTAGAAAAGGAGATAGGAAATAGGAAAGATGAAAAAAATAATAGTAATACAGCCTTACTAGTTTGAGAGTGTTATGGGAATTATTTGTTTATAGCACAATGATGGCATGGCGGAAAAAAACTTGGTTTGTTTCACATCTAACGAAGCCTATTTAATATAAAATACTTTGTTTATATTAGCTCTCAAAGCAGCTTACTGCAATGAAATTAAAAGCAGGCCATAAGACATCGTAAAATAAAATAAAATAAACCGTTAAAAAGCCTGACGCCCTCGGTTTCTCTCCAATGCTTTCCTAGTGAGGAATCCAAGGGCGGTTCTGACCGCCTTTTTCCGCCCCCTCCCCCCCTTACGCCGGCTCGAATGACATTTCCTTTACCCAATCCCGTCTTGGTCTACGTCATCTCCGGATTGGCTGGCGATAGCGAGCTCGAGGCCCTGCTGAGAGCCAGAGCGCGAGGAGGAAGGTAAGATGGCGGCTGTTGCTGCGCTGACCAAAAAAAAAAAAAAAAGTGAGGGCGGATTTAGGGCTCCCCCACCCCCCCACCCCCAAGATGGCTCTTCCTCTCGCTCTTGCAAAACGGCTCCCGGGAAAAAGAAACAGTAGGCGTAGGGGAATCGTATATGGCCGAGGGACCATAGTTCTCCTTGAGGGGGAAAGAAAAGCGCCTTCTCGACTGGGTTGGGGAAGGCTTCGCCCCCGCGTGTCTGAATTAAGCGAAGCGCAGAGAACAGAAAGGCGGCGGCGGGGGAGGGACTTTTAATCCCTTTTAGGGTAAAAGAGGGAACATGTTTTGTATGAACTTTAAAGACGTTACTGTTGGGAGGAATCTCCGGCGTTCCGTGAGGATCCTCGCCATTATATAAAGATCTTATCTGGTATTTAGTTACAGGAGCCGCAGCTGCTTAAGCGGTTAAAAAAAATAAAAATAAAAAATAAGGGTTAATGGGGAGAAGGCGGGGGGGGGGAGAAGGGGAACAAGGTAATGCCCAGCCAGTTGAGGAACCGGGACGGGAAAAGAGGAAAAGTCGTCGCAAGAGTCTATTTACATTTCTTGCCTTTTCGGGGTTCTGGTCGGGGTGGTGTGAATTGTTTTAAGGTCCAGTGAATCCACGGATTGCCGGTAGTCTGAAATATAGAATCTGTGGTGATTCAAGATTGATCACGAGGAAAGCTTTGCTAGTCTGGAGGAAAACCGAAATAACCTTGTTGGGGGGAACAAAGGGATTTTTATACTAGCAGAAGTGACTGTCTCTCTCTCTCTCTCTCTCTCTCTCTCTCTCTCTCTCTCTCTCTCTCTCTCTCTCTCTCTCTCTTTACTTATCTCAAATCTGTACTAACATGTTCCTTACAGGCACTGGCATGAACAGAATTCGCATTCATGTTTTGCCTTCAAGTCGGGGGCAGCTCACTCCTGTGCCAAGGCCACAAGAAACCTTGTCCTGTGCCTTTGCTCACCGTCCATGCTCTCAGCCTCGTTTGGAAGGGCTCGAGTTCTGCATTAAACACATCCTTGAAGACAGGAATGCACCCTTCAAGCAGTGCAGCTATATTTCCACTAAGAATGGCAGGAGGTGCCCAAACGCAGCTCCCAAGCCGGAGAAGAAAGATGGGTATGCGTTCTATACGTTCACATTATTGCTAGAGATGAGCTGAAATTTTGTCTTCTCTCTTCCTCAGCCTTTGGAGCAGATCATAAACACTTCTTGTATCATAGGTCTAATGAAAGTAATATACTATATGCATAGAATAATTATGGAATGCCTTAAAGTTACATTCATGCAGTTCTATCATCCTCTGTCAAGACTGGATGCAAACCATTTGTATTGTGTTCACAGATTTTTTTTACAGAACATTAACTGAAAAGAGTTGCAGGTTAACATATACAGTACAAAAAGATTTCAGGTTCAATCTGGCATCTCTGAGGAAATTTGAGAAAGGATGAAGGTAGGGAATGCTCTTTAAAATCAATGCCAGTTAGGAAATATGGTACTTGATGATGAGCAATATCTATACTTCACATGAGGCAGCTTTCTTTGTTCTAAAGCAACGGTCCCAACCTTTGCTGCGGCGGGGAGGGGAAGAGTGGATGGTTCCATGCAAGCAGCAGGCGAGCATGCTTGCACAAATGGAGTTTTGCATGCTTGTGCAGCCCAGTTCAAAATGGGTCACAGTCCAGAAATTGGGGACTCTGTTCTTAAGAAACATTTTCATATTTTAGACTTCTCAAATAATTCCAGAGCATCTGTTGATTAAAAATAAGGAGTTGTCACATACCCATATACAATTTTGAGGTAGCTGGACAGTTGCACATATTTCCTCCCAAAACATCCAAAGTCAGGTTTGTCTTACAGACCTACCTCAGTGCTAATCACACAGGCTTAAAGATTGGTACAAAGTTAATAGTTAACTGATTAAAATGAATAGTATACAAAATAGCACATTTAAATAAGCTAGAGTGATTACTAAATAAATGTTTCTACCCAATTTCTGAATCATTAAACATTTAAAACTTCAGTCTTTTTCAAAGCCTTTGATTGGATTGCTGTGTAGAACTGTACAGAGATCTTTGAGAAATGCAGTGAAAGTTACAAAACTTTGAAGCCTGGTAAATGAAGAGATTAGAAATAAAAGAAAACATTAGAAAGTAATTTAAACTGACTCAGCTTTCACTCGCTGGCTACAAGAAGGAAGAAAGGAAAAATATTATCAGGATTTAAAATTCTCTTATAGCCATGTCTGTTTCCTGACATGGTCCACCTTGAAAGGTTGACAGTTGAATTGACATTCTTTAAAAAGCTCTTAGAAAAATATAAATGAAGCATTGTTTACAACACAACTATTTAGACTTAGATAAAATTTTTGCACTTGTGTGGGAACAAGCACCGAGGCGCTTCTGGGTTGAAAGGATTAACCAGTGACATCACAATTGCCTGGGTGGACACCCAGTTGGTGCTTCTTTCACATCCCTGGCAGGAGCTGGAGCAAAGGACGAGAGAGCTCACCCACCTATGGCAGCACGCAGCACTTGGGTCTTGAACCCGGGCTTGCTAACTTCCAACCCATCATCCTAACCATGAGAGCCACTGTGCTCTTAGATGAAATAATAATTAGGAAAGATACAGGAGCATTTATTTAAATTATTAGGTTACATTTATATTTTCTACAGAAATTTAAAGCAGCATATAGAGTTTTCCCCTAGTTTTGCTGACAACAACCATGTTTGGTAGGTTGGGCCAAAAAAGCCCCTCTAGAATGTGATGGTTTGTTTCATGGTTGAGGACAAAAGCAAAGCATGAACTCTGGATTATGGAACAAAGAATGATGGATGCCATTTACTTGTGCCAGTTTCACCTTTTTTCACAGCAAATTGGGATTCTTTGGGAAAAAATGGCTGTGTTTCTGAAACTTCTTTAGCATTAAATTTCAAGTCACAAGCCTTTGTTTATACATTCTCCTTTACCCTTTATCCTCCACAATCATGAGGAATAAATCAGAAGCATATATTTCCATTTTAACTAACAATTAAAACATTTCATTAAATCACAATTTGTTTGAAACTTGCTCATTTGGAAGCTTTTACTAGTCTAATCCAATGTTAGTAATAATGGAATGGGCTCTTGAGATGCAAGAACAAGAATAAGGTCCTATTTTTGCAATGCTGCTTGATAAATGTTTATGACGTGTATGTGATTCTCAGACCTTGTTGAAATCTGGTTCCCGTCAGTGCACACCTGTTTTGGCCATTGGTCAAGGAAAATGGGAATCCTAATCTGTAGTGTCTGGAAAGCCACAAACATCTCAATTTCAAGTAGCACAAGTTGAATATGAAAGTACTGTATAGTTTTCTGAGTTTGCAGCTTTCTTAGAAGAGGACTGGAGACTTCAATACATAGACCTTTAAGTATAATGTGTATTTTTTGAGAACTGGAGCATGTTAATAATCCAAACTGGAGACCTTTAGATGTATTGGGATTATGGAAGTATAGACTCAAAGGCACCCAGTCGGGGAAGACTACTATAAGAAGAGCGCATATCATTTTTGTTTTGAAGGAAGTATGTTTAGCAACTTTGAAAGCATTGTTTTATTGTTCCTTTTCTAATGTGTACCATATAATGGTTCTCTTCATTTTGGTTCCTTATTTTCCAAATGCTTGAGGGCAACATCCAAATTGCCTGCTTCAGTGTTCAATCATGATTCTACATTCCTCACACTCTTATGAGTGTTTTGTTTAAATGTGAACTACCAACTGTGCTAGTCTCATTATGAAATCCTTGCCTTTGGCCTACAGGGGAAAAGACTCCTTAAGGTTTGCTTGCTGACAATTTTTTTTTTTTTTTTAAATTTGATTTATATGCCGCCCTTCTCCGAAGACTCAGGGCGGCTTACAATGTGCTCAGCAATAGCCTTCATCCTTTTGTATATTTATACAAAGTCAGCTTATTGCCCCCACAAACTGGGTCCTCATTTCACCTACCTTAGAAAGGATGGAAGGCTGAGTCAACCTTGAGCCTTGGCGAGATTCGAACCCTGCAGTAATTGCAGGCAGCTGGTCTTAATAACTAGCTTAATAACGGTGCCTTAAACCACTGTACTACCAAGGCTCTTTAAAGGATATTAAAGAAATGCTTTAGAGCAGTAGTCCCCAACCTTACCAGCTTGGCGGCCCAGCGCAGTAGGGGAGTGAATGGGAAGTGGATGTGTGTGCACTGGTGCAAATGACGGGTGCACATGTCCTCCACTCGCATCAATGGAGCATTGCATATGAGTGATGGGCGCTTTCGCTTATGCGCAAAACACTACTCACAAGCGGCATGTACTTGTGCTCATGCGTGAAGCTCCACTCATGCAAGGAGAAGACGCTTGAGCGGAGAGTGCTTGCGCTCATGCACGAAGCTCCACTCGCTTGAATGGAGGGTGCTTGCATTTGAAGCTCCCACTCACGTGAATGGAGCTTCACACCCTCCATTCAAGTGCCCTCCGCTCACACGAGTGGAGTTTTTCATGCGAGCGCAAAGGCCCACTACTCACGAATGGAGCTTTGCGCACATGCACTTGCCTGCCACTTTTGCAAGTGGAGCTTTGCGTGCATCTACTTGTGGCTCAGCTTTGGTGACCCCTGCTTTAGAGTGAAGTGATGGCTTCCACTGAAATTCCATCAGTTCTCCTGAAAGCCTTGAGAACACATGCAGATTCAGAGTTAGGAAGTAAGATTAGCAGATAGCTGTAGCAGACACCTCTCTGCCCCCAGAGGAAAGAAAAAGTTCTTGTTACCGTCTTTAAAATATAACTTTATGGGCCTTTAAAACATTTTAAACGTTATTAATTTGTAATGTAAACTACAGGTAGTCCTTGATTTATGACCATAATGGAACCTGCCCATCATGGTCCTAAATTATGACAGCTGTAAATTGGGTAATCCACATGACTGATCCAATTTTATAACCTTTTTGTGGCAGTTGTTAAGTAAACGCTATGGTCATTAAGTGAACCAGTGGTTTGCTGTGGCCAGTTTTGCCAAAAACCTGAAATAAATGGTTTTGGCAAAAGTTATGTAAATGTGTTCATGTGACTGTGGGGGCCTTCGGCTGTCAGAACTTCAGAACTAGGTCATAAGTACCCCCAGGGTGATCCTTGTAATTTCAGATGGTCACAAGTCAAGGACTAGTAATAAATAGCCCTATATCACTACAAGTAGTCCTTGGCTTATGATCACAGTTGAGCCTAAAATGTATTATGTTAAGTGAAAATTTGTTAAGGGAGTTTTGCTTCATTTTACGACATTTCCTGCCACATTTATTAAGTGAATCACTGCAGTTGTTAACAATATGGTTGTCAAGTGAATCTGGTTTCCCCATTGACTATGCTTCTCAGAAATTTGCAAAAAAACAAATATCACATGACCCTGAACACTGCAACTGTCATAAATATGAACCAGTTGCCCAAGCATCTGAATTTTGTTCACATAATTATGGGGATGCTACAAAGGTTGCAATTGTGAAAAACAGTCATGTCACTTTTCAGTGCCATTGTAACTTTGAAAGGTCACTAAATGAACTGTTGTAAGTTGAAAACTACCTATACTATGAGAGTACAATAGTATTACTATCACAATAGTACTACACTGTAGTGTAAGAGACAGTGTACTTCAATGAAAAAATCTTTTTCTGTTAAAACAAAATGGGTGGTAGCAGGAAATCTGGTAGAGAGCTATAAATGATTTGGGAAGAACTTCGATTGATTTCATTAAGGGGAAGAAAACAGATGAGACTGAGGTAAAGGCAGTCTAGCCTAGTAGGAAAAGGAAGCAAAGGAAGTGGGACTGAGATGAGCATGTCAACAGGAGTGATTAGTGCAAAATCTCCCAAACTGAGCAACTTCCAGGTATATTCACTTTATTAATTCCTACATAACAGAATAACAGAGTTGGAAGGAACCTCGGAAGTCTTCTAGTGGGCCTTTCTTTAAACAATATGGAAGTGTTTCTTTGTTAGCTATTTTGGAAATTACAATGCATAACTTGCTGTTTTGCCTTTCTACCTAGTGTGTCATTCTGTGCTGAACATGCTCGCAGAAACGTGTTGGCCTTACAGGCTCAAATGAAGAAGTCTAAACCTAGCCCTGTGAGAGAGTCTCTTGTCTGTCAGCTGAGTTCCTATGCAAAGACGGAGCAGGGCTCTCAAACTGCAGAAAATAACCGTAGTGAGGGCAGCAGGATATTGGGTAAGTAGAAGAGATGATAGTTATCTTGGACATTTTTTATTCTTTTAAAATTAGATGCATATTAGCTTGATCATATGGCTTGATCATATTCTAACAAACATCTTTCAATATGTAGTTTAAAACAAAGCAACCCAGAAAAGATGGAAGCAGATAGTGTTCAGTCTCACCCAGTACCAGATTAAATTTTTTTAATTACATGCATTTATGTTTCCCTTTACTGTTTTTTAATAATAGGTTCAGCTTAAATATCTTGAGAAGTCACAAATTTATATTTTAGCAAAGGGCATTGACTCTGCATTCAGAAGTCGTAAAGCATAAATATTTTGTTGTTTTGGTTACATTATTTAATTTAGGAATAGTTCTAGAGGGGAGTTACATTTAACATAATATGTTTACTGATGAATCCTATAAATCATATGGACCATTTGCAGAATAATCCAAACACTTAGAAAATATATTTTTCTGAGTAAGCTGTAAAATATAAGAATATCCTGTATCAGGATGGCATCCTGTGCCTTTGGTTTGTTTTTACAGAGATCTCAGCCTTAATTTGAAAGCTCTGCAAGTAGACAACTCAGTTTTCTAAAAAGAATTTGCTTTCACTTCCCTGTAGGTAGTTGGATGAAGAATGTAAGAAATTTAAAATATTAAGTTGATAATGGATGCAGCATATATTAATTGGTAGATAGTTAAAATTAGATGTGGAGATGATTTGAATTTGTGAACTGTATGGTTTATACTTTAAAAAACCTCAACAATATGAGAATCTCTTCCTTCTGCCAAATAAGATGACCAAATAAATATGTTGATTATGGTGCTAGGTTTGTTTCCTTACCCAAATCAAGGTTATATTATGGATGTATTGGTCTGACATTTAGGTAAATAAAAAGGTGAGATTTTCCGATTATGCTCTAGTGATTAGTTTTAATGCTGTGTTTATGATTAAGTGAGTATTTTATGGATATCCTACTGTTCTGATTGATGGACATGCTTATATCAGCTTATAAAAGTACATGTTCATATGAGATTTTTATTTTGGTAGCTCTGTTTTAGTTTTATATTGATGACATTACACTAATTTTACTAAAGAATGTAGACTGTCAACATATTTTTCTTCTCTTTTGTTTTTCCAGATGAAGACAGCTGGAGTGAGGGAGACCAGGAGCCTCTTACTGTGGATCAGACATGGAGAGGTGATCCTGATAGTGAAGCAGATAGCATTGATAGTGACCAAGAGGATCCTTTAAAGTAAGTCTCTTGAGTAAGGTTGTGTGAATTACTGCTGCAGAGTTGTGCAGTAGAGCTAGTTCATTTAAAAAAAAAAATTGAACATTACTGATATGAGCTTTCAAAGACAAAGTTCTTGCTTTAACATAATCCTTCCTCCTCCAGAACAATTTGGGTCATTCTTCCCAGCATCAATTTTGACTAGTTCTCTTTAAGAGCACCAGAATAGTTGATGATGGGGTATATAAGTGGGAAGCTTCAAATGTTCCTAAACTACAAAGTGCAGTATCCCCTCTCATTGGACCTACTGACTGATGGTTGAAAGTTGTGGTTAGTGGCATGCAGAGGACTTAAGTTTCATCAGTCCTACTCTGTCCACAAAACCCAAGTCCAATCTGTATTCATAAATACATGTTTTGAATATTTTGACCGTTATGAATGAAAGCAAATTAATGTTGATCATTAATCTACAGCTGATGTTTTGTTTGGCCTGCCCTTTTTTTCTGAGGCACGAAAAGTATATTAGTCCATAACGTCTTCATTTATAACTTTATTTGTAGCCCTATAAAGTTTCAAATATTTCTATGTAACTTGTGTAGTTATTCCACATGTGTAATTTGCCATATGTTCTGGTGTGCGATTAAGCAGAAACTGGGTAATGTATCAACCACATTTTATACTAACTGAAAATTATAAACAATTGTTGAGAGAAGGCCTTGTAGAATGCATTTTTGAAAGTTGTCATCTCATATTTTCTCATCCTTTAAAGTGTACAAAAATATTTCAGATCATTACTTGTATTTAGGACAGTACTGTAAGCTGTAGATGTGTAGCTCCTAAGCTCTTGAGGGTTACTCCAGGAGATATTGTGTTGAACTTCCTCAAGTTAGCATTTTGGTTTCAAAATGTTTTGCATTAAATATTCCCTACTGAAGGTCACAGGTCTTGCTGATTGATTTCTTTGCTTTTAAATAGCTTACTTTTGTTACCTGACACTGCTTTAGGTGATTCTCCATGTTAATGATTAGAGAGGATGAGTTGTGATTGGATCCTGTTTGTGCAGACATGCTGGTGTGTATACGGCTGAGGAGGTGGCACTGATCATGCGAGAAAAACTGATCCGGCTACAGTCTCTGTATATTGATCAGTTCAAACGGCTTCAGCACCTTCTGAAAGAGAAGAAGCGCCGGTATTTGCACAGCCGGAAGGTGGAACATGAAGCCATAGGTAAATGGCTACAACTCTGACCATAAGCTGAAGACATCACAAAATTTGGTGTGAAATTCATTAGAGCAGCTATCAGAAGCAGTTTATCAAGAGAGCTTGGGGACTACTTTTTTTGTAGATATATCTTGATTTTTTTTTTGCCTGTTAATATTTACTTGAAGTGGTACTTATTAAGGTAATGTTCAGATTAATTAGAAATATTCAGCATTTGAGCACCATCTGTTCCTAAAAATAGAACTGCATTGTAGCCATGAGTGAAAGAGAGCTTCATATACCATTTGTCTGAATTCAGAGATCTGTTGTAATCATTAAGAAAATATTTGGCTCCTATAACTAATAAAATCTTCATTATTTCATGAATTTCATGAAGAGAAAGTGTTTGCGTAAATATCACCAGTCAGTTATCCTATGAGACTAGCTAAGTAAACATTTCTTAATTGTTTCAAAATTTATTTTAATTAGTTCTAACAAAGTGCTTTTATATATATTAACAGAGTAGTTTTTGAAATATGTGTTCTGAAAACATCACCCCAAAAGTCTTCCATGACAACACTGCTGGAAGATGGTGCTTTCTCTAGATTGCACCTTGATTCTTTTTTACTTACCTTTTAAAAATCTTGTGAAGTGCTACATTTATTCTCAGAGTAGTAGAACCTTACAGACATCATAGTTTTACAGAACAGGGATGGGCAGTATTTCAAGGGTTGAGGGATGCAAGACAGCCTTCCAATCCGACCAATTCTCAACCTTAAAATTCTTCCAAAACGGGCTAGCATTAGATCCCAAAGGAACTATTTTAGGCCTTAAGATTGCGGGGGGTGGGGGTGGGGAGAGAGTGTAATGGAAATAGGAAACCTAACATTGGAAATCACACTATTGAAATAACAATACAATGCGGAGTGAAAGGAAGCTTCAGGTTGCTCATCCCTGCGGTAGAATTATGGTGATCATTTTGTATTTCTCCTCTGAAGCAACTATCAAATCTGTAAGAATTGGGCTAAAGCAGTTTCTTTCCCAAAGCAGAATGAGTAAACTCCCAGAAGAACTCTTTTGATCTGTAGTAGAAGGGTATAATACTTTAATTCTACATTGAGGATGCGTTATTAATGTCTTCCAGGTAGCAGTCTCCTGACAGGTCCAGAGGGTCTTCTGTCTAAAGAACGTGAAAACTTGAAGCAGTTGAAATACTTGAGGCGTTACCGACAACGCTATGGTGTGGAGGCTCTCTTACATCGGCAGCTGAAGGAACGCAGAATGCTGGCTACAGAGGGTGCTGGCCAGCAGGTAGTTGAGACTTATTTGCTTCTCTGTTTGGTCCAGGGGTGATGGAAATTGTGTGCCTGATTATTTTATGAAAGCAAAGCATAAAAATGGAAGTAACTCTTAATTTCCAGATATGTGCAAGCTCTGCCACGTGCAGAATTCAAAACCAAATGTTTTCAAGGGAATATCAATTTGGGGAAAGTAAAACTCCTTCACGATGAGGCACTAAAACACAGGAGGAGTTGATGTGTATATTTCAGAGGCTGATGTGTGACTGAAAGAATTCATTTTAAAACCGTGGCTTCTCTAAAATATTATCGTGTGTTTGGTTTGTACCTTCCAGGCACATACTACCCGTTCTAGCCAGAGGTGTTTGGCCTTTGTAGATGATGTTCGATGTTCCAACCAGTCTCTCCCAATGACAAGACATTGCCTTATTCGTATCCTCTTTTTCACTGGTGTTAGTATTAATACTTCTCACAAATAGACCAATTTAACACATTTGAATTTTTTGAAATTAATATCTATTTTTTTAACAAAATCTTTAATCTTAAAAATAAAACATTAAGAAAATTAAGTACAAATTAAAAGTACAAATATCTTAAAATAGTATCAATTCTGATCACAGAATCTCTGCCATAGTAGCACATATTGCTGCATCCTTTGATTAGTAGAAAATATCATATTTTCCAAAACAGATTACACATTTCTGACAACCATTCCTTTGATATCTGGAATATTTCTTAATATTCTTTTTGCCACCATCCAGGTTTGATATAAACTCAATTCCTGATAAACAGTCGAACTCCAAAGCTTTGATATGTGATTCAACATCTTTGGTACTGGATGGGCTTATTGCCCCAGAGAGACCCACTGCATAACCTGGGGATCCTGCTAGACTCTCGGTTCCTGCTCAAGGAGCAGGGGACAGTCATGGCTAGGAGACACTTTGTACATTTTTTTCATTTTCATTTTTATTTGATTTATATACCGCCCTACTCCCGAAGGACTCAGGGCGGTGAACAGCCACAAGATAAAACACATAAATACAAAATTTAAAAGCAAAGTAAAACCGAATTAAACAATTTGGCCCAAGACAGATTTAAAACACCCCAATAATTTAAAACAGATTAAAATTTACATTTTAAAAAGGGGAAAAAGGGAAAAGATTAGGCCAGGCCAGCCTGATGGAATAAAAAGTTTTGTGTTGTGCACCATCTGTGCCCCTTCCTGGACCATGAGGCTGCATTATCATTCATGCCCTGGTTACCTCCAGAATGGATCATTGCAACGTGCTGTACATGGGTCTGGTCTTGGAAAGCATCCAGGAACTTCACCTGGTGCAGAATGTGGCTGTGTGGACAGTTATTTATTAATTAATAAAATTTATGTAGCCGACCATCTCACAAGAAGTGACTTACAACGTCTTACTGTGTATTACTGTGATTGATTTAAAGCTATCATCCCAGCTTCCACCAAACTCTTCATTAAAATGATTTTCCATCAAAGGTTTTTTTCCCCCTAAAGTGTAAGATATTCATGAGTATTATCAAAACTCAATTTCTGTCTCAATATGGCCCAAAGATTTCCCACCTGCTTTTCTTGGCCCTGAATCAAGGCTGGTGGCTTGCTGTAGCCTCTGGTTTCAAGCAGGAGCCCAAAGAAGTGACTTCCTATGGTCTGTTGGCTGTTCCATAGCTTCAGAATTAAACTGGAACAGTCAATTCAGTTGGAAGCAACAATAAAACTTCACAAAATTGCAGTAAAGCCACAGCCTGAAATACAACCAAATTGTTTGGATTACTTCAGCCCCATGTGTGAATGTATATGAAAAAAGGCTCTTCTAAAAGGCTTAATGTTAACTTTTAGGCCAGCAAAAATTAATATTTAGAATTCACTATGCTATGGTATTTATTAGTTGGAAGCTTGTGGTCTGAGCTAAATTCTGTTGTAAATTTAATTTTTTTGCAGGAAATTACATTTTCAGTTACGTATAAATGTTGCTACTAAAAATTCAACGTTTGTGTAGTTTAGATACTTATTTTTATTTTGAAGTTAGAGAACAATCAGTCCACTAGTATAGATCAATACCCCAGTTCTCAATCAAAAGCTGATTTTTATTATTGGTTAACAGATTATGCTAATGTATACAGAGCTCATATTTAACTCCAATATCTTCTAACACATACAAGATTATCCAAGGAAAAAAGTAATAAAATTACCCTTTATTTCTCTAGTTTACATACTGTACGTTTCCAAGGTCAGATGACTTGCTTAAAGGTCTACTTTTTATACTGCATTGCAAATTTTGCCAAATTTCCTTGACTCCATCGTCAGATATTTGCCAGGACACCAATCAACTCCTATTTAAATTGTGCCAAGGGTCAGAAGAAGCACCCTGTAGCAAACCAGTGCCTGTAAACCTTTCTGAAAATCCCTGCTGCCCACTCCATCTACAGCTACCACCTCAGATGTATATTCCTGAACAGGTACTGTGTGTTCCTGAGGAACTGGAAACCACTTCCACGGATCTCTACTTGAGTGCAGCTGAACTCTGCCCCACGGAGAGTTTGCCACTGGAGTTCAGTGATGTAAGTATCTTATGAGGCATTGCAGAAGACTCCATGATCTTTGAGCTGGATCAAAAGATATAGGGAAAATGCAAATACAGTATGTCAAGTTTCCAAAAGATGCCCTAATTAATTCATGAGCTGAATTCACTTCAGTTCTCCCTCCCTCCTGCTCATGGCAACTTGAAAGCTTTGCAAGTTGACACAGTACTTATATCAAACTTTATGATGTAAGAGAGACTGAAAGCAAAAGAGAGGCAAACAATTAAGAACAGTAAGATAATCAGTTACAGAATGAAATAGTCATTTTTCTATTCATCCAATGTGTAAAACAGCAACAGAAGACGACTTATGCTCTCAGGGTGTGTAACATGGCTTTTCTGAATATATGGTTCAGTTCTTAATAATTTCCCATAGGCAGTGAAAGTTAAGTGTTTCTAATGCTACACGTACAACAGTGGGTAGGCCACTTACTATCATATTTCCTATCCCCTTTATAATTCTTTAAAATGAAATTATTTGATTTATAATGGTATTCAATTGGTGAGGGTTGGAGAGTTTGCACTCGATATTTTGGAATGTCTTTGAAAAATAAGATTGTTAAAATTTGTATTTTGGAATTCTTAAAACCTTTTTCTACTCTGTCCACAAAGAGTACATTTTTATTATAGATAGTCCTCGACTTATGACAAGAATTGAGCCCAAAATTTATGTTGCTAAGTGAGAGAGTTGGGTGAATTTTGCCTCATTTTATGACCTTTTATGTTAAGTGAATCATTGTAGTTATTAAGTTAGTACATAATTGTTACGTAAATCTGGTTTCCCATTGACTTTGCCAGAAAGTAGTAAAGTGATCACATGACCCTGGGACAGTGCAACTGTCATAAGTACATGCCAGTTGCCTAGCATCTGAATTTTGATCATATGACCATGGGGATGGTGCAACAGTCATAAGTGTTAAAGCCAGTCATAAGTCACTTTTCAGTGCTGTTGTAACTTTGAATTGTTGCTAAACAAATGGTTGTAAGTTGAGGACTATTCTAAATGAAATGAAGCTTAGTCAGACTGCCAAAAGTTATTTTTTTCATTCTTTTTAATTAAAAAGGGGGGGGCTGATTTTTATGCTTTCCTATGGTGTATTTACACACAAAAGTTGGTTGGGAGGGCCGGCTCTGTGTTCCCCCAACCCCAAATGGGCTTCTTTGTTGTTCTCTGATAGGATTTGGATGTTGTTGGAGATGGTATGCAGTGTCCCCCTTCTCCTCTGCTTGCTGATGCTTCTGCTGCCCTTGACAACCAACTGAGCAAAAATGTGGCTGAAGCTCCCATAATTGTGTGCTCAGATGAAGAATCTGTTCGACAAGGACTTCCAACACAGGCAGGAAGGGGAAGTTTTCCCAGAGAAATCACACTTCTTGCATCGGAACCTCCACAAGAGCCATCAGCGCAGGTACTGTGCTAGGTTTGGAGGATTTCCTCTAGTGGGGCTTCTTTTGTTTTAGGGGTAGCTAGTTGCCAAGTGTTACTGTTAGAACAGCCTATTCTATAAAGGCCTCCTTGAAAAGAGTCAGCCAGACTTTTCATATACACAGGCGGACCATAAAGAAAATGAGGAGCCAGTTTTATTTGTCAAAGGGATTAGCCATCTGCTCACTGCATGGATTGGGGGAAAGTTTGAGGAAAGGATCATTATCTCCCCCTTCTCTTCCCCCCCCCAAACCCCCCCCCCAGCACAGCTGGTCGGTAGTAGTATTGGGAGGGTTAAGAACTGGCAGGTGGTGGAAGCCTTTGAATTGCTAGAGTTTCAGTTGGTAAACATTCAAGCAATTTCTCTTGAAATGTCTTCTCAGCTGCTTTATTTGTTGACTTGCTTAGAATATAGACAAATTTTGCATACAGACTGTGTATCTGAATCCTCCTTATTTTCATAACATCCAGAAAGAAAAAACAGCTTATTGATATCTGGTTGAATTATTTTTTTAATTAGCTAATGTATTAATATGATTGCAATTTGTATTAGTTATAAAAATTACAGGATCAATTATCTATCTCTATTAGAATACGCAGCATCTTGTGACAAGTGGATCAAGGTTGGAGGACAATAAGAAAGACGAACCTGCAACCAATGGGAATTCAGAACCAGCCGCTATCAACTGAGATGGAAAAAAACCTGTCTCCTGTCCGATAAAGCATCTGCTGCTGCTCTTGGACTCTTTTTGGCTTCCATTGTTTTGCCAGCTCTCTATTAAATCTTGCCCAGATTTAATGTCTATCTGGAAAACCATGTGAGAGGCAGCTTTAGTATGTTTGACTGACTTCTTTCAGATCTCATTTCAGGGAATGCCTTTTGGTTTCCGGTATAAGTGGAGAGAAAAACAGGAAATCTTAATGTTCAATTAATACAAAAAGCAAAAGCCTCTGCTTTATTCATAGTCATAGGCCCTGATAAGAGGAAATGGCTTAGAGTATTTTCCATAGTTGAATTATTGGGAGTGTATTTGAAGTCACAGGCTGAGCCATGCTAAAAGCAGAGCTTTTTATTATCTGTACTGTACACTAGCCTGTTGATGTATAATGTGCACATAGCTGGATTTTTTTTCTTTTCCTTTAGCACTGAAGCCCATATAAGCAATTTTCCACTTCTACATTATAATGTGTATAAATCCCTTGTAGTATAAAAATAAAAATACTGGATACATTTTATAGCTTGCTCTTCTAATCGTGTGAATGTAATTAGTTCCTTTGCCAAACTCTCTAGAGAGAAGAAATTGCAGAGCCAATTAAAAAATGATTATTTGGCCCCCTGAGTAGAAACAGGAACAAGAAAGCAAACAGAATACTGTGTATCTTGCATTGGAACCCAAGGACTCAAAGGCAGATGAATATAATTTCCTTGTTCACTTTCGATGCAAACTTTGAAAACATGTCAAATTTTACCAATGTTACTTACATCTCCATTTTGTTATATCCAATATAGGGCAACATTTAGCTTGTGATGAAGGGCACTGATGGAGAATCAACAGAGTTCCCTCAAAGTGTTGGTTCTGTGCCTTCATATCCCAAAGCTTACATTTGTTCCTCTGCCTTCAAATAGAAGCCAATGTGACAAAAAACTAAAAAAATCTCGGGTTTTTTTTCCTGAATGAATACTGTGCAAAATGGCTCAATGTTTTGATTCCAATTCAAAATGGTTGCGTCTATAGGTAGTTCTCAACTTATAACCATAACTGAGATGGGAATCCATTGCTAAGCGATGCAGTTGCAAAACAGAATGTCACACGCCTGCATCACTTAGCAATGGCAATCCCGGTAGTACACAATACTGTCATTAACCAAATTCAGCCAGTTGTTAGCTGATGACCACTCACTCCAAGCCATTGTAGGCTTGGTCCCTCCTCTCCTAGTCATGAGCCTCAGTAACTCCCAACTGCCTATTCCTTCCCATCTGCCCATTTGGCTGCCATGTACACTACCATGCAGGATGATAAACAACCCCAGAATCACAGATTCCGGGGCTTCTTGGCATGCCACCACTCTGGGGCTGCAGGAAGCCCCTGAGTTGCAGCACGAAGCCACAGCAGCCATCCTTGGAAACCTCCACTGGCCCAGCAGTTCTGCTCAAAAGTTGTGCCAAAGCTCTGAGGCTGCAAAAAGCCCTCCAAATCGTACTTGCAGCATGAAGCCCTTCATAGCATGAAACTCAGCCCCAGCCTGGCCCAAAAGCACAGTGCAAAGCTGTAGTCAGTGTTCGGCCTGGCTGCTCACAAGATAGCTGCTGGTCACATGAAGCCATCTAGAGAGAACATAGAATAGAATAGAATAGAATAGAATAGAATAGAATAGAATAGAATAGGAATACGATTTCCTCTGCAAGCTATGGTTAAATGAACTATAACAGCCTAGGATATGAGATAGGTCATTAATCTCATAAGAAGGTCTCCATTCTCTCATGTGTTTTCACAAAGCTTTAAAGAGATGTATAAATACCAAGGGATTCAGAAAGGCAAAATTAAGGATCTGCTAAGCTAGGCACACAAGATTTCATAGAGGCCGTAATTCAAAAGAGGTATGACAGTTCACCAGCAGGAGAGAGAGAGACAGTAGAACAGGGGTGTCAAAATTGCGGCATCACATGACGTATTGCGACTGTTTCCCCTTCGCTAAACCGGGCATGGGCATGGCCAGCGTGTGACGCATCCGGCCCGCAGGCCACGAGTTTGACAGCCCTGCAGTAGAACAGTGTTTCTCGCTCTTGGGAATTCCGGGAGCTGAAGCCCACACATCTTAAAATTGTCAAGGTTGAGAAACACCGCAATAGAGCCTGTAAAGTTCACTGCATCTTATCCAATAGCTGCCTTAGGTAGATAACACATTATGCAATAGCAAACATAGAAGTAGCAGGGTTATTAAAAAGTATATTATTGGAGCTGTGGAAGGTATGCAGAGAGATCTAGTTCTGAGATCATGATGTTGGTACCGGATTGTTGCTGACCTTATGGAAGCTTTGAATAGCAAAAGCAACTGAATGAAAATTTGTTCAGTGACCGAAGTTACGATGCCAAAAAAAGTGATTTATGACCATTTTTCAAACTTACAACCGTTGCATCGTTCCCCATAGTCACGTAATCAAAATTCAGATGCTTGGCAACTGGCATGTATTTGTGACAGTTACAGTGCGCCAAGGTCATGTGATCATTTTTTGCAACCCTCGACAAGCAAAGTCAATGGGGAAAGCCAGATTCACTTAACAAGCATGTTATTAACTGCATTGATTCACTTAAAAACGGTGGCAAGAAAGGTTGTAAAATGGGGCAAAATTCACGTAATTGTATTGCTTAGTAACAGAAATATGTTGAGCTCAATTGTAGTCATCAATTAAGAACTATCTGTATGACAAAGTCTCCCATCAGTTGGAAGTCAAGGCTAGAAGCACCTTAAGAATTTTGGGGAAGTACAGAACAGGTCCATTCTTACTATCCTGGGCTAGGCAGCATTCAGCTTTTCTCTCCTCATATAGTCAGTCATTCTGCTTTTGCTAGCTTTGCCTTTAAAGTGAATAATCAGGAGTGCAAGATTGCACCCACTTTTATAGGTAGGCCTAACAAGAGTTCAATTTGTAGGAATAGCTTGACAGTATTGGCATTTAATGAAAGCTTCAATGTGTTGACTGCCATCTAGTGGTCATCCGGATTTTTGCATCCCAGGTAGGACATTCTCATAAAGATTCAACCTGTTACTTACCTGCACTTTTAACCCTCAGTGGGAACAAGCTGTAGTCCCACCTCCTTAAAAAAAGATAGATATAATCACAGCCTGAAAAGTAATCATGAGATCTTGCTGCAAAAGGTCTTTTATGAGAACAAGTCAGAGCTGGTCATGGTTTATGATACAATATATTGAACTAGGATAGATACATTTGCAAAGTCATGTTAAACCCAAGTTAGCCTTAGCATGTTGTGTGAACACCAGCCATAACTCCCAGAAAAAGTTGCAAGCCTACATGGAAAAGACCCATGTGGGCTCTAGAATCTCGGCACTTTTGTTTTAAATCTTGCACGTGTTCATCCTAAAGCTTGGTACTTACCTGGCTTATTACCATATTAACAGTGTGGCAGGTCAATAATGAAAAGATTGGTGGCTTAAGAAATTAAGAAATCTCCAGAGAAGCCACCTCCATGGGAGGGAAAAACAGGAGCTCCAGGATGAGCTTTAACAACAGCAGCAACATGACAAACTAACAAAGCACCTCAGCTCCTTGCTCTTCCCTTCCAACGTGTCAAGACTCTCACAGCAATCCCAACGCAGCTGTGGCTGCTACTACCGCCATCGTGGAGCTACTGGCACTTTACTAGGCCCGGAGCAGCCGGGGGAAGCTGTGATACTGGCGCTGCCGCTAAACGGGAGAGAAACATCTGGCGCCAAGTAAGCTTGGACCAGGCACCCATTGGCTGTCGCGGGTCAGCATGCAGGGAGGAGTCCCGCCGTTTTAAAGCCATGACATCACTTTCTTCAGAAGCGGCCTTTGGAAGCGAGGAAGCGGGGAGATCGCCGCGGTGGCTGCAGGAAATGCGGCGAGGCGCCTGCGGAGCGACCTCCGCTGTTTCGGTGGCACTAAGCCCCGTTTGCCACGAGTAACATCGCGGGGTGAGTTGCGAAGGGAGAGGCGCCCGCTCCCTTCGCTGCTCTGCGGCTCTTTTCCGGAGCATCCCCTCCAACCGGAGGTGGGTGGGGGTGTCACTCCTGCAGGCCGATTGCGTCGCCGGGGGACGGGGCGGGACGCGATGTTCGCCCGCTGCGCCAGGTCATCACTGTCTCGTGTTTGAGGGGCCGCCCCCGAGCACCGAAGCCGCACTTGTCCTTGGGGCTCCGATTGAGTTGCACCGCAGGGGCTTAGAGCGGCCGAAGCCGGAGTGGGGTTTTTTGGGGGGGAGCCTGATGAATTTGAAGTGAAGGAAATGCAGTCTGCCCCCCCCCCCAGGCCGAGTTCTCCTTACGAATTACGCTTTAGTAGGGTCAGGGTAGATGGGCTGTAGGAAGCCAGTCAGCGGAGTTATTTTAGCAAACCACGGGTGTATAGTTGGAGGACGAACACTGATGCAGCAGAACCTGTGCATTCATACGCGTGTCCGTGGTTGACTCCGTCCATTTGGATTCGCGAGATGTACTGAGCAGTAAACTCACAGGCTGGGTGCGCACGCTACGCAAAACTAACACGTGGTAGCTGCAGTTCAGTGGATCGTGCGAATGGTCTGTGGAGATTCTCAGTCCTCCAGGTCATGGTTGTCCCAAAAGCGCTTTTTCAGGAAGCAATTGGACTTTCTTGGTGTGTTTTTTTTTTCTTTGAAGACCTTTCGCTTCTCATCCAAGAAGCTTCTTCAGCTCTGACAGGACGGTGGAGAATGGAAGGATTTACATTCCTTGCAGACAGCTGGTCACATGCATCCTTTTAGCGGGTGGTTGAAACACTTGGGAGGTTTATCTGTGTCCTCAGGATCACCTGAGTAGCGCTCCCGGTTCCTGTAAATCTGCAATTTTTCCTCTGGAAATCCATTCCTACTCCCAACAACTCCATTCCACGGGTGTTCATCCCAAATTGTATAGCTAAAAGCCCCGCGAATGCACTTTCTGTACGTTTAAGAAATGGAGCTCTCTCTAGAAAGTCGTTTGCGCATCACCTTAGAAAGCAGTCCCTTCTGGATGGGTTTGTTTTCATCGCGTGGCATTCAAGCCACGATGTTAAACCGTGGCTGGTGGATGAGCAACAGTTGGCTGCGTTCACCCACGGCGCTGAGATTTTTAAGTGGAGGGCTTTGGCTTTAGTGATGATCCCAGCGGTGGAGTTCAGAGAGACTCGATTCCGTCGAGGCGGCGTATAAAACAGACGAGCAGCTGGATGGGACTGCCTTGCTTTTAGAAAGATCCTCTTCCGACGAGCTGTATTAGGGCTGCTGTTCATTTTAGACGCCGTTTGAGTTTTATGTTAGATGACGTTTTAATGGATTACCGTTTTTAATGAACATTATAGGCTTTTTAAACATTATCTCTGAGCCGACCGAGTCTTGGATTAAGGGAGGCTATTTGACTGCGATAAACAAAATGTGAAGGTTATTTATTCCATGAGTATTTTTTACGAGCAATTCTTCTATTTCGACTTCTTCCTTCCCGCCATTTTTATGCCGGGCTTCCTTAATCTCCGGAGCCAGTGGGTGGATTCCCCCCCCCACCCCCGTGGCAATGCAACTGCTTCCCTTTGAAGCCCCGCGGACGCCCCCCCCCCTTCCTCTCTCATCTGCCCCGCGCTGAGGAAAGGGTTCGAAATCCTCCTAAAGTTAAGCCTAATCCTTTCCGCGGGTGCCGCGCTGCTCCCGGTGATCTTCGGAAGGTCGGTGGGTTTCCGTTTTGGTAAACGCGCCGAGGGTGCAGCGATAAGCAAGCACGCACTGCGGGTGTGGGAGTGAAGAAACAAAATCGGTTTGGACTTACTGAAACTTTTGAGTAAATTAAATCTACTAATAGTCGTTTGCATTCCAGCGCAGCCGCTTGTTTGCCTTTTCTGGGGTCTGGTATCCGCCCCGCTGCCGCCTCTAATGCTGAAATGATCCTAAACATAAGGATCAGAATGCTTTCCATTTCCCGATCTCCTGAAATTGGCTCTCCGGGCTATGATCGACATCATTTTCTTGTGCTGAAAGGCCCTCTGATAGGTAGCAGGGTCTCTGCTCTTTGAAGAAAATCAGGGCAATGGGTGCCTTTACATAGCATGCTCAGCCCTAAATCACAATAGCTGGATCTGCACAAGTTAAGCTAAAACAAAACGAACCACACTGGATGCACCCGCACAGCACACTAGGCCAAACTGCCAGTTGATGGGTGGCTGTATGCAGTGAATGAACTCAGCCAGAGTGTTAGGCTCAGAATGTTATAAAAAAAATGCACCAGGGAACTGACTTAATGAAACCATTATCCTCCACTTATGGCCACAATTGAGCCCAAAATTTATGTTGCTAAGTGAAAAAATCGGTAAAGTGAGTTTTGCCCCATGTTAAGACTTTTCTTGCCACATTTGTTAAGTGAATCACTGCAGTTGTTATATTAATAACCCAAGTTGTTAAGTGAATCTGGTTTCTCCATTGACTTCACTTGTCCGAAGTTGGCAAAAGGAGATCGCATGACTCTGGGACACTACAAGGTCGGCAGTTCTGCGGTTCGAATCCCTAGTATAGGTCTCCTGCATGAGCAGGGGGTTGGACTAGATGACCTCCAAGGTCCCTTCCAACTCTGTTATTGTTATTGTTATAAATATGAGTCAGTTGTCCAGCATCCAAATGTAACTCACGTGACCATGGCGGTGCTGCAATGGTCATAAGTGTGAAAAACAGTCATAAGTCGCTTTTTTCAGTGCCGTTATAACTTCGAATGGTCACTAAACGAACTGTTGTAAGTCGAGGACTACCTGTATTCAGTTAACTACAGGTAGCATTTTGAACAAAACCAGTAAGTTATAGCATGTTTTGTTACCTCATCCAGGGGTGAAATCCAGCAGGTTCTGGAGAACTGGTAGTGGAATTTTTGAGCAGTTCGGAGAACCGGTAGCGGAAATTTTGAGTAGTTCAGAGAACTGGCAAATACCACCTCTGGCTGGCCCCAGAGTGGGGTGGGAATGGAGATTTTGCAATATCCTTCCCCCAGGAGTGATGAGGGAATGGGGATTTTGCAGTATCCTTCCCCTGGAGTGGAGTGGGAATGGAGATTTTGCAGAATCCTTCCCCAGCCACGCCCACCAAGCCACACCCACAGAACCAGTAGTAAAAAAAATTGGATTTCACCACTGACTTCATCCTTTGCTTACCCTGTTGTGAACCCAGCCAGTGAATTCTATCAAACTTGTCAAGATCTGTCCACTTGCCTCGGTTTTTCCATATGCAAAATGCCTATAATGTGTGTGTGTGTGTGTGTGTGTGTGAGAGAGAGAGATTGTACATGCCTAGCTTCTTGTTTTATAGAGATGAAGTTTGAAAGGTTTGTATGCACAGATTCTCTCTTTTGATAGCTGTAAGATGTACAGGTAGTCCTTGAGTTACAACAGTTCATTTAGTGACTATTCAAAGTTACAACAGCACTGAAAAAAGTGACTTACGACCGTTTTCCCACTTACGACTGCTGCAGCCTCCCCATGGCCATATGATCAAAATTCAGATGCTTGGCAAGTGGTTCATATTTATGACAGTTGCAGTGTCCTAGGATCACGTGGTTATCTTTTGCGACCTTCTGACAAGCAAAGTCAATGTGGAAGTCAGATTTACTTAACAACCATGTTACCAACTTAACAAATGCAATGATTCACTTAACAACTGTGGAAAGAAAAGTCGTAAAATCGGGAAAACTCACTTAAAAAATGTTTAATTTAGCAACATAATTTTTGGGCTTAGTTATGGTCGTAACTTGACTATTTGTGGTCCAGAAGTTTTTTTCTTTGAGCAGTTGATAAGGATAAAGGAAACTGTGGGGTAGGGAGGAAATATTGTATGTAAAGCATATCCATGTCTTCCTCCAATCCTCTATGATAAGTTTTTGGAAAGGGCTATGATATGAGGTTTTATTTTTGTAAAACAGTTTATGTCCCTCTGTGCTTCACATAAAACTATTACAGATTGTTTGCATTTCTCTGTGTATCTTGTATTTATTTTATGAATCTGATAGATCAGAGATCTCACAATGCTACTGGAAAATTTATGCTGTGATCTGCCAATTTGAAAAGTGCTCCCCAGTTTGCTTTTGCAGCCAGGGTTATCCATTGGGGATTTTATTCCAGCTCACTAATTAGTCATTTCAGTTGGACTTTGGTTTTGCTACTCAGACCATGAGTTGTGAATAAATTGTGAATTGTAATGATATGTGTAATGACATGGGAAGATGTGTAATGACCTGGGGAAATGGGGAAGAGCCACAGCTAGGGCACAAAAGGAAGCTTAGCCCTCCAAAGAAACATGGGCATGGCAAAATGGTCTCAAAAAGCATCCTCCCTAGTGTCTTCAGCTGTAAAGGTGATGGGAGAGAAATGCATGTTTGGGTTTGCAAGATTGATGTCAGCCTAGCGAGGTAGTCCAGGTGGGAAGTCTGACCAGATGGACTAATTCTACTTTATCGTAAGGATACATTAACAGAATCTTGCAAGTCTGAAAGTATATCTCTTCCCCCACTTTATAACCGAAGAAACTAGGGAGGGTCCCACCTGAGCTGTTTGTCCAGTCCACATTCTGATGTTTCTCCTATTGTTCCCCTAGCTTTCTCTTCCCCATCTGCCAAGGTCATTCTCACATACCTTTTTAATTTTGAAGGGCTGAAATATGACAGAACTTGTTTTTGTAATCTGGTTGCAAGTCTATATATCCCATTTCACTCACTTCTTTATTTGTTGCATAAGTTTTCATAGAAGAAGAAGAGTAAATAGTAGGCTTCCAAGCTGAGAATGTGAATGGTTGTTGTATCTTCCCCATCAATGCAAAGGTATCAGTCATGATTCTTTTCAAATTGAACATCTAGCATCCATGGGAGTGACCTTTTGGGGCATGCACCCTTTCAGCCTTGTCTTGCCTCACCTGCTTCTTCAAGAGTCAATAGCTGAGCTCAGTTTTTAGCTGGGTTGCTGGAACAGAAGAAGGCTGCCCTGTAGTAAGGCAGCGGCCATTTTGTGGGTGGGAATCAGATTTGCTGGAGACTAAGGGGGAGAGTTGCCAATCATATTGTCTTTTCTAAAATCCTTGTTTGAAATAAGCTCTGGGTAAGTGCAGGTAGTCCTTGACTTACAACTACATGCTTACTGACCATTCGAACATACAGCAGCACTTGTGAGCGTTTTTCACATGACCATTGAAGCATTCCCTGTGGTCACATGATCAAAATTCAGATGCTTGGCGACTGGTTTATATTTATGATGGCTGCAGTGTCCCGGAGTCATGTGATCATCTTTTGTGACCTTTTCTGACAAGCAAACTCAATGAGGATGCTAGATTCACCCTGTTGTTTACCTGGCAGTGATTCACTTAACAATTGTGGCAAGAAAGGTCATAAAATGGGGCAAAACTCACTTAACTGTCCCACTTAGCAACAGAAATTTTGGACTCAGTTGTTGTAAGTCAAGGACTACCTATAAATTTGAATGAAGTCTTGGCCATATCTGCTAGGGCTGCTCGCAGGTTTTGGAGGCTGGCTCTTACTCTAAAATAATCTGTGCATTATCTAGTGGGTACATACAGACAATCAGTATATAATGGCCTGTAAAAGTAAAAGCTGTGGTAGCTAATGTGCTCTTTTCTCCCTTGAAAGTTTAGTTCTGGAAGCTCATCTTGATAAGAGAAATGGTTTTAATCCATTTCTCTGCTTGGAACTGCTGGATCCCACTTGACCATATTTGATTCCGGGTTTCTGTTTTAGGTTTCTGCCTCCGGTTATTCCTGAGGATTCAGAAACAGTAATTTTCCTAGAGGGAGTTGAAGTGAGTGGGGGTGAATGAAAGATTTTTAATAGGAACAGGTGGACAGAGGCGATGTGAAGGGGGCAACCAAGTGATTTGAATTAGTTGTAGCGAGGGGATGAGAACTCTTACAGAATAATAATTTTAAGATTCATAAAGGAATGTGTTCTTACAGTTATTATCAAGAAGCTGTTTGGTGGCCTCAGTCTGAGAAAACCTGCACCTGTCAAAACTATTCCTTTCTTGCATTTGTTATGGAAATATATACGGTAGGAGCAAAAAACCATGAGCATCTGTAAGGTGGGACCGAGCACATTTATTTATTTATTAAATTTTTACGCTGCCCATCTCCCCTGTGAGGTGACTCTTGCAGTACATCCCCGCTATCTGAGGCTTATTTTGAGGAAGTCTCTTTTAAAACCAGGTTCTGTATTTCAGGGGAAGTGCAGTTCATGGTTACGGTGTCCGTAGAAAAAGAGGGTATTCCAGGGAGGTCTTTGTTTTTCTCTCTCACAAGGCTGCTGTCTGGCCAGCTGCCAATTCAGTGCCTTAGTCTGTGACCTCGTTTTCTCAGTGGCATCTGCCAGGGATGGAGGGTTTTTTTTCCCCTCCATCCGTGCCTGGCATGCAATGGGCCCAGAAGACCAGGCTTTCCTTCAGAAGTTGGGTGTCCTGGGTCTTCTGACCTCAGGAGCCATCCTCCAACCTTACATTCTCCTGATGGGTTGAACTGCAATTCCCCTAACAGCCCATATTAAGTAAGTGAGGGCAGCGATAATCCCAGGCGTAGTCCTTTGTTTCTCCACAAGAGCAATTGCAGAGGGATCTTGGGAATTAATTTTCTTTCTAACCAAGCTTCTCACACAGCCGCTCAGTGACAAGCACCAGAGTAAGCTGTCTCTTCCCCAGAAGGCTTGAAGGATGAGTTTCTTCGGAAAGAAAAAAACCTTGGTATGCTGTGATAGTGTTGACTCCTTTTTGTTGCAACTGAGATAGTAGATCTAATCCAGGGACAAAGAGAGGCTTTCAGAAGAGACTTTCCTGTCATTCCACCCAGCAATCTGGACTCTTAAAAAAAGAGCTGCTCCTTTTGTTATTACAGATAGTCCTTGACTTATGACCATCAAGACCATTGTAAAGCAGGTCATGAGACTGTACCCGATTTTTATGACTTTTGTGGCAGTCATGAAACAAATGCTGCAGTGGTTAAAGGAATGCTGCGGTTGTTAAATGAACCCATTGCCGCCATGAGTTTTTTTGCTAGAACAGAGTGAATTCCAGAATGCCAATTTCTGGACAAAATGTAAATTGTGGCCACATGACTGCAAATGACTGTCAATGCAGGCCAGCTGCCAAGCACCAAAATCTGGTCACGTGACTGGAGTACGTTGGATCTCGGAACTTGAAATCCTGGTCGTAAATCCCTTTTTTAGGTCTGTTGTAACTTTATTTATTTATTTTTTATTAAAAATTTATAAATTTTATTAAAACACAAATTAGACATTTACACAACATACAACATATAAATAAATAGCTTATCCTTTTTAAGTATTGTTTCATAGTGGTTTTCCATCTAATACTTTATATTTCTTCCCCTTTTTCTTAATCAAATACTTTTTTTTTTCCCCTCCTCCTATTCTGGTCTGTTGTAACTTTAAACGGTCGCTAAGTGACCGGTTATAAATTGAGGACTACCTGTATCAGAGCCATACTTAGACTTTACTTATTTTATTTAATCAATTTCTCTATGACTTCCCACACACGTATATTTGGAAACTCTTTAACAAATATAACCTGCCTTTTTGTTGGGTGAAATTCAGTCGGTTCTATCCGGCTCAGGTGAATCGCTAATGCGGCTGCAGGAGGCTCCGCCCACCCATGCAGATATCATAATGTCGCTTTTTTGCACAATTTTAAGCCTCTGCGCACATTTGCAAATCAGTAGGGAAGGTAAGTGAATTTCACCCCTGCCTTTTGTCATTTTCCATGTCCAAACTGCTTTGCAGGAAAGGTAGCCTCCTAATTTTCAGTTTTCTCCTAATTTTCAGTTTTTTCCGAATTCAGTAAGATTGGAAGCAAATGAATTGAAGGTGGGGATTTGTGCAGGGATACAACAAGCATCTGATTTTGACATGCAATATTCTGCTATTTTTCTTCACGGAGAGGTCACCCAACTCCATCTCATTTAGCAGAACCATCAGATCCAAGGATGAGCTAATTAGAAGGAGGTCCAGATGTACACAAAAGCTCTGGGCAACTTCCTCTGCACATACTTATTGTGAGTTGTATTTAAACATTTATTTGCAACCATGGGTTTCAGCAAAATTCCAATAAAATTACATCAATCCACACCAGTTCGATACATCTCCTCTTATGTTAACAGCACTATTGGTCAGGATGTGTTTTCGCATCTTCCCTGCCACCATTGCAAACAATGCAACTGTTATTGTGAGTTTACTAAAGGTCTTGCTGAATTAGTTCACTCCTTGTAGCACGTGGATTCCATGCGTGGCTTTTAATGGAGATGAAGCTGGGCGCCTGGTTGTTCCTTGTCAGCTACAGTTTAGGCTCCATCCTGTCTGGTCAGATCAATTTTGCAGGCCCACCAGTGGAGTCGTGTGCTGTTTACTTAGTTGTTTAAGCTGTTCCACAAACAGCCTCTCTTTGGACTCAGCTTACAAATTGGTTGTCTTGTGGATCACAGCCATTGAAAAAGTGGAGAAAGAAATTCTCTTTCCCCTATGATTAAATCATTGGACCTTGTGCCCCCCTCCTTCCTTCCCAGTTCCCTTATCCTGGTCCCCACTGAAATTATTCGTTGGGGGGAGACACTGGCACTTTCATGCCATTGTTCTCTTCACAATTGCTGGCTTTCCTTTTCCTTACAGACAGCATCTCACTTCCCCCATTCTTTGGTTGATGTGGTGCCATTTCCTGCCATTACTGTAGGGTGGGGAGAGGGAAAATGGGATGGGGGGAGGTGGATCTTTGAATAACTAGGAAACAAAAGATCAAAATTTAGGGTTAATTCAACTGAAACTAGTGGGGGAAGTAAGCTAGGATGCTGTTTGAGCAAAAGGCTCCAATCCACTTCAGTGTAGGTAGTGGGAGAAGATAGAAGTAAGAAGGTAAAGGTTCCCCTCGCACATATGTGCTAGTCGTTCCCAACTCTAGGGGGCGGTGCTCATCTCCGTTTCAAAGCCGAAGAGCCAGTGCTGTCAAAAGACGTCTCCGTGGTCATATGGCCGGCATGACTAAATGCAAAAGGTGCTACCTTCCCACCAAAGGTGGTCTCTGTTTTTTCTACTTGCATTTTTTTTTTATGTGCTTTCAAACTGCTAGGTTGGCAGAACCTGGGACAAGTAATGGGAGCTCACCCTGTTACAAGGCACTAGGGATTCAAACCACTGAACTGCCGACCTTTCGATACAAGCTCTGCACTTAATTCCTAATGCTGGTCATGCTGTGATTCCAGCCAGCCCTTCTTCCTAATTCGGCAGCATGACTACCTCCCTAACCATCATTAGAGGTCAGATGGGGTAAACATTTATTGTTAGGAGGTTTACTCTACATAAGAAAGCCAGTTTGCTGTATTGGTTAAGGCACCTCGGTTTCTTAGGGTAGAAACAGAGGAGACTCTGAGTTCTAGTCCCACCTTTGGCATGAAACCAGTTGGGTGACCCAGGCTGTTGGGAGATGGCAGAGGCTGACAGTGCCATAGGTCTAGCAGAAACTGCAACTGAAACAATGGATGGAAACTAATCAAGGAGCGAAGCAACGTGGAATTAAGGAAAAACTTCCTAAGTGGTCACGAATTAAGTGAGGACAATTAACCAGTGGAACAGCTTGCCAGCAGAAGTCGTGGGTGCTCCATCACTGGAGGTTTTTAAGAAGAGACTGGACAGCCATTTGTCCCAAATTGTATAGGGTCTCCTGCTTGAGCAGGGGGTTGGACTAGAAGACCTCCAAGGCCCCTTCCAGCTCTATTCTGATTGATTGATTGATTGATTGATTGATTGATTGATTGATTGATTGATAACCAAGTTAATTTGGTTCAGGGTAAGAGGTTAGATGTTCCTTTCTCTATAGGTGATGGAATTTGAGAAAGGGGGAAGATGGGACAGCATTGAACTTGAGTTACTTGTTGGAGCAATCTTCTTTATGCGTTAATAAAAAAAGAAATACAGGTAGTCCTCGATTTACCTGAGTCCAAAATTTCTGTTGCTAAGTGAGACGTTTGTTAAGTGAGTTTTGCCCCGTTTTATGACCTTTCTTACCACAGTTGTTAAGTGAATCACTGCAGTTGTTAAGTTAGTAACACAGTTGTTAAGTGAATCTGGCTTTCCCATTGATTTCGCTTATCAGAAGGTTGCAAAAGGTGATCACATGATCCCGGGACACTGTAACCGTCATAAATATGAGTCAGTTGCCAGGTGTCTGAATTTTGATCATATGATCATGGGGATGCTGCACTGGTCATAAGTGTGAAAAACAGTCATACGTCATTTTTTTCAGTGCCGTTGTAACTTAGAACGGTCACTAAATGAACTGTTGTAAGTCGAGGACTATCTGTAGCGACCCAGTTTGGAAAAGGAAAAAAGGAAATGAAAGTACCTCTCATTTCCTTGGCTTCATCAGGGTGTGAAAACAACCTTCCCTTGTGTTGAGTGTTAATGATCTTGGATCCTTTCCCAGCCAAACAGAATGAAAACTCTGGAACTCAAGGAAGCAGTTCGGGGAGACATCTTTAAGATATATGCTATCTAACTGGATGGGAATCTAAACTCAGTATTCACACAAGATACTTAAAATGTACAGTGTGCAAATGCAGTGGACTGATGATGATACTGCTATTATCCAGGCTGGTGTTCCAGCTGAATGGATGGATTGGAATGTGTGGAGCTGATAATCGTATCCTCACTCCAATTGTGCTATTATGGTATTAAGATGGAATAATGGTGAAGAAACCTTCCCAGCAATCTGGTGCTGTAGAGCAGTTTTCTGCCACCTGGGCCTTTTAGATGTGTTGGTCTCTTAAGGATGTTGGGTTGTAGTCCAGCATCATCTAGATTCTAGGCCATGCTTGCCTGGGGAAGGCTGTCGCAGTACGAAGGAGAACACAAACTGGCTCCCTCCAAACAAGAGAAGGTCTCAGATGATCTAGGCCGGATCTGGTAGGAACAAAGGGAGCCAGGACATGCACTCAAACATGGCAAAACTCTGCTTTAATACCCACAAACAGGCTGGAGCCTCAGAATGCGACGAGTAGGTAACAGGTTCCTTATAAAGTCAGCGCTGGGAGCGTCCGCCTCCCAGCGCCTTTTCAAATCTTTGGGCCTCACCACCTGTCCATCCGGCTGCCCATGCCCTCCGGTAACCACCATCCGGCACCTGTTGGCATTGGGCCAGTGTGTGTCCAGCTGCCGTGATAGCCAACAGGGCCAATACCCATCTGCCAGCAAAGTTCTCCTCGCCATCTGGAGTGGCCCAACGGGTGGCGTGTGGCCACTGCAGTAGGCCGCCGGGACTGATCAGCTGGGCGGTGCAGGTTCAGCGGGGAATGCTGTTGCCGTTTGGCGTCATCAGATATGGGACCAGCAGCGGTGAGCCACCGCCTCGCTCGTTGCTCCCGCTGCATCCCCCCCAGGTATAGCAAGCCCCAGGCCAGGGCTCAACAGGAGGTTCTGTTCTTCAAGTACATACAAATCCCTTGTGATTGTATGTCGAAAGGGGCAAGTGGTTTAGATCAGGGGTCTCCAACCTTGACAACTTTAAGACTTGTGGGCTTCAAGTCCCAGAGTTCTTCCCAAGGTTGAAGACCCCTGGTTTAGGGGTCTTATGCTATGAATAGAATAGTTGTTTTATATGCAAAAAAATAAATAAAAATAAAATCCCAGCAAGTTCAACTCCTGGTATCTTCAGGGAAATAATGATGTCTGGAGAATGTTGCTATAGGCAATATCAGATTTTGAACTTTGGCCCCCATCAGCCCAACTATCCTGCTTACTGGCAAGGGTGGTAAGGATTGCCCATCTCCTGCCCTGCCTCCCTAGGCAATGCTGCTCTAATTCAATACAGGTGAGTTCCTAAGCAGCCTCTTGCTTTTCACTCATTTTCTCTAGGCACGAGTGAATACTTTCCCCCAAGTTTAAATGATGGACAAAAAGGATAGCGCCAACAACATAGGACATTAGGAGAACATAACTCAAGAATCGCAGAAATAGATACATGAGATGAGCCGTAGGATTGTATAAATAAATGGTTAATATGATTGTAGAAAGATACTGCTGAACTTCTATGAATGTATTAAGGTATAAGCAAGTGAATTTGTAAATAGCATGATTAAGGAAAATTGGTTAAATGGACATTAATCACCGATGCGAAGGTTTTCTAGAAGTTAGTCGATGGACTTTTTGTTAATGTATAAGTGTTTACATGTATTTGTGTTTTACGTTTGTTTATGTTAATAAAATTTTAAAAAAAAATGATGGACAAAAAATTAGGCATTGGAACTATGCCTTGATGAAAGTCAATGTTGCCCTCCTTCATGAAAAAGTATATGATCCCTTATGCACAGGAATTGTCCCTTGTCCGGTTCTGTGTTTTTATTCTACCCTGTTTTCCCCAAAATAAGACATCCCCTGATAATCCCAATCGGGCTTTTGAGTGCATGGCAATAAGGCCAAGGGCTTATTTCAGGGTTCAAAAAAATATAAAACAGAGTCTTATTTTTGGGGAAACACGGTATCTCCATCTGGTACCTCTTGAATATGCCATTAGGTATCATTATTAGGAATTCATAGTTGCTTTAGGTTCTCTCATGTTTCTCCCATCCCCCCTAATTCTTCTCCATTGTCTCTATTTTTCTTTCTTCCATTCAATCAGAGACTCAGAGACTGCCTGGACAAACCTCTGCAAGTTTCTTGGCAAAGTTTTTCAGAAATGGTTGGACATTGCCTCCTTCCTAGTCACCCAGCTGGCTTTGTGTTAAGACAGGACTAGAATTCACGGTATGCAGGTTTCTAGCCTGATGCCTTAACCATTACATCATACTGGCTCTCCCATCACCCCATGAATCATGGCTAAACTTGTTTGGTGAATGTGGAACTTTAACTGAGAATTGCCTCCTGTGCCTAAAATTCTGCTACCATGAGTTTTACCAATGGTTTCTCAACATTCAGCTTTTCTTCCTGAGGCTGTAACTAAGAAATGTCATGCTCCTTGTGAACCAGACTCTGCAATGATTATCTGTCCATCCCATCCATCCATCCATCCATCCATCCATCCATCCATCCATCTATCATCTATCTATCTATCTATCTATCTATCTATCTATCTATCTATCTATCTATCATTTCATTCAACTTACACATCTATCCACTTACCATGCAATTATTGGTGGCTGGCAACCAACTATAGGGACGTGGTGGCTCTGGCTAAGACGCTGAGCTTGTCAATCAGAAGGTTGGCAGTTCAGCGGTTCGAATCCCTAGTGTGCATAACGGAGTGAGCTCCCGTTATTTGTCTCAGCTTCTGACAACCTAGCAGTTCAAAAGCATGTTAAAAAATGCAAGTAGAAAAATAGGGACCACTTTGGTGGGAAGGTAACAGCGTTCCGTGCGCCTTCGGCATTTAGTCATGCTGGCCACATGACCACGGAGACGTCTTCAGACAGCGCTGGCTCTTCGGCTTAGAAACGGAGATGAGCACCGTCCCCTAGAGCCAGAAACGGCTAGCATGCATGTGCGGGGGGAACCTTTACCTTTAGCAACCAACTAAAACATCAAGAATATAACACAAACAATAAGAAGAAAAATACAGGTAGTCCTTGACTTCCGACCACAATTGAGCCCAGAATTTATATTGCTAAGTCAGACATTTGTTAAGTGAGTTTTGCCCCATTTTATGACCTTTCTTGCCATAGTTTGTTAAGTGAATCACTGCGGCTGTTAAGTTAGTAACAGGGCTGTTCAGTGAATCTGGCTTTCTCATTGATTTGCTTGTAAGAAGGTCACAAAAGCTGTTTGCATGACCCTGGGGCACTGCAGCTGAATATGAATATGAATCAGTTGCCAAGCATCCAAATTTTGATCATGTGACCATGGGGAAGCTGTAACGGTCATGTGAAAAACGGTCAAAAGTCACTTTTTTCAGTGCGGTTTGATTGAACGTCACTAAATGAACTGTAAGTCCTTGACTACCTGTATACCAGAGGCAGGTGCTGTAACTGTAACTAATCACCTCTGTAGGCAATCACATAAACCACTGCAACAGGCTCACTACCTAAGTTACATCCTGGCTCAGTGCCTGGGAAGGCCTGGGTCTTCAAAGCCTTACAAAAAGGGATGTCCGAGTTCAATTCCTGGTTGATCCAGAATGCCCAGGATTCAACTGATTCTCCAATGTGGTTCAGATAAATGATTAATCTTGTCTTCTATCTAGAGGAAGGGATGGGGGGGGGGAGGAAAAGCAAGGCAGATGTGGGTTAACTTGAGCTCTTTGGAGGAAAGGCAGGATAAAACTGGCGATTAAATAAATCGTAAAGCTGATCATCAAATGTGGTACAGATTGCTTATCCTTTAACATTAGGGATGAAATGGAGGAGGGTTAAGGACCGGCAGAGAGAAGATTTGTTTGGCTCCTGCAATGCACTTGCTATATAGCCTTTGTCAAGCCCCTGTTCTTGGCTGTTTCCCAAATTCCTCTTTAATATAGAGATAACAGGGATCTGGTGGGATATTGCACATAAGAGCCTTTGATTGTGTGAAAACGCTATAAAAAAATGCTAGACATCGAGTTTCTTATCCCCTGCTTTTACCCAGAGTGGTAGGTGGATAATCATGAGAGAATAAAATGATTAAGGGCCTTGTGTGTGGGAGACACACACTCATTCCTTGTCTGCAATTTTCCCCTTTCTGCTCGGTGTGGAGACACGGCATTGTGACCAGTTGAAGCTATAAATAAACAGATGTATGCCAGCCTGAGGCTCTGCTGCTATTTTTGCTCCGCTGTAGTAGTTGTTGTGGCTGGGTCTTCGGAGGACAGAAACATATGCTTTTGTTTTACTTCACATCTTGACACAATTTTATTATTTAAACTTGGGGCTGATTGTCCTATTCCAAGCGCATTGAGAGGAATGGGATCCATCTTAACTTTCTCTCCCTCCCCTTCCCCTTCCCCTTCCTTCTCTCCCCCCTCTCTCTCTCCCCCCCCCCCCTCTCTCTCTAAATTTGTGAATGGTTCCATTATCTATTTGGCCAAATTTGGGACATGAGCTTTTTAAGCGGCTAGCTTGGCCTTCCTGTTTAGTAGGAAACAGTAGAGTATGTGATCTTCCTGCCCCTGCCTTTTACTGCTTAAATATTAAATAAAATCATTCTTTACTGTTTGGAAAAAGTTGCCTTTGGCTCTTGAATGACATGCACTGCGACATCCCACTTCTTGGAATGTAGTACCATGTAGGACGAAAGAAAGAAAGAGTACTGCGGAAACCTGCGAAATTCATCACCTTGGGACATTCTGATGGGCAGCAGCGGCAGCCAGGCAGCAGAAAATCTAGCTGCCTGGAGAAGGCTGAGCAAAATGAAAGCAACTGACTAACAACCACTGCTGGGGTAAACGGAGGGAAAAAAAAAACTGTCTGCAGGAGAGAGAAAAAGCTGCTGAGTGAGACAGCTGACGGTCTGAATCAGCACGGCATTTCTTACCTTGATGGAATGATTCTGAGTAATGGCTTTTCACAGCAAACTGCAGCACAAGCAAGCCTTGAGCAAAAAGATGTACAAATACATGATGGAAGTGGAATTGAGGATTTACGAAAAACATATTTATGATTCACACCAGAACATGTCAGGATGTGAAATGACATGAGAGGATTCTTTGGGTCCTCAGGGGATTTTGCTGAGTGTTATCCAAGGCTGGTGCATCCACCCTCCAAAGCAGAAGGACTGAGTTTCTCAGCATCTGAGAAACCAGACTAACGGTTCATTTATCTTACGTATATCATGTGCTTGACAGCAGCATATGAATTTGCACACTGAAGTTGCAATGGTAACGCGGGCCTCTACATAAGAGCCAAAAGTCACACGGTGCCGCCGATTTTACTTGTGTTGAAAGATTTTTTTAAAGTCCTGCAATGGAGAAATAGTTAATGATATGGAAAAATGGCTGAACCAAGGTATGGTTTAGGCAGTGGTGGGATTCGAGTAATTTAACAACCGGTTCTCTGCCCTAATGATTTCTTCCAACAACCAGTTTGCCAAACTGCTCAGAATGTTAACGACCGGTTCTCCCGAAGTGGTGCGAACTGGCTGAATCCCACCACTGGGTTTAGGGTCCTATTTGTTGATTTTTTGGCTTTTAGGCTGCTCCATTTCCAATGTTATAAAGTGCCTTGCAAATAGCATGTGTGAACCAAGCCACTCACCAAGTTTATAGTTGAGCAAAGGATGGCATGAACCCAATCCCATTCTCTAAAGCCTCAAAAGTGGCTTACTGGACATTTTATTCAAAGAATCCGATCATATGCCTTCGATGGTACAAGACCACAGAGCAGGGGTCCCCAACCCCCAGTCTGTGACCCGATATCGGTCCGTGGCCCATTTGGAACCGGGCCGTGCAAGTGGCACTTGAGAGCGCATGAGTGCTCCATTTATGTAAGCAGTGGGTGGGTTTGCAAAACTATCCCCTCCTCCCACGCACACCGCTGCTGCCGCCACTGCTGGTCTGCAGAGCCAAAAAGATTGGGGATTGCTGCCATAGACGCATCTGCCTAATTCCCAGAGACGCATCTTCCTTGTGTGCATTTGTTATCAGTGAAAGTAGCAGGGCCATATATCTGTTCCAATCTGTATGCCTAAGGCTGGGTTCTGTGTGCAGACACATATAATTCCATGTCAGGACTTGGGAGAGCAGGATATTTAATTCTATGTGGCCCCTTGGTAGGATTTAGCCTCTGACCCTCTTTATGCTTTGTTTGAATGTCTGTGGGGAAGGTGTGCATGTGTATTGGGAGCTCATTTTCAAATAGTAGGGTGTCTGTTTGTAAAACAACCCAAAATCTTACGGAAGAGAGCAAATTCTTGATGACTTATGCTTAAATGAAAGGATTAATTGAAAAGGATGCTGCCTGGCCCTTTGTTCGGGCTTCAACTCAGACGCAGCACTTCCAGCCATGCAGTGTTCATTCTTTATTCTTTCTCTCGCTCTTTTCTCCCCTGGGCCTATTTCTGCACTGATTCTGGTTCAAATTATCTGGATTAGTCATTTAAAGATGTGTGTGTATATTATGCTTCACTTGCAGAACATGCTTGATTTTTTTTCAGTTGCCAAGCTTGTGGCATCAAAACCCATGATGGGCTGTATCCCACAGAAGGCCTAGGTACATGGTACTTTGGATATAATTTAAATTTGGTTGACGACAGAAAATCAGGCTGGTTAAAGCTCCTTTCTCAATATACATTTGGCCTTATTGTTTGCTTGCTTTATCTCCATTTTATCTACCCATATTCTTGCTAAGGTATTAATAGATGTTTTTCTTTGGGGCTTGAGGAATGTGGAATGATAGTCTGAATCATTCTTAAAGCAACAAACTCGCCTGGATCTAATCCCATTGCTCCTTCCCACCGCCCAATCTGCCTGGTATTTCTTCAAATTCTCTGGGTTCCACCTTGTCAGTCCACGTGGATATTTTTTAAAAAAATCTGTAAGCAAAAGGGAGAGCAGCTTTGGCGTCCTTGGTGCTCTTTGAGCTTGGCTGTTTGTTTGCAGACATTGAATTACCTAACTAGGTAACATCATCAGTTGTGGTGAATGTGGCATTTGCTCCTTGTTTATGCACAGTAGCTTGCCCTCCCTGTGTTGGTGGTGGGGTGGTGGTTGTTCTGACCTAGGCTTCCTTAGAAAGTATACAGCACAATCTTAGTTCCGGCAAACCTCTTTAATTTATATGGCTGTAAATTATTGTCATTCCCAGTCCGAGAGGCTTCTCAAACAGTCTTTCAGGGGAGTGTTTACAAACACCCACCTTATCTCCCTTGGAATGCTGCCAGAGTACTAATTGCCACACACAGGGCAAGGCCAAATTTAGCACAGAGTCAAACAGAACTTTTCCAAAGCTTTTACCGACCAGATGAGCTTCCTGCAAAAACTCACGTCCCGTTCGCTTTTCTTTTATGTCCTATGGGAGGGGCCAATCATCTCCAAGCCTTACTCCCAAGTCAACCCTGTTTTCTTAATTGTTCTTGCCTTCTGGCAGCTCTGCGCATGCGCACACTGGGAACAGCTTCCCACTGTTCTTCTGCCTCGCTGATGTCAGACTCCGGAGGCAGCAAAGAACTACCAGATGACCTTGGCCCCCTCTCTGCCTCTGACTCAGAGCCCTCATCCAAGCCTTCCCCAGACTCCAGGACTGGCCCATGTTCCTCCCCAACCACCTCACTGTCCGAATATGCTGCCAGCTCTGCTGGCCGCGGCGGGCCACAACAGTGGTTTTTTCCCTTAGTAGCTCCTTGATTAGGGTATTTTCTATTTGATTGTTTGTCTCTAGTCGTTCCTTGATTAGGATATTGTAGATACCTTGGTATTCAGTTGTAGGCAGCTTTCTACAACTGAAATTCAAGAGATGGGGAGAACAATTTGTCTTCTCTTTGTGGAGAGAGGTGGCTTCGTTTTGTGTTTTTTTCATCACGTCTGAAAATAAGGTTGGTTGAGATGAATGCCATCTTGCTCCTTATTATGTTACAAAGCCCAGAAAACAAACCTGTTCATAAACTTTGCACTTTTGCTGCTCACATTCTCTTGATATCACTCCTGCTCATTGGGCTGAAGCACAAAACATCAGCAGAGCCCCAACTCACCATAGAAACAAAGCCACACTGATAAAAGATTTTTCTATTTTTGTGGGGGATCTCTAGGGAACACCAAGGCCATAAGTTATTCTGGGAAGGTAATAAAACCTACTTGAAGATGACAGTGGCGAACTGCTTCAATATTGTTTCTGGGAAAACTAATAAAGGGAGTTTTTACCTTTCCTGTTGGGGCTGCCATTTTCTCCCATCCCTCTCTGTTGTACAGTGTCTTGGTTTCAATTTGGAGGCATAAAGGGAACTAGCAGATTTCCTAAATCGAATGAGACAAATGACTTCCCCCAAAATAGCATGAGCAATCTAAAGTAGAATTGGAAAATTGGTATTTTTACGGATGGCGATAGTGATTCAACCCAGAATTGGGAAGGCCATTGGGGTTCATGTATTTCCGGAAATCTTGTTTAATCCATTTTTGGAGTAGCTGCAGGCTGCAAAGAGGACATAGTTCGTTTTCTGAATGCTCCTGTGCCTATGTCCAGAGGGCTGAAAATGAAACGGTATGTGTGTGTGTGTGTGTGTGTGTACCCATATTATGTGGGTATATGCATAATTTTGTATTTATTTATTTTGTCATGTTTATGTAGTGTATATTAGAGGTGGAGACCCTTCGAGACCTGTATGCAATGAAATTTCATTTTAATGTATGCCGATTAGTGTACATTCAAAGTGACAATAAAGTTATTCTAAGCCTAAGCCTATTCCGTCTCCCTGTCTCACATTTGCAATGAGGACTGGAAAGATGGGGAGGAATGGATGTTCCCTGCTAATCTCCAGGGTTATCTCTTGAGAGTTTATCTGACCCAATGCTTGAAGTAAGCTTCCTAAGAACATGGCTTGAAAGACAAAACAAAACCAGCCCTAGCTTCCACCTTAAACAAAATTCCAGCCTAATTTTGAATCAGCATGTCTACTCAGCATGACATGGAAAGAATGAATGTGCTTGGGACAGCAGAAAATCAGTGTAAATCTTCCAAGAGCTCTTCATAGCTTGCTAACCAATCTAAGGGGGCAATAATATTATGTGTATCCTAGCAGCAACGCTTACTGGCACATCTCTGCCTACCTTCAATCTGTATGCCCCTAAGTTTTCCCTGCGGTGTTCTCTAACATATGGGGATGTTCTGAGAACTGCAGGTTTAAAACTATGAATTCTCCCAGTTCAGCCATTTTTCTTTGCTCCGCTTGCAATTTCTCACTGAAGAAATCTTTAAAAGCTGACCTTTCAACGTTCGTCCCTTGCTATTCAATTCCTGCTATATGAAATCATAAGGAACCCCACCCCTCCGAATCTCAGTATGAATTTTTTAAGAACATTCCTCGCCTGCTCCTGCTCCTGCTCCTTCTCATTTGTCCTGGTTCTGTGGTCAGCAAATGGATGTGAAACACGCTCCCTGAAAGTAGAGCTTGAAAATCGCCATCTTAATCTTTCTGCCAAGATTTTAGAGAAGAGGAAAAGGCACCATGTCCTTCAGCCCAAAAAGATGCAGCAGATGGAGTATCAGCTGTACGATTTTTTTTTAAAGATTAAAGAAACAGGCGAAGAAAAGGTTCTAGTGTACCTCAGAGAAAAAGAACAGTGCAAGAATAGTTGGTGTAGGAAGACACTGTTGGAAAAGGTGTGCGTGTGGAAGCCGAGGCTTAACAGTGTCATTGTTGCGCGTGTACTCAAACTCAACAGATGGCAGTACGGTTAGCAAGCAGTGTTGCTTTCCCATAAGAGATAAAAGTTAATGTTGCAACAGGTAAACAAAACATTATTATTAGACCAGTGTTTCCCAACATGCGGCCCGAGCCACACGAGGCAATTTGATTTTTAATGGCAATTTGGAACTTTGTTTAAACCAAGTTAATGACCTTTTAGGCTTCCTCCACATGAATAGGAGTTCACTTTTTGAATATTAAGAATTATATGTCACAGGGAGGGGCATCGGGATTTTAGAGATGCTTAGGTGGGGCATGGCCAAAAAAAGGTGGGAACCACTGTATTAGACAGTCTGTATTCTATTCAACCAACAAGCTAGGAACCTTGTTTCTTCCAAGCCTAGATCTAGATGGCATCTAATAATCTTACTTGTAACAAATATGTTGGATGGCCATGTTATTGGTGAAAGCAACTTTAAAGCTAAAGGATGAGATCTGGTAAAGTGTCATCCTATTCAAATTAATAAAGAATGCTTACTTTTCTAACATCCATTTTAAACTAAGTCAGGAGTGTCAAACTCAAGGCCCGGAGACTGGATCTGGCCTGCGGGGCTGCCCTGGAAACAGCGAAGAACTGACCCGCAGTGCCTCTACCAGCGAAAACAGAGGTCAGGAGGGCTGTGTGGGGCCCTCCCGAGCTCCATTTTTGCTGATAGAGGGAAGTAGGAGTTTGTCACAGCTGAAAACGGAACTCACGAGAGCCGCAGGCAGCACTCCCAAACTGTTTTTTCTGGCAGAGGATTGCTGTCGCAGCCGAAAATGGAGCTCGAGAGCCTGTTTTCGCTGGCAGTGTGCTTGGGCCACCAAAGGCGCCCCGACATGAGTGACGTCGAGCTGGCCATGCCCACCCCAGCCCCGCAGGGTCAAACACAACCCTGAAGTGACCCTCAATAAAATCGAGTTTGAGACCCCTGATCTAAGTAAAAGAATCCTGATGAGATCTTTTAAAAACTGCATTAGGCAAACTCCTTTCCTTGTTTTGGAGAATGCTAAGTAGAATAAGGTAGCATACGATGGATTTTCTCTGACAGGATATTCAATGTTTGTTGGGGGGAAATAGTAGTCTTAAGCTAGTACACTATGCATCTGTTAAGCATACCTCAAAGATCCCCTTTTTAAGACTGAAAGAGCTCCTGAATTTGCCCATTTCAGCTCTCTGTGCAGTGCATCAAACTGGCTAGGTGTGAATGTTTACAGAACAAAATGTCTAGAAATGTAACATGTGCAGACATGATCTATTCCCCAACTCTCTGTCATCCCCAGTTAAAAATATTATGGTGTCTATAATGTTCTGGAGTTGCTTAAACTTTTGTTAAGGTTGTTAATAGTTAGAGAACCTCAGGCATCCTTACCGATGAGTTACCTTACATATCTCTTGCCTCAGCTGCAGAAGGCTGTAGATGAAATGGATTATTTGCATCCTGAGTTCAGGTGGGGATATTGTAAGGAAACAGCATTATTTTTTGAACGTCCTCTGGAGGGATCAGGAAAGAGGTGGTATGACTGTCTCGATCCTCCTGGATCTCACTGGCTTTCAATACCATCAATCATGGACCAGTTTCAGGGATTGAGAGTGGGGAGGCACTGTTTTGGAGTGTTTTTTCTCCTTTCTCCATAGCTGGTTCCAGTCAATGTTGGTGCGGACCTAGTTTTAGCTCCTCACAATGTGGAGCACCTTCAGGGCTTGGGTGTCTCACTGTTCCTCTTTAAATATCTACGTGAAAACCTGGCATGCAATTTGGAGCTCCTCCTGAATTTGTGGCTTCTTGCTCAAAGAGCAGGTGGCAGTCACATTTAGGGAGCTTTGCAGAGATACAATTGTGCATCAATTGTACCACTCCTGGACTTTGAGGCCTTGCTCACGCTCATTCATGCTTTGGTTACTTCTTGGAAATGCAGTGTGCCCTACATAGGGCTGCCCTTGAAGAGCATCAGGAAATTACAAGTGGTGCAGAATGCTGCAACTCACACAATGCTGGGCACCTCTTGGTTTACTCAGGATACACACCTGCTATGTGAGCTGCACTGGCTCCCAGTTTCTTTCTGGGCATAATTTAAGGTGCTGGTTACCACCTTTATAGCCCTACATAGCAGAAAGTCAAGTTATTTGTAGGAGTGCCTCTCCTGAAGGTGTCTGCTTGGTCCTCTAGGCCAGACAGCATAGGCACACCCTGAGACCCATCCCTTAAGTGTTGCTATTTAATGAAGCTAGGAAGTGTGCCTTTTCTCTTAGTAGTACTACCCTGTGAAACACCCTTCTCCCTGGGATCTAGCAGACTCCTATGCTTTTAGCCTGAAAAGCCATAAAGGGCTGTTTTCCCCCCAGGGACTGTGGTAGTATAAGACTGAAGCATTGTATAGATTGATGGATTGGAGATGATAGCTCCTGGTTCTCTTCTCTTCTCTTCTCTTCTCTTCTCTTCTCTTCTCTTCTCTTCTCTTCTCTTCTCTTCTCTTCTCTTCTCTTCTCTTCTCCTCTCCTCTCCTCTCCTCTCCTCTCCTCTCCTCTCCTCTCTCCTCCCCTCCCCTCCCCTTTTCTTAATTTTATTATTGTTGTGAGCTGCCCAGAGTTGGGTTTTACAAGATGGGCGGCCATATAAATCTTTTAAATAAATACATGTCATCTCAAAGCAAATTAGTTAAGACTAAGCTGTTTTAATAAATGGTATTTATTGTTTTTAATTTTTCCCTGAAAAGCTAATTATATTTGCTTGAAGGTTTGCATGTTATTTTCAGCAAAGTATTAGCCTAATAAATTATTATGATTATTTCCTGTAGTAAATTCTCCAGATCAACCATATTCTGCTTCAATTTTTTTTAACATTGAATAGCTTTTTCACCAACATAAAAATAATAATTAAGTTTAGGGCTGAAGATGATAGCTTGATTTAGAATACTTGTATAAAGCTGCAAAGAAGCCAAGAATTCCCATCAGCACAGGGGAAATGTCTGAATTACAATTTACGTAAAATAGTGAAAGTTGACTCTCTGTTTGATTGCTCTAAATAGAAAGCTTGATCGGAATTTTCCTAAAGTGGGATTTTCAAATTAAAGCAGTAATACTATTTCATTATTTCACGGTATCTGCAAGATAGATACGGTATTTGATTGCATTACTCTCCTGCATTTCTATTGATTGTTTAAGATGGCAGCCTGTACAGGTTTGATGACGGAGCAACCATTTTATCTGGTACAGGTAGTCCATACTTTATGATCATAATTGAGACCAGAATTTCCATTGTTAAGCAAGGCAGTTGTTAACTGAGTCGCACCCAATTTTACAACCTTTTTGATGCTTTAAACCAAGGGTGTCAAATTCGCGCATCACATTGTCGTCATGTGACGTATTGTGACTTTCCCCCCTTTGTTAAAATGGGGGTGAGGTGGCCAGTGTATGACGCATCTAGCCCATGGGCCATGAGTTTAACACCCCTGATTTATTTATTTATTTATGAAATTTATTTATGAAATTTATATTGCTGCCTATTCGCACATGGCAACTCAAGGCAGCTTACAAGAATATAAAAACTTCATATAAAAAACAATAAAACTAATAAAAGAATCATATAATAAATTAATAAAATAATATAATAAAATAACCCCCGCCCCGGTGACAACACATCACACAAGCCATTCAACGGGCTCCATCCTGCTCTGCGTTCCCCAGGCCCGCTGGCAGAATCAAGTCTTCAGCGCCTTCCGGAAGTGTGTTAGAGTGGGGGCCATTCTAATCTCTGAGGGAATGATGTTCCAGAGAGAGGGAGCCACCACGGAGAAGGCCATTCTTCTGGGTCCCACCAGGTGTATCTCCCTAGGGGATGGGACCTGCAACATTCCTTGCCTCCCCACCCTGGTGGATCGTGTAAATGTGACCGGTAAGAGACAGTCCCTCAGCTAACCTGGTCCCAAGTCTTGAATTGCACCTGGAAGCAAATCGGCAACCAATGCAGCTCGGCAACCAATGCAGCTCCTGCAAGAGAAGTGATACAAGTGCACACAGAGATCTGCACAAAACCATGCGGGCCGCTGCATTTTGCACCATCTGGAGCTTCTGAATGTTCTTCAAGGGCAGCCCCATATAGAGTATGAATCATTGTTGTTATGTGAATCATGCCATCTTTAAACAATTCTAGCTTTTCCCATTAACTTTGCTTGCTGGAAGCCATCTGGGAACATTGTAAATGGTGATCACATGACCCCAGAATGCTGCAACTTCAATGCTGTAAATAAATGCTGAATGCAAAGCAACCAAATTTTGATAACATGATTGTGGTGATGCTGCATCGGTTGTAAGGGCAAGAATTGGTTGCAAGTCACATTTTTCAGTGCCATTGTAACTTTGAACAGTTAGTAAATGGTTGGTTGTAAATCAAGGATTACCTTTATACTTCGCAGCAAGAGACCAATGACCACTTATCCAGTTGAGTAGGGACTTGAATTTAAACCCTCTTGGTTCCAGTCCAACACTTTTGTCTAGTATATGTCTCTCTCTCTTTCCAGCTGCCAATATTTCTAGATATTTAAAATTATAGATGAAATATAAAACAATTTAATTGGGCTAAAATAGTCTTTTATTTTAAAAATGATGTTTTGGTGTTTTCTGTGGTTATTTCTGAAAAGAGCAGTTTTTATGAGAGAGAAATAGTTTCAAAAGAAATTTTGCCTCCTTCTGGTCTAAGGTGAAAATAGTTAATCATTCAATTTCCTATACAAAAAGTATAAACTATAGGAGATTTCTTTTATGTAGTCTAATGTGCTTGGTATATACTTTAGAGTTTCAGTAAGAAATAGTTTAAAGTGAGGTCATTAATTGTAATTAACTGCTGCCACCTTATATTCTTTCATAAATGGACACAATAATACATTGCCTGAATTACAGTAAACTATAATGTGGTTTGCTTAGATTTGGTTTTGCATAATTTATGAACTCAACTATGGTTTCTTGTTTAATGTTACTTGCGAATCAGGCCACTCTGGCTGTGTTCACATGATACAACTGCTGTAGCTACAATTTTGCCATCAGAAAGCATCTGCCTCAGGTGAAATTCAAAATTTTTCCCTACCGGTTCTGTGGGCGTGGCTTGGTGGGCGTGGCAGGGGAAGGATATTGCAAAATCTCCATTCCCACCCCACTCTGGGGCCAGCCAGAGTTGGTATTTGCCAGTTCTCCGAACTACTCAAAATTTCCGCTACCGGTTCTCTAGAACCTGTTAGAATCTGCTGGATTTCAGATTAGGGACGAGCAAATCATTTCCAAATGGTTGCTAAGAGAAGTGCTACTGCTCTTTACATGGAGGTTTCTTTCACACCTTCCCATCATGGTCACCAAATAGTTCTAGAAAAAGAGAGCTGCAGCTGCAAAATTGTAGGAGGATTAAAGATCTCTCATTCATGTGTGACTTTTCTTAGAACTGTCTGTCTCTCCAAATTCCTGCTTGTCTCTCTTAGCAAACAGTTGTGGCTACAAAACTACGAAGACCTAACTTTTCTCACAAGCATTAGGGTAGGATAAAGCTGAAAGGTTTTTTTGGGGAGGATGTATGGTAGTTGTGGATGCCAAGAGTTTGCTGTAATGGTTTGTATGCTTTTATTGTGCTTAATGCTTTTACTGCTGTTTGCAAGCCGCCCAAGGTTATGTTGCATAAGATGGGCAGCTATAATAAGTGAAAGCAGAAAATTGAGCAGGATCATCTCTACCTCCACAGTAGAGATTTTTGAAATCCACAACTGCAGAGAAAGAACAGAATATTTCCAATGGAGGGAAACTGTGGAGAAAGAAGACTGGGGCTTTTCATTCCTCTCATATGAGGGCCCCTGATTCCAGAATGTCCTTGAGACTAAAGAGCAGACTGCATAGGGGTAAAATGTATTTATTGTTTTCAGGTTTGAGGCCATTGCCAAACAGGCCACGGGCTAGAAATGGAAAACATGACCTTGGGGACCTCAGTTAGATGTCCTCTGGGAGACTGCCCTAAGATATCAGCCATTTTCGCTGATGATCTTATTTGGGGGGGGGGGAAGACACATAGTGAGGGTCCCCCAGGAATTCACCTTGCAAACTATTTGATAGAACGGGGGAAAAATGTTGCCCTTTTGAGCATACTAGCAACTACTTATAGGAGTTTGTTCTCTAAAGGTACAAACCTGAAATATGTATGTATGTGGGCGGGTGGAAATATCTGGATTAACTGCCGCTCTATTTGGCAATCTGATTTGTGTGAAGTCCTGCATTTCCCCCCACACATGTATTTATTATGAGCATAATCATCCTTAATTCTGAAAGCGGCTGCATTTATCCATCCCCACCCTGTTTTGCAACCCTCTCAGCAACGCTGCTCGGTAGTGGAAATCCCCCTTCAGCCAGATGGGCTGCGAAAAGGATGGGTGGGGGGCGGAGGGTCTGGGCCGAGATGGGCCGCGCTGAGGTGGGGAGACGGATAAGGCGGAGCTCCGAGCCGTGAGTTTCCTTCTGCCTCCGCCTCCACACCACCCAACAATAGCAGGCCCCGAGTCGGGCCGTGTCGCGGGAAGGATGCGCCAAAGGTACCGGGGGGCCTCCGTGGCGTAGGCGAGCTGAGGCTCGGCCCCCAATCCCACCGCTTTTAGGGGCTGGAGGAGCGGACAGTGGGGAGGACGAAGTTTAAGAGCGCTGGCGGAGAGGCTGAGTGTTAAGGGGTTACTTGGGGGGGGGGGGGGGTTAAAAGGAGACGGGCGGGTGGGAAGAGGGCGAGCGCTTTGGAAAATGTCGGGTGTCTAAAACGGAGCACTAGCTGGGGAGCTTCTGCAGCAGGAGCCCGGGAACTGCGAAATGAGGGAGCTGCCCCGACTTGTGAGCCATGTAGTTTGAAAGAGAAGAAAGCAGCTGCGCGTTTCCAAAGCTCTCCCGGAGCCGGCAAGGAACGTGTGTGGATCGAGGAGCGTCGGGCGGCTTGTAGGATTTGCGGGGAGAGGAGGACGTGTGGCTAGGCTCGGAAGGCTAGCAGCGCTGTAGAGCGCTTTGCGGGGTGTGGGGGGGGGGAGCGGCGGGGAAAGAGGGTCTGCGGGGTAGGGGGAGAAGAAGCGGTTTCTCTCTCGACGGGTCGCCCCGAAACTGGGTTTGGGGACCTGGGCTGCGAAGTTCCACTGTTGGACGGGATGCATCTGTATAGCAGAGGAGCGGGATCCCGAGGGAGGCTGTTGCAGAAGGGCGAAATCTGGAGATTTCTTCGCTTCTGCGGCAGGATAGCGTTTATTCTTTAGAGGAAAAAAGAAAGAGACCACTACAGTTGCATTTCTTTTCTTGCTGGGGATTTAGATTGAAGTGACGCCCAGATGTTCCCTGCCGACAGTCCGTGAGATCTGTTTAGGGCTCTTTGTGCCATGCATACAGAGGTTGGCCCTGCAGTTTCCCCTTTTCCCCTTCCCCCACCCCCCCAAATCGGAAATGCAATGCAGCCAAGAAAACGCAGGCTTTCCAGCACGCTAGTTTAGATCTGCTGAATGCCCTTGACTGCTTAAGTAGCCTGGAGTAAGTACCCTGGTAGGTGCAAAGGCCAGCCAGGACTGTTTCTTTGACGTGCAGCAAGGTATGTGTAAGACGTATGAGACAGAGGAGGGCATCTTTTTTGCAAGAGACTCTGGGAACTTGGAAGGTGGGGGGGGATGGTGGTTTGAAAGGAAATGGGCTCTATTTGCAAGACAGAGGCTGCCTTTTTTACAGGGAGTTTCTAGTGTAGCTTATTGAACTATTTACAAAGCCACCGTTGAATCAGAAATCCCAAATGACAAAATTCGTTAATTCACTGTATGTCTAAGAGAAGTCACAGATATCAGTATGGTGGGAGTGTTGAGGGGCCCACAAAGTGAAAAGCTGTGGTGCCAAGACTGTCTCCTGGGCCAGCTTCAGTCTGATAAAGATTGGGAACTCCTATGTAATAAGGAATCTTTTTCCATCTGGTTATGTTGGGGTTGCATCTGTCAAGATTTCCTTTAAAAAGAAAAAAAAAAGCATGTTACTAGGGGTTTTTTTCTTTTGAGGGAGAGCCAAACTATATTACACTTATTTCTTGTTGGAGCTCCAATTAAGGTGGGAATTTTATTTCCCAGTTCTCTTGCCCAAACCTGCTTGCCCTAGTTTTCTTCCAAGCTCAATCGTATAATTCATATAATTTTTGAAGCTGCCTTTAAAAAGCAGTATTCAAAGAGTTTATTTTTGTGTTGTTTTATGAAAATATTAAAATATGTAGGGTGGTTCTACTAGTTTATGTAGATAACTCCTGGGTTTTTTTTTCTCACCCGGTTGTTCTGAGGATTTTGGAAACTATTCTGTCTCCCCTGGGCTGGCAAATAGTGAAAACTCCTGGGATCGTGGACGCTAAGCATAAATTTCTGTGCTGGTTGACTGAACTAATTCATTCCTCTCTTGGGACTCCTTTTTCTTTGAGTTCCACTACTGAGACACAGCAAAAGAACTAATTATTACTGAATGTAGCGTAATCAAAATGCCAAAACCAGTGAATGCATTGCAAGGAAACTAGATTCCTTAAGCTTTGCTTTCTAAAATATGGTTAAGCCAGACATATTTTTAACATGGCCAAGATAGTTTAAATATATCTTAGCTGTTCTGAAAATAGATGCATTTTAATACCCTGGAGCAGTGTTTCTCAACCTGAGCAATTTTAAGATGTGTGGACTTCAACTCCCAGAATTCCCTAGCCAGCCATGCCTTTTAAAAATGCCAAGGTTGAAAACCTTGCCCTGGAACGAAATTTGGGGAGGGGAGGGTATGACTGAATGGGGTCAGAGAGGAGAGAAGATGCTTAAGTGGATGATTTTTTATTAGTATTTTGCATATTTGTTCCCCAAAATCTTCAGAGCAATTTTCTTGTGTGTTTTAAAATGATGAATTTTGCAGGGAAATAAGAAGGTGGAACATATACACATATCTGCAACTTTCAAAGATTTTTTAAAAATTTTATTTGAACCTATGAAAGGGGTGAGGCTGAATACTAATCCTGCATTGCATATGTTTTATGTTCTCCAAGCTAAATTGAAATGCTGGGTTCTTCCTCCAGGGACAAAATTAGTGGCGACTGCATTTGTCCTTTTATATTCTTCAGGGAATTAGTCAACAATTTAGAATAGAAGATGAATACAGTGATCTAACTTTTCCTCTTTCAGACCACTCTGAAGTAATTTCTTCAGCAATTCTGTAATTGGAAAGAGAATTATTTGAGTTAGCTGGCTAAAACCCCCCTTCCCCCCCCCCCTTTTTTTTTTCCAATTATAGCCATTGCGGTTCAAACAAATCTGGCAAAGATCAGGCTGGAGAAGATTGAGCTATAGGATAAAGATTCTCCTATAATCTCTTTAATCTTGTTTCCTATTATAGAAATAAACGCCCATGGAAGTGGTTTGGGGGTTTTTCCCCCCAGATAGGGAATAAAAAAAATAATTCTGGATCTTTGAATTTCTTAAATACCCATGTGACTTTCGGGTTGAACAGTACTTTTAACTTTTTATAGGCAAGATAACTTCTTGTATTTTCATGACCCAAATTGGAGTCTCTTTATGAAAATTATACATCAGCATTTGCTTTGAATTTTGGTTTGTATTGCTCGTTTGGTTTTTGCCCATTCTTCTAAGGAGCACAAAATGACTTTCATTCCAAGTTTTTATTTTATCTTTCCAACCAATCTATGGGGTAGGCTAGTCAGAGAAGCTACAGCTGCAACAACAACCAGTAAAACTCAAGGCTATGTTGATTTCCCTCTAATTTAAACTTTGCCATTCACCTATTGGGCTACATTTGGCAGGTTACTTACTCTGTGTTTCTCAACTATAGCAACTTCCAAGATGTGTGGACCAACAGTTGATGTGGAAGCTGGCTAGGGAATTCTGGGAGTTGAAATCCACATGTCTTAAAATTGGCAAGACACTGTTCTAAGGGATAAAGAACTTCATGTAACTTCAAAATTATCTTGGTCATGTCCTTTAGAAAGCTCATTAACAAAACAAATTGCAGGTTAGATGAATGTTGTCTCTCTCAGTAGAATTTAGAGGTACCCTTGAATATATAAAAGAGTGGCCATCCTGTTTGGCTATTCATTGATAAAGGGAGAAGTACATAGTTCTGCTTGTTATGTTTGTCACTCTAAGTGGGAACATGGTGTATGTGGGATTCACCAATAAATTCCAGATTTGTGTTCATGCTTTTGATTTGCAGGTTCGTTTTATATAAAGCTCCAACATCAGCTTCTGCATTGGTACTGCAAAGCCACAGAAATGCTGGATGAAATACCCCATTGCCTTCAATACAGTGGTTTCTGGCTTTCTTTCTAACATCGTGGCAATCTTTCATAGCAATTTACAGCGCTAATTCCCTCTTCTTAAATCTGACGTCTAGCTGCTTGGAACCTTAGAATCCCCTGAAAATTACAAACTGCATCAAACTCTGCATAAAATGTTGAGGCTGAGAAAGCTGGATTTGGGAAAGTATGTCAAATTACGGATTAAGTAAAATTGATTAGGTGACTTTGGACACTGTCATGGGTTCTTTTACATATATCGAAGTCAATGGGCTCAAAAATCCAAGAGTCAACACAACCACACAGATCTTTAGGCAACATACACACAAGCACTCAAAGGTCTCACTGCTCACTACTCCATTCTTTCTCACTTCTGCTACATCTACTGCTCCTCCAACTACTACCGGTATTTATGAGTCCTACTGCTGGAAATCAGTATATCTGCTTTATGCTGCTTCAGGTTGCTTTTTGAACACATACACTTCCTTCCCTCTCTCCCACATACTACCACCATCGGCTGCCTCCCTGCTCACCTTTTATAGCCAACAATTGCTGTAGTGGCTAGATAGAAAGAGGACTTAAAGAGACAGGACAACAGCAGCACAGGTGCTGGGCATTTTGTAGGCAGTCTGTCTTCTCACAGATAACCCTTTCCCTGAGTGAGGGAGCTTGGTTAAAAAAATAAACATGCAAATCTCAGCATATGTGCTGAATCCAGAAATCTTACCTGATGGTGTTAAAGCAAGGCTTGTGTTGGTCATGTCTACTCCAGTGCATCATGAAATTAGGAGAAGGAGAAGGTGCATTGTTCTTGAGTTCCCGTTTTGCCCTTTCTGCTGGTACAACACTTAGGGCCTCTTTACGTAAGGAACCACCTCTCGTTAAGATCTGCAGCAGGTCATGGAAATGTTCCACTGTCAGAGGTCTGTCTTGGTGGTGTGAAGGTGATGTATGGTGTGATACAAGGGAGGTCTTTTTGTTCATTATCTCAGGTTGTAGATGTACTCCTTTGGGAGTTACGTTTAGCCCCTACACTCCAAAGTTTTAAGATGTATCTTTTCCAGTCATGCTTTTAATTGTGAGGTGATTTTGGTATTTATTTTTACGGTGACTTATGATCTGTCTCTAATAGTTCATACTGATCTTTTATTTTTAAGTTCTGTAAGCTGCTGTAAGAACTCGCTAAGACATAAATCAAATAAATAAATGCAAGATTTCAAGGGATGGGACTGGAGAAGAGTTTCTTTCTCCAATCAGAGTACACCGAGGAGCCTTGGTGGCGCAGCAGACTAAAGTGCTGTTAAGTAGCACTTAGCTGCCTGCAATTACTGCAAGTTCAAATCTCACCAGGCTCAAGGTTGACTCAGCCTTCCATCCTTCCGAGGTAGGTAAAATGAGGACCCAGATTGTGGGGGCAATAAGCTGACTTTGTATAAAAAGAACACTGCTTGGGGGGGGCCCCCGAAAACCCTACTGAGCAGGTATATACAAAAGTATGAAGGCTATTGCTTAACGCATTGTAAGCTACCCTGAGTCTCCGGAAAAGAGCGGCGTATAAATCGAACCAATAATAATAATAATAATATATCAGAGCAGTGTTTCTCAACCTTAGCCACTTTTAAGATCTGTGGACTTCAATTCCCAGGATTCCCCAGCCAGGTGTTGAAGTCCACATCTTAAAATTGCCAAGATTAAGAATCACTGCATCAGAGATTGAACATTGCTGGGCTTGATGTGGTACATCTTCTTAAAATCATTGTTAGGGCATGTGGATTGTAAACCATGGCTTTAATAATGGTTTGCTGAGCAAACCATAATGGGTTGATTTCTATGTTATGTAAAACAGTAAACCGCAGTTTATAAATAATGGCTGGATTCTCAAGTTGCATTAAGCCAAAAGCAAATTAAAATATATTAGGGATTAAACTAATCCGATGCCCACAGGAGAAACCTGCTCCTTCTATGCTGTAAAAGCTCATTTTGGCTACACATTGTAGAAGCTCTGCTGGATTTGACATTGGTCCATCGCCCCTGGATTCATTCTCTTTATCTGTGGCCAGACGAGATGACCTGGGGAAGTTTGCAAACTGAACATAATGGATGATGAGAGCCTTGCTTCTGATCTTCAGTGTATTAAATGTCTCTGCTTGTAGAACAGGAGTGACAAACTGGCGGCCCGTGGGCTGGATGTATCACACACAGACCAGCGGTGAAATCCAATTTTTTTTACTACTGGTTCTGAGGGCATGGCTTAGTGGGTGTGGTGTGGCTTGGTGGGCATGGCTTGGGCACGGCAGGAGAAGGATGCTGCAAAATCCCCATTTCCACCCAACTCCAGGGGAAGGATACTGCAAAATCCCCATTCCCACCCCACTCTGGGGCCAGCCAGAAGTGGTATTTGCCAGTTCTCTGAACTGCTCAAAATTTCTGCCACCGGTTCTCCAGAACCTGTTAGAACCTGCTGGATTTCACCCCTGACACAGACCATGGCCACCCCAGCTCCGCGAATGGGGAAAACATCACAAAACATCCCGTGACAGCAATGCGATGCCACAAGTTTGACACTTGTATCGTAGAAGGTCTAATTTTAATATTTCTGATTATATTCTGATTTACGTCCAGTTAACACGTCCTCTTTAAAAACCATCCCATCCTTAAACAAACAAAAACAAAACTCAGCATCACCCGGGATGCTGCAGTAGTGAGTGCTGTGCTTTGGTTGTTGCTTTCCTGATAGTTGCTGGTTTGGGAGCAGAGGAATCGGGACTTAAATCTATAAATCCAAACTCCTTCAAGACGACCCAGCAGATTGGCCCCAGCTGCATCAAATGTTTCCCCATTCTTTTGTAAACTGCGCTCTAGCAACCGTCACAAGCATGGAATGAGACGTACCACGGGCGGTGTGGGGGGGGGAATCCTTGGAGGAAAAGGACTGTGGGAGTTGGAGCTTTGTGTTTAAAAATAGCTCTCATTGCGGCTTCTCTGCTGCTCACTTACATTGCCTGAATGCTGATGTATGTCTTTAAGGCAACAATCCTTTGATGAAGGGTGCGCAACCCTGAACTCCCTTTGCTTCTCTTTCAGGCAAAAGTGATGAAGGGAAGCCTGGAGGTTGGGCTTGTCATAGTGTCCATCACTGGGCCCCTGAATAAAGGTAAGAAACTGCTGGGAAAGAGCTAGGTAGCCCAAGACATTAGCTGGGATCATCATCATACATCATGATGTGGGGGTTGGGGGGGAGGCAATCCACTCCCTGGAAATCACCTCCAGTCCATCTAATTGTAATATGATTAAGATGACTGGATTTTATTGGCACGGTTATGTAGTGCTTTATTCAAAAATTAAAAGAGGGAAAGTGGAAGCAGAAGACCTTTGGAGGCTTCAATTTCTACCCTTCAACGTCCCCTGCCCCCAAACAGCGGTCTCTAGGTCCTATTTCAAGCCTGCTTTGGGAGTTAAGAATAGAGTTGGGAGCCCCCAGAGACTTCCCACTTCTAGTCTGAATAAAGTAAAAGAAGAGCAAAAAAAATAGGCTCCACAAATTCCAGAGCATCATCCATAGCCCTGGATTAACCATTAAGCAAAAGGGAAGGGGCCACCACAGGGTCCCCACCCCCCCACCCCATCATGTCTGTAAGACTTTCACTGCCGCAACTCAATTTTCGTTTTCAGCTCTTATTGAGTCTTTGTGTCACTTAAGCAATGGAAAGGCCATAGGGCACCATTGTTGGGCTGGGCTTAGGGCACCACTTGGTGCCTTAACCCTTCCCCGCATCACTGTGATACCAGCTGATCTTCTGCACCCCTTTGGATTATCAGGGGCTGAACTGTAGCCCTAAAGCATGCTATAAGCACGGATCCTAACTCTTCCCCCATTCCTGACCACCCTTTGTGTTAGAGAAATCCCAACGGCGTTATTGGAGGCAGCTGGTGAACAGCCTTGCTATACCACCATCCCCCGTCTTTGAAATTGCTGGTGGGTCTTTTATTGTGGCAGGAGCATGGAACTTGGCTCTCTTTTACTCGATTCTCTCTGCCCAAAGGAAACAATGTCTGAAATTGAGCTGCAGAGTGAGATGAAGCCAGAAGCGGATGGCCATGAGCCAAGGACACCCCAGGACCTTCTGCAGAGACTCCGGGAGCTAGAGGTATGAGGCCTGATCTTGTCTTCCTGAATTAAGGGGTTCCAGAGACCAGAGCAACCAGCCGAATGAACAGCTGGCAGAAGAAGTGAATTGAGATCTCATTGCAAGCAATTTGTTTCATGGTAGCTACGTAGCATCTATTATTTCGCTTGAATCTGAGCTGCCTCCCAGCATTGGCACATATAGATGGTCTTCAACTTAAAATCAGTTGCTTACTGACTGAAGTTCTGACAGACCTACCTGGGTGGTACTTACAACCTGGATTTGAAATATTTCGTGTGTTTGGCAAGGGGGCACATTTATAGCCATTTGCAGCAACTCACTATCAGGGAACCACGATTTCTAATCGTTTTGCTGAAACCCACTAGCATTTACCCTCAAATTTTCAGCAAAACTTTCTGATAGTGAATTATGGATTCACTGAATGAACCACAGAGTTTGATTACCGTAACTTGAGGACTACCTATATAGAAATAATGCGAATGTTATATGAGCCTATTGGCGGAACAGAGGCTCGCATAGGTGAATGAGTTAAATTTGTGGTGCTCCCTTGGTGTTACAAGCAAGATCATTCACTCCCAATGCCCCAGAATTGGCACCCTTTTTTCCAACATGGCATACAGGGAAAGATAAAACCCTCACACCAGACATATAGGCCCAAGTGAATTCATTATGTGTTGTGTATTCCTTTTCTGCCTCTTCCTAATGTGAGTTATATGCACTTCGCACAAACGTCGTATTCTGGGTTTTTGAGTGGGGTACATGATACATGTTTATAAGGGATGGGACAACAATCTGCTGGCTTCTGAAAGGTGCCAGCCCTTGAACCTTGAACCTAATGACCTTTAATCCCTCCCTCTTTTCCCATGGGCACAGGTAGAAAACATAGCTTTGCAATGCTGTAGATTAGGAACTTTCAAGGACAATAGAAGTGGGGTAGAGCAGAGAGAAGAAGCAAAGTTGTCCATGCATCATTTCTTTTCCCGTATGCCTCCCGGAGAAGAAACTTGAGATCCTCTTTTTATTCACCAGCAGCCTGACTCTTCTCTATGTCCTCAGGCAGAGAATTTGGCTTTGGTGCAAGCCAATGAGAACCAGCGGGAAACCTATGAACGCTGCCTGGATGAGGTACTGCTGCTTTGCCTTCTCTTTCCCCGACAGCACCTTCTGATGGAGGGATAGCGTCTCCCTTTGTGCTTATATCTGCTCCTTCTTCTTCTGCAGGTAGCCAATCACGTGGTACAAGCGCTGTTAAACCAAAAAGTGAGTCTGTCTCCAAGGCCTGGCCTTTGGGGGCTTGAGGGCATCTTTGGGATTTTGAGAGCTGTTAAAAGTGGAGCGTGGCCAGGCACACACAATTTTACAGAAAGCAGGCTGGTGAAATCACTACTTTGTAGCCCTCCAGAGGCTTTATCCCATTCTGTTTTTCCTAGGCCTGCTCCCCACCCCCCTTTCCCATTTTTTTTACTTCCCAAGAATGTCTCTATGGATTTCAGTGGCATTTATGAAGTTAAAAGAGGATACCAGCAACTATTGTTTTGCTTTAAGTTTCCTGAAATATTTTAAGTCAGCAAGCAAAGGAATGCTCTATGGGGCCCTTTAGTGCCTGCGCTTACTGTATCCTCTGCTGGACTTCATTAGGAGGAGAGGAGAAGGAACAAATGGAACTCTTGTATGTGTTATGGGATTTTTTTTTGTACAAAATCAGTGGTGACTTCCGGATAATGGAATTAGCTGTGATCCTTCTGCTTGGAGGTAGGCACATTGGACTATGGGAGATATAACTGCTGACTAAGAAGGGTTAGGCTTGTTTGTGCTCAAGGGAGAGAGGCTTTGATACAACAATTAACCTCTGGATATTGCATGAAAGAAAGGCACGAGACCAATTAGAAACAACTGCTTGTTGCTAGAAGTGTGAACTCTTCCACCACTCTTTCCTGTGATAATATTCATATCGCCTTTTAGAAGAGTCCAAATGCTCCTGTTAACCCTTACAACTTTCTCAGATAGATCAATGCTGCCTATGTTCCAGATCAAGTCCTCTCTTAACCTGGGGGTAGAAAGGGACGTGGTGGCTCAGTGGCTAAGACGCTGAGCTTGCCGATCGAAAGGTCGGCAGTTCAGCGGTTCAAATCCCTAGTGCCGTGTAACGGGGTGAGCTTCTGCCAACCTAGCAGTTCAAGAGCACGTAAAAAATGCAAGTAGAAAAATAGGGACCACCTTAGTGGGAAGGTAACAGCATTCCGTATGCCTTTGGGGTTTAGTCATGCTGGCCACATGACCTCGGAGACGTCTTCGGACAGCGCTGGCTCTTCGGCATTGAAACGGAGATGTGCACTGCCCCCTAGAGTTGGGAACGACTAGCACATATGTGCAAGGGGAACCTTTATCTTTATCTAGAGATGAGAACTGAATGAGGACTTCATAATTCACTCAGACTCAAGCAGAGTACAGCTGTCCTTGACTTACAACAGTTCACTTAGAGACCATTCAAAGTTACAATGGTGCTGAAAAAAGTCACTTTATGACCATTTTTCAGACTTACGACCGTTGCAGCATCCCATGGTCACATGATTTGCATTCAGAGGCTTGACACCTCACTCATATTTATGATGGCTTCAGTGTCCCTGGGTCATGTGCTCACCTTTTGCAACCTTCCAACAAGCAAAGTCAATGGGGAAGCCAGATTCACTTAATAACCATGTTACTAACTAAACAACTACAATTTAACAAATGTGGCAAGAAAAGTTGTAAAATGGGGCAAAACTCACTTAACAAATTTCTCACATCAGCATAAATTTTGGGCTAAGTTGTGGTCATAAGTTGAAGCCAGGGGTGAAATCCAGCAGGTTCTGACAGGTTCTGGAGAACCGGTAGCAGAAATGTTGAGTAGTTCAGAGAAAAGGCAAATAACACTTCTGACTGGCCCCACAGTGGGGGGGGGGGATGGAGATTTTGCAATATCCTTCCCCTGCCATTCCCACCAAGCCACACCACACCCACCAAGCCACGCCCACAGAACCGGTAGTAAAAAAAATTGGATTTCACCACTGGTTGAAGCCTACCTGTATTTCATGCAGCCTTTTCTCCATTGTTGAGGTACAGAGCCCCTTGGCCCAGTGTCTTCCCTGGAAATCTTACATGCATCTCCCATAGACCTCCAGAACTGGTTTTAAAAGTATGATTAAAAGAGAAAATGGGGGTGAAACTGAGTAAATTTAGTTGGAGTGTAAGTATCTTATAATTCATTTTTAATGATGAAGTCACATCTAGATTTTGTGCTCTTAGTTTTTGGAATGGGAATGTCAGAAGAACTTTTGACTACAAGTCTTGGCACTGGTCTCTATAGTCAGAGATGAAAAAAATGCAGTCTGGGACAATATGGAGCCCACCAGCTTCCTTTGTGGCTCCCCCCAAAAAGGTTGGCCCAACAATATGACCCCTATTTCGTGTTTTGTGTAACAGGGCAGGAGTGGGGCTAGGAGGCAAAAGTACTACCTATAAGTCTTGTGGATACTTAGAATACGTCTTTCTCAAACTCCCGAAATTCCCTCTAAACGGAGGCCGTGGCTTAGCCCACTTTTGGAATGCAATTCTCATTGTTCTAAACAAAACCAGGTGTAAACCTTGAGCTGATAGCCATTGTGCATCCCTGATATAGATGAAGGACAGGCAGATAGTAGATCTTAGTTGCTTGGTATCAGTCCTGCAAACATTAATTGCATTTGCCTCGTGATTAGCTCATCACCCAAAGCTCTACTTATTAATCTCTGTGGGGGGGCGGGATTTCACCTGACATTTTTTGCATGCCAAAAACATGTGTGACCTGCTTTGTATTACGTTCCCAGGTGTCAGCAGAGAAGGCTGAACAGTACTATTTCCCTCTTCCTCCTCCTCTACAGTTTTTGTCACGAGTCTCGGTGTCTGTTAAATATGATCACGTATGCATGCACATCCTTAACCTGCATTATTTGTGCAAGTCACAGGATTCAGGGTTTTTTGGAAGGGGATTTGTATGCCTTGATCAGCAAATGCTGATTTCCTCCTGAATCCACTTTGACCACAAAAGACTAACCTAGCAGATTCCTGTGGGGAGGGGAGGAAACCAGAGAAGAGCATTTGCGGGCCCTCTCTCGTCTCTAGCTTACAGTTTAGATTCTCTGTTCTCAGGATCTCCGGGAAGAATGCATAAAGCTGAAAAAACGGGTCTTTGATTTGGAAAGGCAAAACCAGGCTCTCAGCGATCTTTTCCATCGAAAGCTGACTTCTGGATCTCTCTCCCAGGTATGTCGTCTTGTCTTTTATCTCCCTTCTTCCTTATCATCTGCTCTGCTTACATGTACAGACAAGATTTGTTTGCAGAGTGGGTGGGTTTTAGGTGACGGCATACAGACAGAGTCTTGGAATGATGGAGCTGGAAAGAAGATTGTTTTATCTAGCTCAAATGTTTGGGGAAATGTTTGCATTTGCAGCTGGTCTGTTTCCCTATGACTATCATTAAGTGTTGTACCTTATGATTCTTGACGAATGTATCTTTTCTTTTATGAACATGCACCAAGACAAATGCCTTGTGTGTCCAGTCACTCTTGGCCAATAAAGAATTCTATTCTAGTCTATATCATATTATCCTACGCTACATTTATTTAGTATGCCAAGCCAAAATCTGGTTAGTCATAGGTTACTTGAATGAAGTACAGTCATTCGGGGGCATCCCAATGCTAATAAACCTTGGTTGGTTTATCAGTGTGGCTGCTGAGTTCACATGTATTTCCAAGCAGTGGGGAATTGCTGGGAGTACGTTGCATGGATTTGTTTTTGAAGGTGCTGTCGTTCAGAGCGTTTGCTCTCTGCAAGCAGATCTACTGGAGCCATTCATTCTATTAATTGTCTTTTCAGACTCCAGCCCATCCAGCTTCCTTGCTCTCCAGTCCGTCCCCAATCTCCCAACCAGGCGCAGTAGAGAACCTCCCGGTTTCGTTTCCCCTGGGACGGTGCCTGCTGCAGAGAGAGGTATGTTCTATAAGACCTCTATTGTCCATTAATTTTTGGATTGCCACCTACAGGTACAGACCTGCTGGTGCTACTGCTTCATCGTTGTGCCACTCAGATAGCTTTCCTGTGCATCATATTTCGTTAATAGTTTAAGACAAGGAGAGAGAGTACTTTTTTTGGAATGGGGCCCGGAGCCATTAATTGATGCAATGCTGCACAAGTGTAGACTTTTGATGCAGTAGACATCATCTTATGCTGTGAGCTTCATGGCTCTGACTCAAACCATAAGATGTGGGGGCAGTGGAATTTTTTTTTTTCCTTTTCCAAGGGGAAAAAAAGAGGAAGATAAGGGTTACCAAAGGAGAACTGTTGTGTTGTACATAGGGAAACTGATATGGGATTATTCCAGTGGTGAAATCTGAACTGGTTTGCTACCGGTTTACTGGCTGTGCGCCGCACGCCAAAAGGAAGCTTGGGGAGGTAAGTAGAACAGCTGGGGGGGGTGGAATCAGCTGTGGCGCACGAACTTTTTTCCAGAGAACCGGTAGTAAAAAATGCTTAAAAAGTAAAAAAAAAAAAAAAAGTTCCAAAGATCAGCGGAGCGACACACGATTTTGGAACTTTTTTTTTAACTTTTAAAGCATTTTTAACTACCGGTTCAGGCGAACCGGCCTGAACCGATAGCATTTTACCTCTGGATTGTTCCTTCAAAACTGGTTTCAAAAGTTGGGTCAGGCAGATTTGTTTGTTTGATTGATACATGTTTCTAAGGTCACTCGGCTTGATAACTTTGGGCGGCATTTGGAATTTTTAAAAGAAAAGTTATAAAATAACAAGTACAGATAGCAATAGCACTTAGACTTATATACCACTTCACGGTGCTTTTACAGCCCTCTCTAAGCGGTTTACAGAGTCAGCCTATTGCCCGCAACAATTTGGGTCCTCATTTTACCCACCTCGGAAGGATGGAAGGCTGAGTCAACCTTGAGCCTGGTGCGATTTGAACTGCCAAATTGCAGGCAGCCGGCAATCAGCAAAAGTAGCCTGCAGTACTGCATTCTAACCACTGTGGCTCTTAGAAAGAAAAGATGGTCATCCCCGTAGAAGAAAACATCCACTAACCTCCCAATTCCAAATAGGGAGACAGCAGAGGCATCTTCCTGGACCCATGGCTCTTGTTTGAAGACAAGCAGCAGCCATGCTTAGGGACTTTGTACACTCCTGGGTTGCATGCCAGTTGTCCCTATTCCTGGACCGGAAGGCTCTGGTCACTGTTATTCTGGTCCTTGTGATCTCCTGTTTGAACTACTGCAGTGCACCCTACATGAGGCGGTCCTTAAAGGAACTTTCGGAAGCTTCAGCTGGGGCAGAATGTGGCTGTGCAAGTAGTCAATGGTGCCAGTACCTTGGTGCATGTAGAGCTTTGGGAGCTGTATTGACAGCCAGTGCACTTCTGGGTGCAAGTCAAGGTGCCAGTTGTCACCTTTAAAGCTTTTCATAGCTTGGGACTGAGTTACCTGAGGGGACCGTCTCTCCCAGTTATTTCTACCCATCTGATCCACTCGGGCAGGATGGGTGCATGCTTTGGTTTCTTTTCTCCAATAATGTATTCAGAGATTAGGATGGCTTTAACACTGCTGGCCTTTCATAAGGCACTAAAGGCCTGGTTCTTTGCTGGGGACTGGGGCCCCAAATATATGAAAGGGCCCATCGCTTTGGCTGTGTTAGTGAATGTCAGTTTGATAAGTTTCCTCGGTGCCGTGTATTTTAAACCTTTGTATTGTGGGTTGAAATCATCCGCCCACCCAAACAGTAGATGGCTTCTATTGTTCCTGTTGTTTTGGAAATGCCTTCATGGTTTTAATTATAATGCATGTTTCTGAATTGTGAGCTGCCGAAGAAACTGTTTGCTGAGGCTAAAGATTTTGATGGAAATCAAAAATAAAAATCAAGTAAATAAATAAATAAACTGATTTTATTTTTAATTTTGTTTATAAACAATGAAGCTCACTTGTTGAGTTGGGTGGCAGCACAAACTGATTAAATAAATTGAACTTGTTTGTAGGTAATGCTATACAGTAGAACCTCTGGTCACGAACGCTTCTGACCACGACCAAATCCGGTTCCAATCAAAAAATTCACAATTTTTTTTTTCGCGGCCAATTTCCCCTTCCGCGCCATTCTTTTTTTGTAAGTGCCAAATTTCCAAAATTAGGTTCGGGCCACAATCAAATCGGTTTGTGACCAAAGTTATGGAACGAATTATGGTCGTGACCAGAGGTTCTACGTATATGGAAGATGCAGGATTGTAATGGGAAGCAAGTGCCTTAAATTCATAAGGTAAAGGTAAAGGTTCTCCTCGCACATATGTGCTAGTTGTTCCCGACTCTAGGGGGCGGTGTTCATCTCTGTTTCAAAGCCGAAGAGACAGTGCTGTCCAAAAACATCTCTGTGGTCATGTGGCCGGCATGACTAAAGGCACACGGAACGCTGTTACCGTCCCATCAAAGGTGGTCCCTATTTTTCTACTTGCTTTTTTTTTTTTATGTGCTTTCGAACTGCTAGGTTGGCAGAAGCTGGGACAAGTAACGGGAGCTCACGCCATTACGCGGCACTAGGGATTCGAACCGGTGAACTGCCGACCTTTCGATTGACAAGCTCAGCGTCTTAGCAACTGAGCCACCGTGTCCCTACACCGCGTCTCTCAAATTCATATTTAAATTAAATATTTAATTTAATTTATAAATAATTATAAATAAAATAATTTATTTAAATTAAATATTTAAATAAAAATTGTGAATTTTTTGGTCGGAACCCGATTTGGCCGTGGTCAGAAGCATTCGTGACCAGAGGTTCTATTGTACAACATATCTACAAACAAGTGCAATTTATTTCATCAGTTTGTACTGCCACCCATCTCAACAAGTGAGCTTCATTGTTTTTAAACAAAATTAAAAATAAACACCGTGTCCCTTAAATTCATAGGACTAGCTAAAATCCACCTCTTCTAGTCCTCCACATATTTTCTCTTTGGTAGCATCCATTTAGTGCACACTTTAGCAAACTACAGCCTGGATTGAAGGTAAAATTCACATGGAGAGGAGGAGGCAGAATTCCTTAGCTTCAATCCATTATGTTGCCACTTAAAAATGTATTTATTTATTTATTTATTAGTCACATTTTTATGCCGCCCAACTCCTGAGGGACTCTGGGCGGCTAAATAATATTGAGCAGAAGGGGATGGAAAAATTCTTTCTCCGCTACTTCTGGGGAACTTTTGCCCACTGTAGGAGACTACATTAGACTGGTGGAAGAGTAGAATAAACCATTTGATCTGGTTGTAAAGGAGTCTGGGGACACCACCAGAAATAACAAATGGGATATTGTGGTCAAGAGGGCAGAAACGGAAATCAAAAGCTGGCCTTGTTCCATTTTGTATGTCTTGGTTGCGTCCCAGGTCATCTCTGAAGAACACTGTCTGGAAATTCCGGGATCTAATCTCCAATCTCTGGAAGCTCTCTCCCCTTTCCTGCGAAAGAAGGCCCAAATCCTGGAAGTGCTTCGTTCCTTGGAAGAGATGGATCCACTGCTCGCCTTTCCTTCCCCTTGGAGAGACCCTGGGCAGCTGAGCTCCCCAGAAGGAGTGACTGCAGAAGCTTGGCCATGTCTGCTGCTGGCTCAGGGTGAAGGGGTGCCTAGGCAGCCTCCACTGAAAAGTGAGGGCAGCTCCTCCTCCTCCTCCGATGAGGCTGGGGAAGCCGATCCTCCAGAGAAAGGACTCCCAGGGCAAGTGTTGCTGAGTGCACTGGCTGAACACAAGCTGGAATTAGGTGAGGTGGAGACGTACCTGCAGCATGTCCTTCGGGAGGCTGGCGACAGTGCCCTGCTCAATGGGGAGCCCAGTGGGCCCTGCTTGATGGGAAACCCCGAAGGGCAGGGCAGGAGCTACAAGCACATCCAGGCCTTGAGTTGCCTAGAGGCTTTGGGGCCTCCTTCTGCCTGCAGGGAGCCAGCCTACCTGAGCGTCCTTGCATCCAGCGAAGACAAAGATAAGTCTCGGCCAGGGCTCCCTATCCCCTCCCCCTCCAAGGTGCTCAAATTGCTGAAAATGCCACCGCCCCCCAGCCCCGCTGCCCTTCGCCTCAGCCCGCAGCTCACCCGGAGCTCCAAAATCCCTTGCCGCAGTAACACGTACGAGGTGTACCACTCCCCGACGCCTAGCCACAAGGGCTCCCCCGACAGCCCTTTTCCTGCTGACTCTGGCATTGGCGGAGGGCATCCCTCCCCCAAGGCTGGCCGACCTCTTGTCCCAGAGTCCCCCACAATCGCTCCCACATTAACAGACCCTTTTGGGTACCACAAACCCCACGAGTATGAGAACATCTTAGAGCTGACCCTCAGCACTGCCATGAGCTCTCGGTCCCCCTCATCCCGTGATACCAAATTGGATGCACCTGAGGCACTCCTGCCTTCCTGCCGCTTGGCTCCTCTTCGGGCGGTGCCGCCTTGTGATGTCTCGCTGGAGCCCTTCCCTGCTGGCCACCGGGAAAAGTCGGTCTCTGAGAGCAGGCGCTCGCCTCCTCTGGCCCGCAGGAACCCCGACAACTCCAAGAGAGGTGCCAGCGGCTCTACCAAGCGGACGCTCGAGGTGGCAGCCAGCATGCCCTTCAAAGAGCGGCTGACAGTGCTCGGGAGGTTGAAGGGAGCGGAAGGGAAAGAGGGACTGGGCTTTGAGAAGGGGAGGGCCCCTACCCGGCCAGGGGAGCGTGGGGAAAGCCTTCCCGATGCTCACCCCAGGCTGGGCTCTGGGAGCAGCAGCCTCAAGCACCCTGAGCCCTGCCATGGGAACGAATCAACCGCTCGTTGCTACTCTTCCCACTCTGTGGGTTCCCGTAGCAACGATGCTGAGCACCAGGGCTCCAAGAATCGTTCCCTAGGAACGCCAGTGAACAGAAATCCCTCCAAACCTCTGCCGCCCGGGAAGAATGCCAAGAGTCCCCACGGGAGCCCGACCAAGTTACCGTCCAAGTCCCCAACCAAACCCCCTGCTCCAGAACCCAAGCCATGCCCACCCACAGCCAAGGCATCCAGCAGTTTTGGGCGCAAAAACCCTCCTGGCCCAGACCAGGCTAAGGGCAAAGCTGGGCCTCCCGCCAGTATTGAAGAAAAGGTGATGAAAGGCATTGAAGAGAATGTCCTGCGAAGGCACAAAGGTGGGTCGGCCTCAGGGGAGACCAAGCAGAAGAATTCAAGTGGTCTTGCCAGTTGGTTTGGCCTGCGTAAGAGCAAGCTGCCTGCCCTCAGCCGGAGGCCGGAGACTCCCAAAGCCAAGGACAGCAAAGCCGGCTCACGCAAGCTGGAGTCCGAAAGCTTGAACATTTCCAAGCTTATGGAGAAGGCGGAGGATCTGCGCAAAGCCCTGGAGGAGGAGAAGGCCTACATCAATGGGCTGGCCCTGGATAAGACTCGGTCCCACACCTGTGACACCGGACACAGCCAGCTCACCCTTATGTACCAGGAGGTGACTGCAGAGAACTTCATGCAGCAGCTGCTCAATAGGTAAGTCAGAGCAGAGAGAGCGGATCAGAGGGGTATCTGCCTGGAAGGGCTTAAAGGCACATTGTTGAAGGCTGATCTCACCCCAAGAGATGCCGTACTTAAGCTAGGATCAGCGCTTTGTTTCACACTAACTCTGGGTTCCAAATTTGCATAAAACTGAAGATTTCTGCTTGGGCTCAAGAGTGGAGCCAGTGAGGTGGTAAGAGGGTAACGAATAGCTGTACAGATTGAGTGAAACTCTTCTTAGAAGGGACAAACACTCCCCCCCCCCAATTTTTTAATCTTTTAAGACTTCACCAGATGCTGCCCATTTGTTTCCAAGCTTTTTTTCACATTCCTAAAGAACTAAAATGTCCCCCCCTCCACCTTTGTTTTTAAATAAAATTTATCACCCTCAAGATTGCTAACGGGGCCCATATTCTGGATATCTTTGACAAGCTATGGTGTAACCAGAGTTAAAATCAAGGAGCCTGAAAATGAGGGTTATGATTTTTGGCTCTGATGGATTGAGAGATGGACTTAAGAAGTGACATCTTGAGCTTTGCAAGCCATGTACTGAAAGGAGGCAAGTCCTCTAGATCAGGGGTGTCAAACTCCAGGCCCACGTCTGGCCACAGGGCCACCCTGGAAATAGCAAAGGACTGGCCCGCGTGCCTCTGCCAGCAAAAATGGAACTCAGGAGGACTGCGCGCACTCTCCCAGGCTCCGTTTTCGGCCACGACGGCCTGCTGCAACCCTCTGCCAGCCAAAACGGAGCTCTGTTTTGGCTACCAGAGGGCTGCAAGAGGTTGTGGACGAAAACGGGGTCCCGGGGGTGTGTGCGTACCCCCCTGGGCTCTGTTTTCGCTGACAGAGGGCTAGCAAAACAAACTAAAAGCAATACAAAACAAAAGGAGAAACGTTTTCCTTTTTGCATTTGAGCATCCAAGAAGGGACAGGAAAGGAGAAAAAGAGGAAAGAAAAAGAAGGAAAGATGAGAAGAGAACAAGTAAGGAAAAAGAAGGAAAGAGGAAGGAAGAAGAAGGAGGAAGGAAGGAAGGAAGGAAGGCAGACTATAATGAGAGGGAGGGAGGATCTGAGGGAAGTCCTGCCTTAGCACTTGGCCAGCAGCAGCCATGCTGCCCTTTCGCCATCCCCTTGTTTCCTCCTCCTGACCTCTCCTGGTTGTCTCCCATCCTATTAATGAGGATGCTTTGGTTACAAAGCTGGTCTCCTTGCGTGGAGAGGGAGTGGGCCGCTCACACACTTTGCTCTCCTGCACACACCATGAGCAACCTGGCCAAGGAGAGCGAACACAGCAGCAGCAGCCTCGAGGAGGAGGTAAGCACACCCTCGGGAAAGCGGGGCTGGACTGGGCTGGGCTGTGGAGTCCCGGTGCCCTGGGAGCTCGAGGGCGGGGGTGGGCGCTTGCCCTCCGCTGCCTAGGGCTCTGCACAGCCTGTGCCACCATCCAGGGGTCCTCTGCGGGGCCTAAGAGGGACAGTGAGGCTGCTCTGCAGGGCAAGAGTTTGGCACTCTCCCTAGTCTCGCCTTCCTCCACTGGAGACAATGGATCCCTCCCAGTCCCCGACATGAGTGGCGTCGAGCTTGCCACGCCCCCTGGCCACGCCCCCCCCCTCGAGGTCAAATACAATCCCAATGAATCAAGTTTGACACCCCTGTTTTAGATGTTTTGGCAGTTTTAATTCTCACCAATCCAAGCAAGCAAGGCCAGTGGGCAGGGCTTGTGGAAATTGTAGTTGAAGACAATGTGAAGGACATCCATTCTCCTACTCTTGGGATAGTATTTAGAGAGGGTCCCAGGTCTCTTTCCTGCGAGGAGACCCTACAGATCTTGCAAAACGGGGATTAAGGATTGAAAGAAAGAGAAGCTTCAGGGTACTGACCTCCACTACACTTGCAGGGTGGATGGGAAAGAGGTACCGTGTGAGACTCATCTGGAGCAGAAGAATGAGCTACAGGGCCTACAAAGAGGCCTGCGTGATGCCAAAGATCCCCGCCTTATCCGGCCGCCACGCAATGGCATTGTTGGGCACCTCCATGCCTGTCCGGAGGCTCCAGACAAGGTGAGGTTTCGGGGGTGGGTGGGAGGGAAGCATCCCGAAGCCCCTCATCCACGCCTCGGCTGCCAGAGGACTCATTCTTGTCTCCTTTGTCTCCCCTGTAGCTTCACGAAGCTGCCTTGCGGGAAGAGCTGCCATCCGATGACAGCTTGGCTGAACTGGTGACCTCCCAGCACTTTGCCGGTGAGCTCCAAGGAAAGCGGAAGGGATCGGCTGGGGGTTGGCGAAGGAGCTGTTATTTTAACTTAGCAGCTAGTATAGGATGGTCTTTGGGGACTAGTACTGTTGAAATGCAGTAAAAAAAAAAATCAAGTTTATTTCTTCCACAAGGAGAATGAAGTCCTGTCAAGGATATTCCCAGGATTCCACACAAGCTTCCATGAATTGTACTCCCAAGTTTACACAGGAAATTACTACCACAGAGAATTGCTTCCTAGAAAGGAAATGCATATCCTATCTGTAGTGGGGTCTGGTGGCTTCGTTCCAATTATGAGATGATAAAAATGGGGGTGAGAATTTTTATCCTATGTAATGCAGTTCTCTGCCACTTCATATCCTTTGACCTGAATTACAGTTCCCATAATTCTCCCATCAGCGTGATTGATGCCAATGATATCAAGAGAATCCTGGGAATCAAAAGTTTAGAACATCTAGATGTTGACAGAACGTTAGACATCGAATTTAAAAAGAACAACAATTAGGTAATGCTTGCCGACATGTCATTCTTCACAGAGCATAGATGTGAAAGAAAATCAGGTATTTGTGTAAAGATGGTTGGAAATCCCGTTTCCTGGATTTTCTTCCTAATTGTGGAAAGAGGACAGAAGAAAGTGGGTGGAGACATATGCACTGTTGAACATTAGAAAAGGCAGTGAGGACGGAATAACTAACATGTTGTGTTGGAGAATCAGCAACATTTGTCCACAATTACAGCAGTTGCAAACTCACCTACATGGTGGGCTGCTCAAATATATTTTTAAAAAAATCAAAAACTTCACATATCTCAAAGAGCAGGTGGGAGCCCATTCATTATTTAGAATTTTTTTTTTAACTTCTTAATTTTTAAAACGATGTTTAATTTTTTTTTTATTGTGGAAAATCACATGGCGAATGTCTTAAAAGGTGGCTGACCATTGAATTACATCTCTGTCTTCTGCTTTGCTTCACCTCTAAGGCAGGGGTCCCCAACCCCTGGGCCACACAAGCGGTTGGCCCTTGTGCGAATCCATCCCCTTCTGATTCTCTCCCCCCCCCCCCCCCGGCTTCCCCCATTGCTAGTCTGCAGAACTGGAAAGGTTGGGACTGTTGCTCTAAGGCAGGGGTCAGGAACCCACGGCTCTAGAGCCGCATGTGGCTCTTTCATCCCTCTGCTGCCTGTTGCCAGTTGGCTCCACAATTGATAGGGCTTTCGGTTAGGACAGGTAGAGGAAAAAGGATGCTGCGCTAGGAGGAGACACTATGTTCTGTCCCCCTTCCCCACACAGGCAAACACACCACCAGGCACGCCTGCCAAGATTTTATTATGCAATCAGACTAAAATCCCTTGCAGATAAGAGTTTTGGCAGTAAACTGCGAAATGCCTGCCAAGTCAGTTTTCACTCACAGTAAGCAAGAGAGAGTTTATCCTCAGTCCAGTTCAGTAGCAAAAAGTAATCCACGAAGCAAGAGTTAGTCAAGGTCCAATCCAAATATGCACAAGCCAGATTTCAGGTAACGCGATGTGACTCTCAGGTTTTTAACTTTGACCGTCACAAAGCCTGAAGAGCAATCACACCCACTTTTATTCCTTGTGGGGTGTGGCTCAGTGACCCAGCTCAATCTCTGGCCTCCCACGCCTCTTTCGTTGGTGCACATGCTTCTCCCTCCGACGCTGCCTGGGATCAAGCCAGGATTCATCATCCTCCCTCCCTATCTGTTGTTCCTATATGCTTTCCTCCTGGCATATCCCAGGCTGTTCCTCTTGGCCTTCGGATGGAACCTGAGGCATTGCCAAGAGAGGAGGGTCCTGGAGAGGGAAGCCTTGTCAGTTCCTCCCCATCACCTTCTGAGTCCTCTTCCTCTGTTAGGACAGGCTCGGAAGTCAGGGTCACAACACACTATGGTGGGGGAACCGGACTTCCAATCGGCTCCAGAATTGAACAGGGGACTTTGAGTGTTTAAGGTTGCTGACCCCTGCTCTAAGGGAACTGATTTTAAGATAAGAAATAAAAATTCTAGCATTTTTTTTATCTCCAGGCAGGTGTATTTTCATGGAAGCAAAAGTATGGCTTTCTAAATGTAAATTCCAACTTATCATCTCCGGCCATTGGCCATGAAACCTGGAGCTCAATATTTGGAGAGTTGCATGCTATCCACTTACTCATATAATGGCCCCCAACATGCAGTATACTGCTGAGTAGATCAGGGAGATGGATTTCTGGAGGAGGTGTAGACTTTGGCTTCATCTCTCCTCATACAGGTAGTCCTTGACTTACAACAGTTCATTTAGTGACTGTTCAAAGTTACAACGACTATGAAAAAAGTGACTTCTGACCATTTTTTACACTTATGACCGTTGTAGCATCCTCATGGTCATGTGATCAGAATTCAGGTGCTTGGCAACTGGTTCCTATTTATGACGGTTGCAGTGTACTGGAGTCATGTGATCAGCTTTTGCGACCTTCTGACAAACAAAAACAATGGGAAATCCAGATTCACTTAGCAGTCAATGTTATTAACTTAACAAAATGCAATGATTCACTTAACAACTGTGCAAGAAAAATTGTAAAATGGGGCAAACTCAATTATAACAAATGTTTCACTTGAACAACATAAATTTTGGGCTCAATTGTGGTCATAACTCACGGACTACCTGTAGTTTCTGGTTTATGCCCACAGTGTGTAGCTCCTTGACACGGACTCTGGACAGCGGCATTGGCACATTCCCCCCTCCTGACTACTGCAGTGGGATGCCCTGCAAGAGTGTCCCGAAACTGAGACCTCGGTTGGATCCTCCACCAGCAGGACCTCTCCCACCTAGAGGTCCCCCACCTGTCACCAGAGTGCCCCGCAAAGCCCGAACGCTGGAAAGGGAAGTGCCAAGCGCAGAGGACCTGATGGGGCCTAGCAAGCACCAAAGCATGCCAGCTTTCCATGGCATCTTAACCAGTGCAGAGCCGGCCCTCAGCCACCATGATCGCAGGGGCTGCCTGCAAGGTTCGTACCATTTGAAAGAGATCTAACCAAAGAAGCTATGTATTGTCCTCTTTTTCTGAAACCGTATATATGTACACACGTATTCCACAAGCAGACGTTTTGCTAATGTGCCTTTACCAGTGGCGCTCAACCGATTTCATTTATATTGTTCTTCAATACTTAAAGGGATCGTTTGGCTTAAATTCTTCGCCGAGTAGTTTTAGGGTTAGGGTTAGAAGGACTATAAGCTGGTCAAAGGGACGCAGTTTACAATTCTGATTTAGAGGGATCCATAGTTTTTCTTCTGTGAGACAATTTTCCATGCATGGAACTTAGAAGGCCAGACAGTCCTATGCAATGAAAAGAATCGGCCAGATGTTGATTTGTGTATTTCTAAGATGCTGAAGTGGTACGAAAAACCAGAAGGAAGACTCTTAAGTCGTTCTGTCCTTAACTGATAGAAAAATCAGGATGTTCTCCTTACTTTTTGAATATTTGTCACTAATTTGTGCAGGTCATTTCAGCAGAAATGTACAATGTCATTTGGAATCCTATTCCTGATGCGGATCAAATATCATAAAATGTGAACCTAATGTTTTAAAATATAGTTCGTTCAGCATTTAAAAGATGCAAAACGTTCACTCCTTATCCAGACTCACATTGTTTCTGTTGTGTTGTCCCAAAGCAGATGCGACGTTGGTCCCAGCTCACTGGTAATGACTTCCTGATCTTTCTTACACAGATCTCTGCAGCGAAGCCAGCAATCCCCGGCGTATCCAACATGGCAAGAACTGGACTTTCCCTAATGCCAAAGCATCGGCGGGCCTGGATCCCTTTCTCTGTTCTCCTAACAGGCTGGAAGAGCTCCATGGTTCTGCAATGGTAGGGGTCAGGGATGAGTTTGGGGGTGGGGGGGGGAGAAAGAAGGCAGCAGGCAGACAGATGCCACACTGCAAAAAAGCCCAGAGAGATTTCAGACAGTATTTGGTTTACCAAGGGCTTGTGAAGCTAAGAATCATTGTAGAAGCTTGTGATGTTATCCACAAGGGTGTATGAAGATGGTAACCAGCACTGACAGATTTGTTGTTAAGCATCTCATAGAAAGCTTTGTTTTCCTGAGTGGTTCTAGTCATTCTAAGACATCTTTACAAAATCACGCAGTGGGTGATGCTATAGGGAACAGTTATCAACGGCATCTCCTTCCTCTTTGCCCCAAAGCTATGGCTCCACTTTCAGCTTTTAGTGTAGAAGAAGGAGCAAGTTCACGAGACAAGGCTCTTTAGCATGCAAACAGGATACAAAATCCATAACTGAATGTTAAGTATGTTACCAACCATGGGTTATATATAAAAATGCGGGATAACAATCTAATCGTAATACAGTACGTAAACAATTAGACTGTTTTGGCTGCTGTGTTAGTTTCTAGGTTTTCCAGGAACTGAAGAGATAGAGGGCCATCTCCTCAATTAACTACGGTAATTGGAATCAGATTTCCCGTGGCTAAAAACTGCAATCATCATGTGCAACGTCATGTGATCCTGCTGCTAGTTCCCGGTTACCATCGTTAAGTGAATCACTTAACCGTTGTTAAACAAGGACCTCACGTGATCACCACTTTTGACTTCCTGCTGGCCTTCCCATTGACTTTGCTTGTGGGAAGCCAATGGGGGAAGGTCGCAAATTGTGACCATGGGATTGTGGGACACCGCAGTAGTTGGAAATCTGGGCCGGTTGCTGAGCTATCTAGATCACCATTGTGTGACAGAGAGCACTGAGCCGGCCAAAGCTTTGAAGACTGGTTGCAAGTACCACTCGTTCACCAACTGTCCCAAGTTCAAAGGATTGTTGAAAGATTGTTAAATGACCTATGAATGAAAAAAAGAGTTAATTTCCCCCCCTTGTGTTGAAAATACAAAATGCAGTTGTGGAGCTCGTCCCTGCCCTCTAGCCACACCTCACGTGGCTCTCAGTAGCTGTAAGATAGAAATAGGGCAAAACCCAAACCAGGATGGTCAGCCTCCCCGGCTTTCTCCTATTGAGCAGTTCTATCCTTCTGCTTCTGCAGGGCTCGGCTTGCAATGTAGTCGAGAGAAGACGGACGTCCTCAGAGGGACCTCAGGCCTCCCCGGCTTTCAGCACCAGCAGCAGCCGAACCCCCAGTGCTTCTGATGTGGGTGAAGAGGGCAGCACAGAAGCCTGTTCCAGGGATATGGGTCCAGAGGGCCAGCCGGGCCTGGAGAACTCGGAGTCCCTCAGTGACTCTCTCTATGACAGCTTATCCTCCTGTGGCAGTCAGGGCTGAGAGCATCTTGAGGAAGAACGAGGGCATTGACTTCCTGGGTTGACACACTGCCACATGCTCCTGCCCTGGTGCTTTGAGGGCCCAGCTCTTGCCCATAGAATCCCGCTTGATTCTTCCAAACCAAATCATGGCCTGCACCAGAACGTAACGTGTCTTCCACACCAGCTCCCTGCCCATTCTTAAAAGCAGGGAAATGGGAGTTTTTCAGCAGGGCACCACCTGACTTGCCTATTAAAAAGAGACAGAAAGGGAAGAAAAGGTGGGCAGGAGGGGCATGATGGAAAGTGGTTGTGGGCATCTTCATCCGGTTGAATGGCATCGATCAACTTTGGGGTGTGTGGTTTTGCCCATTTTAAGTAGTATCCCCTTTGGTGACAAGCACTGCGGGTGGGAGGGAGTCCAATTGGTCTTGTTGATCCATTATTCAACTGGGTGGACTCACTGTGGAGGAAAATGGAACCGAGGATTGTCGTGGGTTCCAGGGTACACTTAAGCAGAGGGTTATCTCCCTTGAAGGGTAAGTGATTCCAATTCACAGATTGCACCAGCAAAACACTCTCTTGCTCTGACCTCCCTTTTGCAGGCTGGAAGGGGTGGTGCTAATTACGATGCCCTTGCCAGGGGAAGATTTTTCCCATCCTTGTATCTATCCAAACTGCCCTTTTTACCTCAGCGGCAGTGCAGTGCTTGCCTTAGCAAATTACCGAAGCCCTTCCTTCCACCTCTTTGACCCTTAAAAAGCATGTGAGATTTTTGCCAAAACCAGGACTCCCATCCATCGGGAAAGAGGAGTGAAGTGGGCCTTCCATCCATTTCTTTCATTCAAGCATGTGGCTGCCTGAGGGAGGGGGAGGGGGGGGTACCAAACTGATGTCTAAGGGGTGTGGATGCTTTGACGAGAAGAAACCCCTCTTGACAAGCATCTTAATGTGAGTAGATTCACTTTTCTCTCATTGTATTTCATCAAATGGTCCCTCCTTTCCTTCCTTGCTCCCAAATCCAGTTGAAGGAACAAGAACCTCAGAGCTACTGTATGTCTGGGTTAGATAGCTTGGGCCTTCACTCCTTGCTCCCCTTTCTATGTAACTTTTTTTTTAAAATTAAGAAACATTAAGTTATTAATGTTGCTGATCTGGTTTCCATGCAGCCCAGCTGCTTTTCTCCCTCATCCTTGTTTCTATGGGAGCTGTCTACGGGTTCCCTAGATGGTGCTATTTTGCTGTGTACAGGCCCCCTTTCCTGATGAGTCTTTCTTTTCGTTGTCTTTTTTTTTTTTTTAACTTCGATATATTTTAAAATATTAAGATGTCTTTTGCTCCTTTTTTATTTATATAAGTTATTGTGAAATGAGGCTGTCTGTTGTCTTGAATCTCCTAAAAAAATAAAGGGGGTTAAAAAAAAAAAAAAAGGAATGTGTGGCTGAATAAATACTTGGTGTTTGCAGAGGTTTCTCATGTTTTATGATAAGACCTGAGCAGATCTGAAGAGCAAAATGTGATTTGGCAAGCGTGGGTGGTGCACGCATAGCACCTCTTTGAGAACACGTGAAGCCAAATGCATCTTTTCCTAGGATTTACATGCCAGTTGTGTGGGACAGCAGTGCAAGCCCAGAAAAATGGATTGCGTTAAAAGTGTTCCTAACGGGTTACATGCATTCTCACATGCTCAAAATCGCATGTTATCCCTCGAGTTCAGATTTTGCAGAGCCCTGTTAAGAAAAGATAGCCTCGCTCTTGCTCTTTTTACTAAGTGGCCTTCAGTCCAGTGGTGGAATTCAAATTTTTTTTTACTACTGGTTCTGTGGGCGTGGCAGGGGAAGGATACTGCAAAATCCCCATTCCCTCCCCACTCCTGGGGGAAGGATATTGCAAAATCTCCATTCCCTCCCCACTCCTGGGGGAAGGATACTGCAAAATCCCCATTCCCACCCCACTCGGGCCAGCCAGAGGTGGTATTTGCCGGTTCTCCGAACTACTCAAAATTTCCACTACCGGTTCTCCAGAACATACTGAATTTCACCCGCTTCAGTCCAGACAAAGCTAAGGCAGTCTTGGAAGGCAGAGTTAAGGGCTGCAGCATTTTTGCTCGAGCTAGAAATCTGTTCACTCAAGCTTCTAAAGCGTATAGAATCCCAGAACCCTGCTTCCAGCAGAAAGGGAAGGCCATGGCATCATTCTGCAAAGTAACATTTCCTTTGATTGCCTACAATTCTTTGTCTCTGTTCAGAAGTGAAGCTCCGCTGTTGGTAAGAGGTCATAACTCTGTAAACTTTTTCTTCTGCTTTTTGGCCATTGTGGGGTTGGCACTGGGTGAACTCCGTGGTAAGGCAGTGACATTTGTCTCTTCACTCAAGCCAAAGTGTGTGAGCTTTTTAAAAATTTGCTTTTAAAATAACAACAAAAGGAAAACTAATTGGAATACAAATGCATACATTGTGGAAGAAAAACAATGCATGGAGTGCTTTAAAAAAGTGAAAAAATACAACAAAGCAGTCAACCTATTAACACAATTTTATATATACTTATCTAATGTGAATGTGATTCAGATGCATAGGTATTTCTAATTTATCTTAAATAACTCATTTTCACCTGTGTTTTGTATAAATGAGTTCCGTATTTCATTGGGCTTGTCCAAACAACGTCTGCTCATAAGTGGCAAATGCAGTCAGGTCTTCAATCCATTGAGTCGAAAAGGCCATACATTTATCTTCCCAATGTTGCAGTTATCAGCAGCATTGGAAATATTTTTTGGCCATAGAAAAAAAAGGCAGGGATCCATTTGCATTAACCACCTGTCAGATTCCATGTACTAGTTGTATAATTCAAGAGAATAGTATCCACTCAAAACGTTAGCTTTTGTCACAGTCATATTTACACAGTGTGAGCTTAACTTCCCTTACATTCCTCAGTGACGGTTGAATCCAAATCAGAAATGAAACAGCTATGCCTTAAAGAGAAGGAACTAGGATTTTCCCAACAGGATGGAAACGGGAACCTATCTTGTATTCAGGTTTCACATTACTAAATTAGCTGGGGATTTCCCAGATTTCTGAAAACATTTTTTCTTGGCATACTTGGAAATGCTAGGAATTGAATCCAGAATCTTCTCTATGTAGGTTGTATGTTTTACTGTTGAGGTGCGGCGTTCTCTGTAGAGTCATGGGCATGGATAGAAATAGGCAACCTGCCTATTTAAAGTACTTGAGCCACCGGCTTCCTACAGACCTAGGCTAATTGCAGAGATGTTGACATTTGCCCTAGATCAGAGTTTGTAATTAGCTTAAGTTTGCAGAAGGCAGGTTGCACTGGAAGGGGAATAGAAGAAAGCTTGGCTTACATCCAGGGACTCAACAGGAGTCCTACAAAAGCTTAAGCTTCCAATGAAGGCATCAAAAAGCTTGGCTCAATCAATGGCATTATTGTCAGAGTGGCAAAAGGCCATTTTTTTTTCCTGCTTCAGTGGCTCTCGTTTTCCGCAGATCCTTGGCACCGCCTAGTGATCTAAAGTGTAAATAGCATTGTTGCATTGCACAGCCCTTGCATCACCATCCAGTAAATGCCAGCTTGGTGACCAAGGTTGCAAGCAGGTTGGTTTCCTTTGGAGACCATTTCATCAACAGCATTAATAGCAGTGAGGTTTGAGCAGAGCAGGACTCTGAGGGGAAAATTGGGAGAGGGGGATGGAGACCTGCACTCTTGTCCTCCATTACATCACATCTGATTTTATTGCCTGGCTCCTTGGTAGGTTCTGGATGGGATGCTGAAAGCCTCTAAAATATTTAATTTTGCTAGACATGCTTTTCATTATTAACACGCAAAGGGCAGGAACTGGAAAACAACCTGGAAAGAGGTTACGATGAAAACTTTCTAGACAAGAGGCAATCACATCTTAGAGCAAACAATTGAAAGAGTGGAAAAATTTAGCCTTGAAAAGATGAAGGGCAACGTAAGAAAATAATTCAGCTCCTTGTGGCTAGCTACCCTGCAGAAAACAGCACCAGGCTTCTGCTTGCTGTGCCCAAGAGGGAACAATACCATTAATAAGCTCATTTGAGTACTATGCACAAATATAAGTGGGTAGCAACGTGGTCAGGGCAACCTCAGGCAAGCCTCTCCCTGCCTTGCTTGTAATAGTGGATGGAAGGATTTGGGTTAGCTTTGTTTTTAAAAGGTTTGGGAAAATGTCATGGCTGTCCATTCACACTGACTTGGGGGCTGAGGTAGCTATTACGTATGCCAAGGAACTCGGAATCCATTTCTTGCTTCCCTACACCACCTCCATTTGGTGCGAGTGGCAAGAAACCAGAAAATTGCCACAAAGAAATAACTGGCTCTCAAGCCCTCTTGACACCCATAATTATTCATTTTTCTATCTTCAATACAGGTAGTCCTCGACTTACAATAATTCATTTAGTGACCGTTCAAAGTTACAACGGCAATGAAAAAATTGACTTGACATTTTTCACAGGTACCGCCTTTGCAGCATCCTCATGCTCATGTGATCAAAATTCAGACGCTTGGCAACTGGTTCATACTTACGACCGTTGCTGTGTCCCAAAGTCATGCTTTTGTGACCTTCCAACGAGCAAAGTCAATGGGGAAAACCGATTCCCTTAACTGTGGCAAGAAAATTTGTAAAATGGGTCTTGTTCTGCAATTACCCATCCAATAAGAAAGACCCAATATTGGACTTGGTCGCAGTGCTCAGCTTTATCTGTCAGGTTTCTAGCATGCTTTGTATCCATTACTGAGATGTAGCTACCTGCTAGCCACTTCAAAGTAGACCGCATTAGGAAACCAAAATCATGTAGGCCAGTGCAGCTTTTATTATAAAATGTTGAAAGCTGTCCAGAGTTGCCTCTTAATGAGATGGGTGGACTAAAAATAAAGCTATTAACAGCAGCTTTCAAACTTGTTTTCCCCTCCCTCTTTGTGAGAACTAGGAAGAGGCTTGTCTGAGATGTTTACCCAGGTTACATTTCTCCCCTGGACTTGGTCTTCTTTGATCTATTATCTTGGTAGCAGCTCTTCCTCCTGCCTCAAGACCATTCCCATTTCCCTCTACACTACCCATTTGAAGGGATGCAGTTATAGTCAGAGGCCTCGACAGAGATAGGTCAATGAGTTGGATCCAGGTTTACTCACTGAAATTAAGACAATTTTAGAAATCAGAAGGTTCCCCACTAGTGGCCTAACGATAACCTCAAGAACCAGAAGGAGAATCCCAGAGTATATCATAAAAAACTTAAGAAATTGCCAGGTAGAGTCAAGTCTTCATTGGGAGTCTCAAGCTTTTGGCTGTCACCATTAATGATATAGCAGAGTTTGGCATTTTCAGCATAAGTATTCTGCAAGATGAGAAGTGTCCATAAAAAGGTATCCCCATTGTGTTTGCTTGTTTATATGGATTTCATGGCAGCCTCTTTCTAAAATCCCCATCACCAAACCTGTGCTACCTTGGCCTGAAGTAGCTATTATATTCAGTCATACAGGATGCAGAAACAGGTTGCAGGTCTTGGCAGTAAACAGTAAGCATACAGGCAATGTGGGAGGGCCCACGTGTTCTGGACATTCTCCATCATCAGGTACCAAGAGGCAAACCTGAATCCAAAATGCCTAACTTCCTTGGGGACCCAGCTCTATTTGAGCACAAAAACTACACACAATCTCACTGTGAACTCAAAGAAGTTGAAGAGTTTTCCTGAGGACACGAAATTCACTACCATAATTTGCAAGCAACTAGAAGCTGTTTGCAACAGTCTTGGTGAAAGTAAAACGGATACATGGTAAAGTTTGAGGATTTTTATTTTAATATTTTTCCCATACAAAGCAAGACAATGTAAATTTTATTTGAATCAAAACACCGTTGTTTTTTTGTTCAAAAACCCTGTCTCTTCACAGTAGGCGGCTAAAGAATGCAGCCAGGGCTGGCCATCCAAAGAGCGACAGAGTTTACTCTATTAAACCCTGTTAGACAAGGTCTCTATGAAGTAGATTCTTGCAGTTTAGTTCTTGGCACTATTCCAAGGGGGAAGGAGGGATGAAGAACGGAGGACGTAAAAAAAATTTGTTTTCTCAAGCAAGCAAAACTGGAGCCTGGCTTCAGATGCCAAGAAGAGCAGGAGAAACATCTGGTTAGCTGCAAGGAAAGCTTAACGGGCATGTAAGAGAGGGAGCCATTTTTAATACCAAGTGTACACCGATCCCAGTTTCTCCAGGATGTAGGAATACTATTCCCGTTATACAATATCCAGCCAATTCCCTCCAACCCATTTGCGGTAGGATTCATTCCCAGATGTTAAAAGGGAAGAGGCAGCCCCATGTCACCCTGACATCTTGCTGACCAAGGCTACTCAGTCCCATTAATAGTTCAAGGTGCTGGGTTCATCCTCCTCCTAAGCGAACTCAAATAATTAAATATCAGGAATGCAATTAAACCAGACCAGACCTTACCACACTGACACCTATCTAAAGACAAACACACAAACAAATAAAAACCTGTCAGCAGTTGCTAAAAACTGAGATGAGTGCCAGACAAAATTTCTCACCTGCACAAGTTAGTTTTTGCTAACCAGTGGCAAAATGAGGGTGGTGAAGTTAGCACGATGGATCAGATCATAGAAGATCTCCAACAGGAGTTTTTCAATCTGCAACTAGTTTTATAGCCTTGCATCTTTCTTCCCACCCTCTCCCCTCCACCCATCCTAGAGGAAGGAACTTGAGCAACATCCATCTCTTTAAAACCCCTGCAGACAAGTCAGCCTTATTATCAGGCAAATGTTTCAAAACAATTTCAGAGTATCACCGGCACCAGCAAGAGGCAAGTTCTCCCCTGCTCTGCTCTCACTGCAATTTGAATGTGATCGGAGGTGAATAGAAAAATGGAAGGGACTTATGCTACCCCCCTCAAGTGAAAACTGCCATGTCATTACCAATAATACAGATATGAACTCAGCCTCTGATAGTCAGAAGAGTGAAGTGGGATATGTGTTTATGTAGAAGTGGGGCAAAGCCAGGTTCCAGCATTAGGATCAGCCAGTTAGCTTTTTCAAGAGGCTCAAAAAAAAAAACAAGGGAAAAAAAATCCAATTTCCACAAAGTATGAAAATGTCACAGATGCTTCTCATTCACACAGAAGAACAGGGGGCACCTTTAATGAAGATCAAGTTGGATGGAAGCAAGAAAGAGGCAAAGGGGGGTAAGAAACAGGAATCTCCACGCAGGCATCTGGTTTCGCTTTATTTTTCTTTTTTCTTCTTGTTCTGAAAGGAAACAAAAATCACTGTCAGTGCTCTGAGCTCCTGGACGCATTGATCAGGATCCCATGCCAGTTAAAGAGATATTTGCTCTGTTCTAGGTTAGAATGCTGATGCAACCATATACACCCAATTCTGCAGACCCCTGGAGAAATCGGTGATCACTTGGACGAAAGATGTGATGAATCAAGGCCATCCTAATTGCTAGAGAACGTTTTGTAATGAATGGTATTTGCTCACCTATATCACAGCTAGACTTAGAAGTTCTCACCCGCTCTCCCTTAATTCTTGCAAAAAAAATTTTAGTGTGCCATCCTGAAAATAGTATGAAAGTGCAACTTGCAAATAGTTCTTCCTTGCTGAATGAGCAAGCAATGAAGCCTGCAGCTAGGACGGGGAAAGGCTGTAGCTTCAGTTCGGAAGATGGACTTTGAAACTTGCCAGGGAGTCAAAGGTAGTGCCTGTTTCTAGAATGGCCCAGCTGTCAAGGGAGGTTAATTTCACATTGATAATGTGCCAATTCCATCTTTTCCCTCTTACCACTTTGCATGAAACCAAGCCTTCCTATGCCTCCATCCCTCCATCTTCATTCCCTACTCTTAATAAATCTTCATCCCTTTACTCTGTTTTTCACTTCCTGCATGGCTCATTATGCGTATGGATCAAGCTTACCTTTGATTCATCTTTGATTACTTACTCTTCAATCTTTTATTCAGCTCTCTATTTTTTCTAAACAATTTTATATCTTATGTTTTATATATATTTATTATTTTTAAAAAGTCCTCCCCATTTTTGTAAAGCTTCCCCTTTCCTTTTGGGCTTATATTTGATACATATGCCTACGAGAGGAGGCAACAGCTAAATGCACTTACTATAATAGTCCTATTAATGTGCAGTAAAAAAAGATTATGTGCTGAAAAGAAATGGGGGCATTCTAGGTAGGAAGTAGGGCTTTCCGTTTAGAAAAGTCAAGGTAAGAAGCCACCTGCTTTTGCCAAGTAGAAGAAAGTTTCTCTCCCAAAGCATCTGCCTCTCAATGGAAACACCCTACGCTGGAACTCTGTAATCATGGCTTCTTGCTTGCCTTTGTGGGAGATGGTGCACTTGGCCACTTAATGGATATGCATCAGAGACAGCCCCGTGCGTGCAGACCTACCTCATTCATGCCCAAGATGACCATGAGCTCCCGGAAGATGTTAACGAAGTCCAGGAAAAGATCCACGCAGTGCCTGGCACAAAGAGAAAGGTGTTGTACATCAAGTTATACCCTAAAACGGGTGTCAAACTGGCGGCCCATGGGCCGGATGCATCACACACAGGCCATGCCCACCCCGGCTCTGGAAAAGCAAAAAACCCTGCAATACATCACATGAAGTGATCAAGTTTGACACCTGTGCCCTAAAATTACAAATGGGAGGCTTTGCCAGAGCCTCTTCTCTGCTCTATTGTTTTATTCATAATCAACTATTTGTGTACCATCTTCTACTGCCAGAGTTCATCTGAAATCTTGCTTCCATATTTAACTCTGGCTTTTTCCACCATAAAGCTTTTAACCTCCCTGCTTTCCTCCAAGCGAAGTCTCTTTTATTTTGAACCCAATGGAGAAGAAGCTCTTCTGCATCTCCTGTTTAGTTTCCTCACTTGAAAATCCTTATCGTATGTGGCAGCTCCTTCCTCTCCAACTCTTACATAGCCCTAGGCTTGTCGCCAACACACTCACCAGATATAGTCCTTGTCTCCATTCTCAGCCTTCTCAATGATGAGCTGAGTGTCAAACAGCACAAAGCCACACATAACCATAAGTCCAATGTAGAGATTAGCCTGGAGGAAGAAAGAAAGCCAATTAGACAAAATCATTCCAATGGCACAGCCTGGCCCTGCAACCTACTGAGAAACCTGAAGTGGTTCTGTGTTAACTCCCGGCTTCAATATATACAGAGCCGGATCTCTTCATGAATTAAATGAATTCATTGTTCACAATGTCAGCATTAATTCCATTTTCATTTCTGACAATAACTTTCTAGTTATTATTTTGTGTACCTAAACACTGCATCCAACACTGGCGGGGGGGGGGGGGGAACCCTCAGAATACCTAAAGCTCACAGAAGGTTGCTTTCCAATGCCGGAGGTGTCTGTATAATAAGATGTCTGATAATTACGGTACTCATCTGCAGCCATCATTACAGAATGTAATGCAAAATACTGCAATCTGTATAAAGCCCCAAATCTGTTATTCTAATGCAGCACATCTTGCTCGTACAATAATAAGCTAAAAGAAAAGGGAAGCTGGGCACATCTGAACAGCTGCTCCCAGTAGGCCAGTTGCCAGTTCTATGTTCCAAAAAGGCAGGTTTGCTACAGGGGCTTGGGCTGCTATCAACTTTCAAGCTGACAAGATCAGGAAAACGGCAGCCACTCACCGTGAAAAGCCAAGTTGAGCCCAAGAAAATGTTGATCAGGGAGAACAGCAGCATCAAGAACAGGCCAGAGAAAAGGACACCTGAAAAAGGAGCAGAATCACGATGAGCAAAAACGGCCAATCAAAATGAACCCGACCTCTTCGAAAGTAAGTGGGCAGTGGTTGCTGCTGCAGCAGCTGCTTACCCCCTAGATACAGGTAGGCACGGCGCTTAGCAAAGAGAGCACTCAGGGAGAAGCAGCTGAAGATCACTGCTGTGCCCAGGAAAGCAGTTGGGATGATGCTGTAGGGAGGGAAGGGACAAGAATGAATGCCTAAGGAGGAGATGGATGGATGGAAGGACTCAAGAGCTATGAATTAACAGAATTTGCTTTAGAAATATTCAAAGGGTTTGACTTTTAAGTCTCTGAAAGGATCTAGATGCTTCAATGGGAAGAGCTTAGTAACAGCCCCAGTGTGCCCCCATCATTACTGCTGAGCAGGATATCTGGTTCTCACTTTCAAGGTGAAAAGTGGCAAAGGATAGAGCAAACTGGTGAGTTTCCCCTTACCTGGGGTTGATGGCAATGCACATCTCCAGCAGAGGACCCAGGTTGACTCCTGGAAGAGGAAGGAATGTAGCCTCAGAGACAAGTTTCTTGCTCATGCGTATGTACATATATACTTTCCAATTCATTACATGTATATATTTAAAAGACATAAGTTATGGATTACACAAGCACTCCCTTCATAAAAGACATAAGAGGGGCAAAATGCCACACAAAAACATTCCGAAAGTGATAAGGTGCTCTATGTCATTTCAGATAGGCAGGGAGCCCTCATTTTATAGCATTCTATTCTATTTGCTGCGTTCTTCCTTTTGGCTGGAAAACCATTTGGCTTCCTTTTCAGACACAGGATTACACAAGAGCCATTCTGCTGTAATGTGATACTAGGCAGCTGCATTCATGCATGAAGTAAACTTTGCCCAGTGCTTCCGCCATCAATCATTGCCATTCTGCCAGATCCTCTGATGGCCTTAATGGCACCATTTCATTCCTCCCACAGCATAGCTCCCACTACCCCAGCAAGAGAAAGCAGCTAAAAATGTCTTTCTTGCTTATGGTAATTCCACATTTGCACATGTGGAGTATTAAACTGCTGCTACTCCCCTCAGTTCTCGCTTCTCCAGCCCCGCACATACCAGTGAGGAAAGCAAAGCCTGCCAGGATAGCCAGACGTTTCTCTTCAGTTTCTCGGCTGTGGGGTGTGGCCATCAACCAAATCATAAGGCCTAATGCTCCCAGGCCAGTCAGCAGTCCAAACTGCAAAACAAAGTGGGAAAGACAGAGATTAACACAGGCTGGTCAGAAGAAAGACCCAGTTCAACCTAAGCCCGTTTGCTGCATCTCCCACTCTTTTAAAGAAAATTCTGGTCATCAGAACCGTTTTCCCATGCAGATTTTGAAAGGAAACAAGGAATCAGTATTTTGCATAGCCGGTCTCTTGGAAGGGAAATTCTGTCACTGTTCAATTTTTAAATTTAATTATGAATGCGTTCAATCTTAAATATTTTAAATACACAGCTAGATTTTCATCAGTTTTCTGTTACGACAATTTTATAAGCACCAGTGAAATCTGTAACGATTCTGCTCTGCAAGTAGGATTATGTACGTATCCTACATAGGTATGTAGAAAAAGGTCTAGCAAAAAGATATGGAAATGGAAACTAGAACGCCGTTCTCCGAATTTAAACTTTATTAACTACTGTAGGGCTTAAGTTTAAATGTAAACATTAACAAGTGATTCTGATAATGAGAAAATTTTCAATCTGGCAGGACTCTGAGCAGTGTATCTATAGTCCCACCTCTCACTTGAGTTTCACAATAGAAACAAAAAGCTCTTTCAAACAGGAACAAAGACCTCTGAGAACATGTATTTATTTAGAGACTTTTTGTTGGGATATGTTTGTGGAAAGTTTTAAAGGCTTAGAATTTCACTGAATATGCCATCTAGCCATGGAGCACCAGCAGAGAACCACAAAAAAGGATACATTCCTGCTTATTTCCACAAGCCGGAATGTACTGTTTTGCAGTCTTCCTGCTGGCATTTAGCCCTCAATAACCAAGATGACCTTCAGCTTATATATCGTCCCAGAGAAATGCCTTAGAATTCTTACCTGCACCAGCTGAGTTACCACATTGAGATAAGCACCAGCCGCCGCTAGGAACATACATAATGCAAAGCTGGCATACACCTTCTTCAGGTGCTGCTGAGTTGATGCAGAACTATAGGGATGAAGGAAGAAAATTAAGCTCTGTTACACAATACTTAGAAGCACAGCCATTCCCAAACTGACCATTTGCTAGCTTCTAGCCATATCACAAACCACACAGAGTCAATAGTATCTAACCTGCTTCAGAGAAAGCTTACATTTTCTTGACACCATCACTAAGAATCCCTTACTTCAGAATCTCCAGTGCTGAAATACTGCTTCCAGAGGGGACCAAGTATTTCCCAAAGATATGAAGGTTTTTAGGACAGTTAAAAACACCTGAGGGGTCTGGTCGTAGAGAAATGCAGTGCGAATATACAAGGATATGCAGTTCTGACTTGCACAGCACATCATTCTGGCAACAGGCTACGGCACAACATATTTAAATCAAGAGCCATTTTGAATAGCTCTGCCCTCTTTGGAAAACAAAGACAGTTTTAATCCACAGTCTTTTCTCAAGAAAACAGAAAAAATGGGGTGGTCTGGCTCCAGCAACCCAGGTCCTGCCAGCCTTCTCACCATCTTTCATGGGTGATGGAGCCTACCTAACCTCACATCTCTGTTCCTAAACATCCAAGAAAGAAATTGAATCGTCTCAGAATAAGATTAAGCAGGCAACAGGTACTCACATGTGGGAGAACTTGAAGAGAGCATCAAAATTTATGTTCCTGTTGAAAACATCCATAGCACTAGTTGGTGAGGTGCAATTCTCTATGTCAAAACACACAATCTGCAGAAAGGGAAAGGAAGGCCACATTAAATGGAGAAGACCTAAATAGATTTTTCCCCCTTAGAACTGGTGTGTTCAATCTCTACTTTTCTTCTTATAGACAAGCTCCTCCCACCTGCTTGTTTAATTCACATTAAACAGCACCCTCAGTCCATAGCGCAGTTTTAAAATGACATCAACCCCCTCCCCCCATTTACATCTTTTGTGGTGGCACTTCTGCAGAATTCCTAGGTTTTCTTTTTCCTCTGGGTAAAAGGAACTTCAAATAATCAAATTATTATCATTACCAAGGAACCAAGCACAGCAACATAAGGGAACAGGGAAGTTAAAGCAGTAGCTTAAAGATATGTAGAAGCAAAAAACAGATTTTCCAGGTCCAAGAAAAAATACATTTGCTTCATCTGAATACTCCTACAGAAAACACATTTCTACACAGACTACTTTATATCCTTCTCTCCATGTAGTCTCCTGTTTCCATCAATTCAATCTCCAGCTATAGTATAAGATATGCAATTCAGATTTTACCCAAAAGACACAGGTTAAGTAAGTAAACTCCTGATGCACCACTGCTAAAAAGTTATTCTTTCTACTTGAGACTCACCAGCTAGTCCAATATGTATCCCACAAGCTTCTTCCTCTTTGTCCTACTCTGAAAAATCTAGAGACTGCAACGGTTCGGCAGGCACCCAAACTGGCTTGGTGTATATGGTGCAATTATTGCAGGCTCTTGCAAGGCTAGTTAAAGCCTCCTTGAGGAATTGTGCTCACCTGGGAGCCTTGCTTCACAACTCAGCAGCTGGAAAGGAAGAGCATTAGCCTCCTTAATGATCTTCCCAGGAAAGGATGGGGTGGAGTTAGAGAAAGGCAGCCCTCCCAGCTTGAGAGTCAAGGCCAATATGTTGGGTTATTATTCTCTAGGAGGTGGGATTCCACCCCACTGTTCTGTTTTGTAACAACATGCACAGGTATTTTACTCACTCAGGGGAGCAGCATGAGCATTTTACTTAACAATACAAGCATTTCTACCCTCCTCCATCCAAAGGTTATTCTTAACTAGTTGCTCTAACCTTATGGCAAAGAATGGCCATAGCTATGTGGAAACCAGTCCAGCAACTAAATACTTATTTTCTGATAGGCAGGAAGATCCGGCTTGGCAAGAAGTTTGCATTGTAGGTTTGTATTTGCTAACAAGGTGCACTAGTGTTAAGGAAATGCCTTTAATCTTGTGAGAGATTAAACTCACATCTCTATCTTCTTATATTTCTCTACATTTACTTCATTTATCAGAGGCATACACATGGTGGGGGGGGATCACACTGAAAAGCTCTAAAAAGGAAGTCTGTCTTGAGGTATCAAAAGCCACACTTTAAGAACAACCTGAATTGGAAAGCTGAACCTGAAAATTACACAGTGTGTAATTTGGGTATTAGGTGCTTGTATTAGGTAACATGACTCAACCATCAGGGCATCAAAATAGGTCACACAAGAGTGGAAGAAATATTTTCTGCCCAGCACCCAGTTCTTCCAGATGCCAAAAGCTATTCAAAGAAGAACTTAGATAAGATCCAAGACTAGGGAATCATTTTGAAATATAGATTTCTGCAATGGGAGGGAGACCCTCTTCATAACAAAGCATAAAGCTGAAACTATTCCAGAAGAAAGTATAAGTTCGCACTTCTCACTACTGACACATCTGAAAAGTAAGGAGCAAAATGAGAACCTATAAAGCTCGGGATTACTCTTAATAAGCATCCTTTATGTTTCAAAAAGCCTTATACTTTTCCAGCAGCTTTAGCCACAGCAGGAGTAACTAATGGTTTTCATTAGTGTTCTCCGAGCCCACTTAGCCACAGAGAATATAGGAAAGAATTTTTACATTACATTTTAGACCATTTGTTCACAGACAGCAGTCCATTTATGGTGTGCCTGAAATGGAATATTATTTCTTTCACACATAGATAAAACTCTCGAAACACGTGTTTTATTTCATGCTTGGAGCAATTAAAATGGCCATTGAAGGTTGCAACTTCACAACGTAGAAATATGTTCAGCATGCCCCACTCAAAATGTGATGCCACTCAAAACAGCTGAGATTTTTTTTTCATGCTTGCAACATTCAAAATGGCTGTTTTCAACTAAAGATATACTGCACATCTCTACTTCCATTTATGACAGATGGTAGCACTAGTTATCTACATCTGAGTTTAAAAAAATTCTGGTCCTGCTCCCCAAGGCACTGACCAGCTCTGATTGAATATATTATGCTTATAATTAAATTGAATTTTTCCCATTCTACAAAATCCATCCATCTTGCAAATTAACTTCCAATATAAATAATGAAAATTAATTTGCATTGTTTAAAAACAAGACGGCTTCAACTATTTTGCAGATCACAAAGAAATCTGAGAAAGTGAAAGGCCATGTACACCTCCTTCACATTAATATATTTTTCCTTCAGCATTAACATCAGATCCAGTAATGTGAAAATTATGAATCACAGACTAGCATTTTAGATATGAAGTTCTATGCAACATGCCTACAGAAAAGAGTTTTGTCAGTTTTAGAATGTTGACCAAGTACAAAGAATTTTTGGACTGATTCTCCTGGGTAAGCTGTAAGACTGTGGATGATTGAATTTGAAGGAAAACCAAAAAACTGCCATTGGGAAGGAACACAGTTCAGGAATACAGAAGGATGGTGGCATGTCCAGCAAAAAGAATGTTAACTGTTGATTGAATGGAAAGGCTCCTAGTTCATATTTACATTTAGCTTTTGCAATCCCAGTAGTATCCAAAAACATCCCTATTTGTGTAAGTATAATCAGAAGAACTACAATCTTATTAAAATATTCTGAGGAATGACCATGATCTCATTACTCCTGCCCAATCTTTCTTTTGCCTTTAAAATCTCATAGTCATATCTTTTGGATGATAAACCTAGGATGATAATTCCCTTTATCCTAATATTTATGAGCTAGTTGGTAGCTTGCTTGGATAAGGACAATCCAAAATAAACTATAAGACAATACTTAATAAACACCAGGTTATTAGAATGTGTAAAATAGAACTCATACCATCACTGTACACCCAAATATGAGGTGCATATTATCTAGCAGCACAGTTTGATCAAGAATGTTCTGTCGAAAAAGCGGAAGAATTTTATCAAAAAAATTTAAAAATAAACTTAACATCTTTAGGCATAACACAGGACAAGCAAAAGGAGTTGGAAATAAAGGGAAAACATCAAATTACAGAGGCTGTGGTAGATAAACTGTCTTTGGACTCTTTGGATACCCCAGCTGGACTGTCTATAAATTTGAGAGCAGTGTCATCTGATTCTAATGTGATGAACTATCAACCTACAGACAAGTGCGTAAATCAATTAGTTGATATACAAGTGATGGATAAGACATATGAGATAATAAAACAAAACCAACAAGATCAATCTACAAAGCAGAATGACAACCGAACAGCTGATACACAACTTGTAGGAAGGAAATCTGGATGGAAATGCAACCCGCAAAAGAAAAAGAAAAGAAACAGATCTCGTAGAAATAGTAGTTTCTAAACCAAGCAACAGTGAAGCCAGGGATTTTAAAAAAAATAAATAAATGAATATGTGAAAAGATATTGGTGGCGAATTATTGTTTAATACTATCTTGAGGAAAGTGGCAGATCTCTGCAATGCCGTGATTTTGGGATGTGGAAAGAGCCTTACACTGTTGGATTTGAACTATCTATTTTGGATTTCTTTTACCGATAAATATATTATATCTATTTTGAGTTACAAGGCAAGAGAGTCATGCTGGGGCATGCAGAAGATCTGGCTGTTACCCACTAAGATGATGGGGATTTATAATCCTGATGAAAACCACAATTACAACTATATGGAATATAATTATAATGTCACTCGGGTGGTTGTTTTTACTTTTATATATACATGAGGATATTCATTATTGATGGGGGCAGAAGATGACTGAAGATTTTGAATAAACTGTTGCACCAGGATACTATGTTACCCTATTATGGATGACGGATTTAACAATCTAGTGGAAAGACATCAAAGAAGATACTAAATGAATTATACATTTAAAGTTATTGTCTTTTCTTTTTTTTATAAAATGGAACGTATATATAGACATATGTATATTTTAGCAGAGTGGGCAGTGGATTATATTTAGAATTGTAGTGCATGGTAATCTTGCAGGAAACTGGGTTGAAATAGGTTAGTTTAGTGATTGATTAGTTTAAGAAAAAGGATTTTTAAGTTATATATTTCGGGGAGTGGAAGAATTGGATAGAACTGAATAAATGTTAAATTTGGAGAAGGCTGCTTTGAAATGTTAAATTAATATATATAAAAGTAAAGGTCATGTTGTTGTAATAATAATAATATTTTATAAGTTTGGGGGAGGAGAAAAAGGGTAGATTGTGAAAAGCGGAGAAAAGCGGAGTTATAAGAACACTATGCTAAGGGTCAGTATTTTGAGGAGTGAGTAAGGGCATGGTAAAATATTATGTAATTAATTATGAATTAGTTTATTGTTGTGAAGAAGAAGTCACAGGGGGGGGGGTGAGGGGGGGTTAGGGAAGAAGGGAGGAAAAGGGGGAAAAACTTGTATTCGAAAAACTTTTTCAATAAAAAAAAAAAAAAAAGAATGTTCTGTGAAGCAACAATTAGAGCCTACATTTCAAGTCCAGAGCAGGACACAATCAACATGTATATTGATTCTGAAATTCTTCCTTAGCCACATACATCCAAAGAGACACCTTATTAATATAACCCTAGAACTGGAAAGGAAATCCACTAGAGCAGTGTTTCCCAAACTTGACCCTTTGAAGATGTATGGACTTCAACTCCCAGAATTCCTCAACCAGGCATACTGGCTGGGGAATTCTGGGAGTTGAAGTCCATGCATCTTAAAATAGCCAAGTTTGGGAAACACTGCACTAGGGAATGCAAACAGGCTTGGCTGTAATCTAGGTTAAGGATCAGTTTGTTCTTGAGAGAGGAACCCATAGGATTTTTTAAATAAATAACCAGAAATACTTAGCCACATATATGACTTTCATCACCAAGAGCTAATATTTATTTATTCAATTTCTGTGGCTGCCATCTCAAGCAAGTGGCTCTGGGCAGTGAATAATCAAACAGGTAAAAACGATTACAATAGAATACAAATTAAATATATATGGCAGTTGAGAAAAAACCATCCTGGATATCAATATAACCAGAAAACGGGACTCTTTACAGTCTTGAGGCCCTAGCCTCGGCCTAGGCACAAACCTAGGTCCTCAAAGCCTTATGAAAAGGTCAATAGAGTTGAAGTCATCCTCAGTCCTGAGGGGAGAATGTTCCAGAGGACAGGAAGGGACACCTCCTAGTACCTACCAGCTGACATTCCTTGGTTGATGAAACCCATACATAGCACACCCAACCTGCCAGATTGAATTTCTATTACAATTCTACAAACACCTCCATATTCCATTACTATTATCCACAAATAGGAACTTACTAGCTATCAAATAACGGAGAAGAGGATGGTGGCAGGAAGGAGGTCGTCCCCCATTTATAGCCTCTCCTGTAAAAAGCAGACCAATCCTCACAGCACCAAATTGCAAGAGAGAAATGTCACACAATGAACCATGACCTTATACATTCCTCCAACACTATGACATCAGAAAGCCAGCCAATTAGCTTTGAAGCCATGTATTGCTAGTCATCTTGTTGCCACAGGAGTCTGTTGAACTAGCCAGGAGACATATCATAGGAAACTCCTATGACTAGTCATTTACAAAGAAAAACTGAAAAACTCATCTGATCCTATGTCCCACCTCCAAAAGGTTCACACCAAATGTCACATGTATGCTGGGTGGAGGAATGTCAAAATAGTCAAATGGCAGTTACAGCACCAAGATTGAAGCCCCAACTTTTTTGAGAATGTCTATCAATCTCACATGTACACATACAAAAAAAATTAAGCTTCAGTGTGTGGTAATGGCTATAGTTTTGCCGGTTTACCTGTGCAGACTCTGCTGGGAGAAACACTAAAGGTAAAAAGTTCATCCTGACTCTTTTAATCCCTGTGTAGCAAATTATTTACCTTTAAAAATTCAATTTTTCATCAAAAGCCAACTCTACTGAGCAGTTGTCTGTGCCCTCCTTATAAATACTATATCAGATAAATCTCACATCATTTCAGTTGAGTTTTTCTTGGCTCAGACTAGTGGTCAAACAACAGGTTGTCTTTGGAAAATACTATCCAAAGCAGAATGCAAGAATCTGACTCTCCCAAAGCGTGTGGAAGATTATCTAATTTAGTATCCAACTTGATGACAACTCATGAAATAACTGAAATTCAAGAAACATGCCAATGGTACTCTTAAAATGTTATAACAATTCACACATAAAGCAGCATAAATAAATAAATTTATTTACTCGAAAAACAACTAAAATGTCCACAGATGTATCTTTCACAACATAGTATGTTTCCTAACAGAAATATAAGGAGGTTATTTCTGCCTATATTGTTCAGATTTCCCAACAGACATTGTGGTTTATATCTACCTAACATGGATCTTCCAACCTAGTATTGATTCTCCTTTGTTTGCCTATGCCTTTTAGTGCACATTACAGAATTCATTTGTTTCAGAACATTCCCTTCACAAATAAAAGTACAAATACAAGGTCTAACTCACTCCAAATATTCTCTAAATGCATCAAATAGATGACTTTGAGATGCATTTGTAACTAGAAGACATCACCTAATGTGATCAATGTTTATTAAAAAAACATGAAGGGCATTACATGGAGGAATTTGCTCTAGAGCTACCTTATTTTTGGGCACCTATCAGGTATGATTCTCAATCCCCAGAATTACCCAGTCAGCAAAGGCCATCGCTAAGGATTCTGGCTAATGTCCAGCTTCCAAGGTTGAGGACCATTGCTACTATATAGCACATATTTAAAATTCCAGCTAAACTTCTATTCCATAAAAGAAAAACCAAAATTATATCAAAAAATATTCAGGATCATTATTTTCCGGGAGGCTCAGCCTCCAACACACATCAGTGACTATATACCCTGCTGTTTTCTCTGCTTGAAGAAGGATGTGTGAAGTTTTAATTTTAACCCATTCTGGTGGAAGCAAAAATCCAGGATGCAAATATCGCTAGTTAGAAGATGGTGAAGCCCCATATATTGAATAAAGAGAGGGGAATTTAGGATGCACTGAAGACCCAGAAACACCTTTACTGGTTTCCTCTCTGGGCTTCTTCTTCCCCTTTTTGAAAAAAAACACACAAGCCCACATTTGCATAAAACCTGTTTTCCATTTCCCCCACGACAGAAGCAGAAGCAGAAGCAGGAAGGCAAATCGCCAACGCAAAAAAAAAAAAAAAATACTTCCAGATAGGCAGGACCATTATTCTTCTCCTTTAATGAAAGCTTTTCTCCACTCCGAACAAGACATAGCCAAAAAAAGGAAAAGAAAAAGAAAAAAAGGCCCACCCCTCCCCTCCCCCACCCGAAATACTTCCTTCAAGCTAGACACGGCGGTGAAAAAAGAAAAGAAAAGAAAAGAAACCCGCGTAGCCGAATAAGCGACAGATCTTCCAAGGGAAACCGAAAGAGATCAGGCGACGTCTATTTTTAAACCGACGCCACACAAACCGAATATACAGTATTACGATATATTATTTTATTTTATATCATATTATAGTTATCTCATATTATATATTGTGATATATTATTTTATTGTTTTATATATATATATATATATATATATATATATATATATATATATATACATATATACATATATATATATATATATATACACACACACACACACATATACATACGTACGTGTGTGTGTGCGTGTGCGTGTGTGTGAGAGAGAGAGAGAGAGAAGGAGAGAGAGAGAGTGAGTGAGTGAGTGAGTCTTGGCGTATTCGGGTCTTTTCCCGTGTAAAATCTTACACGGGAAAAGACCCGAATACGCCAAGACTTGCATACCTGTATCCGTGAAAATCTACGAAAACAAATATATGTATATATGTATACATATATGTATGTATGTGTATATATATATATATATATACACACACACATATACATATATGTACACATATACATATGTATGTATATATATATATGTATATATATATATGTGTGTGTATATATATATATGTATGTATGTATATATGTATGTATATATATATATATACATACACACACACACACACACACACACGTATATTATATATATTGTTCTTATTGCCTTCCGCCGTCGTTTTTTCCGCTTCGGCGTCTCTCTCTCTCTCTCTCACATCAGATACACCATTTTAGGTGCCAGCCGAGAGGCAGCCAAGCTCTTTTCAGCCCACCCTCCCTCCCATTCCACGGGTATCCCGAGGGCCTGGGGGGACGGGGACACGGAACTGCTCGGCCCCTGGAGAGACCCGAGGGCCTTTGAAACACCCACCCCAACCCCTCTTTCCCCCCGGAGGCCGGGATCTAATAGCCCAGAGGCAGCTGTCTTTTCCGAGACCGAGGAAACTCCCGCCCACCGACCCTACTGGTGGTGAGGGGGGGGAGATTAGAAATTTCTATGACGTTATCGCTCAGAACGCGGACGTAAGAATGGCCCGGAGGCACGAAAACAGCCCCGGAACGGTCCCTTTTCTTCACCCGCTTCTCTCGCGCCCCCCTCCCTCCCCAACAACTCCTCGTTGGGAGGAGAGGAAAGTCCAAAGGGGGGGGAGGGGCACGGTGACGCCTTCGGAGGAACCCCACAAAAGACGCCTTTCGGAGGGAGGCAAGAAGCGGCGTGGGTGGGGTGTGTGGGGAGGGGGTGGTGGTGGTGGTCACAGGGTTGCTATAGGAACGGAAACCAAAAAAAAGAGGCGGCCCCGGCCGTATTCTTACCCCGCCGCAGAGAAGGCGTCCGTCCCGTCACGGTTACAACAGCTGCTGCTGCTCCTGCTACTGTTCTGTTCGAACCGTACGTGTCTCTGGCCTCGAACGCCTCCGCCCCGCCTCTTTTATCCCCTCCCCACCTGCCATTGGCACTTTCAGCCTTAAGGTCCCGCCCCGGATTCCTATTGGTGTTTTCCCCAACCCACCTCCCCCCCCCAAGAGTTCTGCGGACTTCTTCGCCTTGCTATTGGTCCCACTTGCTATTGGTCCCACGGGAGGTGGCTCCTTCGCCTTGCTATTGGTCCCACGGCCGCGCCCAAGCAGCTGCGATTGGTTTATCCCGGACGAAAGGAAGCCCATCGCACACATACACACAGACGCACAGACAGACGGATACGTACGTTCGCGACGTTCATTGGTTTCTTGTTATCGAGCCTGTAGGCGGCGCCCGTGACGGGTGGAGACTTATTGCCCTTTCGTCGTAAGCCTTCCTTACCTAGAAGCGGCGTGCGACCCCTAGCGGAAGGAGTGCAACATAGAGAGCGCCGGCTGCCACGCAGCGCCATTAGAAGGAGTGGACTCTGCTGGGTGCGGGAGGAGGTTTATTTTTTTCCTGAAGCATCCAAGCCTGGAGCGCAGCCTGCTGGTAGAAGCCTCTCATTGCAGGCAACGTGCATTGCCAGGCAATCTATTACTGTAATGATTTTTCTGTGGCTCTCCTCACACAGCTGGACAATGGACTTTTTGAAAGCAAAATCTACAGTGCAGATAGTCCTTGATTTACAACTGTTCATTTAGTGACTGTTCGAAGTGACACTGGCACTGGAAAAAAAGTGACTTATGACCATTTTTCTCACTTATGACCATTGAAGCATTCCCCAGGATCATGTGATTTACATTCGGAGGCTTGATTGCTGACTCACGTTTATGACGGTTGCAGTGTCCTAGAATCATGTGATCCCCTTTCGCCACCTTCTGACAAGCAAAGTCAATGGGGAAACCAGATTCACTCAATAACCGGGTTACTAATTTAAGAATTGCATTGATTCACTTAACAAATGTGGCGAGAAGAGTCGTAAAATGAGGCAAAATTCACTTAACAAATTTCTCACTTAGCAATTTTGGGCTCAGTTGTGATCGTAAATTGAGGATTACTTGCATTGCATTTCCTTTCAAGCACTTCCGAAAAGCTATAACATGGTGCTCTGCAACAATTAACTCAATGTGACATGAAAGCAATATTCCAGTATTTGAGGGGCTGCCACAAAGAAGAGGGGGGGGAATCAACTTATTTTTCAAAGCACTAGAAGGCAAAACAAGAAACGGAAACTAATCAAGGAGAGAATATGGAATTAAGGAGAAATTTCCTGTCAGTGAGGTGAACCATTAACCAGTGGAACTGCTTGCCTCCAGAAGTCATGGGTGCTCCATCACTGGAGGTTTTTAAGAAGAGACCGGACAGCCACTTGTCTGAAATGATATTTATAGGGTCTCCTTCTTGAGCAGGGGGTTGGGATTAGAAGACTTCCAAGGTCCATTCCAGCTCTATTCTCTGATTGAATAGCACACATGGGATACTGTAATCCCCGGTGTAATACTAATAATATTACATCTACAGCCATAATACTTTTAGTTATACCACAATCAGTACCTAATTGTGAAAATAAATAGACATTACAGTTTCATTTTCAATCTATTATCTTCAAAGAAGATTAAGCAGGGGTGAAATCTGCTTACCTTCCCTACCGGTTCGGAAGTGCGTGCGCCATCATCATGTCTGATTTTTGACCCTCTGTGCATGCGCAGAAGGTTAAAACCAGAAAGTAATGATGTCCAGGTGGGTGGGCGGAGCCTCGTGCTGCCGCCGCTACCGGTTCGCCGAATCACTCGCCACCGGTGCTACCAGCTCGCGCAAACCGGACAGAACCGGCAGGATTTCACCACTGAGATTAAATACTAAAGGTGGATCACACAGAAGGCTAAGATCTATCATTCTATTCTGCAGAACATGGCTGTTGAAAATTAGGAAAAACTGAAAAATAGTTGGATAGTTGAAGCTTGTGGCAGGCTCCTCATTTGAAATGACACAGCCAACTGTTGAGCATGTTTTAATTTGGATTCCTAAACTTGGGCTTTCTGACTTAAATGGCTTTTTCCAGCTCTAAAATGCTTTGATTCTTGCATGTGGGATAATAAGGAGGAAGGGCCATACATTCCTACTCCTGAGCCTCATTTGGCTGAGGTGTTTTGGTTAGAAAGATTTCAAAAAATTGCAATATCTTTGGTGGGGGACAATAGAAGTAGTAAGTGACGTCATGCCCATCTCCCACAGGGAAAGGCTAGAGGAATGTTATATATTTAGCCTGGAAAAATTATGAAAGAGTGGTAGCGTGACTGTTATATTCAGAAACCATATTAATATTCATATTAATAATTCAGCTTGAATGTAAATTAGAAAAGCTGCAGCAGCTCTAATCACATTTACTCTAGACTATATATCACTGAACTCAAGGGAATTCATTTTCAAGTAGCAAAGATTAAGTCTAAAATCAGTGTAATTTGATTTAGTGTGGATATAGATGATCTGGTTTTCTAGATCAAATTCTGGATTGTGAACATTTCTGCTCACAATAAATGAGCTTTATTTACTATATGCGTGTGTAAATAATGATAAATAATATTTTTTATTATCTTCTTGATCTCTCGGCAGCTTCAGTACTATCAGTCATAATATCTTTCTGAACTGGCTTTGTGAGATGGAGATTGAGGGGCATTGTTTTTATAGTGGTTCTCTTATTTCATGTGAGGCCAGTTCCAGTTGGTGTTAGTTGGGAAGAGGGAGATCACTCCCTAGAGCTAGGCTCTTCCTGTGTGGAGTACTGTAGAATTCTACTCTCTTTTTCCTTCGTTTACAACATCTATATGAAACTGCTGGGTGATTTGGTCCACCAGTTTGGAATTCAGTACCATCTGTTTGCTGATAAAACCCAATTATAACTTTTAATTCTGCTCCAGCCAAGTGAGGTTATCAAGGTTCTGTTTCAGTGCCTAGAGGCTGTACAAGTTTTTAATGGGGAGGAAGGGTCTATGATTCAGTCCTACCCAGGTCGGATCATTGTGGGTTTTGGGACTGCCTAGATTTTGGGATATTCCATCTCTGATGTTGGATGAGGTAACACTTCCCCCTTCAGAATTGGTAGGGTCTAGGGATCTTCTTGGACTTGCAGCTCCTATTAGAACAGGTGTCAGCTGTGGCCTTTCCACAATTCCATCTGGTGCATCATTTGCACCCTTTCCTAGATGAGTTAGACCAGGTTTGTCAAACTGGTGGTCCACGGTCCGGATGCATCATGTGCAGGCCACGCCCACCCCAGCTCCACAAAGGCAAAAACCCGTCATGATACATCACAATATGTTACATGATGCAATCGAGTTTGACACCTGTGAGTTAGACTGTCACTTATGCCCTAGTCACCTTGTGGCTTGACCATTGCAACATGGTTTATTTAGTGCTGTCCTTGAATCTTTAACCGGTCTAGAATGCAGCAGTGAAAGCAGTAATGGGCATGCCTATGTAATCCATCTGCTTCACAAGCTGCACCAGTTTGTTTCCAGGTGCAATTCAAGATGCTGATTGTTATCTATAAAGCCCTACATGGCATAGGGCCAGGTTACTTGCCTGTTTCCCATAACATCTCCCTGGCCAATTTGATTCTGCAGGGTTGGGGGCTCCGGATTCCTTTGATTAAAGAATGGCATATATAAGGGCCCCAGGAGCACACCTTTTCTATAGCAGCCCCTGCCTTTTCGAACAAGGTTTCCCTCAAGATCTGGATGACTCTCTTTCTGTTGTTGCTTAGGAGAGGCGTAAAAACCAGGGTTTTCACCCAGTGTTCGACGAAGGATAGTGAGATCCCTTGCGTTATCACACCTGCCATCTTTTATCTTTATCTTTTATTGGTTTTATTGTAATTTCTCTGTGAGCAGCCCAGTGTTGTTAAGACTTAAATGGGATACAAGTTTTTTAAAAAATATTATTACTCATACATACATTGTAACAACAGCTGAATTTATAATGGATGTGCATATCTTTAGAATTACTATAATTTCCTGCTTACAGCCAGAATATGTCACAATGATAAATAATATGTGAATTATTAAAAGTTCTGCTTCAGCCATGTCTCCAGAGACAAGCTCAATTTTTATATAACCAAGTGTGTTTGTACCATCTATGAAGTAGAGATCTGTGCCTTATATACATATAGGCAGTGGTGGGTTCCTCCCGGTTCCGCCGAGCCGGTAGTGGTGACAATATGACATCACCGAACCAGTTCTGCTCCCCCTTGCCCCCCCCACATTATTTTATTTGGCCCCACCCCCAATCTATTGCTGCCTCCTGAGTCCCAGCTGGTCTGCTAGAAGGAAAAAAGCTGTTTAAACTCTTGCCCTGGGGCTTCAAAGGGCCGCCCTACAGCTGATCAGTGTTAAAAGGCAGTGTGCTGGTAGACCAGTGCTTGCAAAAACAAATGAGTAGACCAGTACAGCTCTGCAAGCAGTTAAAAGCCTGGTAGACCAGTACCTCTGCTAAATCCTAAAGAATTGTCACATGACCATCAAGCCACGCCCACAAAATAAGCCACGCCCACAGAACCGGTAGTAAAAAATTTTAGAACCCACCCCTGCAGGGTAGTGATGGCAAACCTTTTAGATACCAAGTGCCCAAACTGCACGCGTGCGCGTGCCCAAACTGAAAGGTGTGTATGTGCGCATGAACACGCACATACGCCAACATACGTACACATGCTGACATGTATGTGCGGTCTCCCACATGCATGCAGCCCTCCGCATGCACATGTGCCCCCTCATGCACCCGCCCACCGCAGGCGCGTACAGCCCCCCACTTGTGCCCCGGTCCCTGCATATGCGCTGCAGAGACCCGAAGACCAGCTGGCTGGCGGGAGGCGTGCGCCCATGCATAGTGGAGTGGAGCTGGGGCAACGGCATTGCGTGCCCACAGAGAGTCGTTCTGTTGGCACGGCAACATCTAGCACTTCTCTTAGCAATGCAAAAAAAAAAGCCCAAAATACTTGCAGGGTGCCAAATTGGAGAAGGCAGCTTTCTGTTGTTTTTTTCTACTAGTGTTCATACCAGGATAGATGAGTTTAATCAGCATAAAGAATGAATCAGCCCTTGAGTCCTCTTCATTCTAAGGGAATAAAACACATGCAAAATTTGAGATAAGAAACTTTGAGGAGCCTAGCTAAATCAGGAAAGAAAGACTGAGTGCAATTTGAAAGAGAGTGAGAGAAAATCAATATAGAACATACCATTTTATTAATAGTTCTAGGTTGATTAGTGATGAAAGAATTAATGATTTGATTCCATGCCGGACAAACAAGCCAGGATTGAGTTTAGATGTGCAGGTGTTACATGTGGCAACAACCTGTCATCCAGGGCCACAATGATAAATTAAAAATCCTTATGGGCCACAGAGAAATACCTGGAATGCTGAGCAGCTCTTCTGCAGGTAATGGAATGGGGCAGAAGTGCTGGACATGAAGGCAATGGATGCTCTAAATTTGCTACTTAAAAAAAAACATTGTTGGATTGCACAAAGCTGCTTGTCAGATGTTGTGCTGACCTGCTTTAAATAATTTAAGATCTTTCTTATATTTCTGCTACCACCAACCCTTTTCCTGATTTGGAACTCCCCTGTTTCTTTTCGTAATGTGACATAATGAAACATGGGGATAATCTGGATTGCCTCAGTCAATGAGACAATGTTTGGAAACAATTATGAACTAATCTTTAATATTTAATTTAAAGATGATCTAATCTTAGCCTTTCTCAACTGTGTATTGCATAAAGCACACATTTGCTGTTGATAAAACAGTTTTTCAACTTGGGTACATCTCTGTACTCATTAGAACTACCTTTGTTAAATAATTTAATAGAAAATACTCAGCTCTGACTTTGTGAGTCTGTATTAAGATTTGCTTAAAGTTGTGAAGTAAATTAATTTTGGGTGATCTTCTAGATAAACTAGCTCCTTGGCATTTAGTAACATATAGTAATCAACCATTCCAGGTTATTCTTCTGATACTACGGTAGCTCTAGGATTCTTCAGCTGAGATTACTGTTACTTAAACCAGTCATTCTGAGTAGTAGAAGATATACTTGGATAAGAATCCAGAGCTTTACTCCCAACACATCTTTTCAGTTCCCTATTTCCTAGTTGAAAGTGGAACTTCAGACTTCTCTAATCTACCCCCCCACCTCAAGAATTTAGTTGAGAGGATGTGCTCTGGCTTAAAATTCTTGGGATGACAGATTCCATTTGCCATCATCACAGAGCCTTTCATATCCATTGGTTCCCTCATCTAGACAAAGTAATTACAGAATATCTTATTTTAGAATGTTTTTAACCTCTTCATCTTTTTTATATTCAGCAAAATCTCCTATTTCAATAGTAGAAAGTTATTCCTTTCATGGTAGATGATGAATATAAACCTTACGTATGCAAGAAATGACAATTGAATGTGTTATCTCTTTTCCACTTATCCTTAATGGGTTATAAACAGTCAAAAGCTCTTTTGAGGTAACTTATAATGGGTGTGGAATAACTGATTAAAATTTGTTAGAGTTCTAATATTTCCTATTTGTGAAAGTAATACTTTGAGTATCTACAGTGTATCTCATGCAGACAGAAGTCCCTAAGCAGAGGACATTTATTTTGTCCCACTGTTATATTATTTGGTTGTCTTAGAGGAATGATGCCTTTCAGGCCCTTGAAATGGTGAACCATCAAACATCTTTCTTCACTGCTTATTCCTAGCACCCTTATCCATCTCTTACTTTCAAGGTTACTGTATAAATCAGCTTAAGCCTGACCTCCCAGTTTTACAAAGAAACCATTTCTGAGCGATGTTGTATAAGATCTCAATCTAATTGACAAGAAATGTTAACCAGGCCAGCAATATCTATTTTCTGATCATAGGATGTTTTTTGCTACTTAGATATATTGCATTTTAAAATCATTGTCTTGTAGATATCATTTTAAAGAATATGATTACTATTATGATTAGATATTAGTTTAGTTTAAATCAATAGAATTTAATAGATTTATTTTAATAGGTTTAATAAACATTAGCTTTATAGTTATTCTATTATCTGTCTGTGTGTATTGTATTATTAGAATTGAATAGCAAAATATTTTTGTCCAGCTTGTAGGGAAAAGGCATAGTTAAATTTGATACGAATAATTTGGAAGCTTGTTTTTCATATTCAAAAGATCCTCTAAAAGTAGCTTTTCCCAGGTAATTTGCCATGGTAATGGTTAATTTTCAAATTATACAAACATCTGAATCAAAACCAAAACTTAAATAATAATTGAAGCTATACTCCTTGGCTAATCTTTGCACAGAATCTTTATCTGCAGAAGTTAGCAGGTACAGATTTTTACAACAGGGAGCTCAGCATTGACATCTAATAATGTTGGTCAGTTAAGAGCAAGTCCTAGTAAAAATTTAGCACCCCAAGGTGTTAATTAGGTAATGCGGGAGATTACTTCATCAACTGTTAAATTGGACTTCTCCAGTTAGGGATATCAGTTTTCTCAGAGACACTTAATAGCTGCATGATAGGTTGGCATTAGTAAAATAAACCAATAGCTGTAGTTATTTCCTCATCATAATGTGAAAGATGTTTGGTATATATGTAGCTCTTCTAGGTATGGGGGTGATGGTGTTTCACCTTCCTGGGAATGCAACAGCCTGTCCTAACTTTGTACCTTCCAGATGTGCATGGATCACAATTCCCAATCACAAACTACTTGAATACAAAACAAAGCAAACACTCAAATATTTTTAATAGTATATAGATGAAGGAATTATGGCAGATGTTTTCTGTAATGCAGAGGTGAGAAACAATGTCTCTATAGAAATTGTTCTACCGGTAGGTACAGTTCTATAAAAAATACAGATGCCCTATACTTCTTTGCTACTGAGTTACATGGTTCTTGTATCTTCTAACTGTACCAAACATGTCATATTAAAAGAGCTGTTAACATACTTCATTAAGCTTACAAAAGCCTGTAAAACACAGTATAAATTGGTATGCTCTATGTATGGGACAGCTCCCAGCAGATTTTTCTACTATCGTCTCACTTAAAAAGAAATTTGCCTATACAGGTAGTCCTTGACTTATGACCACAATTGAGCCCCAAATTTCTGTTGCTAAATGAAACATTTGTTAAGTGAATTTTGCCCCATTTTATGACCTTTCTTGTCACAGTTCAATGAGTCACACAATTGGTGACACAATTGTTAAGTGAATCTGGCTTCCCCCTTAACTTTGTCAGAAGGTCGCAAAAGGTAACCTCACGATCACCAGACACTGCGACCGTCGTAAATATGAGTCAGTTACCAAACTCCTGAATTTTGATCATGTGACCATGGGCATGCTTCAACATTCGTGTGAAAAAGAGTCATGTCACTTTTTTCAGTGCCGTTGTCACTAAATGAACTGTTGCAAGTCGAGGACTACCTGTACTCTAATGAACAGAGAAGAATGGGGAGGATCAATGGCTAGGGGATTTGAGAAGTTCAAGTCTAAAAACTCGGGGAAGCATTTTTACAGATACAACAGTCTCCTTATATTCCACGAACTGTATTTGCAACACCAGAATTCTCTGCATTCTCAGTGCAGACTTTTCCATTGGTTGGATCATTCAAGGTCGAATCATTTACATCTGTGCTGCCACTGTAGCTCAGGGTTGAACTGTGGAGTCCTCGGTGCTCTCAGACCGTCGCTGTCTGCTTGCAGACCTTTCATTACCCAACTAACTAACTAACATCATCGGTACATGTCTGTAATATAGACACCCTAATAAGAGCCTTGGTAGCGCAGCAGACTAAAGCACTGTTAAGTAACACCAGCTGCCTGCAATTACTGCAAGTTCAAATCTCACCAGGCTCAAGGTTGACTCAGCCTTCCATCCTTTCGAGGTAGGTAAAATGAGGACCCGGATTGTGGGGGCAATAAACTGACTTTGTATAAATATACAAGAGTATGAAGGCTATTGCTTAACGCATTGTAAGCCGCCCTGAGTCTCCGGAGAAGGGCGGCATATAAATCGAACCAATAAATAAATAAATAAAAATTCTTTGTTAAACTGATGATGTTACCTAGCCAGGTAATGAAAAGTCTGCAAGTGAACAACCAAGCTCAGACTGCACCAAGGACTCCACAGTGATGATTCTGGCTGGGCATGACGGGAATCATAGTAGAGCAAGGCGCCTGATTTAGTGAAATGACCCTGTTAAGAGACCACCTGCCGCCTCAATTCTGCCATCCGTATTTAAGTGCTTATCTGAAACCTGACCAAAGATGCGTCCTTCGAAACGAAGAACGGTCAGGACCTCCGCCATTCCGACCTCCTCCATTAGGGGGCAGCCGTTCTTTTCCTGTCGCAAATACCAGATGCCTCGCAGTGGGAGGGGCAGGATTGAGTAACGGCTCCCTTTGTCCTCTTGACTCAATTTAGTGCGTGCACAAGACCCGGGGGAAAGTCGTGTAATTTTTCTAGGCGAGCTTCCACCTCGATCCTGTCTTTTCAGTCTCGGGGACTGGAGTGTATATTTTCAGAGTAACGTCTTTTTAGAAAAAGAGGCACCCTCAGTTTTCACTTTGCTCGGGAAGACAATTGCACCGAAGTCAGGTTTAGGGGTGTGTACGCGTGTCTATGTATAAAGATACACATACTCCTATTCTATGGTCCGGTTCGTATAGGGGTGTGTAATCTTTTAACAACAGGAAGATTCATAAATAGTGGTGTTAGGGTCCCGGTGTGAAGTATGTTCAAGATTGTAGGTCGTAGTTTTGTTTTTGGTTTTTCCCTCCTCCTCCATTTCTGCAAAAAAATAAATACCTCAAGTACTTACTGCAGGTTGCCGGATTCCCTGTATGTGCTCCTTTTACATGGCCGAGTGATACTCGCTGGAACCAGGAAGGATTAGACTCAAAAGAGTATCGTAGAAGTAGAAAGGGGCCATTTGGACTACGGAGCCCAAGTTTAATACGGAGAATCCGAACGGAGTGGACTGACTTCGAAGTAAAAAGATGTCCCGAGTACAACTTGGGTCTAAAAGAAGCATTTTCATTATTCACCCAAAGTTCCCTCCCGAATGAATGTCAATCTAAGAATGGCTAAAGTGGCATCAGCTGGGGCTTCAATTTGTTTGCGTCTCGGGAGCCGAGCCTTATCGAAAGCCATCAATCAAGGGGCTTCTTTGCAAACCGTGTGAGCGGGATTGGGCCTGCAGGGGGAAAAAAAGAGGCGAAGTTCGGGACTCTTTTGGGGTGTTGCCTCAAAACAAAGCGCCCTCTTCAGGTGCTCAACTTCCACCTCGGCTCGCGTCGCCAAGAGACCTTTTGCAGACGCGCCTGCAATTTGGGGGCGCCACGTGTGGACGAGGAGGCTTCTTGGGAAGGGGGCAGCGCATCTCGGGGAAGAGGGAGGGTCGGGAAAAGGAGCCGTCCTTACTTTCTTCTATTGGACGGACGATGTCTTCAGGCGGGCGGTGCCGGGGGCGGTCCCGACAGCCCCGTCTTGTCCCAGGCCGGGCACAAGAGGGAGGGATCGGGAGGTAGCTGTCGCCGCCTGGCCACGGCGGCTCACTTCCATACCGACGATCCAAACGGGCCGAGCCATCCCCGCCTCCCCTGGAGCCGCCTGGGCCGGGGATGGGGAACACCGAAAGCGGGGAGCCGGGCGGGGGCCCCGGGATGTTGCCGCCCCCGCCGGGAAGAGTTCCCATGCCGGATCAGGGAGAGCTGGAAGAGCGATTCGCGATGGTGCTGGTAAGAGAGAGAGAGAGAGAGAGACCCCTCCTCCCCCCCTCTCTCCCCCCCTCCCCGGTTAGATCCCTGCATAGATTCCTCTTCGCCTCCCCCCACCCTCCACCCCCGCTACCCCGGGGACTTCGCAGCCTTTATTGCAAATAAACTCGTCCGCATCTCCGACGTTGCTGGAAATCGGTTTCTTTCGAGCCGCGCTCTCTCTAGGACCAGAGATGGATCGCCAGCCTTAGCGCCTTGCTCCTTTTTCCTTTCCCGCTTTCCAACTTTTTCAGACACTTTTTTTTCCCCCGGTCCCAAAAGATCCAGGAAAGCATTCTGGATCTCTTTTCTTTCGCTGGGATTGAAGCCCAAGCCTTGCTGGGAGGGGGGGGTTGGTGCCTCCCTAAACTCTCCACTTGTTTTTTGGTGGTTCGGATTTTCTGTTACTCTTGTGCGCCCGTCGCCTATAAATTGTATGCTCAACTATTTTTTCCTGCGGAGCGGGATTCCCAGCGAGGTGGCCGTTCATTCAGGTAGATCATGTCATTTCAGAGATAATCACATCCACCTCTTGTCTGTCAGCTAGAATTTTTTTCCCTGTTAGATACTTCCCCCCCTCCTCCCCCCCAGTTTGCATTTCTCATGCTGCTAGACCTGTAGGTATCTCTTTTTTTATGTATCCACTCAAATGCCACAGAGGCTTGAGACTTGGTTTTGAGGGATGCCCAGTTTTTAATCTACCTGGAATGTGTCACTGTTGGCAGGCAGATTTTTCTTAAAATTTCAGATTTGCACCACACTGTTCTGGCCCAAGGTGGGCTTTCAATTAAGAGTTGGGGGGGAAGGGTTTCAGTGATCCTGCTTGGTTTTTTCTTTCCTTGCCTCTGCTTTATCCTTATTATCTAACCCTTGTTATTTTCTGGTTCTAGTGGGAAATGTCAACAGATACTAATTTCCCTCAACTTTCTTGCCTTTATCCATTGCACATAGGATATCCTTTTAAAAAAAGTTTTTTTTCCCATTTCCCCTTCATTGTTCATCCTAACTTTTCTTTGCAACCATGGAATTTGGTTGATTTCTTTTCTTTTTTTCGCTAACTTGGCTTTGCCTACAGAAATGCTGCAGTGTTTGGTTTTTTTTCTTCCCAAGACTGATTTGAATGGGAAAAGTTTATGAAGCAACATTGTCTGGGATATATATGGTCTAGTCCTATCCTGCCCAAGCTTTGATGGAAGACATCAATGGATTCAACTGATGGATTTTCATTATTATTATTTTTAATCTGAATCCAGTTGATCTTGTTAACCCAGAATCTTGTGGCTTGGAAACCTATGGCCTAATTCACACAAGGTTCTAAAGCTTAATGTGCTTTGTTTGGTTTTAGTTTAACTCACATATTGTGGACTCAGCCTTTGTAGATTTAAACCTTGGATTTTGGGTTACATGTTGTATGAACTTAACCAGTTATGGTTTATTCAAAAAAAACCCCATGGCTAATCAAACCATGACTATGTAAGGCAGGGTGTCAAACTCAATTTCATTGAGGGCTGCAACAGGGTTGTGTTTTTCCTCAGGGGGCTGGGATGGGTGTGGCCAAGGTGGACATGGCCAGCATGATGTCACTTGTGTCAGGGGGGACGGGGACGCCTGTGGCGGCCCGATCACTCTGCCAGTGAAAACGGGCTTCCGTTTGCAGGACAGCCTCCTGCAATCTTCTGCCAGCAAAAATGGAGCTCGTTTTCACTGGCAGAAGCACCGCGGGCCAGTCCTTTGCTGTTTCCAAGGTGGCCCCGCGGGCCATATCTAAGCACCCCGTGGGCCGAATCCTGCCTCTGGGCCTTGAGTTGGACATTCCTGATGTAAGGGATGATGATGGTGGCTATAATATTGCACTACCTTCCTAAAATGAGGTTTTATAATTCCTATTAAATCCAAATAGAAAACAATATGGGATTATACAGGGTTTGTGTGATTTATGGATTGATTTAGATTTCTAGTAAGACTCCTAATCTGTATTAATAGCTGTGATGTTAAGAATGAATGTGGTGGAATTTGTTTCGGAAGTGTTACTGTAATCTAAAAGACTGGAGGATAACCTTGTGACTGCTTCATAAAAAGAAGAAAGGAAGAGTTGTGTGGCTCCTCCTACTTCCATAAATATATTGGGGTGAAATATGAATGTGGAATTAGATGTGTTTTTAGAAGTTACATTTAATATTCTTCCCAGGAGTTCTTGGCAGTTTGTGTAGCTCTTGTTCACTTTGTTCCTCCCACTATCCTAAGATTAGGCGGAGAGGAGCCTTGACCAGTCACTTGCCAAAAATGCAAGGAGAGCAAAGTCACTTGCAAAAATGCAATCTTGTAGCCTTAGACTTTTGCACCTTGACTGCACTGTGAAGGTCTGGTGTGTGAACTTTTTTTCACCCATTGAGTTTCTTGTAAAAACTTGTAAGCTTCAAAAAAAAAAAAAAAAAAAAAAAGAACAGATGTTCCCCTTCTAGATTCAATGTTTGAAGGGCTGAAAACTGCCAACAGTGAGGATAAGAATTTGTCAATAGAGTCAACAAATGTCCTCCCTTGGTGTATTCTGAGAATGAATTGAGATACACTCCTTCAAAGAATCTATGGTTTCTGGCAGAACTTCATAGGGGAAATAGGTTTAGAATCTGAGCATCTTCACCGCGTTCTTAATCCTCCTCTAGTTGCTAAACTTTGCTGGCTATTGCAGGATGATGCTGAGTTCAAGACTACCTATTCAGCTTGTATGGCCAATTGTACAAGATCTATAAAAATGTCCCATATAAATATCTTCCATCCTCAGCCTGTAAAATAAAGTAGCACTGGCAGGGAATGCTGCCTTATTTTCCTTTATGAAAATTACAGTTGAGATGTTTTTTGCACAAAACAGTTTGCAAAATCATGCATGTCCCTTCTGCTGATACATTGATAAGAAATACTTCAGAATTCCACATGAAGACAAATCAATTCTGTGCAGTTACTAGAGTAACCTTTTCCTGGTGCCTGCTATATGCATTGGAATACAGGTCTCATTCTCTCATATAGGTGGGAAAAATTAAGATAGGGTGCTTGACTGTCACAGGGAGAGCAATCTATGGCCAGCATACTTGCAGATCACAGAGCCCAAATTGGGAGTGAGTGTGTGTGTGTGTAACATTTTAAACTATTTTGCACTTGGAAAGGGGGAGTTTAAAGGGTAAAGTTTTCCTTAAATCCGTCCTCCCTGACTACATGGGGTAGGAAAAGTAAAGGATAAGCGGATGGCTTTCCATTGCAAACTCCACAAATGTAAGTACAGAAAAGAACGCACTTATCCCTGGACGAAAACTAAGGCGATCCGGGTTTAAACACCCTGCATAACATTTTTCTTAGGAATTTAGATAGAAGAATTTAGTTTGTCCATTTTTAGAAAAAGTTTGTGTCATCCAGGTACATGTATCAAGCACACTTCTATAGTAAGGAAAACTAATTAACAGACACATTAGGTACATTTATTAATCTTGCAAAGAACATTTCTCTGAGAGATTAAATAAAAATATTGACACTTTCACTGTGAGTGTTTGAGATTTCAAGACAATTGGTGAGCTTTTAGTGATACTTGTAGCTGTATACCTGGGGGATGGGATTTCCATGTAGTTATTTTTCCTTAGTTAATGGAGAGTTTGTTTGTTAAAAAATTCCACTCCAGTGATGTCAGAATGAGAGGAAGTTGACAGCATGTGATACATAGTTTTCTTCTTTATGACTCTTTTCTCAATGGGTAGGTTATTCTTTGAATGTTGCCACTTTAGGAAATAAGATGATAATTCAAAAGTGCATGATACTGGATTAAAGAAACAGTTATAAACTGTTAAAGAAACCATTGCTCCTTCTAGCCTCATTAGTTGTCCGCTATGATTGACAGTAGCTTTCCACACTCATGTCTTGTTGGCTGGAGATAGTGGGCCCATACGCTAGAAAATTTTGCATGCAAATCATTCTATCTTTGAGATACAGCCCATGACAACATCTACAATCTACTAATGTAATATTGCAGGTCCTATTTTGCAATTTAGAAAGAGAAGGAGCACGAAATGTAAGTATAGAATTCAGCATCCTGAAATTCTTAGTTTGATTATTTTAGATTTAAAAACAAGCACATCTTTGGCTAGCTTTTATGACTGAGGATATTTTTGAAAGCATTACTGAGGATGTTTTTGAAAGCCTGCTATAATATAAAAATGAGATTTAGCTAACCACAAGCTTGGACATAATAACATTCCTAGTTATTGGAAGGTTGTTTTTCCATACCTGTGGGAAGGATTAACAAGTAGAAGAAAATGCAAATACATACAAAAATGCTGCAAAATAAGTAAATATATGCAAGTTTGATCAATTAGCATAAATTGCTCTGGTTCCTAGTTCCAAACTAAATATGGAATTTGAATTTGCTGGATGCAGAATTATAATGTTTAACATGCATAAATGTGTGTGGGATGGTCTTGATAGAGCACACATGGTTCTGGAAAAAAAAATAAAGAGCAGCCTGTATTTATGAAGGTCTCAACCTTTATGGCTGATGAATTCCAGTTCATAATTTAAGCAGATGCAGTTTTAACCTTCCTTGAGACAGGTTTAAGCAGCATTGTAAGTGTAATACAGAAGAAGATACATTTTGGCATTCTGTGATGTAATTTGAGCACTCACTTCATACCGAGTCTGTCAACCATGCTGCTTTCCTATGGCATACTATACAACAGTTCTGAACTAACTAGTAATTGATCAAATTAATCCACTCTCCAGTGTGAATGGTGTGTTATGTGTTCCAGATCTCAGATACTAGGCTGGAACAATTTAATTTGATCTCTTTTGCTTTTTGCTGCTCTTTTTGGTTCATTGTAGTGTTACTATGGAAAAGGACTAGAGTTTATGATTTTTATTAATCTCTGTATCTCTGCAAATATGTTACATTACTCTGGAAACTGTAGCCCTGTTCTTTGTGTGTTATAGATGAGAGGAGAGGAACCTTTGTGTAGTGAGATTTTTTTTTTTTAATTTGATTTACATGCCGCCCTTCTCCGGAGACTCAGGGCAGCTTACAATGTGTTAAGCAATAGCCTTCATAGTTTTGTATATTTATAGAAAGTCATCTTATTGCCCCCACAAACTGGGTCCTCATTTTACCTACCTTAGAAAGGATGGAAGGCTGAGTCAACCTAAACCTTTTTTTAGATTACATTTAAAAAAAATATATATTTGGTATTCAAGAGCCATTACATAAATGTAATGATGTCTGTGGAGGGGCAGAACAGAATTTTTGGGCTTGTTTTCTCCGGTTTTAAAAAGATTGCCCTTTTAAAGATTGATCAATGACCTAAGTCCATTCAATGCTTAACACGCCATAGTTGTTCATAACTTTTAAAAAAAATATTCTGTCACATCTCACCAATTTGAAATGGATTTTATTGATACATTTCTCTTCTGAAAATTTGTGGAAAGTATGCTTCCCTTATTGCCATCATATTTTCTGGTACAATCTTGGACAATTGCAAAAAAGGCTTGCCCCCAGACTATGGATTGGCCCCTTCCAATGAATATGAATTATCATTAAATATGAAATATGATATAGCAGCAACCTGCCTTATACAACAGGTAGAATAGCTTTATGTGCTGTCTGTAAATATATATACCAGAGGTTTAAATTCTCAAATCTATCTTTGTCAAGGAATTATCCTTGTCCTTTGATCTAATTTTGGTCTTTTCTCATAGCATAGAAAGCATAGTTTTCCAGTTATTTTACATGAAAATAATCTGACTGTAAGAATGCCATAAATTTCAAAAGACAAAAAAAACCCAACATTTTAGTTATATAGTGGTGCTTTAATGAAACCCCAAAGCCTTCTTTCAGACTCCTCCGCCATGTTAGCCAATGTTAGTATAGCCTTTTAAACCCAAAAGTATTAGGATCATCATATAAGAAAAGATGACCTATTCTGCCACCTCCTTTTCCTAATTTGAATACAGGTAGTCTTTGACTTACAACAGTTTGCTTAGTGGCTGTTCAAAGTTACAACGGCACTGAAAAAGGTGACTCATGACCATTTTTCACACTTATGACCATTGCAGCATCCCCATGGTCACATGATTTCCATTCAGATGCTTAACAACTGACTCACATTTATGACGGTTGCAATGTCCCGGGGGGCACATGATCCCCTTTTGCAACCTTCTGACAAACAAAGCAGTGGTGGGTTCCTCCCGGTTCGGCCGAGCTGGTAGTGGTGACGATATGATGTCACCGAACCGGTTCTCTTTGTTCGGGAGCTGGGCCCTCCCGTCCCCCCCACGTTATTCTTACCTTTTATTTGGCCCCACCCCCAATCTATTGCTGCCTCCTGAGTCCCAGCTGATCGGCTAGAAGGAAAAAAACTGTTTAAACTCTTGCTGTGGGGCTTCAAAGGGCCGCCCTACAGCTGATCAGTGTTAAAAGGCAGTGTGGTGGTAGACTGGTGCCTCCAAAAACAAATGAGTAGACGGGTGCCTCCAAAAACAAATAGGTAGACTGGTGCCTCCAAAAACAAATGAGTAGACCGGTGCCTCCAAAAACAAATGAGTAGACCAGTACAGCTCTGCAAGCAGTTAAAAGCCTGGTAGACCAGTACCTCTGCTAAATCCTAAAGAATTGTCACATGACCATCAAGCCACACCCACAAAATAAGCCACGCCCACGGAACCGGTAGTAAAAAAATGTAGAACCCACCCCTGAAGCAAAGTCAATGGGGAAGCCAGATTCACTGAACAACTGTGTTACTAAATTAACAACTGTAGTGATTCATTTAAGCAAGAAAAGTTGTAAAATGGGGCAAAACTCATATAACAAATTTCTCACTTAGCAACATAAATGTTGCTCAATTTTGGTCGTATGTTGAGGACTACCTACACTGCTGACAATTAAGCGAGATCACAGGACCAGACTGAGCCAGTAGACTTAAATACTAACATGTAATAACATTTCATGGGTTAATTCTTCTTTGTCCAGCTTGGCTTGTTTCAAAGATTTAAAAATTTCTAGAGGACAGCGGATTAAGGAAAGCTGAGTTAACAATATCCCAAAATAATGTAGGAATAATTATATTTGTTTTTGTTCCAAAAATAAGTATCTGATACAGTAACTAAATACAGTAGCAATTAAAGCCCCCAATCTGATTTTTTTATACTAAAATTGCTTTTATAGACATTGCCTTAAATAGTTTGAGTCTCACCCATAATGGTTGTCATTCTTATGTGATAAGTTTACAGTCGATAGTATTCATATAAACTATTTTTAAACCAACTGATAATTATATAGGAAAGTGAATTTTGTTACTGCATTTCAACGTTTCTGCATTTTGGTATTATTAGAAATGCATTATTAGAAGAGCCTGGTTGCGCAACAGACTAATAGCCTGTTATTAACATTCAGATGCCTGCAATTACTGCAGGTTCGAATCTCCCCAGGCTCAAGGTTGACTCAGCCGTCCATCCTTTCTAAGGTAGGTAAATTGAGGACCCAGTTTGTGGGGGCAATAAGCTGACTTTGTATAAATATACAAAAGTATGAAGGCTATTGCTTAACGCACTGTAAGCCGCCCTGAGTCTCCGGAGAAGGGCAGCATATAAATAAAATTAAAAAAAAAAATCTGTATTCATTGTTTGTTTATCTACTATAAAATACTTTTATATCACTTTTTGGTCAGCATTTTAGTAACTCTGTAATGCTTGACCAACAATTATTCTCTATTTTTCTGGGGGAGAGGTCCTTTAGGAATGAAAGTTGTTGCAATGTAAGGTTAGCTGATGCTCCTCAGGGAACTTGATTTGCCCCTCTTGATGGCTGATTCCTACATTACAAAATGAATGAAAAACCTGCCACAGCTGTCTGGAGGATGGAGGAAGAGCATAACCACAACACCACTGGAAAGTGAATTGCATTGTTTGCCAGTTTGTTTCCAGATGCAGCTTAAGAAGCTGCTACTGACCTTTAAAACCTTAAATGGTTTGGGCCCACCCTTCCTTAGGGAGCAAGCTTTCACTGAGACAGGCTGGGAAAGTGATGTTTTGAAATGTTACAGTTACTCCATAAGCAGAGGCGTTTGCTGAGACTGAAAAAAAAATGGAAATGATCTCTCAGAGAGGCCTGCAAACATCTACCTTCCACATAACTGAAGTATGAATACAACCTTTTACAATCTGTATTTATAAACATATTTTTACACTACTGTGGATAAACTCATACCGTGTTTCCCCAAAAATAGACCCTGTCTTATATTTTTTTTAACCCCAAAATAAGCGCTTGGCCTTATTTTCGGGGAGGTCTTATTATTTGGGGGCACGTGGAGCAAAATGAGGCTCCTCTTGCTGTTTTACCTGATTTCCAACTCTGCGTTTAAATATTTTCGGGGAGGGCTTATTTTGGGGGGAGGCTTATTTTAGCGCATGCACTCAAAAGCCTGATTGGGCTTATTATCAGGGGATGTCTTATTTTCGGGGAAACAGGATAATAACATATGAATTTGGAAATCACTTGAGGTTTGGTTCTCACTGTAATGACTAATCAAGTGGCAGGCAGTGTGATTTCTGATTTCAGGTATAGGCTCCCAGGATCAAAGACCCCTCTTTAAGAAACAAGAAGCTTTCTCCCCAACATGTTAACTTTCTAGGTAGGGTAGGGGTTTTCTTTCCTGATGAATACAAAAAATGATTCAATACGACAAGCTTTACCAGTTCTGTACAATTAGACTTTAGCAGTTGCTCCATATCCTAAATCTCTGATCGTGATGTTAAAATTACCATGTTTGTTTTGATATGAAAGAAGTTGCTGAGAAAGAGATGTTTTCCTTTGTCAGAGCTTGGCTTTTTTGGACTAGGACTGTTTTGGGGGTAGTTGCAAGGCATGGTTAACATTATTTGGTAGACTAGAATACTTTCTAGATTCCTATGAATTTTGGTTAGGTTAATTGTTGTTGTTGTTGTTAGTTGCAAAGTTGTGTCCGACCCATCACGACCCCATGGACAACATTCCTCCAGGCCTTCCTGTCCGCTACCATCCTCTGGAGTCCATTTAAGCTCACGCCTACTGCTTCAGTGACTCCATCCAGCCACCTCATTCTCTGTCGTCTCCTTCTTTTGCCCTCAATCTTTCCTAGCATTAGGCTCTTCTCCAGTGAGTCCTTCCTTCTCATTAGGTGGCCAAAATATTTGAGTTTCATCTTCAGGATCTGGCCTTCTAAAGAGCAGCCAGGGTTGATAATACAGACTAAGTAAATTTAAACCATTCAGTTACTTACAGATCTTAATTTATATGATTGTTGCCCCACTATTTGTTGATCCATACCTGAACTGTTGAAAAATGGGGAGCACTATTTCATTTTTACTTGAGGCTTCAAAGTTCTGTAAAAGAACTCTGTGCAAGCTTAGGTTAAAGCAGAATAAGCTGCTTTTTTCTGAACATTTCGGCTTTGATAGGCATGGCTTCAGCATTGCAAAAAGCTTGGTTTATTTGAATTGTCATAAAAGCTAGAACCATGGTGGATTTTTTTCAGTGAAGTAACCAGAGGTTTGCGGAATATAGAGAGCAAATAACTCTAAGCATGCTTTGATTGCAAAAAAAAAAAAAAAAGAAAAAAGATTTTTCGTTTTAATTGGTGCATGTCTGTGTTAGATTGAAGGCTACATTTGAGAAGCAATTCTGCGTTGGTCTCAATTTGAAGGAAAAGAACTCAAGAAGACCCTCGTTCAATGGAGTCCAGCTGGCTGGTTAGGTTGCGTTTCAGCATTTGGACTTCCGGTTTGAGATTTCAAAGGGAGCTCTCCCTGGCAAGGGGCTGAATTTCCCATACAGCCATAGACACAGTTACTAACGGCATGACGTTTTAGAAGCATATGGCATCCCTCCCTGCACAGTTAATTCCATACAGGGCTGGGTAAAAAAGCGGTGGAAATAGTTATTGGTTTCCTCTCGGCGTATTTCCAGCAGAGGAGGGAGAAACTTATGCTTCTTTGCAACATTTCATCTGGAAGAAACACCCCAGCCTTTTTCTCTCTCAGGGTGGGGAGGGCTGGAATGCCTTTCTGTTTGGAGAGGGAATGGAAACGGGCGTAGAAGAGGGAACCGTGGTTCCTAACCTGGCAAAGCAAATGGGGAACCAATTCGGAAGGTTTGGTTTGATAGGTTGGCTGCCAAATCCCCACGGAGGCCCAAATGCGCAGGCTGTAGCCCAGCAGCATTGCAGGAATTGCAGTCATGTTGCATCACTTCCTTGGGAACAGCATCTCATCAAGGGGCAGGGTTTAAATTAGGAAGTATTATTTCATGGAAAATGGAAGTGGTTGTTAGATAGGGAGCTGGGGAATGAGGCAAGAAGCCAGGAGCTCTTATCCTCAGTTCTGAAGAAAGGAGGAGCCTCCTGGATTGGACACCAGAGGAAAATGTGGATCTCTGCCCTAATCATTTGGATACTCAGTCTGGAGGATATTGGAGAGAATTGCCGTCATGGTTGCTTAGCAACTCCTGTACTACAATCTCTCTCCTGCTTTGGGGCTGGCAAAATGGCTTCTGCACTGATGCTCATAGCAGTGAGAAGGGGCACGTGAAGGGAAAGCTTGTATGGAAGGATATATGGGAATATTGAGAGAATGCCAGTGAAGGGATAGCAAGCTGGGGAGGAAGCGAAGTGAGTTAGTGTGGGTTTTACAAATGGAGGTCCTCTGGGTGTCCCATCATTAAATGCCTCAAATCTTCTACCAGCAGGTCACGAAGGTGTAATTATGCCATGAAAATAGCAATTGAGGAATAATTAGATGGCAGCTGCCGCTAAATCGAGACTTCCAGTGCTATGGTTCTTTTGTTGCAAAGTGTATTTGGATCTTCGAGGAGCATGTTTCAAACTATGGTGTGGGGTGGACAAAGAGAGAGAAGTTTGGTTTGGGAAAGCTGAATCGTCTAATTGTTGCTTGTTCTTTTTTGGATACATTCTGGTTTTTCTCCAGCCGGTATTATTTTGTGTTTTAATTGTTAGCCGCTCTGGAAATATTTGTATGGGAAGGCGAGAGAGACCCATCTACACAATAAAAAATGTAAAAACCCTGTCAAGCTTTGCCCTCTAATAATTGCCAGATTGCTATTTTTTTTCTCCCAGTGCTGGGATTTAAAACTAGGGGAGCCAAGAATGGATTCCTGATTCCCATCTTCCATCAGTTTGATCTCCTCTGCTTTCTAAGAGTGGAAATTCTCTCTAGCAAGTCTTCTGTAACTTCAGCAAACAGGCAGAATTCAGCACATATTTCCTTAGTTCAGAGGTGTGGTAATAAAAAATTCTTTATTTGTTGACTTTCTCCTTGTCATGCATTCCACTTTTTAAGGGTATAAATTTCCTGCCAGAAAGCATGGTGGCAATCCCTAACAACAATACATTTTTAAAATTAAATGCATAAATAAGACCTGGGGGCCTCTCAACCACACTGTAGTTGGCTGCTAACCTATATATCATGTTCCATTCACAATAAGGGGATATATATTGTATTCCAGTCTTCAAATACTATTTCTCAATTTAGCATTTTTATTGTGAATATAGAATAACAGAGTTGGAAGGGACCTTGGAGGTCTTCTAGTCCAACCCCCTGCTCAGGCAGGAAACCCTGTATGAATTCAGACAAATGGTTTTCCAATCTCTTCTTAAAAACTTCCAGTGTTGGAGCATTCATGACTTCTGGAGACATGTTGTTTCACTGATTAATTGTTCTAACTGTCAGGAAATTTCTCCTTAGTTCTAGGTTGTTTCTCTCCTTGATTAATTTCCATCCATTGCTTCTTGTCCTGCTCCCAGGTGCTTTGGAGAACAGCTTGACTCCCTCTTCTTTGTGGCAACCTCTGAAATATTGGAATACTGCTATCATGTCTCCCCTAGTTCTTCTTTTCATTAAACTAGACCAGGGATGTCAAACTCAAGGCCTGGGGGCCGGATTTGGCCCATGGGGTTCTTAGACCTGGCCTGCGGGGCTACCCTGTAAACAGTGAAGAACTGGCCCACGGTGCCTCTGCCAGTGAAAATGAAGCTCGCAAAGGCCATGTGCGACTCTCCCAAGTTCCATTTTCGTTAGCAGAGGGTTGCAGAAGACCATCACAGCCAAAAATGGAACTCGGGAGCCCATTTTCACTGCCAGAGTGCTCAGGCCACCACAGGCACCCCTGACACGAGGGATGTCGAGCTGGCCACCCCCCCAACCCCCCTGAGATCAAACACAACCCTGATTCGGCCCTTAATGGAATCGAGTTTGACACCCCTGAACTAGACATACCCAATTCCAGCAACCTTTTTTTTTCCTTTTCAAACAAGCCTTTTTAAACAGACATACCATTTGATTGGGGCAAACGATGAAATTGCAGTGAGTTGGCATAATTTATTTGGGGTTCAAGATTCATTTTTAAAATTATCAACAGGATTTCATTTGGATATTCCTGGGAAATAAGTGAGGAGAAGAGAGGAAGGTATAGAAATTAAATCAAATATTCCATGGGCACTGAATATTTACTAACAGCCCTATGTGGGAATAAGAATATTCATAAAAGTATAAATATCTACATCTATTATCAGAAAAAGCCTTGTAGTGTTTTAAGAGTTGCTTACTTTGAACAGTTTATTTGCCTCTACCAAACATAGGAATAAAGAATTATGAATGTCACTGTAGTTTAACCTCCTGGTCATGGGAAATCTTGCTTAGCTTCCTCTTCGACTTTTTAGATTTCAACTGGCAATGCTCATTTATATTTGAGTTTAATTTTGTGATCTTAAGGGATAGAAGCTTGCTTTTTCAAAAACCAAAGCTCAAATTCTTAGGATTGTGAATTCTATCCTGTATCTGGTATCTATTGGACTGAAGTGGAATGGAATAGACATATCACTACAGAAAGCAAAAGAGAATAGAGTTACCAACTAGTGTGAAAAATTACTGGTTAATCTGCTTTTGTGTTTGGTATCCAGTTTTTAAGGCAGGATGTAATAATTATCATCAGATGGAAGTACTACTTGAGATTGGATGAACATAATCTAGTACTGTATGAAGGACACTTTATTTAGTATATTCAGTAATGGCAAATAAAAGTATTAGTAACAGCGGATGAGACAATTCAAAGAATTAGGAGCCTTAGCAAACCTGCAAACTGTCTTAGTAATTGTCAGCTTTGTATCCTTTTGTTTCAGATGGTATTTGTACATTGATATGAATAGAAGTAGTGGATTAAACAATATAGTCATTTAATGTACCATGTTTGCTAAAGCAAAATAGAGTTGGGCCTGGTTAATGTGTAGATGAAGAACTACCTGCAAATCCCATGATTTTGATTGTTTTCCATCAAGGAAGAAGTGCCAGAATACAAACAATATATAGGCTTTGTAAATATACACATAAAAACTACTTGTCTGCAAAAATCCTGGTAGCCTTTTGGAAGTTGGCAGAAACAGATCAAAGAGATGTGATTTTACGATTTTATTTTTTGCTAAACATAGAAGAAGGAGCTTTCCCATTCTGATACTTCTTTCTGATGCTCAGTACATTGGAAAGGCTAACATTTCAGCCTTCAACTGCTCACTTACCTATGTAGTATTTTCTGTTGCTTTTAGAGATTGGACTGGTATTTAAATACAAGGCTAATATACAGTATTTGGTGCTTACAAGTCCAAAGAACATTCCTATCTCCAGTGCATACAGTACTCCAGGATGGGAAGCCTAGAAAGAAAGAAAATGATTTAGCAAGAATATTATAATAGTTCTTTCTTTTTTTTCCTTTAGCACAGTTGATGATCATTCATCACACACATATTGGCTGAATTTCAGAACCTGTGACTTGCTCTTGTTCATCCTCATTTGTCAGTTGCTACTAGAATTAACCAATAACTTTATATCATTACAAAACAGAATTGATGCACTGCACTGCAAAACAGAAATAATTTCATATTTGCCAAAATGGTTGGTGGTGGAGAGGATGGGTGAGGGGAAATGGTGAAGAATAATATTAGCATAAATTCTTATTCAATGGAGTAACAAATAATACACACAAAGCCTACTCACACTTGTTTATTAACAAGAACGGATGGGGTCAACCGGTCAAGAATGTAGAAGGAAATTTAGGAATGCAGATACTGGTTAGATCATTGTCTAGAGCTATTTTCTCCAACTGGGTATAAGAATGCTGCTTTTTTAACTTTAAAAATGTCCTGTTAGAAGTCCTTCCTGGAGAGAATGCATCCATTTTAAATGTGTGTGTCCAAATGGAGAACAATTAAAATACATTCTATAGTTATTAATGTCCATCAAGGAATAAAGACCCTGGAAAATTGTTTCACTCCAAGCAGACCCGGTACTAGCCTGTAGAAACCAATGAAAGTCATTCTAAGGCAACGTTCTATATTTAGAAATTTATCACAGTCCCACAGGAGTGTAACAGATTTTCGGTAACATATATTTGCATATCACCAACTTTGTACTATTGCATGGATTAGACATAAAAATCCTTAGTTTGCCACTGTAAGGAGAAACACAGATTATAGGAGACAAAGAGAAGTTGTTTCTTGCCATATCTAAGCAGCCAGTGATGTGGAGAAGGGTAGTACTTAAACCTATAATATCACAATACCCATAAGGTAAATGATGTAGCTTAAAAAAAGAGAAGAGGGGAAAACTAAGAACTGAACTTCTGTGCACTTTCATCAAACCTGAGGCAATTCAGGAAAGGGGTCTTCTCTCTTGCATCTGCCCTTTGGAAGAGGATATCCTAGAGCAGGGGTCTCCAACCTGGGCAACTTTTAAGACTTGTGGACTTCAACTCCCAGAATTCTGGGAGTTGAAGTCCACAAGTCTTAAAGTTGTGTCCTAGAGAACCATATGGCTCTGATCCTGATCTTGTTTAAGGGTTGCAAAAAACATGGTTTTTCTCCCTAAGCCTAGGGGTTAAAGTGGGAAGCAAGCCTCTTATAGGGTTATTTAATGAGGCTGGGTTTTTTTAATCTTTTCTGGAAGTGCATCATTCTTTTTCTTTTGTGACATGATTTCTGTACTGTTTTAATTGTTGTAAGGCTCTCAGAGTTGTCATGGAGTCAGGCAGCCTTATACATTTTAAATAAATAAATAAGGTTACTTTCACACTGGAACAGCATCCAGTCATATATATATGAGCTTCATATGTATAATTCCAAAATCTCTTCTCACATTATGTCAGACGTAAACTAAAAGGAAGTTGCAGTATGTACTGTAAAGCATTTCTTGAGAGTCTTCATTAATTTGGCTGAAACTGGTGGTTTTGGGGGTTTTTTTTGCAGACAAGGAATAGGATTATCAATAGCGTTGAGCCCCTGACAGTGAAGTAGGGGGTGCTGACTGATTCCTTTCTGGAAAAATGCATAATTCTTTATGTAGATTCGGTAAAAGAAGCAAGATCTTATTTGGGGAGCAGCAAAATTATAACCAACTTTTGTATTTCATGCCTGATTTTATAGGATAGGTACGATGCTCACAGCTTGCTCCCTGTTTCAAAGTAAAAGCTAATGTCTGTGTGTGTTGTTAGGAATTTATGGGGCTGGGGCTTGTAGTACTCTTGATGGTCTTTTGATGGAATGAAGATTAGGCAGCAGGTATATTCATTAACAAGCCAATATGATATAGAGATTAAGGTGCTGAATGAGATTTAAATCGACCCTTAGCCTTGAAACTCACAACAGGTAATCCTCAATTTATTACTACAGTTGGGGTTAGAATTTTCATTGTTAAGTGATGCGGTTGTTAAGTGAGTCCCACCCGATTTTATGACCTCCTTTCTTTGCCATAGTTGTATAACAATGATAGCATGACCTCGGTAGATGCCAAACACTAAATAAAAATAAATAAAGTTAAGCAAATCTGGCTTCCCCCATTGGCTTTGCTCATCAGAAGCTCCCCATGAAGCTTGTAAATGGTGATCATGGAACCCCATTGTAAATACATGCCCATTGACACTTATAAATGTAAGTCGCTTGTACAGGTATTTGAAGACGTTTTGTGCATTTGAAGTTACGATGGCACTGAAAAGTGACTTACAATCAGTCCACTGCCTATGACCATTGCAGAGTCCCCCACTGTCACTTGATCACAATTTGGGCACTTGGCAACTGCAATGCATTTATGACAGTTGCAATGTTCCGGAATCACATAATTATCATTTGTGACCTTCCCAGCTGGCTTTTGACAAGCAAAGTCAATGGGGGCGGAATGAAGCCTGGATTCATTTAACGACCATGTGATTCACTTAACAACCACAGCAAAGAAAGTAAAATTGGGTATGGTCATATGATAACTCACTTAAAGACTGCAATCATTTTGTGCTTGATAACTTTTAATTTACTTGCTGTATGCTGTAACACAAAATACTACTGCTCTATGATGTAGAGTGCTATAAGTACTGTTGGATACCTCTGATATAAAATAATAAATTTTATAATCTGGGCTGTCTTAAAAGCAAAGAATGCCTACTGAATCAATTAATGGCTTAGCTTTTGCACTGGGACTGTGGACACGCTGATCTCAGGTTCCTATCTGATCCAAGAAAGAATTTAAGCCGAACGCTTATCCTTTGTTAATACAGGTAGTCCTCAATTTACGACCCCAATTGAGCCTAAAATTTCTGTTGTGAAGTGAGACATTTGTTAAGTGAGTTTTGCCCCATTTTATGAGTTTCTTTGCCACAGTTGTTAAATGAATTACCACAGGGATAAGTTAGTAACACGGTGGTTAAGAGAATCTGGCTTCCCCATTGATTTTGCTCATCAGAATGTTGCAAAAGTTGATCACATGACCTTGGGACATAGCAACGGTCATAAGTATGAACCAGTTGCCAAGCAACTGAATTTTGATCGCACAATCATGGGGATGCTACAAAGATTGGAAGTGTGAAAAACAGTCATAAGTCAATTTTTTCAGTGCCATTGTAACTTTGTACAGCTACTAAGTCGACTGTTGTAAGGTGAGGACTATGTACTGTCTCATGACATTTTGAGAGTTGTTCTTTTGAGCATCACCTCTTTTTCATAACCTAATGATTTTAGGGTTTGAGTACTTCTGATTATGTTCTTGTCTCAGCCATCTATCTTTTAGTTGCTTTTTGACTTTAGTCAAAAAGTACCTAGTTGTGTCTGGATTGGATGGTTCTTAAGCCATTGTACACCTGGTTTATATTTTCCTATTTAATAAATTCAGATTTTTTTTTTGAGCTGGTGTACATAGCGTTCCTCTTCCAACTTTCCCCCACATCAACAATGCTGTCAGTGATGTTGCACATGCATACAAAAGGAGCAGAGCTTGCCTTGTGACAGCTTGACAAAATAAGCATTAGATCCTACAGATCAATGGTGGGTTTCAAAAATTTTTACTACTGGTTCTGTGGGTGTGGTTTGGTGGGTGTGGCATGTCTTGGTGGGCATGTCTTGGTGGGCGTGGAAGGAGAAGGATACTGTAAAATCTCCATTCCCACCCCACTCCGGGGGAAGGTTACTGCAAAATCCCCATTTCCTCCCAATCAGCTGGGACTTGGGAGGCAGAGAATAGATGGGGCGGGGCCAGTCAGAATTTTTACTACCGTTGCTCCGAACTACTCAAAATTTCTGCTACCATTTCTCCAGAACTGGTCAGGATCTGCTGAAACCCACCTCTGCTACAGATGCCTCCAAATATGCCTATATTTTAAGACGTTTCAGGGAGGGGTTTTCATGGTTTTATATGCCATGACAACAAATTAATATTTGTTCTTAACAAGATAGTTTTTTTAAAAAAAAATACACATTTTTCCTACGTGCTGGTTGTTTTTGGACTGATAACAGTTGGTTTTGTTAGGTTTCTCAAATTGTAATTTATAGTGTGCCTTGAAAACATTTGTAGAATATGACAAATAAATCTTTATATAAATAAATAGATGAATCGAAACCATCCTTTCCAAACATTTGCTCTGACCAGCATGAATTACAATTAAACCGTTCCAGACAGAAGCCAGTGTGACTATTTTCCAGAGCTTCCCATCACAGGGACTCCACAAGTTCCCCTGGTAATTTGTTCCATTGCTTGACTATTATTATGGTTGGAAAATTTCTGCTGACATTTTTAAACTAAATCTTTCCTCCTGCAGTTTAAATTAATTCTCTTTGACCCCACAGGAATTGGGGTGTGAGAGCAATCTCCCAACAGTTTTGCTGCCATCTTTACACCAGCACGTTGCCACACCTGCCACCTTTGTTCTTCTTGCTTTTATTTTTCCCTTTTTTCTCAACTCGGCTAAGCCTGCAGAGAAACTACATAAAGTATCAGCCAGTAGGCCAGTTTCATAAAATGCAAAATGTGAGGAGTGAGTTCAGTGATTCGGTATTGGCTGTACTGATTGCATATGGCTCTGCAATTCTCAGTTTTCAGGTTCAGTGCAAATTTTCCAGCCCTCAAGGAGAGGGAAACTTGAAAATGTCTGAAGTGGTGTCTTTTGGAATTAAAAAATAGGAGAAAAAGAGAGTATGCCTCCTTCAGCTATCCTTATATGAATATAGTATGCTAACTAAGCAACTGTTTGATCAGTGAGTCTAATTTTTACAAATTGCAACATTCAACTTTTCTGGTGCAAATATTCTTAATGGGGAATAAACTCTCAACCCTAATACCACTGCCAGTATACTAACTTGCTGGGATTTACAAGTACAAGATGCAAGACAGCTTGGATTTATTTTATATAAAGACTTAAGATTTGGTGGCTGTATGGAAATCATTCAAACAGTGCATCCTTGGCTATTGTCCAATATGGAAGAAAATGTTTTCAGATTTTTGAAGACGGAGATTTTGAACTTTTGAATATAATTCCCCTCCCCACCTTTCTTCTTCCCATCTATCTACTTGGTATAACTGTCTTAACTGACTTTTGAACCATCCAAACATTCTGTAAGATGTGGAGCATACCTCAATTTATATCCCTGTTGGCTTAACTTTATTTTAAGATCAAAATAAAATAAATTCATCTTTAAAGAAAACTTCCACTGATTTTACAGGAACAGAATATTCAAACTTGTTCCAAAGATTGCATAAATAATTGATTTTATCAACTTCCTTCAACCGATAAAAATGGACTGTTGGCTTTGGCCTCAATTAATTCCTTCCAAACTCTTAAGTGTGGGACTTCAAAAGCAGAAATAGCATCAGACAAGCATTTGGACAACATAGTCCAAATAATAAGTTCTTAATACTGAGTAAGTTGCCAAAAATCATGCTTTGATAAATAAAAAGTTTTAAAATCAGCTTCTTCCAAATTAAGTTGCTCTATAGTGATGAAGCGTGGAAAGCTCAGTTTTGCCCCTAAAAGTTTTATCCACTTTTTAAAAACCAGGGTTATCTCACAATATAAGGTTGTGGAATTAAACATTATTTATCACTATTTTCAATTGGTATCTTCTGATAATTGCAAGTATTGAAACTGATCCCTGGACATTCATAGAACCCATTTCTGTCAGAATTTCTAGAAGAGCTAAATTCTAAAAATCCCTCTTCCGACCATATATGATAAAATAAACATGCAACAATACCACTGAAAATGTTTCACCCATTATAAGAAGTACTCAACAGTGTCCATATAGCAACCTTCAGAATTTTTGAGAATATATTCCACATGTATATAATTAGTGGTGCACACATCACCATGTTAAATTTTCACATGTTTTTGCCCAGCAAAAATTGCATTATTCAACAAATATGTCAAGACTCACCCCTTTTAATCAAACCCACATCTACACAATGTTTTGCCAGGTTCCCCTATTATGCAGAAGACCACTTTATATCTTGCTGCCCCCAAAATGCACCTGGAATGAGTCCATGCTGCCCTATTGCCTGTGTGGGTTTAATATGCAACTTTCTGATTGGTGGTTCCCTTAGCTGAAATCCCAGCCCCTGTCATTGGCTTGAAAGCTCCTGGACGTTTCAAGCCCATTGAGGTCTTCTATTCCACTTTCTGCTGTGATTGCCTTTACAGTCCTCAGATACTGATCTGATGCAACTAGTGCCCCAAACCCATTCCTGTTGATAGAGTAGTGCTAACTGGGAGGTCTTGAATGTCTATATCTGGACAGAACCAAGTTAAAAATAACCATAGTTTGCAGACTATTCCTTCTCCTTCCTCACAATTGAATTGAGACACAATACCATTCCCCACTATTTGTCACATATCCTAGAATGTTATAGTACAACATTGAGGAACAAGTTGTAGAGCCCCTTCAAGAGAGGGACCACCCAGAGGTGGGCTTCAAAAATTTTAGCAAGGGGTTCTCTGTCTGGTTGCTGGGTGGGAGTGGCCATGGTGGGTGTGGCTAGTTGGCCTTCTGCACCATGGCGAGGGCGGGCATTTTTGCTTTCCCTGGGCTCTGGAGGCTTTCCTTGAGCCTCCGGGAGGGCGAAAATGGCCTCCCCAGGCTCCGGAGGCTCTTTCTAAACTTCCTTGTTGCCCTCCCCGAGCCTCCGCGCGCGCCCTGCACTTACCTGCATCCAAAATGGGCTGGGTGGGGACTCCTGAGAGGGGAGGGGTGGGCGTATCCAGCCAGGAGTGGCATGGGGGTTCTCTGAACTTCACAGAATCTTAGCTAGAGGTTCTCCCGAACCCCTGAGAACCCCCAGCAGCCCACCTCTGGGACCACCCACACAACAAGTTTGGCAACTGCATTTTGAAGAACCCCTCATCTTCCATTGCCAAAGGCCACTAAATCCTTAGTCAAAAATTAGAATTTGTGTACTTCTCTATTTGAGAATCCTGAACTTGAACCTTTAATTCTGCATACTGCTATTTCACGTGGTGATGATGTGTCCACATTGCAACTAGGAACCAAATCTTCATAGTGAAAGATTTCTTAGGCTCTGACCTGGCCCTGCCAATCTGGGTTGATCACCGGATCCTCCCGGCCAGGAAGGGCTGTAAGAGGCTTCCTGTTTGTGTTGGGTTCCTGCCTAAGCAAGAGAGATTTCCTCCTTCTGTTGTGTTTGTGTGGATCCTTTGCTGCTGTTTCCTTGATTCAAACTCTGGTTTAGCACCACCCTAGTAACTGCTTACTGAAAATGTTAGGATCCTGTTTTGCTCCTTGCTACACTAGCCTAAAAAAAGTAGGATAGTCATTTTGTGCTATTTAAAAAAAAAATTCGGAAGAGGAAAGATTTTTTTTAGTGGCGTCCAGGGAAGGAAAACTTATTTTGCCATTGTGTGGTAATATGCTAAACGTTACTATAGAAGATTAAACAGCTCTCTTTTTTTGTGTTAAAGCCTTTGGCTCTCTCTAAACACTCCATTGTCTCTCTCTTCCTCCTTGCCCCCAAGCATCTTGGCTATGTGTGTCCCGCTCACTGGAGGAGGGAAGAGCAAAGAGACCTGGCCTAACTTGTGCTTTGCAGTTTGTACCGACACAGTAATTTGTGGCCTGACTTGTTACGAAAATAAAAAGACCACTTCTATATGTAGGACAGAAAGTAGCCATTGTCCAAGGCAGGGCTTTCAATTAGAAATGATCTATATTTAGCTCTGCAGAATCCTGCCCTGCTGGAGACAGAAACAGGTTACATGGAGTTGAGAATGTTAAAAGAATGTTTTTCCCCACCTTTTCTTTCTCCCGTATGATTAGCTTTTTGGGGCCCCGTGAAACTGAAAGACTGCTTTCCCTCTGTCGTGGATTTTTCCTCACAGTGTAGAGTTAAGAAATGTTGGGCAGGAATGTTCTGTAGCTCAAAACATCTCTTAGGATCTCCTGTAGTGTAAAAGGATTCTAGAGATAATACACTGACCTCAGCTCAGTTCAAAAATCAACTCTGGTTTATCACTTTCCCCATCATGGTGCTGTCCCATGAATCTCACTTGTTATGGCCACAAATTATGGGACTTACACAGAGGTGGGTTTCAGCAGGTTCTGGCTAGTTCTGGAGAACCTATAGCGGAAATTTTGAGTAGTTCAGAGAACCAGTAAATACCACCTCTGACTGGCCCCACCCCATCTATTCTCTGCCTCCCGAGTCCCAGCTGATCAGGAGGAAATGGAGATTATGCAGTAACCTTCCCCTGAATTGGGGTGGGAATGGAGATTTTACAGTATCCTTCCCCTGCCACGTCCACCAAGCCATGCCCACCAAGCCATGCCATGCCACGCCCACTAAACCACACCCAAAGAACTGGTAGTAAACATTTTTGAAATCCACCACTGGACTTGCAGTACACCTGGAGGGTGCCAGATAGTCTAACATTGATGTGTACTACCTAACAAGGAACCGGCACTAGTTCGGGGTGTACTTATAGGTATCATGTTTGAAATGGGGAGAGAATGCTGTATTCTAGTCAGAGCTGGGAATTTGGTAGACAAATAGACTTTATCCCCCACTTTGTAAATGTGAGCTGGGGACCTTTTCTTATCGGCTTGTGCCTTATGGGCTCGGTGTGCCTCATCTAATGCCTTCCGAGTCACTGTCCAGGTGCTCCTTAATTGTTCCATCCAATCTATCAAAGAGGGATTTTGGGGATCATCTTGAGGTAACTCGGGAATGGGTACAAAATCCTGGCCCGATGCAACCTTAAAAGGGGTGAATCCGGTGCTACTATGCACAGAATTGTTATACGCCACTTCTGCAAATGGCAACAAGTCTACCCAATTGTCCTGCTGGTAATTCACGTAACACCTAAGGCAGTGGTCCCCAACCTTTTTATCGCCGCGGACCAATCAGCCTTTGATAATTTTACCGTGGCCCGCTGAGCGCGCGCAGGGGTGGGGACTTTGGGCCACACGTGCGTACCTGCGCGGGGCTCTCTTCCCTGGAGCCTTTGCGCACGGCCCAGGAGCCTTTGCGCTGCAGCGTTCATGTCCCCCGGCCGCTGCGCGGCCCGGTGCCAGGTACTCCACGGCCCGGCACCGGTCCGCGGACCGGGGGTTGGGGACCACTGACCTAAGGTATTGTTCGAGCACCCCATTGGTTCTTTCACAAGCACCATTTGTCTGAGGGTGGTGACTGGAACTCAACCCCTGTGCGGAGCCTATCAATCTTAAAAATTCTCTCCAGAACCTGGAAGTAAATTGCACACCCCTATCAGAAATTATTCTTTTCGGAGACCCATGTAGTCGGTAAATCTGCCGAATAAATAATTTTGCGAGGGTTTTTGCTGAAGGGATCTTTGAGCAAGGTATGAAATGTGCTTGTTTGGAAAACAAATCAGTTACTACCCAAATGACAGTGCAGCCCTCACTGTCGGGTAAGTCCACCACAAAATCCATAGATATTTCCTTCCATGGGGCGTTCGGTCTAGCCACACTTTGCAGTAATCCAGGGGATTTTCCTGGAGGTCTTTTAGCCGAGGCACATACTGGACAGCTAGCCACATATGCCTGTATGTCCTTTTTTAGTGCAGGCCACCAAAACTGTCTCTTAACAAGATGTAAAGTTTTGACAAACGCAAAGTGTCCTGCGGCTTTGGCATCATGCGCATATTGCAATACGGTTGGTCTTAATGTGGCCGGAACATACAATTTTGATCCAACCCAAGCTAGTTCATCGCGAAGTGTGCATTCATTCGAGTGGATTTTAAACCACTCGTCAGCTTTTAGTGCTTCTCGTAACTTTTCGAGTAAATCCCCTGAGAGTTCTGGATCGGTTTTACTCTGCGCTCTGGTAGTGACAGGTGTTGCCAATTGCGTTAAGGGGAGCATTGGTTGAACCAGTTCCTTCTTTATGCTGTTGTACTGTGGTAATCTGGAAAGTGCGTCTGCCATGAAATTTTTTCCCCCAGGAAGGTAACGTAAAGTGAAATTGAAACGTTTGAAATGTTGGGCCCAGCGTGCCTGTTTGGGTGACAATTTGCGTGGTGTTTTTAATGCTTCTAGATTCTTATGGTCAGTCCACACCTCGAAAGGATGTTTTGCCCCTTCTAAAAATTGTCTCCATGTTAACAGCGCCCATCTAACTGCAAACGCTTCCTTCTCCCATATGGCCCATCTCCTTTCTGTTTCAGATAGTTTACGGGATGTGTAAGCACAAGGTTGTAATATTCCATTCTCATTCTTTTGCAAGAGTATCGCTCCTACGGCAACGTCGCTAGCATCCGCTTGTATTACAAAAGGTTGTTCTATGTCGGGGTGTTTGAGCACAGGTTCAGCTGCAAACAACCGTTTCAGTTTTTCGAAAGCGGCCTGACAGTCCATAGTCCATTCTAGTGGTTTCGAGGGTTTGGGTTTTATTTCCCCTTTGGTTTTGAGCAAGTTTGTAATTGGCAGTGCGATTTTTGCGAAAGAGGGGATAAATTGTCTATAAAAGTTAGCAAACCCTAAGAAACTCTGTAACTGTTTACGGGTGCGTGGTGCGGCCCATTCCATTACTGCCCGGACCTTTTCCGGGTCCATCTCTATTCCCTCATGCGATATACGATATCCAAGATAGTCGATTTTGTCTTGATGGAATTCACATTTAGAAAGTTTAGCATAGAGTTCAGCTGCTCTGAGTTTATTCAAGACCGCTCGAACCAATCTTATATGGTCGGCCATGTTGTCAGAATAAATTAGAATATCGTCCAAATAGACCAACACCCCCTTATATAGATGCTCATGCAACACTTCGTTGATCAACTGCATGAATACGGCCGGGGCCCCCTGTAGTCCAAAAGGGAGTACTCTAAATTGGAAACACCCCAGTGGGCAATTAAATGCTGTCTTCCATTCATCTCCCTCTTTTATTCTCACTCGGTAGTATGCCTCTCTTAAATCAAGTTTGGTAAAAATTTTTCCCTTTCCTAAATGGGCCAACATGTCCTTCATAAGTGGGAGGGGATAGACATTTTCCACGCAAATGGCGTTCATGTTTCTATAATCAACAACTAATCTGAAGGATCCATCTTTCTTTTCGCGGAACATTACTGGCGCTGCTACCTTGGGTTTGGCTCGTTCGATAAATCCCCGTTCTAAGTTTTTGTCAATAAAATTCCGCAATTCCTCCAATTCTCGAGGTGTCATGGGGTATATTTTTGGTTTGGGAAGCTTCACCCCTGGGAGTATTTCAATGGTGCAGTCAGTGGCCCTGTGGGGAGGCAGATTATCAGACGCTTTTTCACTAAACACTTCCTTGAGGTCCCAATATTCCTTTGGAATTTTCTCTTCTCCCTCAATATAGTTAATGGCTACTGCGGCCCCTTCTGGTCTTACGTCGTCCCTTAGGGAGGGGCCTTCCTTTTCCGGAGGTGGTTCTGCCGTACGGATGCGCAGGACCCCCGTTTTCCAATTTACTCGTGGGTTCCATTTACGAAGCCAAGGCAGTCCTAGAATTAGGGGCCTTTCCATGCCAGGTGCTACGATAAAGCTGAGCTTTTCTATATGATTCCCCAACTGTAGTTCAAGGGGTTCGGTCATAAAACTAGCTGGGCCCCCCCCTGCAATCGACCCATCTAATTGACAAAATGCAATGGGTCTTTTTAAAGTTTTCAGTCTCAGTCCCATTTCCTCCACTACTTTGGGGCTAATTATGCACCTAGTGCATCCCGAGTCCAACAGGGCTAACAATTGCGCTTGAGTTCCTGTGGGGGGCACCCTTACTTCTACGGGGATGAGTAAGGGTTCTTCCGTGTGACTCACCCGTTCATCGGTGTCCGAATCGGAGTCTGTCTCGCTGTCGTCATCGTTGGTCGGAGTTCCCAACTCACGCTGGTTCCGGGGAGTGAACTCAACGACTTCTCCTTTCAGGGCGGTGCCGCGGGTTTTGGCGGGTATTTTATCGCTTTTCTTTTGGCTGGCCCCAGTGGCTTTTGGCGGTGGTTTGGAGAAACATTCGGCCGCCCGGTGACCCTCCTTCCCACATTTGAAACAGGTGAAGGGCTTTGACTTGGGTTTGAATTCGGTCTTCCCGCCAGTCATCTTGGCCGCCCCCTTACGGTAGAGAGAGGATGACTGGTCCCCCATCCGCCTTCCTCGGAGTTCGCTCCGTTTCAGCTCGATCTCCACATCCTCAGCTACTATGTACCATCTATCCAAATCATCGGGGACCCCCATGCTCCTGCAATCTCGATATATCTCATCATTCAATCCATCCTTGAAACTCTCCAAAAGCGCCATTTCTGACCAGCCTGTCATATAAGGTGCCAGTTCACGAAACTCTTGGATATACTCTGCCACCGGCCTCCGGCCCTGCTGAATGCTCTTCATTCTGAGTCTCGCCTTTCGTTCAGCTAAATGGTCTTCAAAACGTCTTCTAAGGGCCCTCATGAACTGGTTGTAATTTCTCAGCAGGAGGGAGTTGTTATTGTGGAGAACTACCATCCACTCAGCCGCCACTCCCTCTAGGGCATTCGCAACGCTTCTGACTTTAGCCGCATCTGTTTCGTAGTCCTCCCCCCAATCCTGCATGTGGTTCCACACTTGGGTCAGGAAAAATCCTAAGGTTTTAGGATTTCCATCAAATTTTCCAGGAAGGGGGGGGATTTTTGGCTTTTTACGTCTGCGGGGGGGGGCCTGCAGGGCTGGGGTTCTCTGGCCGGCTGCATCTCTTCCTCGAGCTGCCGAAGCCTGGGATGTTCCCTCCTCAAACTCTTCCTCTCCCCCGCAGGCTGTCTCTTCGGCCTCCCCCCTGGGGTCTGCTTCCCCCTTCTCCACAGGAGTTTCAAAAGACTCACGGTTTTTTCTGCTTTCTTCCACATCACGGATAAGCTGCAAGGCTTGATCTATCATGAGACGTTCCTTCTGCTGTTGCATCCACACTGCCTCCCTTTTTCGGGGTCTGGAAGTCGTCACTCCCCGGGGATTCTCCCCCCAGTCCGGCAGTCTGCCCACACCTTTGGACCATCTAGCTTCCTCTGGTTCCAAACGGAGTTTTTCCAGCCATTCTGTAGTTTCTCTTTCCGACTGGAGGGCGGTTGAACTCGCTGCCCCCATCTTCCCTTCGTCATCACTCCCTCGATCTGACATACTTTGGATTTTCAGTCCCCTCGGGTTTTGTCCGGGATGACTGAGATGACTTCCAGCTTAATGTCAGGTATGCTTCCTTCAGTATCCAGGAAAGAAAACCCCAAACTCAAGCATTTTGAAGAATTTGGTACTTTTACTGAATATGAAAAGATTAACATCCCAGTGAAAAGCTGGAAGTGACCAAAACGCGCGAAATGCATCTACTAAGCTTCTTCCCCCCTTCATGTTTATATTTTCTCAGCCAATCTAAAGGTCTTCCAAAGGTCAGGTGGCAACACGTCTGGCAGCGTCATCCATCAGGAATGTCGAGACAGTTGGTCGCTCATCCCCTTCTGAAATCCAGTTTCGATTCCCACGAAGTCCCCTCCTACAAAGACAAACCCCCTCCTGCTCTCTTCCCCCCCTTTGCTCCATACCTAATCCCTCCCCGTTTCTTATGGCAGCTAAAGCAGGAAAGCTGATGCTGACACTTACCTTTGCTACCGGTTCGCAAATGTGAGCGCGTGCCTCCTCTGCACATGCGCAAGGCCTTCTGCGCATGCACAGTGCTCGCACATTATGTCTGGGCGGGTGGGCGGAGCCTCCCGCAATCCCCACTACCGGTTCGCTTGAACCGGACAGAATCGTCAGAATTCCACCTCTGATTCTAGTCCTGCCTTAGGCATGAACTTGATAGCTTTGGGCCGCTCCCTTTCTTTCAGCTCTAGTAAGCAGGCAGTGGCAAACCACATCCCAGAATCTTGTTCAGAAAACTGCAGAGACTAGTCCATGTAGCGGGATCCAATCTGGTTCGGTCACCAGTACCAGAGGTTTAGTCTTCCGAGCTTTTGGACTCATGCTGGAGCCCACCCTCGGGAAACATTTCTGTAGCCGAGTGTGACATGACCCAGTGACTGACCCAGATTGGATCCTGCAACATTATCCTGGGACATGTATATTTGCATTTGTACTAGTCCATAATAGTTCCTGGGAGTCAACACCGACATGAAGATACAAAGAATTCTATAAATACACGTTTGTTCCTCATAGTCGGGTTAGAAGTTAAAGCATCAGGCTAGAAACCAGGAGACTGTAAGTTCTAGTCCCATCTTAGGCACGATAGCTTGCTGAGTGACTTTAGACCAGTCATCCTATCTCAGCCCTGATGTTAGCCTTGGGTGAAAGCTGGTCAATTCATTCGTGGCATAACAAAGAAAAAAAAGGGGGGGGGTTGCATTTGTGGGGAAATGGTAAGATAAAATGTACTACATGTTCCTCACATCTGGTTTAGAAGCTATACTACATGATCTTGAAGTATTCTTCCTGTCCCCAGATATAAGAGTGGGGTTGGTGAAGAAAATAGGTTTAGCATTCTTTTCTCCTTTTTTTCCTTCCCCCTCCCCCAACCCCTGTGTGTTTTACAGCTGAACCCTGGTTAAGAAAAACTTCAGGAGCAAGGATAGATGAAACCTAACTTAATTTAAGCTTTGCTTTCTCTCACTACTGCCTCCATCCTTCTGTTTTCCAATGCCACCAAAGGGACCATGAATTCAGATGTAGCAGCTACTTGTTTTATTAGGCTGAAAAAGGAGCAATGTTACTATTCATTTGTTGCACCTGGTGACTGGCTGGGCCAGCTTTAGGACTACAAGTGGGGTCAAAGCAGTGATGAGCATATGACTGCAGAACACAGGAAGATGAGACCTGTGTTTGACTGTTGGCTTTCTCGTGGGAGGTTGTCTTCAAGGAAAACTCCTATTTTACATAGCAGATGGGCCTGCTTTAAGAGTGTGTACAGTTGTCACTCAGAGACCTGAGAAACAGATTGGCCAAGGATAAACCAGTTACCCTCCTCACAGCATTTCCTGGACATTTCTGTACGATCTGCTGCAGAGCCATATTTCTCAACTGGCTTCCACCATGTGGCTAAGGTTAACAGTCAGACAATTTTACTCAGATTTGGGCAAGTTGCTGGTACGATGGAGAACTTCTTAAGTGCCTGGACAGATACTCCTCAAAGAATTTTCAGATAAAACTGCAGCCAGAGGGTAGAATAGAATAGAATAGAATTCTTTATTGGCCAAGTGTGATTGGACACACAAGGAATTTGTCTTGGTGCATACACTCTTGGAGTACATAAAATAAAAGCTACATTTGTCAAGAATCATAAGGTACAACACTTAATGATAGTCATAGGGAAACAGTCAATATGAATCTTAAGGATACCAGCAACAAGGTTACAGACATACAGTCATAAGTGGGAGGAGACGGGTGATAGGAACGATGAGAAGATTAATAGTAATGCAGACTTAGTAACTTGTTTGACAGTGTTGAGGGAATTATTTGTTTAGCAGAGTGATGGCTTTCAGGGAAAAACTGTTCTTAGAGAACAGAGAGAAATAGAGACTATTTGGCTTCATGCCATATTTTTCGCATAGAGTGTAATGAAATACAGGTAGACCTCGACTTATAAAGCTCGTATAGTGACCATTCAAAATTACAACGGCATAGAGAAAGTGAGTTATGACCATTTTTGGCACTGACAACCATTGTAACCTCCTCATGGTCATGTGATCAAAATTCAGACAGTTGGGATCATGTGATCCCCTTTTGTGACCTTCTAACAAGCAAAGTCAGAAGCCAGATTTACTTAACATTAACTTAACTGCATTGATTCACTTAACAGCTTTGGCAAGAAAGGTCGTAAAATGAGGCAAAACTCAAATGTCTCATTTAGCAACAGAACTTTTGGGCTCAGTTGTGGTCTGTATATTTATTTATTTGTATATTTATTTGCCTAAATCAATAATTTCACATACTTTGAAATTGTTCTTTTTTTTTTTCTTCTTATATTGGGTTTTCTCTCCCTTTTCCTTTTTTCTTGACTTGCTTCCTTCCTTCTTAATTATGAGCCATTTTATAATTGAATTAATTTGCACAAACAAGTTATTTCTCCCCATTTTGTATGGATGGGCAATTACACATTATCAGCGAAGAGCAAGAGGGTTTGGCTTGAATCTCTTCCACGGTATGTTCTGTAGAAAGACATGAACAATTAACCTATTGAGATGGAAGAAACCCAAAATAAGCATGCACAGTTTAAATGCTTTGGTCCATGTTTCCTCCCTAATCCATCGTGATACAAAGAGATAGCTACAGAAGAGAATTGCTGTATATTAACATAAGAATTTGATTGTACCCTAGCTTTATCAAACCCAGTTCCCAGGGTGGAAGCCAGTGCAGTTAAAACTATTAATTAGTCACATAAAATTTGAATCTCTTAAGATGCTGTACGTTTCTATCATCATGACTAAATGATGGTTAAAAATATCCATTCAATGTTGAATTAGCACAACTGCACCAGAGTGAAATTTTATTACCCTATTGCTGTTCTTTCCTATCCTGCTTCTGTTTTGAGTCATCCCCAAATAGTGCAGTCCTCATTATGAACGTACTCCTAGTGACTGTTAATAAGCAAAGCAGTTAGTTAATTCCTCTGGCTTTGGTGCCAATCCCCATTGGCTTCCAGCTGGGAACATTCCTGTAATCCCTGCAGCAGGAATGGAGCCCATCTAGTTGCAAGGCATAAGACTTCTGTGCTTTTCTTACGCCCCATTCTGTCTTCATCCAGATTGACTAAAGTTAGTCATTGCAGTCACAAAGGGAACTGAGTCACAAGCAATACATTTCTCTGGGATTTCCCTTCCCTTCCTTTCATTATACAAGCAACAATGCCAACTTCCAGATTCTACTATGCTTGGTTGAGGAGATAATGTGGGGGAGCGGGGTGGATCCTCTAATGTCAGGGTTATGCTATTACAGCCTGTTGTGCTATTTCATTGCCATGCTTTTATCATTTTTCTATTTCAAACCCCAGCAAGTGGTATTCTTTACTTTATCTGTGTTGTTGTATCCAGTTTTATAAAGAGACAACAGAAGACTGATAGCAGACAAGGTTGGCCAAGGACCAGAGTGGATGAGGTTCTCTTCTTTTCAGTCTGGGAAGACCAATTGGCATTTCTCTCATTTTAATTACTATTGGTTCCCTAACTTCACCTGCAGTCTAAGAGTAGCAAGGCAAAGTGCATTTTGCAGCTGCTTTTCGGTGCTAATAGCTTAAAAAGGAAAACACTAGAGGTACTCCTTAACTTACAAACATTTTTTTAACTGTTCAAAGTTACAGCAGCACCGAAAATAATGACTTATGACCGGGGTGAAATCTACTTACCTTCCCTACTGGTTCGGAAGTGCACGCACCATGGACCCTCTGCACACGGACCCTCTGCACATGTGCAAACCCTCCTGTGCATGCGCAGAGGGTAAAAAATAGGTTGCTTCCTGGTTAAAACCAGGAAGTAATGACAACCGGGCGGGTTGGCGGAGCCTCGCTCTGCCATCGCTACCGGTTCTCCAAACCACCCACCACCATCGTTACTGGTTCGGTCAAACCGGTCCGAACCGGTAGCATTTCACCCCTGCTTATGACTGTTTTTCACATAGCATCCCTATGGTCATATGATCAAAATTCATACGATTAAAATTGCAGGATCCTGGGGTTGCCTTTTGCAATCTTTTGACAGGCAACATCAATGGGGAAGCCAGATTCATTTAATAGCTATGTTACTAACTTAACAACTGCAGTGATTCATGTAACAACTGTGACAAGAAAGACAAAGATCATAAAATGGGGCAAAACTCACTTAGCAACTGTCTTGCTTAGCAGTGGAAATTTTTGGCTCATTTGTGGTCATAAGTCCAGAACTACCATATTTTACTCTAGTACAGCTATGGATTTCTTAAAGTTGGCCCACTCATGGGCTGGGGATGAGATGCGGGCCCATCATATGGTAACAGGTAAAGGTCCCCTCACACATATGTGCTAGTCGTTCCTGACTCTAGGGGGCAGTGCTCATCTCCGTTTCAAAGCCAAAGAGCCAGCGCTATCTGAAGACGTCTCCGTGGTCATGTGGGGGGCATGACTAAACGCCAAAGGCTCACGGAACACTGTTACCTTCCCACCAAAGATGTCCCTATTTTTCTACTTGCCTTTTTTACGTGCTTTCAAATTGCTAGGTTGGCAGAAGCTGGGACAAGTAACGGGAGCTCGCCCCATTACGCAGCACTAGGGATTCGAACCGCTGAACTGCCGACCTTTCGATCGACAAGCTCAGTGTCTTAGCCACTGAGCCACCACGTCCCTTCTTCATATGGACATGGCATTAAAAACAGGTGGCCAGGAGATGATTAAGTCCAAGTGGGAAATGCTTGAAGCCATTCTCCTTCTAACCAAAGCAGTGATGGTTGCAGAAGGGGCTTTACAGACACTGGAAATGTTAGCTAGGCATTGCTTCATGAGCCTGGCTGATCTGGAAGGCAAGATTAAATATTCCTTTTTCTTGGAATGAGGACAGAAAGGGAATTAATTCCAGCCTGTATCCTCTTCAACTTTGCGTGTCTGTAGGTGTGCCTGTGTACGTCTGTTTACACATTTGTGTGAGGGACCGGAGGAATAAAAAAAGGGGGGGAAGTGGTATGTAATTTTAGCCTCTTGAAATCTGATCTGATTCAGGAAGAGCTAAAATGAGGCAAAATAGGAGGTAAACAAACGAGACAGGCGGGTGGTGGGGACACTGAGCCCAGCTGGCTTCAGTTAACAGGCTCTTTCATTGTCTGGGCCTTTTGGAAGTGAAGTTACAGATCTCGGGTTCCAGCCAAGTAGCACGTGGAGAGGAGAGGGGTGCTTGAGATGAAATTTGCATGCTTGCTAGGAACATATGTGCAAAACCAGTGATGCAGAAGGGGCATTCCCCCCCCCCCCGCTTTTAAGTATGATTTCTTGTTCTGTATATACTTTTTGAATAAGATTGCATGGCTGTATATATTCCTTGTACATAAATTGATATTTGGACATCAGCATTCAGAGAAATCTGTTTTTTTCTTCATTTCTCCACTTTCTGGTCTTTATTGCTGGAAAAATAACCTTGAAGGCGTCTAGAATGAGAAAACGAACAAGCATTCAAACCGCCGGACTCTCAAAATTTGGTCACCTTCTTCATTTTTGTTCAGAATCTTGCAAAACCGCCACTTGCACAGATTTCTTTCTGAAATAAATAGAAATAATGAAAGGAGTGTCAGTTATCATTCGATATTACTACTAATAAAATTAACTCTTACGAAAGTGACTTCTTCAACCTATGATCAAAGATGAAGCAACCATGTTCGTATTTATTTATTTGGAAAATTTATATTGCTGCCTGCTCGCTCACAGTGTCTCAAGGTAGCTTACAGGAAATAAAAACACAATATAAAATAAATTAAAATAATCATAAAACAACAACCTCCCACTCACCCACTCCTGGTGACAACATAGGCTCATATCAGCCATTTAATGGGCTCCATCCTGCTCTGGGTTCCCCAGGGCCACTGGCAGAACCCCGTCTTCAGGGCCTCCCAAAAAAGTGTCAGAATGGGGGCCAGTCTAATTTCTGGAGGGATGGTGTTCCAGAGGGAGGGAGCCACCACAGAGAAGGCCCTTCTTCTGGGTCCTGCCAGATGTATCTCCTTAGAGGACGGGTCCCGCAACATTCCTTGTCTCTCAGTTCTAGCGGATCAGGTGGATGTGACCAGCAAGACATGGTCCCTCAGATAACCTGGTCCCAAGCCAGGGCTTTTAATATATATTTATATCTATAAATAAATATATTCACATCTTGCTTGCTCTGTTCTCCCAAATCTTGTTCAGATGTTTGTTTTAGCAGGAAAAGCTCTGGCTTTTCAGCTTAGGAAATAAGAGGCTAGGAGCAGGTTTGCCTAATAGCTTGGAGTCATACAGATAGGAAGGAAATGTTTTATGAGGGCCTTGATCCATTTCCCCCCAGGCATAGCTGTGCTTAAAGCAAGGAAGCTAGTTGTGATGACTAAATTGTCTGTCTGGCTCCTATAATATTCCTCCTTGCCTTCCATATGGACATTCTCTGATCACTTTCTGAAACAGCTACCCCTGTATGCTTTACTCACATGTTGAAGATCCATCTTCAACCCCCAGGGCTTTCTTTGTGTGAATGCTACAGTACAGATGGATTTTTTCCCCACTTTTTCTCTACCTGCCCCTCCCCTTACACTTCATGGATGTCCTTTATAGGTTATACTAGTGTTTTTCAAACTTGGCAGCTTTAAGATGTGTGGACTTAGAATTTCCCAGCCAGCATTCCACACCACTTTTAAAGTTGCCAATTTTAAAAAAAAAAAAATCACTGGTTTATACTAACTGTTATGTTTTGGATATTTATTGTTACTGTATTTTCTTGTGCAAGTATTTCTTTTGGATATTTTATCTGGGAATGATGGGAGTTAGTTTATTTATTTATTTATTTATTTATTTATTTATTTATTTATTTATTTATTTATTTATTTATTTATTTATTTATTGGTTCGATTTATATGCCGCCCTTCTCTGGAGACTCAGGGCGGCTTACAATGCGTTAAGCAATAGCCTTCATACTTTTGTATATACCTGCTTAGTAGGGCTTTCGCACCCCCCCCCCAAGCGGTGTTCTTTTTTATACAAAGTCATCTTATAGCCCCCGCAATCTGGCAATTAAAACTAGCACTTAGACTTATATACCGTTTCACAGTGCTTTACAGCCCTCTCTAAGTGGTTTACAGAATCGGCATAATGCCCCCAACAATCTGGGTCCTCATTTTACCGACCTCGGAAGGATGGAAGGCTGAGTCAAGCTTGAGCCGGTCAGGATTGAACTCCTGGCAGTGAGTAGTGAGTTAGCCTGCAATACTTCATTCTACCCACTGAGCCACCACGGCTCTTTACTTGTATCTCTAATTAAATACAAGTAATGGCTACCAAGCTGAAGAAGCTATGAACATATGAACTCTATGAGCTGTATTTTGTGGATGCCATATATGAAAAAATCCAAGAATTTTGGGGTGGGGGTGGATGTTGGTTTTTTTTTTTTTAAATTAGTTTGTATACTCTTATCATTGCTGCTGGGAGCTGCCCACAGTTATGGCAAATGAAAGGACTGGTTGTATAAGTGTGATAAACAAATGAACAAATGCTATCCAAGTAAAGGTTGGAAAATTGGGATAGTAGTGGTTGCTGTTTGCAAGTGGTTGTTTTTTGCCATGCCTAGCACAACTATTTTGCAAAAGAGGCAAAACGAATGGTGGGTATGAAGGATAAACTACTGTATAATCTCTGGAGTGATTCCTGTGTAATGAATTTATCTTCCATAGAACTTGCATGCACTGGAAACTTAATATTGGGGGGAAAGTGTTGGAGCTGAGCCACGTCCTTGTTATGATGACTAACTGATGGCACCCAGAGAATCATTTTCTGCCCAAAGATTTAAATCAGGAACAAGAACAGGGAAAAAACCATCTTGGTTCCATTTAATTTCCAGAGAGTCAATATCTCTGCTTCCTATTTCATTTTAGAAAGGACTGAATTCCACAATTTGTTATCCCGTCACCTCATATTTCAGCCTTTGTTTCAGCTGGGCATCCCTAAACATAGACAGAGCGATATTAAGGAAATTACGATCCTTTGAATTTTCCTATTTTTATTTTTTTTTAGCTTAGGTGTCTAGTTCTAGATTATCTTTTGTGATCCCCAGGAAAGCTTGGTTATCTTGATTTGTTAAGTGTGCTTGTTGCTTTTATTCTTTTCATAAACAGCTCAAGGCGGCGAACATACCTCATACTCTCTACATGGGGCTCCCCTTGAGGAGCACCTGGAGGCTCCAGCTGGTCCAGAATGTGGCCGCACGGGTGGTTATGGGAGCGACGGGGCGCTCCCATGTGATCCCCCCTCCTGCGCGAGCTGCACTGGCTCCCGGTGGTCTTCCGGGTGTGCTTCAAGGTTTTGGTTACCACCTTTAGAGCGCTCCATGGCCTAGGACCGGGGTATCTACGAGACCGCCTTCTGCCACCAGTAGCCTCTCACCGACCAGTACGCTCCCATAGAGAGGGGCTTCTTAGGGTGCCGTTGGTCAAACAGTGTCGACTGGCGGCCCCCAGGGGGAGAGCCTTCTCTGTGGGAGCACCTGCCATCTGGAACGAGCTCCCCCGGAGATACGGAGGATCACTGATCTGCGCGCTTTTCGCCGTGCCCTTAAAACATTCCTATTCCAGCAGGCCGGCCTAGCCTAACCTCTTTTTAAAATTGTTTTTAAATTTTTTAAATTTTAAATTTGTCTTATAAAATTGGGGTTTTTAAATTTTGTTTTCTGGGCCAAATTATTTAATTGTATTTTAATGATTTTTTAACATTTGTATTATATGTATTTTATCTTTTGGCTGTTCACCGCCCTGAGTCCTTCGGGAGTAGGGCAGTATATAAATTCAATAAATAATAATAATAATAATAATAATAATAATAATACTCCTTCCTCCTCCTATTTTCCCCACAACAACAACCCTATGAGGTGAATTGGGCTGAGAGAGAGTGACTGGTTCAAAGTGACCAGTCAACTTGCATGCCTAAGGCGTGACTAGAACTCATCGTCTCCCAGTTTCTAGCTTGGTGTGTTAATTACTAGACCAAGTGGCTCTTGTTTGTCCTTGTATGGAGGACTAATTCAAGACTAGTTTGGGAAGTAGAAAAAAACATCCAGAAAGAAAGCAAAGGCAAACTACTAAGATCTTTTTGTCAGGAAAATTATAAAATTCATTAAGATTTTGTTCAAGGGAGAGTTTATTTTTTTAATGAAACTTTGTTAAACGTTTAAGCCATTTTGAAACATTTGGATCAAATACAACAGAAGTAAAGTGAAATATATAACATTTTCAGCAGCTTTTGAAATTTGTCTTTGGTTAGAATTGCTGCATAGGATATTAGGATGAGGAAGGTTCTTGAAATTTAAAAAGAATATTTTCTTTTTAAATTAGTAGTACGTTAGTACTCAAAAGGATTTGGCTGTAACGCTAAAGATATAGGTGTTCCTGCTTCATTCTAATTTAGTTTCTGCCTAGCTTTTGTTTCTTATGCTGAGTATACAGAAACAATTGATGATGCTAAATCTATTTCTGGATTACACCACTCAGTTGTGTAGAATAACATCTTTGAATTCTTTGCAAGCACGTATGCACACATAGAGACTTATTACATAGATAAAAATAGAGTATTGGAGAAAGACAAGTTCCTTTTGGGGATAAGCAATGTTATGCCAAGTGCAGAAAAAGAGTAGCAAATAGTAAGACAAATAAATTAAAGGCATAAAATAAGAAAAAGAAAAGGCAGCCTTGCTGAAACTACTTGGCACCAGCTCCACTCATGTTGCCTTTCTATGCCTTTCTATTCTTGCAAACCACCCGTGATTTCTCCACATCTACTGTATATGTTTGTTTATAGATTGCCTTCTGTTGTCACCTCTCTTTTTTCCCCAGTGTATTTTTCACTCCATGCAGCCATGACTTTCTGAGCCTTCCTCTTCCTCTCAACCCATTCTTTCTTCATATATTGTTTTGCACTTTGTCCCTAATTCATTCTCTTTGCATGAACAAATCACGTTCTTCTTTCATGCTCATTGTTGTTCACTTTTCACGGTTCACATTCCATATTCATTTGGCAACCATTCATTCTTGACCTGATGGTTTTACTACGCATATTTCTTAAATATACTAGTCACACTGTATTTTACTTGTTTTTGTGTTTTATGTTTCTGCAGACATCCCCAACGCTCATATAACACAGTGAGTAGAAACACAATCTTATACACAATATTTTCACTGATTTCAACAAATGATCATTCCTCACAATAAATCACATTTTGCCATCTATCTTTCTACCAGCATTTGCACACCCTAAAATTTCTCTATCTTGATCTACTTGCTCTAGATTTTCAACATTTATATACAACTTACAATTGTTCATTCAAGTTTTCTTTGTTCCTTTGTCTTTGATACATTTTCAGATGCTTATTTTTTTGTTACATCATGCAAGCAACTTGATGATCCCTGCAAATCATTCAGGTTTTTAGCCAACAACACAACATTTCCTGCATGTACAGCTACACTCACATTCCTGTCCTCAGCCAACACACTTCTAATGTTACCCCAAGCATTCCTTATATATTTATCCATAAATACATTAAACAGCCAAAGGGATATCAGAAATCTTTGTCTTATTTCCTGCTCAATGTTGAACCATTTACTAAGTACTCCATACTCACTCATGATGTCCACCATTTGCATTCACTGGATTCAACCAGTCTGTCTTTGACTCTATATTCGCTCAAAACATTCTTTAATTTCAACCTGTTCACCATTATCACATGCTTTCTTTAAAAAAAATGAACAAATGTACAAAAACCCCTTACTTTCTCACATCCACCTATTTCTCAGATTTGCTTTAAAGAGCAAAACTCTGGTCTGCACACCTGCACTATACTTTTCAAATACCATTGGTTCCATTTCAATCAGAATTTTTGCCAAGCACTTTCCTGCTTAACAAACTAATTACTTTGAAGTTTTTGCAATCACTCTTGCTACCTTCACCTTTGAATAGAGGAACAGAAATGCCATTCTTGCAATCAGCAAGTACAAGTGCAGGCTTCACACTCATGTTAAACCAGTTGCTCAGCCATTCTGTGGGCAAAATGTACCCCCGTATTTTAATATTCACCACTTATATTATCTAAGCCCGCTGTATCATTTTTCAATATAATCACAACATGTGATTTCAGTTTCATCCCTTTTTTTTCTCAAGCAAGGTACAGTTCCATATGTAATTCCCATGCAGCCATCTAAAATGTCCCTTGCTTTATAGTTTCAGTCCAAATCATTTCATCGCTTTTATTTTTATGCCATTCACTCTGATGGGACTCTCATTGTATAGCCCTTTCCTTCCACTTTCCAAACCAGTTTTATACGTACATTAAAATTGTTTTACAGATTTTATCTTCCTCTTTTAATATTAAGCATTCTTTCCTCTCTTTGAGCACATCTCTTCACTGAAGTTGGGGACATTGGACTGAGACGCTCAGATTCAGAATGAAAGGATCAAAACTTCAATTGTGTACTAACAAACGGTTACAGAGAGAATGTTTGGATTCCTGTATGTGACTAACATGTTGTGATAGTTGGAACGGGGCAAGAGTGGGATAGGACAGAGGGGACTCTGTGACCTCTGCATTTAAGGACACAGCTGGACAATCACTACATTAAAATGCTTCTCAGTCTAAGAGCTGACAGAAAATGTGTCAAGATACTTATCCTCATTGCCAGGCCTTATTGCATCTGGTATCACTTGCTGATGGGAAAACATGTGGTAGAACAATGTTTACCCAGGCATATGTGTATCATAGTTAGGGGATGTGACTCGCTGAAAGACAGCTTGCATAGCGTACCCTCCTCCAATTTTTCTCCCAATCATCCAGGGAGAGAGAGAGAGAGAGAGAGAGAGGAGGGAGAGGGAGAGAAAGAGAGACAGAAAGAGAGAACAAACTTTCAGATTGAGATGGATTTCAATCTTGTTCTCCCAGTACTTTAACCACTAGACCACAGTGCCTCACATAGTAGCTCAATTTGAGCTACTTAGTACGATTTGAACAATTATGGCAAAATGTATTCAAATCCCTAGTAATTTCTGTGTTGTAATGCCTGAGATTCTCTTGGAAACTGTTCTGCTCTTTCCAGCTCATTCTCATTTTCCTTGCCTATTGCCTTCCAATGAAGAGTGTTAACTCTCAGGAGATGCACCAAGGTGGACCAATCCCAGTTTGTAAAGTGGCAGGCGGTGTAGGACTCTTTTGTCCACGAGAAGATCCTTTCTTAGCTATCCAATAGGTATAGAGACAAGCCTCAATAGCTATGCCCAACCCCATTTTTGCCTTTTATTACAGATTTTCAGCAGGCAGGCAGAGAGACATCAAATCATAACCACTTCATGATTTAGGAAGTCTGGACAGCTAAAAATATATGCAAGTAATTTCTTCCTTAAAAAAAACAACAACTTCCTATCCCAGAATGTCAGCTGATCACCTCATGTCTTTTTGTTACCTCTCCAGCAACATGGTTTTCATAACAATGCAATTTCTGTCTCTGCTTAACAGGAATACCCAATTCTCCCTCCTTTCCCTTCCCCATTTTTAAAAAGCAGTTTGAAAAAAGTAACCATCTGCTGTTCTGTTTTTGTTTTTTACCCCCCTCTCGCCCAACCCACACTCTTTTTTTCTTTTCTTCTTGGAGATTTTTTTTTTTTTAAAAAATAATAACAAGGATTCTTGGCTTAGGCACCGTTGGTTTTTCTCCTTGATTGTAAGAGAGGTGGTCAAACTGGAAGAGTTCCCAGATGCTGGTGGGAAGGAACTTGGTGTGACGTTCTACGATGACATTAGGGACCAGATTATAACTTTCTCAGAAAGTTAGATAAGACTTTATTGGTCAGATGCCTGAAATTTCTGCAAAATGTCTGACTGAAATGGTTGCAGACACGCAGTTCTGCATATACGCTAGTCAGAGCTGATTCACATAATCTCAGAAGCTCATTTGGGTGATGCTATAAAATCGTGGTTACCTGGAAGTGCATTAAAGCGATTGTGCTTACAATTCGGAGCGCAGAGGTGGGGCACTTGTGAGTTCAAGAAACCACACCCAGCAGTCGGATCACCCATTATTTATTTCCCATTTTTATTATTTTTTATAAGTAATTCAAAGCAGCAGACATACCTAATACTCCTTCCTCCTATTTTCCCCACAACAACAATCCTGTGAGGTGACGTGAACGGAGAGAGAGTGACTGGCACAAAATCACCCGGCCACTGGCATACCTCTAATGCACTATTAGTTTTAGGGATAATCCCCAGACTTGCTCTCCAAAACTAAATTAGGAGGAAGTTAGAATCCTGTTGCACCTTCAGGGACTTGGCATGGGAAGTGAATTTGGGAATCCCAGGAATCTGGATTGCTGATGGGGATCAACAGATCTCTGCATGCACTGGAATGAATTGCAGGATAGAGTTTGTGTTAGAGGCACTGTACTTCAGCCTTATTCAATTGAAAGGGCCCTTATTAAAAGGAAGTTAACATACTATGCCTCTACTCCCATATAACAATGATTTAATTTTGGTTTGATGCCCCAAACCCAGTAATGTTGCTGTGTCTTACAGATTTTTCACTACTTATGCCAATAAAGTGCTTCTCATGGGTGTACTGTTTATTGTCCGGGTGTGGAAATGCCATTTTGATTTCTTCTATCTCATTTTTTTCTATTCTGTGGGTTATTCCTGGGTGCTGCTGATTATAGTCATGGATGGAGCTCATGCATTACTGATGCTTCCTCGGGTGACGCCCCTATTCAGCTTCACCCCACATCTCTGCCTATTAGCTGATTGATAGGTGGCTCAGTGGCTAAGACGCTGAGCTTGTCGACCGAAAGGTCGGCAGTTCAGCGGTTCGAATCCCTAGTGCCGCATAACGGGGTGAGCTCCCATTACTTATCCCAGCTTCTGCCAACCTAGCAGTTCGAAAGCACGTAAAAAATGCAAGTAGAAAAATAGGGACTATCTTTGGCGGGAAGGTAACAGCGTTCTGTCTGCCTTTGGCATTTAGTCATGCCGGCCACATGACCACGGAGACGTCTTCAGACAGCGCTGGCTCTTCAGTTTTGAAACGGAGATGAGCACCGCCCCCTAGAGTCGGGAACAACTAACACATATGTCATATTTACCTTTACCTTAGGTCACAAACAATGCTGGGAATGGAGAGTGAAATGTGTGTGCGTGTATGTTTGTGTGTTTCATAGTAGTCCTGCTGAATATACCAGGAAAACTCCAGATTTCATCCTGTATTCTTCCTCCAATCCTGGAGCCCAGCTGCCTATATTTGGACAGGGGTTCAGTGTTTGACTTACATTCAGAAATTATTTTGACAGGTCGGAGACGGAACACTTCTGTGCTTGTAGTTTGTTAGAAAGGCGACTTAACAAAGGGCTGCACCGGTTATTCAAAACATCTCCCTACATTCACCTGGCCTTGACTACCTCAGATTAAGGAGAGGAATTAGTGGTAACGTTTGATGGGGAGGTAAATTAAGTCAGAAGGATCTTCCAATCATTTTCTGTAATTGGTCTCCAAGAAGCTTGGAAGGACAGCACCATTCACTGGCCTCATTACTGTGGTTATAATAAGGGGTGGCTCTCAGGGCTGCAAATTTTACACGGCATACTTTTCTGCTAGCTCCTGGTAGGGGATTACACCCATAACCTGCTATCTTGCTGTGCTCTAAGAGAACTTTATGTACAGTTAAAAGTAATGTTACAAATTTTAAGGACATTTTAAAAATATATAAGAATATTTATTCCTGGATTGACTTCCGCAAAAGTTCCTTTAGTGAAGATTGGCAATGATTAAAGCTTTCTTTCTTTCTAGATGCATTAGGACTATGATTCCTCAAATTCCCAGTAACAGTAGTGGGTTTCAACTGGTGTTACCACTGGTTTGCTTCGCGCACACGCTTTGTGTATGCTTTGTGCTTCGTGCAAGCGCATTGAATTCAGAACAGCTGAGGCACGGCAATCCGCTCTGCCGCGCCTGTCAGATGGACTAAAAACGAATGAATATAGGTAGGTATAGTGCAGGGGAAGGCGGGAAGGCCCAACTGACGGTCAGAGTGAATCGGTTCGCTCTCAGCCCCCCATCTCCGCTACTGGCTCGCCTGAACCGGGGAGAACCGGTAGCAACCCACCACTGCCCAGTAAGAATACTAAAAGCCAAGGTGGGAATCTGTAGCTCTGGAGCCAGGCTGAGGAACTTTGTTTTAAACATTCCTCAGTATAATCCTAAATTTTTATTTTGGTTTAACTTTTCTGCTAGAAAATGTGCCAAGAAATAAATAGATCTGGTGATCTATCTGGAGCAGCTGACTGAAGTCACATGTCTCTAATTTTTTTTTCTCCCCACTTCTTCCAATTTTTAATAGTTGAACATGCTTTTCTTTGAATAATTGAAAGCAGAGGTTCCATATAGAGATTCAGCTCTCTTCTTTGTAGCCGGCAGCTCTTGTGCTGCTTCCAAACTAGTCAGTTTTGTAGGTTTTCAGCTACTTCTGGAAAATAAGCCTTCCATATGGCTAATCCAATGCTCCATAATTTATCATTTTGCAACTGCGTTCAGATATCACCTAGGAAAATAAGAGGCAAATCCTCTCTGTTCTCTGAGCACTGCTTCATATCTGAAGTATACTATGAGATAATCTGTGCTTAGAACTGACCTGCCATCTTCACTATCAAAGAATGACAAATGTAGTTATTTGTAAGTTTAATGTTTTTCTATTGTATCATTACACCATACCATCTAACCCTTGTTATAGAACATATGGGGCAGCACCTCCATTATAGAGTACTCATCATCCCACTGCTAATAAATTTAATACAGCATAGTTTTAGTATAGTTTAGCATAGTATTAGTATAGTTTAAAAATCTTAAAATCTTAATCTGTGTAGTTTTAATGTTTCAATATTTTAATTATTTTTCTACTTGTTCTATAACTTGTAAGCTGTCCCGAGTCACCTTATAGGTGCAGATGGGCGACCTTAAAAATTTAAATAAGTAAATAAATAAATGTGTTTTAATGCTGTTCTTCCTCATGTCAGTTTTTATATTCATGCCACTCTCAGAATTGCTGGCAGTTGGGGCAACATATCAATTTAATAAATTATTAATATTATGGTTGGTCATACAGTCAGCCAGATGCTAAGACTGGATTTGGCATTTATATCTACCTACTGAGTCCTTCCCACCCCAGGGATCTGGGATAGGCAGGTGTTGATGTTTGATGGTGTTACAGGTATCATCACAGGATATAAGCTCTTCCAAGTAAAGTTGCCTTTTGCAATTAACCAGTGGTGATTTTATCAAAATTATTATTGTTGTTGTTATGAACCATTCCAGGGTTTGGGGAGAATCTTCTGCTTATCTAACAGATTTGCTATAATCAATAAGCTTACAATAAACTTCTTCTGCTACTTATCCTTAAACAGACAGTGAAAGAGTATAGCATTCAGAACCCCCCCAATTAATCTTATAAAAAATGCCAAGTGAACACCAAGTGAAGTTTTATATAGTTCTATGTTGGGACTGTAGCTGATCATATTTCCTACCGACATTATCCTAGACCCATCTTCCTTCAGTTTTTTTCCAGATATTTAACATTCTGTGAATATAATTCATAGTCCATCTTACTGGTATTTTTGCTTATAAATATTTTGTACATAGATTTTGGTGAATACAGTTTGATAACTTGATATAATTATTTTAATAGGAGACAATCACAATAGTTGGATTCACACTGGACAATTTTCTTTTTAATTCAGTGAACGAAGTCTGATGTGTCATAGAGGATTGCTCTGATGATCCATATTGCAGGCTGACCAAGGGTCCTGTACTTGAATAAGAAATTGCTATCTGATTAGATTCCTACATCAATGCCAAAAATGATACCTTGATTTGCCCAAGTTATGTCCACTTTCTATGAATGAATAAAAGTTACGTGTTTATTTTTTGTAAAGAGTGGTTTTTATCCAGGGGGGCTTAAATGCTGTTTCTGACATCCATGTCATGCATTGTCAGGCAGAAAGGTCTCAAAGAGAAGAGGAGAAGAAGAGTATATGTTCTCCCAGAATGCTTAGCTGATGAGTTCAGGAAAGAAGTGACAGCACTGTTCCACGTCTGTGGTTAATGAACGACAGGAAGTTGGTTTAGACAGGAAACATCAAGACTTTGTGATACCTGAAGTATGTGCCAATAATTTTGACAATGAACTCATAGTAAAACAGCAAGCAAAGCAAAACTTTGAAGCAAAGTTTGGTGAGAAATCCATGCTAATTGAGTTCCTATCAGAGTCAACACATCATTAGTGAGCACTAATCAAAGCTTCTGTCTTCTTAAAGGAAAGTTAAACACAACTACTGTTCCTTAAAAATCCAAAAGATAGAATCACAATATATTGTGGTTTTAGTTGTTTTGCACTGTTAGCTTCATTTTTATTTAGACAAAACAAAATTATTCAAGCCCAGTCTTTAGTACTTTACTTACTAGATCAAGGATTAAATAAATCTTGAGAGTTTTATTATATTTAGAGCCATAATATCTCTGACTTCCTGTCCCATATCCCACAAATGTCTGAACTATTTCAGGGTTAGGAAGACATCCTCTGGGTGTTGACTTATAAGTGGCTACTGTTGCATACAACAGCTCCAGTTTTTCTTCTTCATTCCCTCAAAATTAGCAATGCAGGACAATGTTAGTTGGGAATAGGAGTATTTATAAAAGATTAAGACCAGATGACATGCATGCCACAAATTGTGGGGGAATGGAGGGGAATCTTTTTCCCTCTCTCTTTTCAAAGTTTAATTGTTCATGGAAGTAGAACTGATGATTAATAAGTAGTAATTTTACTTAAATATTTTGAGTGTGCTTCCTGGTCATCTACTTAAAGTAGAACTTCTCCCCATTTGGATATAAAAGTTCTGCATTGGTCCAAGCTGCTTTCTCTGTTCTAACATGGGGAAGGAAGCTTTTAGCACTGGTGGTTGAAAATCCAGAAGGGGCTGGGTTGGGAGCAGTTTAGGAATGCAGTGTGGGCCCTTTTCGCCTTCTTGTGGCAACTCCTGTCACTTCTGATTCCTCCTCCATAAGAACAAAAGTGACTTTGTTGAGGCTCCATCCTCCTTACATTTCCAAGGAGTCAGAGAGCCACTGAGTCAGAGACTGTGGGCTTTTAAATCTGGCAGGTAGCCTGCATTTTGTAAATGGAGCTTGTCCACTATAAATCAATCCTGCCTGTGTGGGGGGAAAGTTAACATGACACGCATGGTAGTAGGAATGATAGAATGGAAGAAAGGGGTATCTATGATGTAGCACAAGGTTTGTCCCCTTTGACCATTTTACGATGTATGAATGCATGCTGGCTGGGGAATTCTGGGATTTTGAAGCCACGCATTTTAAAGTTGCCCAGTTTGAAAAACTCTGGTATAGGGGATTGGGCTGGGAAGTTTGTGAATTGGGCACAGAATACATGGGACTGTCTGGGTGTAGAACTGGGGAACGTGTGACTGGTGCAAATTTAAAAATGTGTGTGCATATTTAAAAATAACAAAATGCAGAGATGGATAAATCTGTCCAGTTTCTCATTCCCCCCCCCCCAGTTTTAAGTTTGGTTCATTCAATTTCCTTTATTGGTTTGAGAATTGCTGAAGTTTGCCCTGTGCTTTTTTATGCATATTTTCCTAATAGATGCATCTTTGCAAACCATTTTCCTAATGTGTACAGTTTTGGCAAGCTGTTTTCTCTAATGTATGCTGTACATTTTGTACAAGGATATGTATTTATACTATATACATATTTTCCCGTGATAACTTTGAATTAACGTTAAAAATTCAAAATTAAAAGTGCTCAGGACTTGGAAGGACTAATTTCTTAAATCTATTGTAACATGATGTCAAGACTTCTCCTGTCATTTGATTTGGTCTTGTAATCCAAGACCTAATTTTACCCATCCACAATGCAGTCATTCTCCTAAGGGTGGAGACCAGAATTTTCTGCTGATGGTATTAGCTGTGAGAACTCCCTCATCAGCTTCGTTCAATCAGGATCCCTAATTAGCAAATGTTGCCTAAACAGCCCAATGAACGGTGCTGCAACAAAGAGTAGGTGTTATACTAGCGATTGGATTGGAAAGATTTATTTTGGTTTGTGGGATGTACTTTGCTTCCCCCCCTCCCCCGTGCATGATTTGAATATTCAATCCACCCACCAGATTCAGATGTGAAATAAAGAATGGCTCAGAATAATCCACAAATACCCAATAAACATAGTCCAATTTGAGTGCTTGTTCAGTGAGAAGACTGTTCTCAACAGTGAGCTCAAAGTCTACAAAAATCCCTTTACAAAAAGCTGCCTACAGCTCTGCAATTTAAATGTGGTAGTCAGGGGCAGTTAATTGATACCACTGTTCTTAAATATTTGAATGTCAAAGCTATTGCTGTCTAATGTAAATTATCTAGAAATCTTGGTTGAACTTTCTGTCCATTGTGGTTTGTGGATATAAATTGTAGCCAGGACATTGTCAGTGGTGGGTTTCGAATTTTTTTACTACCAGTTCTGTGGGTGTGGCTTGGTGGGCGTGGCATGGCATGGTGGGCATGGCTTGGTGGGCGTGGCAGGAGAAGGATACTGTAAAATCTCCATTCCCTCCCCAATCCAGGGGAAGGTTACTGCAAAATCACCATTTCCTCCCTATCAGCTAGGACTTGGGAGGCAGAGAATAGATGGGGGCGGGGCCAGTCAGAATTTTTACTACCGGTTCTCCGAACTACTCAAAATTTCTGCTACCGGTTCTCCAGAACTGGTCAGAACCTGCTGAAACCCACCTCTGATTGTATTGGAAGATTTGGCACTAATGCTAGTCTGAAGATGGCATGGCCAAGTAAAAAGTTAATTGAACTGCTACTGGTAGGAGCTGTGTAGACTGTTTTTGTTCATTGCATACAAACATGGCCCCATCAGATTTTCTCTAATGTAGGTTTGAGGGACAGGTTGTGAAATCTGTACATGTTCACTTGCACTACAGAATGCTTGGAAAATGTCACATGTTCTGCCATCATATTCTTAAGAGGCAAATTCCATGCAGGATGAGTGAATCTCAGAATTAAAGAGATTCCAGTCTTGGAAAAAGTTGATGATTTAAGACAGTGCTGCACCTGTACAGCACGAACACATAAAACAAATTGACATCACTCTTTGAAATATTTGCTCCCCTTTCTGCTTTCCTTTTATGACTGATGTTGCCAAGATGCAGCTAACCCTCAGGTGTGCACAAAGCAAGTATCTAAAAATAAACACACACCTCAGAAAAATTCTACTCAAGTCATTCTCATATGCAATGGAGATATCCCCTTTTCTCTAAATTCACAGTTGAGAGACACACTTTATCTTATGCCAGAAAAACTGGAGGTTGGGCATCCCAACTCAACATTTTCAAAGTTTAGGGGGACGAGATGGTGTTGCTCTACAATAGACTGAATAGAAGCAAGGTCAGAGAAGGATATCACACAGACAGCATATTTAATTTGGGGCTTTGGAGTATAATACATTTTAATACAGATTGCTAGTATTTATTCCATAGTATATAAGCTCCACAGCTTGGAGTTCAATCCTGACAGGGTTCAAGGTTGACTCAGCCTTCCATCCTTCCGAGATCAGTAAAAGGAGGATCCAGATTGTTGGGGGCAATGGCAAATAATGCTTACATTGTAAATTGCCCAGAGGGTGCTGTAATGAGCTATGGGGCAGTATATAAATCTACAGGCTACTGCTGTTGCTATTGCTATATAAAAGCTGTGTCCTAAAGTCTTCCTTAGACCCCAGAGCAGGGGTGAAATCCTGCAGGTTCTGACAGGTTCTGGAGAACCGGGAGCAGAAATTTTGAGTAGTTCAGAGAACCAGCAAATACCACATCTGGCTGGCCCCAGAGTGGGGTGGGAATGGAGATTTTGCAATATCCTTCCCCCAGGAGTGGAGAGGGAATGGGAATTTTTCAGTATCCTACCCCTGCCATGCCCACAAAGCCACGCCCACAAAGCCATGCCATGCCCACAAAGCCACGCCCACAGAACCGGTAGTAAAAAAAATTGGATTTCACCACTGCCCCAGAGGAATTACTTTTTTTAAAAAAAAAAATCAAAGATAGTTTGCAGTACAGGTAGTGCTTGATTTACAACACTTCGTTTAGTGACTGCTCCAAGTTACAAAGGCACTAAAAGAAGGGACTTATGACTGTTTTTCACACTTACGATCCTTGCAGCAACCCAGTGGCCATATGATCAAAATTTGGATGCCTGGCAACTGGTTCCTATTTATGACGATTGAAGTGTCCTGAGGCCATGTCATCACCTTTTGCGACCTTCTAACCAGCAAAGTCAATGGAGAATAGCAATAGCACTAGCACTTAGATTTATGTACCACTTCACAGTGCTTTCACAGCCCTCTCTAAGCGGTTTACAGAGTCAGCCTATTGCCCCCATCAATCTGGGTCCTCATTTTACCCACCTTGGAAGGATGGAAGGCTGAGTCAACCTTGAGCCGGTAAGGATCGAACTGCCAAACTGCAGCCAGGTTTACTTCACAATCGTTACTAACTTAACAACTGCACTGATTCACTTAACAATTGTGGCAAGAAAGGTCGTAAAACGGGGCAAAACTCACTTAACAACCGTCTCGCTTAGCAACATAAATTTTGGGCTCAATTGTGGTTGTAGGTCAAGGACTTGCCCGTAATGAAAATCATGCCAATGGGAATCAAGTCATGCTCCAACAAACATGGAGTCTTCCCTTACCTCCACAAATGCTCTGATAGCATCATGCCTATTCATCTGCCTCTCTAAAGTAGAAACCAATCTAAAAGTTTGTACAGTTTCAAACTCAGGGGTTTTTTTGGATAGCAAGAGGAAAAACCTAAACCCAGAATATGTCTTCAACTTTTAGCTTTTTGCATCTACAGAAGCTACTTCTTGTATTGTCAGTATGAAACTCTGGAACTATTTCAACTGCTGAGTGTATCATAGCCTGACCACCACATGAGCACGACAGCACTGCAATGAGTCATGTTTGATTTTATTTTTAGGGTCTTTTTTTGTCATTTCCTGAAAGCAAATGCTTCTTTGCCTAGGAAAAATAAAAGAGGCTTCTTCTGGCAAATATTGTTGGCTAAAAGCATTATGTTCTACTTTCTCTACTTATTTACTGGAGAAGGTGGGAGGGAAGAAATGTGGCTGAACATGAGAGGGGAAGTATGTACTTGGGGATCATTCCTGTACAGCTGTATAGTATTAAGCATGCCTGAATCTCTTGCAAAACTTGTAAAACCCTGGATCAGTGAGGACTTGTGATGTACAATACAGGTAGTCCTCGACGTACAACCACGATTTGGCCCAAAATTTCTTTGGCTAAGTGAGACATAACGTTAAGTGAATTTGGCCCCATTTTACAACCTTTCTTGCCACACCTGCTAAGTGAATCACTGCAGTTGTTAAACTAGTAACACGGTTGTTAAGTGAATCTGGTTTCCCCATTGACTTGGCTTGTCAGAAGGTCACAAAAGGTGATCGGAGGACCGGGGGACACTGCAATTGTCATAAATATGACTCAGTTGCCAAGCATCTGAATTTTGATCGTGTGACCAGGGGAGTACCACAGCGGTTGTAACAGTGGTGAAATCCAAATTTTTTTACTACCAGTTCTGTGAGCGTGGCTTGGTGGGCGTGGTGTGGCTTGGTGGGCGTGGCAGGGGAAGAATATTGCAAAATCTCCATTCCCACCCCACTCTGGGGCCAGCCAGAGGTGGCATTTGCCGGTTCTCCAAACTGCTCAAAATTTCCGTTACTGGTTCTCTAGAACCTGTCAGAACCTGCTGGATTTCAACCCTGGGTTGAAAAACGGTCATAAGTCACTTTTTTTCTGTGCCATTGTAACTTTGAATGGTCACTGAGCAAACTGTTGTAAGTCAAAGACTAGCCAAATATCCATGTAAAAAAGACAATTTGGCATAGTGGTTAAAGTGCTGACCTTGGGAGTGGAAAGGCCTGAGTTTTAGTCCTGCATCTATATAGAAGCCAACTGGGTAACTTTGAGCCAGTCGTTTTAATCCTCGGAAGGAGGCGAAGATAAACCATTTCTGAAAATCTTGCCTAGAAAGTTGCAGGGACTTGTCCTTGTAGTTTGCAAGAATCAAAACTAACTTGAAGGCTTACATGCAATTTACATGCAGACACAGATTTAGACACTGGAAATTTCTACTATTGAATGAGGCAAGGAATTGAAAAAAATTTTTTTAACCCGCCCTAATCTCAGAAACAGATGGTTTTGATGTACTGTATGCCACCAGTTGCAGATCTTTGGAGGAAAGCTTCTAGTACTTATTTTGAGCATGAAGAAATCAGTCTTAAGTCTAGCAGCTTTAAGATCTAGAGAAAATTAGAGCCAGAAGCATTGACAGCACGTAAGACATTTTTCATGCCTACATGGACAGTATATCCATAACACCAGAGGCACATTCGACTGTGACATGTTGCAATTTTAAAAAGGTACACATGGTTTGAGAGATGATTAGCTTCCTCCAGTACTGTATGTAGGTAAACTAGTTTTGTCTTACTGTGTTATATAGCAACTAAAAAGTACAAGAATAGAAAGAGTGCAGATGTAAGAAACATCCTTCTCTTTTCAAACTACCTTCAGTTCACTTCCTACCATAATGTAAACAAACAAACCTGGATAATAAAGACACATGTTGGATCCATCCGTAGCAGTTCTGAGTTAATGTATAATTATTTCAGATTGTTAAGAGAAAACCTTGCTTGAAGCTTTCAGGATGGGAAGTGTTTCTAGTCAAAGCACAAATTAATGGATAGGTGAACCAGTGGTGTGATTCAGAATACTTTACAGTAAGGCAATTTCATTTCACTTTCTCATTTGAGTTATTATTTCTTGCTAAGCCCTAAAGCTATCATATCTATTCTATACACTGAGATCAGAGATGAATACGGGATGGGATGGGATGGGATCAGGGGTGGGTTCTAAATTTTTTTACTACCGGTTCTGTGGGCGTGGCTTATTGTGTGGGTGTGACTTGGAGGTCATGTGACTAGATGGGCGTGGCTAGCTGGTCAGAGTCATTTCTGGAAGGTCCTCGCACTTATGACCAGTCCTCGCACTTACAACCCGACTCATTTGTTTGCTTTTAACACTGACCAGCTGTAGGACGGCCCTTTGAAGCCCCGAGGCAAGAGTTTAAACAGTTTTTTTTCCCCTCTAGTCATCAGCTGGGACTCAGGAGGCAGCAATAGATTGGGGGTGGGACCAAATAAAAGGTAAGAATAACGTGGGTGGGGGGAGTGGGAGGGTGGGGGGGGAGGGCGGGGGGGGGGAGAACCGGTTCGGTGACGTCATATCGTCACCGCTGCCAGCTTGGCCGGACCGAACCGGGAGGAACCCACCACTGGATGGGATGGGATGGGATGGGATGGGAATAGGAATAGGAATAGGAATAGGAATAGGAATAGGAATAGGAATAGGAATAGGAATAGGAATAGGAATAGGAATAGGAATAGGAATAGGAATAGGAATAGGAATTAGAACAGAACAGAACAGAACAGAACAGAATTGAATTTTCTGTTCCATGAGGTTGTTCTTTGATGCAGATATCATTCTTAAGAGAAAGAGAAATGAGAGCCAGGCTTCCCTAACCTAGTTTCTTCCAGATACATTGGACCAGCCTGACTCATTCAAGGTCAAAACTTTCTACCACCCAGCCCAGCAACTCCACCTGTTATAATCTCAGCATTGTCTATTCTAACCATCCATCCATTGCTGCATTGGAATGTTTGATTTTATTGGAAGTGATCTAATCTTGACATGTACTATTCTTCCATTTCACAGTTTGAATTGCCATGGGGTGGTCAGATCACTCTAGTAAAGTTGGGATGATCTGTCTGGATGGTGGAACATTTAAGTTATCTTTGACAAACTTAACAGATATTCCAAAGTTGGAACCCCGTGTTTTTAGATCAGAACAAACAGGAGAAAGGAAGTGGAAGACAAAATATTTGTTTGTTTAGAGTATTTGAATATCAGCCATTCTTTTTACAGGGCAATTTATAGATGTTTGTTTTGCAACTCAATAACACAATGTTCTTCAGGCAATTTATGATAAATACTTAATAAAATAATACAAAATACAAAAGTCCAACTATATTTTTGTTGCATTTGTATCCCACATTTTTTTCACAGGCAGGGCTCAAGGTAATTTACATGAGGCCTTCCCTGATTTTATCCCTTTTACAACACTGTGAAGTTGGTTGGACTGAGACTGAGAAAGATTGGCCTAAAATAATCCCTTGAACTCCATGGTTGGGTTCAAGTTTCTTCAGTCGGAGTACAGTGCCTTCAACACAATATTACACTGGCTGCCATAAAAAAAGTACATAAACATAAAAGGGTTGCTTTGTAGAGTGAAATGGGCAGCCTATAAATTTAATAGATAAACAATAATAAAAGATATCCAAAACAAACCAGAAAACAGTCTTACAGTAAAAATGCAGATTTTAAAACAGAAATCTAAGAGGACATAATTTGTTTAAGGGAACTGAGGGTAATAAAGAATTCATCATCGGATGCTGAGAAATTTACAGATTTATGGATGTCAGATAAGTATATATTCAGAATTGGAATGGCCTATAGCGCCAGTAAATACATGTGAAAAAGGGAACTAGCAAAGCTGCCTGGGAAAATAGTCCCTTAACCAAGCTGCCTCTTCTCCCCCCTCCAGGGATTAGAATCTCCCTTTGTTGGATGGTAGACATTGGAGCAAGGCTCAGAAAAACATTTGGTTAGGGGCATACAGGAGAAATTAATTTTGAGGGTGAGGATAGAGACAGGTTCATCCCAAGCTTTACAAGTGTTTAAACATACCCTTTCCCCCAAATTGCACAAAATGAAATGTTTGAACTACACTCCAATATGCAGTCACCCGGGACATCCTACAAAACTCAGTGTGCTTTGCTTCCTAACAGAGATCCTCAGGATGGCACCTTAAAAGTTGTAGCTTGTAACAAAAGGCTGGTCCTTGCACAAAGATGTCGAAGGCTATTAGCTTCAATGTCCTGGATGATCTATGGTTTTGATTTAAATTCTGGACTCTTGACAAGCCAATACATTCTTTTGCTATCCAGTCCCCATTGGTCTTGAAAGTTTGCCAACCCACATGCTCCTGGTACCTTCTTGTAAACATTGCCATCTTATGTGAGCTAGGAACCATGCCTGCTTCTGTGGCAACCCCTGCCCTATGGAATGCCCTTCTCCTTGCAGTTTGGCAGGCCTCTGCCCTCTTAGCCTTCCAAAAAGGACTTAAAATCTGGTTTTACCCCCAAGTACTGGGATAGGGAGAAGTGGACGAGAGGATTTTATGAGGAATGCACGTGGAGGCTTAATTTTGGTGCCAGGTTTTTAATGATGTTGGTTTTAATAAATGTATGTATTATTTTGTTTTATTATTGAAGTTGTTTTAATTGTTGCCTGAGACCCATCCAGAGTTTGATACAAGCTATATAAATGCTATGAATGAATGAATGAATGAATGAATGAATGAATGAATGAATGAATATTTTTTTTTAAAAAAAGCCAGTTTGGTCTAGTGCAGTGATGGCTAACCTTTTTGCTGTCACGTGCCAAAAGTGGGGGGAACACGGGGGGGGCCGCGCACGTGTGTGCCCACATCCATAATTCAATGCGCCCCGCCCCTCCCCCTGCTTTTGGCACGTGATGGCATGGTGGGCCTGAAAGGCCTGTTTTTGCTTTCCCCAGGCTCCAGAGCCTCTCTAGGAGCCTGGGAGGGTGAAAACAGCCTTCCCCACTCCCCCGGAGGCCCTCCAGAGGCCGGAAACGGCCCATTTCCCAACTTCCAGTCGGCCCGGAAGGCCTGAAAATCAGCTGGCTGTCATGCACATGCGTGCCAGAGCTGAGCTAGGGCAACACTTGCATGCCCACTGATATGGCTCTGCGTGCCATCTGTGGCACACGTGCCATAGGTTCGCCATCACAGGTCTAGTGGTTGGTGCACCAGGCTGGAGGACAGGAGGCGGTGAATTCAAGTCATGCCTTGACCACGAAGGCCAGCTGGGTGACTTTGGGCCAGTCATTGAGTCTCAACCCAACCCATCTCACAGGGTTATTGTTGTGGGGGACATAGAAGGGGGACGGTATGTTGGATATGTTTGCCACCTTGAACTACTCTTAAAAATTAAATAAAGGATGGGTACAAATAATAATAAAATAAAATAAACCCTACCTTCTGCCCAGCAGCCCATTGCAGAATATAAACCATATAATGCATACATTCTACCACACACCCAGTTCTGAAGATGCATTGCTACTTGTCCCTCTGCTTCTTTCCACAGAGCTCCATGAATCTCCCTCCTGACAAGGCCCGTCTCCTGAGGCAATATGACAATGAAAAGAAATGGGATCTAATTTGTGACCAGGTAAGAGGGCTGTAGGAGCTAAGATGGAGAGAGAGAGGGAGACCGACTTTGCCAACATGAAAGAGACATAACATGTCATGGCACATCAGTTTATGACTCAGGCAAGAGGACTATTGCCAGAAATAGCATGTGGTCCCCTTGATCTAAGGGCTTTGATTTCCTTTAAAAGAGCAGACAACATCTCCTTATCTGAAGGCTCTTTTTATACATGGTTGCTGAAATCTTTGGCATCTAGGTAGGAATAGTCCCTGTAATCCCTGTAAGTAATGGGAAATTTCTACACTTGATCTAGGTAAAGCTCCGTTACAAACTGAAGTAAAAAATGCTCTGGTGCTTTTTATTTTCTGGACATTTTTGGTCAATTTGATATTCTTTAGAGCAGTGTTTTTTCAAAGTATGGTCTGAGGATCCTGGGAGTCCTCCAAGACCTTCTCAAAGGCCTGCAAAGTCAAAATTATTTGCCAGCTTATGTTGAGAAATGATATATTGTAATAGTAAAGTCCAGTCCAAACGATTGCGAGAAGTGTAGTGACAGCAATTGTATCAATGTTAATGTTTAGTTTGGTATCAATAAATATTTATTATATTTATAATCTTCAAAACTGGGAACGGGTCTCAGAAAACAGTTTAAGGAACACTAGTATAGAGAACAACACTTAAAAGATGCAAGAGAGGCCTGGCTTTTTCATGGAGTATCCCTAAAATATTTGAGCCCAAACAGGTTTCATTGCTGTGGCTTTCCTTATTTCCCTAAAAAAAAACCAAACCAACCAACCAACCAAAAAAAACCCTACAAAGGTTTATCTTAGCATGTTCCTGGATCCAGCTGCCAAATAAACAGGACGGTGCCAATATAGAACATGGCTAATTAGAGAGCCTTTTGCTGAAGGCTGTGTCAAACCTGGAGTAATTCAGGATGTAAGTGTAAAACAATTGCAACTCATCTATCAGTGCCGCTCTCAAACTGGAAAAGTTTGGCCAAGAAAAGTGATTGTGTGCTTCAGCCCAGAAATTTTTTTCAAGAGCAGTACTCAAGGGCACAGAGCCCCTGAGATAATGCTTGGATTATTTTAAAGGAAAAATTGCTTTTATGAGATGAACTATCAGGAGAAACCATCTGGGGAGGAAAACAATTCCTGTAAAAAATTCCTACACCCAAACATATGCATGCAAATGGACACTACAGAGAATTAAAGGACGCTGCTGGATCAGGCTGATAACTATATTTGATCAAAGCCAAATGTAGGACATTAATACAATCACCAATCTCATACACAAAGGCCTTTGATCTTGCAGTAGTAGCCACAACTTAAATGCCCAAACACCATCAATTTATTTGTTCATGGATTCAAAATATTCTTTTTGCAGGTCTGTGGGTAGGCAGGCACTTTGATAAGAAAACGGTTTCCAGATTGATTATTTACAACCTGATCCTATATTCCTGTGTGCTTAGAGGCAAAACTCTTCAACAGAGCAATTGTGCTTAGTCTTACAATCTTGAAGTTAAAGAGACAGACTTTTCTAACATGTGAGCACAAGAAAAGGGTTGTTGAGGAGCCAGAGCAAAAAATATCTGGGTGGAGCACAAAATGAAAATGGCTTTCCTTTCAAGTTTATTAGGAAAGCAGACACAAAGAAGCATCTGCTATTTGGATTAATAGGTAGCTAAATTGAGTCCCTGGCTGGCATGCTTTCAATGCAAGTGAGGGCTCTCCTTTATATGCTGAAGGGAGAATTTTTGAATGAATAAATCCACAATGCAGCATTCCAGTGCTGGCTTTCAAAGACTTCTTGCATGCACAATCATTCCCTTTACCTCTTCCCTCCATTTCTTTTTCGCTACCCAATGTGGAACAGGAAAGGTTTCAAGTGAAGAATCCACCCCATACATATATACAGAAATTGAAGAGCTTCCTCGATCCAGGTGTTACCCGAAAGGTAAGCCTTAAAAGATTTTTTTAATCCAGCTGGTAAACTCGCAAGATTAATTTTTTTCACAACGAGATACACACACACACACACACCATGTTTCTCTGAAAATAAGACTCTGTCTTATATTTTTTGAACCCTGAAATAAGGGCTTGGCCTTATTGCCATGCGCTCAAAAGCCTGATTGGGCTTATTATCAGGGGATGTCTTATTTTGGGGGAAACAGGGTATATATATATATATATATATATATATATATATATATATATATATATATATATATATATATATATATATATATATATATATATATATATATATATATATATATATTTGTTTGTTTTCTGAGGTTTTCGCGGGTGTTTGTATGTAGGTCTTTGGTTATTCGGGTTTTCTCCCGCATAAAATTGGAGGTTTCTTGGCAACGTTTCGACGAAGTCTCATTCGTCATCTTCAGGCTGGTGTTCTCGGCTTCGTGCTTCTAGGAGCAATGTGTGTGATCGCATCTGTTTCTTCCTTTTCTTTCCTTCCTCCAACCAATCAGAACACACCTCTGCCCAATCAGAACACAGCCAAGCTCCCACCCAATCAGTTCACACCCCCACTGGCAGTTAAAAGGACACTTTATGATATATCAAAGCATTTTTTGGAATACCAAAATATATCTACCAAAGATATGCATTGGCCCAAGCAGAATATTATCTGTTAGCAAATTAAAACCAATCAAGTGGCTATTCAAAGTTACAATCCACTGCAAATGCAATGATCAGCCTATGCACTTATGGCTGTAGCAGCATCCCCACAATCACACGATCAATTCTGGCACTTGGCAACCAGCATGTACTTCACAACAGTTGTAGGGTCTCAGGGTCATGCAATCACCTTTTGTGATCTTCCTAGCCAACTTCCAGTAAGCTAAGTCAATGGGGGCGGGGGGGGAGGGGAATGGATTAGCTTAATGACCACCTGGTTCATTTAACAACTCTGGTGATTAGGCCTTAAAATCAAGGGTGACTCACTTAACAACCTCCTTGCTTAGCCATGGAAATTCTGGTCCCAATTGTGGTTGTAAGTTAAAGACTACCTGTATAAGGGATAAGTCATTGGAGTGGAAGCTACCACAATTGTAGTTGTGAAAAATAAATATACCCTACAGCCCCACAACTAATCCGGACCATCCCCACCCTATTGGCCTTCCGAAAAGCGGTGAAGACCTGGCTTTTCTGGCAGGCCTGGGGCCGTTGATCTCGCTGTTGCAATCTGGCGAGATCCGGCCATGAATGGTGTGAATGGGTTTTAATTGTTTTTAATGTTTTAATTTTTAATGTTTTTATATATGGTTTTTAAATGCATTGTAAGCCACCTTGAGTCTTTGGAGAAAGGCAGCATACAAGTTGAACAAATAAATAAATTCACTGGGCAGGCAGCAATTTGGCAGTGCTGAACGCTCAAACTAGACTCTGTGGGCACTTCTACACACAGTCTTCATACCACTCAAAAAGCACCTCTGGACATCTGCAGTGCAGGCCCTGCTTTACAGGAGAGAAATTTTATTTGTACTTAACAACAACAACAACAACAACAACAACAACCCAAAAAAAAAATACAGTGACCATTGAATCAAGCCCAGGTCCTTCTAACATATGGAAATATCCATCTTGTTGATGATTATCTATAACTAATGGTAAAATTATTATTCTTATAAGCAAAAAGGAAGTAGAGGGATATGACGAGTGATAGAAAAGGAAATGCCAGCACATTTAACCCAATGGACAATCCTGACCCTGCAATTGTGGTTCATTTGTGTAAAAAATGATTGTGCTGTATACTGCTAGAACAAGGAGTTATTTATGTTTACAGAAGTTCCGTCGGAGGGTGCAGGAATCCACCAAAGTGCTGAGGGAGTTGGAGATCTCTTTAAGGACCAATCACATTGGGTAAGTTATTGTTAACCAACCACATGAACAAGTGTATCATGTGTCATGTTGAAGTCTGAGAAAGTGCCACTTGAACAGGCATTACATTTGATGGTGTGTGTTGTCTCACAGGGCTGGGGTCTTTTCTCTCTGGCTGCTGGATTGCATGAATTCATGCTGTAATCCATATCATTTTTTACATAGTCAGGCTGGTCTTTAAACCAATACAGAATAGCAGCAAATGGTTGATCCTTAGTAGTCAAGCCAAAACTATAATACAGAGATCTATCCAGGGATCATATAATTGTGGGGTTTGCACAACATATCAGATCAGTCTAAATGGATTATGGGCCAGTATTCCTGAGAAATATATTGTGTGAATTCGCATTAATTTATAAAAAGAATTATTTTAGTGGGGAGAGGGCATAACATTCTGTGCAAACACAACATTTGTGTTCTGTTCATTTCAGTCTAGAGTTTAGTGTGTTGTGAGAACCTGGCCAGGAAATGATTTGTCAAAAGGAAGAAAGTTGATCTGGGTCTTTTCTCACTTGAACTCTTTCTATTCAGCCCTTCAGTCTGACAATAAGATGGATTTAAGATAGGAGCCAATTCCCATTCAATGGTGGTATTTTGTACAAGGAAACATTTAATCCCCTGCCTTCCTTACTCCCTAAATTTCACATCTAGATTGCTTCACCCTAGCAAAGAGATTCCTATTGTTTCTAAAAGATTTGGAAGCCTGCTATGTAGAATTGAGAAATGTGTTCCTGTCTCTCACCTGTCCTGGTTCCAGCTGGAAGGAAAACACCAACAAGAGCAGGAAGCTGAACTGTTCCTGTCCTTGGCTTCTGGGCCTGGTTGGGTGGGAATTCCTCAGGTCAGCTGGAACTGATACCAAGGGTGATGCTTAGTCAGCAGTATCCTTTGGTGAGGTCTGAACAAACAGTAACATGAGGTGTGAGATTCAGAAATTTGAAAGGGATGAGAAAAGGTCGAATGCTAAGAATGTGGGGCAGAATCAAATGTTTTATGTCAGGTGGAATGAAGTACATGTATGACTTTCTAAAGAGAATCATAGTGCATACAGTGTCATTCAAAACATTCAGCCTTTTTAATCCAGAATTCTTCACTAACGTAATACTCAGTTGTTCTACACAGCATAGAGTTCAGAGTTAAGGGCATTCCCCTCTCCACCCCACCCCATAAGCTGAATTGCAGTAGACAGTGAATTGTGGGTGCAAAGGATTAAAATCTGGAAATCCAGATATAAATATTGTCTATATGTATGTGTACATATGTATGTGTGTAAGGGAAAAAGAACATTAGAAGCGCCTTAAAAATAAACACATCCTTTTCCATAGCCTTAGAAACTGCTAGAGGTATGATTCAGCCATATTATCCTCAGCTCAACTCTGAAAGGTAGAATTGGGCTGAAAGACAATAACCTACACAAAGTCATTCAGACGAAATGGGAAGTTGAATTTGGAATTTTCTGATCTTAATCCAAGACTTCAACCTCTTTACTTCACTCCAACTGCCTCTTAAGCAGCATATTAATTCTATTTAAAAGCCACTAATTTTATTTAATGGGATAGAAAATTTGCCATGCAGTCTATGATATGAACATTGAAAATTGAAAATGTTGCATCAGTCAGCCCTTTATAAAAATCTTGTTTGGACTCTTCTGCTAGTACTGTTTGTTCTGGATAAGAAAGGTAGGTGTGCTATTATTTATGAGTGCTTTTTTCTCCCAGCCACCTGGAAGGACAGCACAGTTTTCTCCCCCAAAGCACCAGAATGTTATTAACAAATAATTTTCTGGCACCAAACGGTATTCTCTTCCTTCTGCTAATCATAGCACTGATCAAGGTGAAGGAATGTATCGAGACCGCTGAAAATGTAAAGTGGTTTTTTTAAGAGTTTACCAAGCAGTCTCTCCTCTACCCTGTTTTCCCCAAAATAAGACATCCCCTGATAATAAGCCCAATCGGGCTTTTGAGCACATGGCAATAAGGCCAAACGCTTATTTCAGGGTTCAAAAAAATATAAGACAGGGTCTTATTTTCAGGGAAACACAGTATTTTCATAGTAGATATGAATTATTTCAGCAATTAGGAAATATAAATGTCAACTTTCAATTGTTATTATTATTAGCAACAATGAAGATTCAGGTTCTATTATGATGACAACTGTAATTGTTTTTGCTATGTGACATGAAAAATGGCAAAGTGTTGTATAATTATTTATTGAAACAATATTTCACTCTCTAGTTACCCTGTACAAGAATGAGAAAAAATTATATGTGCAGCTTTTACTGAAAATCACTACATGCAAATCTTTTCTGCTTCATAATTAGTGAGTCATGGAAGCTATTTATGGGACAACATTTATGCTAAGAACCAAAACATTATAATGAAAAGACATGAATAACTGGGCCAGCATCTCTTCTGCAAGACAAAACTCAGAAATTTATGTTGGCTGAGTAGAACAACAGTCAATAAGCTTCAGTTTTTCTATTGGATACTTCCTTCCCATCCACCAATTATTTCCTTTATGGTGCAATTCAAAAATTTTTACTACCGGTTCTGTGGGCATGGCTTGGTGGGCGTGGCATGGCTTGGTGGGTATGGCAGGGGAAGGATACTGTAAAATCTCCATTCCCACCCCACTCCAGGGGAAGGTTACTGCAAAATCCCCATTTCCTCCCGATCAGCTGGGACTCCGGAGGCAGAAAATAGATGGGGGCGGGGCCAGTCAGAGGTGGTATTTACCACCATTTACTCTTGAGTGGTTCTCCGAACTACTCAAAATTTCTGCTACCAGTTCTCCAGAACTGGTCAGAATCTGCTGAATACCACCTCTGGTGCAGAATGATGGAGGGATTATTCAGTGTCTTCCTTTCTATCTCTAATTTGTTGCTCTTATGTACATAAAATAGTTAAGGCTGGAATACCCAAAGGTCATTCCCTTCCCACAGTGCAGCTTCTAGTGGTTTTGAAAGTTGCCTTTTGATTGTTACAGATAGATATATAGTTAATATAAATTTTTGCCTGTGGTTCATCTCTCTCTTTTCCCCTGCTTTTGCCTGGTACCTATTTTGATGTTTGCCGAGGTTCTTTATACATTTATATAATCTGCTGGTTGAGCTGAGTGATAGTTGCACTTGTGCCCATTTGGATAAAGGAAGTGACTGGGAGTGAACTGGGTGCAAACTAAATTGGAAATTGCCCATAATCATTTTCCTACATGTTCTGGTCTTAAGTCTACAAAACATAGAATTGAACGTGTGTGTCAATAAAAACCTGGTTTCATTGCGGTGATGAGGTTGTCAGTGAGGCTTACCAATGTAGAACAAATATCACGCCATCATGATATTGTTGACTACAATTTCCATCATTCCCAGCTATTACTTTTTGCTACTCCCAGTGATGATCAAAAGCATATATTTGCAATAGGCAGAATTTGCCGCAGAACTCAACATTTCTGGGAGTGGAATGAGAGATAAATTGGTACAGAAGGCTTAGCTTTGTTTGTTTTAAGAAAAGGAACAACAATGATAAGAATATAATTTGGAGTGTGTCCCTGACTTGAACACAGCAGAATTTTTGGCAGAGACTTTAGAAGGATATGATTGAGATGGGGGACAGGGTTGGGTATAGGGAAAACAGGTTCTCTGGGGGAGAAGGAAGCACACAAGGACATAAGACAATCCTTGCTCATGTATGCAATCTTGGAAGGTAACCAGCTTCTTATAGACAATCTTCAAGTGCTACAATTAATCCGCATGCCCTTGATAAAAATTTCCTCTATCTTTCTAAAGCTTTCTTTTGCTTTCATGTAAACATCAGGCTTCTCTATTCAGATTTTTTAAAAAATAGATTTTTGTAACAGAGTTGTCGAAGTCTGAAATATCTTCCCAATTCAGTTGTCTCAGCTACTAATTTTTACAGTTTTAATTCTAACAATCTCCGTGGACCTCACCCTATATTTAAGAGGTTCCTAAGGGGGCATGTGTAAGTGCGCTAATGTGCCTATTGTCCCTGTCGCATGTTAGTTTTTTCATTTTGTTCGTCCGAAGTTGTAATTTTTGTTTAACAAACAAAAAAATAAACAAACAAATAAATAATTTTAGAGGAGAAAAGAGATGCCATAATGTAACTCAGCAGGGATCTGTCCAAAATTTCTCAAGCATGCCCTTCCTTCCTTCCTTCCTTCCTTCCTACCTTCCTTCCTTCCTTCCTTCCTCCCTCCCTCCCTCCCTCCCTCCCTTCTTGGGCCACTTGTCTGAGCCCTTGGAGATACAGTATATTTTCCCTATAGGCAACTGCATCTCATTTCCCTGTTTCTCTGCTCTTAATACAAACGGGGTTGAAACGTCATCGGTATTGGTGATATTTCTGGTTAGAAGCAGTCTGTGGAGCTTTCCTAAGCCCAGTTTGCGTCACGTACATAAATGAATACCAGTGCATGCAGGTGCTTGCTCACATGTATGCCTTGTCTCTCACATGCTCTTGAGGATTTATTCCTTCCAATGAAGGCATAAAGCGACTGTGCACTGTCAAAGGCTTGGTGTATCTGGTCTGCTACTTGCTGTAATTGACAATGGCACTCCAGGACAGAGACTGAGAAATGTTTGGTGTAAATCCTTGGGACACCCATATACAAAACATGTGCTTTGCCAATCAGCTGTAGTTAAATAGGCACAGCAACAAATGCATTTGTGAAGAAGCCTCTCTATAAGCACACCCTAAAAAAAAGATATTGTGTGGCTTCCTCATCTGTTAGGAACTCACACACCCGCTCGTAATTCCTCTTCCCTACCTGACTACAGGATGGGATTTGCCTTAGAGAGCCTTTGCTCCTTCCTCCACATCCTTTAGCCTTCAACAAATGCATTGAAGACTCTAAATTAGTAGTGCAGCCACTGAAATCAGACAGGAAACACACTGGGGTTGGAGGCTGAAGTTCAGACAGGCAGGAAATGGGCGGGTGGAGAGAGAGAGAGAGAGAGGGAGAGAGAGAGAGGGAGGGAGGAGGAAGAGAGAGGGAGAGAGAGGGAGAGAGAGAGAGAGAGACCATAGGCACCATTTCAGGGTCCGGATGATTAATGGTCAAAATTGCAGTCAGCCAAAGCTGCTTCAGGAAATAACAGCACATACTGAAACCACTAGCTGCAGGCATTCTCTCTCTTGTGATGTACAGTACTTGTTCCTGGGTTGGCACATCTCCAAAGTCACACACATTCACAGCTTCGTTTGGTACTACCCAAAAAAGTACAGTTTGATTCTTTGCCTACAGATTTGTCAGATTTTTTTTCCCGTGCCATTTTCCCTCCTTGCATCAAAGACCACAGGAGGGGGAGGGATCTCCAGCAGATGTCTTGGAACCTAAGCAAACACTCCCTTCCCTGCTATGGAAAGATAAAGCCGTACCAGTTACAATATTTTGTTTACAACAACTAGGGACTACCACAATCTCCCCGAACACACATTGGGTGGGCCATAGTTGCTGATTTCCTTCTAAATTTATCATGTTCTTCTGTCTTCTCTGAACCCTGTCCAGTTTATATACATCAGTCCAAAACTCCAGACTGGACATAGTCCTAAAAATAAGCTGAGTTTGAGTGGTTATTTGAGAATGAGAAGTGTTGATGTCTGATGTCTCGGCTGGAGATAGGCATTCGCTTAAATGTAGTCTTTCAGAGGGAATTTCCCATTGGGAAGGGACATCCCATTGGAGCATGTTTGCTTTCCATGCACAATTCCAGTTATAATTCCATGAATCTTCAAGCTGGCCTTCATAGGTTGCCTTCCCAGAACTGTTGTCATTTATGTGAGTTTTCAAGTATCTAAATTAGGGGTTCTTAAACGTTTTGCCATCATACCTCCCTTTAGTGTGACCTTAATACTCATACCTCCCCTAAAAATCCAAATAACTAAATGAACAATGAAAATAATTTAATGGGAAATGTGGATTTATTATAACAATATACAACTAAAAAGTTCTTCATCCCTGGCCTGAACTCAGCCTGTTCCACCCCCTGAAGACAATATACCTCATAGTTTTGGAAAGCCTGCTCTAAGTACTAATTCAGCACTTTGCAGGAGACAATGAATTTGATTTTTGTGCAAGATTCTATATGCCCAAAGTATCCATCTAATTCAGGGATCCCCACTTCTCAAGTGCGGCCCATTATTGGGCCGTGAGCTGTTCAGAAGCGGACTGCCTGAAGTGGTTGGCAAGCATGCGCCTGCATGAGCAGCGGGCAACTGCATGTGTGCACACACCATTTATGTGAGCGGCAGGTGTGTGTGCCCACCGCTCGCACTAATGGAGCTGTGCACACGCACATGTTTGCCCGCCACTCACATGGAACCATCCCGTCTCCCCATCCCCACCCCGTCCCCAAAGCTGGAAAGGTTGGGGAACGCTGGTCTAATTTATAACTAATTAATACCTTGCCTTTTTAGGCATAATCCCTCCCTGAAAACTTAATATAAAACAAGATTGAGTACAATCAAGCATAAACAGTGGTTAAAAGACATAGAAACAGAAGAACCAACAATAAGGAGGAAGAGGATGAGATCAGTTTTAGCCAAAATATTACAATTTTCAGTGTGCATATAAACTCAGATTCTCATTCCTGAGAGTTGCAATTACTTGAATTGGCACAATCAAATGGATGAAATGGCAGTGTGAACCTATGAACTAAAGATACTGAGGAGAAGGAAAGAGGAGAAAATTACATTGGGTAGCAGGCACCATTCAAGGAAATAAAAGGCATGGATGTGAGTCCATTGAAGGAATCTGAATTAATCTCTAGGACAGCTCTATGCTTAAATGTCAAGAAGGCCATCGTTGTTGCATGGATTTTTTACTTTATCTGTAGGCTGCCCAGAGTGGTCCAGAAGTCAGATGGCTTCAGAATTGGATGGATACACCTTTCTTTAAACAAATGTCTATGGAGATTCTCAGTCATCCAGGTCATGGTTGTCCCAAAGGTGCTTTTTTCAGGAGGCAACTGGACTTTCTGGTTTTTCTTTGAAGACCTTTCACTTCTCATCCAAGAAGCTTCTTCAGCTCTGACTGGACGGTGGGGAATGGAAAGATTTATACTCCTTGCAGACAGCTGGTCATTTGCATTCTTTTAACGGGTCGTTAAGGTCACCTGGAGGTTTATCTGTGGCATCAGGGTCACCTGAGTGGTGAAAATTGGTGTGGAGCCATCTTGGAACTGTTGAAAGATTGTGTTGTAGATTGCAGATACTGCAGATGTTGTCTATGTCCCTCCCCCTCTGTTGAGAGAGGGCTGTTCAATTTTGACATAGATAGCCTCTTTAACCCCTCTTTGAATCTAGCAATCCAGGGGGGAAGCACCTTTGGGACTTTCTTTAAATATTATTATTATTATTATTTATTATTATTATTAATTTGATTTATATGCCGCCCTTCTCCGGAGACTCAGGGCGGCTTACAATGTGCTCAGCAATAGTCTTCATCCTTTTTGTATATTTATACAAAGTCAGCTTATTGCCCCCACAACTGGGTCCTCAATTTACCTACCTTAGAAAGGATGGAAGGCTGAGTCAACCTTGAGCCTGGCGAGATTCGAACCTGCAGTAATTGCAGGCAGCTGGTCTAACCAGCTTAATAACAGGGTGCCTTAGACCACTGTACTACCAAGGCTCTTTGAAAGTATAAAGTATTATTTGAAAGTATAAAGAAGCAATCCTCCATCAGCTGGAAATCCTGGAAATTGTTGTCCCACTACAGGGGTCAGCAACCTGCGGCTCTGGAGCCACATGTGGCTCTTTCACCCCTCTGCTGTGGCTCCCTGTCATTCAAAATATGCATCACAACCACCAATGTGTGACACCCGCCGGCATGTGATTTATTGAGCTTTTCAACCCCCGGTAGGCCAACCATGGATAAGTCCAAGAAAAGAAAAGTTTCAGAAGAAAACAGAATGTTTAATTTAACTACATATGCTAGTTTTATGGCCGCTCAAGAAATAGTCAGTTACGGGAAGAGTTTTGTGGCTCCCGGTGTTTTCTTTTCTGTGGGAAACGGGTCCAAATGACTGTTTGAGTGTTTAAGGTTGCAGACCCCTGTCCCATTAGGTTGAGGACAGCTGGTTGGAAGGATAGACCTTAAAAAGTGCCCCAGTTTGACTTTGAACACAGTAAGTCACATCAGAAAACATCTGGAATAATAACATTTTGGAGTCAATTTGGTCTTTTTTTTTGTTTTGTTTTTTTGTTTTGCAGATGGGTGCGTGAATTTCTCAATGATGAAAACAAAGGCCTGGATGTGCTGGTGGACTACCTCTCATTCGCTCAATGTGCAGTGATGTAAGTAATTGTGTTAATGTCAAAATGCCCTGGTTCTTCTTCCTTCTTCACAATCCCCTACTTATATAGCTATTTCATGTTGGTATCGTATAGATTCTTAAAAGTGCAAGTTATAAGAAGACATCATGAGGTTTGCATGCCGAGTGGATAGTGACATTTTGGCTTTATATGTGGGGCCCTTAATCTCATTCAGATTCCCAGATAGAAAAGAATTTACATGTTGCTTTTAGCACTTTCCGTGCCAGGCTTTCTGTTCCTTATGGAGGTCTCCCTAGCTCAGGGGTCTCCAACCTTGGCAACTTTAAGACTTGTGGACTTCAACTCCCAGAATTCCTCAGCCAGCAAAAGTTAAAGTTGCCAAGGTTGGAGACCCCTGCCCTAGCTAGCTAACACTTGCAGATTGTAGGTTGCATTAGAGGTACTTACGAGAAAAAAATTGCTGGCTGCTTGGCATGTATGTCTTGGTAGACTAACAACATAAATAAAAATGCCAGGTACAAATAAATGAGAATTGGCTAATTGTCTGGCATTTCATTAGTTAATTAATTACATTATAATTATGTTCCACTTTTCTGAGCTGAAACTGGAAATACTAACCAAAAGTGCAGCAAGTGAAATATATTGTTGTCTACCTTTCTTTTTGTTGCTTCAAAAAAAAAAAAAAGGATCTGGAGTTCTATTAAGCACGATCCACACAGGATGGCATAGACTAGGGATGGCAGCTTGAAGATGTAGGACAATATGTGTGGCTCTGAGGCTTCATTTCAAGGCTTATGTAAACCTTTTCTTCTTCCGTCTGCTGCTTGGTTGAGAGACAAGAGAATGTAAGAAAGATGGTTTAAAAAGGGGTTTGGGGAGATGCTGTGCCGTTACAATAATAAACTGCATATTGCTTTGATCCCACTGTTCATGAAGCCTCCAACAGATGGTCTAAGTTGGTCCCCAGAGTCCTCGAGAATTAGTTGGAAAGGCCATAAAATTCCATTTTGCAATAATATTTAGGTGTCCTAACAGAAACATGAAAAGAAAGACCAAAGGATATCAAAACAAGAGGGAAAAAAATTCCTGACAGTTGTTTTGAGGAGACCTAATTGGCTCTGTTCTTGCTTCTGTTGGGATACTTTCACCTTGAATTTGCCCAAATATCTTTGCTAGTTAAGTCCCAAGGGCTGAGCAGACAAAGGAGCTCATGGTATGTACATGTAGCGTGTCTCGTGATCAGGAATGGTGGAACATGAGGCAATCTGCAAAGATGCCATTTTCTCTCCTAAGCTAGTTCTGACTGGAAGGTGAATTTTCTTGAAGTTGTCTCCTTATCCTCATAAATTCTTATCTTGATCTTTCTGCCTTGGCAGCTTGTTTATTTCATCCCCCCCCCAAATTATCCCACTCTCAGGAAGCAGGGATCTTGGAGTGAATTATTTTAAACAACCCAAAAATATAAAATAGGGAGTAGGTCAAGCCGGAATAAAACTGTATTAAAACAGCAGGAAAAAGGCAAACAGAAGAAATTCAGGGTAACTTGTACATTTGTGATTTTTGATTTTTGATACTAGATGAGTTTTCTTAAATCTGTATTCCCATCAGCTCATGTTCCTGGGCTTTTCATAGTGATGGCTTTCTTATTTGCTTTCTTTCTATGTGTCTGAATCTATATGCAAATACACATTTACAGGAAAAACAAAGGAAAAAGGTAGGAAAAAAAGAAGCAAAACAGAAAGAAAACATAGTACTATGATTTTAGCCCTTCTTTCTATTGAGTAATTGCCATCTTACTCTTTCCCCGTCTTTTTTAACTCTTTTTAACCCCTTAATCCATATATCATACAATAAATTTATTATCCAATTGAGGAATGCTAAGCTTTTAGGCCAAAGAGATCTCAACCTGTCAGCAGTGGTTTAGCCAGATAATTTTAGATCAGTGATTATTGCAACTTTGGGGCTCAGACTATCAAACATTTGGAAAATGTGTAACTTGACTCTGCTTACAGGTCATCTCTAGTACAGGGTCTCCTGCTTGAGCATGGGGTTGGACTAGAACAGGGGTCTCCAACCTTGGCAATTTTAAGCCCGGCGGACTTCAACTCCCAGAATTCCCCAGCCAGAGGAAGAGCAGCACTCAGTAGGATGCCAAGACTGGACCAGAAGTAGAGGCCAGACCTTGACTTCAGCCCCAACTGCCACTGCTGCTACTCAAAATAGGCTAACTCATGATGTTTCCCAAGGTGGGAGCCTTGGGGAACATCACAACTGCTCCCATGGCCTAGCGCTTCTCAGGCTCTGCCATGCCACTTCTCTTCAAGTGATGTTCTCTTTCTGTTGACAGGCCTGTGCGGCCTATCTAAGACTGGTCCAGGTTGCACAAGGCCTTCATTTTCGAAGCAGCTTCTGGGAATGCTTTTCTCTGTCCTCTGCAGTCTCCATAAACCGTGCAAAAGCACATCCCCGTTCTTGCGTGATTTTGAGAGTTTGCACGAGAGCACATCTCATTCTTACATGGCCTCTGTCTGTAGCCTCTGAAAATTGTGTGAGAATGGGGCATGCTTTCAAGAATAGTTGTCAAGTGTTGGTGGACTCTGGCATGTCACCCAAAACATTGTAGCATGTCACCTTTGACACACATGCCATAGTTTTGCCATCACTCTTATAGACTCTGGCTTTAATGGTGAGGTGGACCCCTTCTCTCTTTTCCCATCCATCCATCCATCCATCCATCCATCCATCCATCTAGCTACCCAACCACCCCTATTGCCCCCCCCACCTACACATACATACATACATACATACATACATACATACATACATACCTTCACATGTTTGGAATCTGTTGCAGTCTTTGTAACTGCATCCTCAAGGTTCTCCCTTAAATTCACCAATTCCTGTCAATCCAGGTCTAGGGCAAGTTAAAAGGAAAATCAGCTTTTGGGTGTTCTATTCCAAAGCTCATCTTTTAAAACAGTACAGCGAGATGTCCATATGTAAGAAGAAATTAATTTGGGAAAAGAAGACAGAAGAAGCAAGGGAAGATAACAATCATGCCCATAGTATAAATCATTTTAGAAATATAAATAGAACTAAGGTAGTCACATATTATATGCTTGAATAGGATCTTGTGTTTCATAATAAAAGCAGATTTCATGACAGAGAGAATGGTCTGAGCAAGTATAGTTTGACCTAGTCAGATAGACATTTTTGGGGGCCCTGACTAAGGACAAAACCTCAGATATTGGGAGGTATCAGAGGTAAGTGAAAAGCATTCTTTTTCAGAGATTGACTGTTTTTCTTCCGATTGTCCAGTATCTTCATTTTTTAAATCAGTGATCTAGCCAAAAAGTAAAAAAGTAGGTAGCTGAAACTTGCATTCTTAGCTCTTACATTCTTGAAATATAAAAGAATTGAGCAGATCTAATTGAACACACCATTGTGCAAATAGCTTGTATTTGGATTTGAATTGTACTAGAAAAAGTGTGATTTAGGGGGATTATTGAACTTCATCAAAATACAAGGATTTATAGAGCTGCTCTATGAGAAAGCCCTAAAGTCAGAATGCTGTAACTGGAAAAAGACAGAAATCTAGAAAGGATTTGTGGATCTTCACTCTCAGAAATAGTCTGAGACAAGAGGATTTTTCATATAACTTCATCCCAGGTTGTTTAGAACTGCAAAGTTCATTTTTTTGAATTGGTCTTTTAAATAGACCAGGAGCCAGTATTGACTTAATACTGTTCACAGATTTAAAGAACATCATAAAAACGACTTACGAAAAAACATCCCATTGGGAAAATTATTCCTCCCTTTAACAAGGAACTTCCTTCAGCCTCAGCTGCTCCAGAAACCTATTATAAAACAGTAACTCCATCCAGAATTCAGCACAAATGGAACCAGCTGTTCCCAAGATATATGCCTGAAATCGAGCTGTTTAGTCGTATCCTAATGCAAACATCATAGTCTATGAAGGACAACTGACTGCAGGCCAAATAGCACAAGGTGATGCCAGAAAAGACTGTATTTAATACAAATTCACCCTCCGTGGTGGGGAATATACTTTTACTGTTGCTTCTGTATTGGGGTAACCATACTGTAAAATTGCCCTGGGAATTTCTGTGTGCAGCAGTGATTTCTGCATACTGAGATTTTACTTACAGAGAGGACATTTGATTCGCACCTTTGTCATGTTCCATGTTGCTGGCTTGTGGCTTGCAGAAACATCCATCCTTTGGGGAATCCAGAGCTTTTGACCCCTCCATGCCAGCTTTTGCCCTAAAGCTTCCCTGTGTGTATGGTGTATGTTCCCTGTCTGCCCTCCAGGTTTGATTTTGAGGGTCTGGAAAATAGCGAGGATGGAGCGCTAGAGAAGCTGAAATCTTGGAGCAGGTCCATAGAGGATCTGCAGCACCCCAGCACCCTGTCTGCACCCTACGCCAACAGTCTTGCTCGCTCTGCGCGCCAGTCTGCTCTCCGGTATGTACCTTTGTCTTGCCGCCAACCTCCAGTTTGTTATCCTATTCAGCGGTGCTACTTATACAGTAATAAACCTGCCCTGCTTTCTGCCCTCCAGGGGATGCCGTGTGCTGATTTCTTCTTCCCACTCCCACTCTTCCCCCTTGATGTTCCTCTGTGGGTAGCTGGCCAGGTCTCCTCTCTGCTCCAGGCCTTGTCCTTTGCCCTGCTCTGTTTGCCTGTCTTTGCTGGGTCTCCTGTTCTCTCTCTTTTTTCTGTCCTTATTACCTTGGTAAGTATTCTTGAATTGGGTGCCATGTGCAGCATACAGTGATGTACATCTCAGGCTGGATACTGGCCTGTGTGCATGCAGATATAATGTGTGGGCACGTGGACAAGAGCCTCTGTGGTAATCCATGGCAGAGCTTTTTGGCTTAAAGGCAAGTGGGTAGTTGAGGAGGCACATAAGAATTGAGAGACAGGTTTAACTTGTGCCTGAAAGCCCAACTTGCTCAGGCTAAAAAAGCCCAAAGAAAATCAGCTGCTTTTACAAGATCAAACCCTCATGGGAGTTTATTCCAGTGGTGAAATCCAATTTTTTTTTACTATTGGTTCTGTGGGCCTGGCTTGGTGGGTGTGGTGTGGCTTGGTGGGCATGGCAGGGGAAGGATACTGCAAATTCTCCATTCCCACCCCACTCCAGGGGAAGGATATTGCAAAATCTCCATTCCCATACTACTCGGGGGCCAGCCAGACGTGGCATTTGCCGGTTCTCCGAACTGCTCAAAATTTCTGCTACCAATTCTCCAGAGCCTGTCAGAACCTGCTGGATTTCACCCCTGGTTTATTCTTGCTTGAAGGGGCACCTTAAAAAACAGAGTCTAGCCATCTGCTGTGATGGCACTGGTACCCTCAGAGAGAAAGTCAACAGGTAAACTGTTGCTGCAATGATAATATGCAGGATAGGCAAATACTGTAGATGCAGTCCAAACATTTTGGTCTTCAACTCTCATCTATCCCAACCAAGCATGATGAGCAAGGGATTGTGGGGACCACAATTCAAAATATAAGGTAGGCATTAGAATGCCATATTGGATAATAAGCATACTAGCTCTGAAAGGTCCAGTGTCTTCCTGCATCTCAGTCAAGACTACAGGTTACATCATCTTCCTTTACAAGAAGAGAAAGGAATAAAATTGAATATTTGAGGAGAAAAAGTAAACTTTATCATGATAACTTCTGCGGATGTCCTCTCTCAGCTGAACATTCTTGTCTAGCGATGACATCTGAAGCTTTCACCTCTAGTTTCTCTTTGCCACTCAGATGTTTAGGTTACATGCCACATTTTTGAGAACTAAGGTAACTAGTTTCTCTATTCCTCGTGGAAGACATTATTTTCTTCCAAATTTGGATCATTTTCCAGCAACAAAAATCTAATTTGCTTTCTTGGTTTGCTTGTTTTTTTAATTATAATTGCTTTGCTTAATTGCTTTGGTTTGGGTTTTCCTGATTTGGGCTGATAAAAAAAAAACACCATGTGCCTTCATCTTGCTAAAGTAACATTCTGGGATGTTTTAAGGATCCCCCCCCCTAATAGAAACAGATAATAATACTAGGGAAATAAAGCATGGGGAAAATCCCCTGAATGGCTTGAAGTTGCTTCCGAGGGAAAAACAATTTTTCTCTACCGTTTATTTAATTTCCCTCATGCCCCAAACCTCTCTGTCTACTGAGATCTGCAAAATAGGAAAAGAGGGGATAGCTGCAGGATGCCTTTTGATTTGCAATTCTAGGAGCCTTCTGTCTTTAGAACAACTGCTATCAGATTGCAAGGAAGGTACTGAGGCCACCCAGCCTTTTCTGATCCCAAAGGAAAACCTGCATCTTGGGGAAATCTCCTGACAGAAGCTGGTGGTTCTAATTTCAGTGTTCCTTCTTAGCTGTGGCTGTGACCTCATCCTTGGCAAGTGACAGCATTCTTCTGGAGAGGTTACTGCTTTTTGCTAAATGTAGGGCTCTCTTCTCTTTGCCAGATACACCACCCTTCCCAGCAGAAAAGCTCTGAAGAACTCAAGGCTGGTGAGCCAAAAAGATGACGTCCACGTGTGCATCTTGTGTTTACGAGCCATCATGAATTATCAGGTATCGCTGGCTTTGAACTGGGATAGGGGTCTTGTGGGGGGTGGGTGCTTGGCTGTGGTGAATTTTTAGGAAAATTGGACTTTGCCCTCTTAGAATCAATGATTTGAAATTTGTGTGTGCATTTTATTACATTTATAATTTGGCTTTGCCTCAGGAGAACTTTTGGCTCCAACACCTGAGAGATTTTTTTTTTGGGAGGGGGGGCAGGAAGAGAAAATAGGGTGGGAATTTAGGCCTATTGTTACTTCTGCTGGCACAGCACCTCCTGCTGGTCATTTTTTCTTCTCCCCAAGCTTTCCCCCCACTTAACCTCAGTTGGCTTTGGCTCTCCAAGCAATGTAGCATCCTCTAATGTCAGTACCAGTGAATAATTTCACTTAGCTATGCCTTAAAAGTTCTGTTCTGTCTAAAAAGAATTTACTTGAAAATGTAGTGTCAAAAGATGGGGGACACCACCACTAAATAGAGTATTTCCAAAAGGTATATCTGGGGTGGTGAGTTGACATGACTACTCTTTGTTAAATTAATATCCTTTTCTTTTACTTCTCCCTCCCTATTATCTGAATATTCTGTATGATAATTTATACCTATCTAACTATGCATCAGGTTTATGTGTAACAAAGGTATGCTATATGTGACAGTTTAGAGGACTTAATAATTTATTTATTTATATAAAATGTCTTTTTAAAAAATATATATATGCCTGCCTACTCATCGTGACATCCCTTTTCAAGGTAATTAGCTTAATGCAGAGTACAGAAATATATTCATTTAAAGGAAGCCAATAATAATAATAATGATAATAATGATAATAATGATAATAATGATAATAATAATAATAATAATAATAATAATAATAATAATAATGTCACAAGGGGCAAAAAAAGGAAACTGTTTACATCTACTTTAGGTAAACACCTTTCTCTGTATTTCTCCATACCTTTTAATTGTTGCAAACTATCTTTGTTTCCAACACATTTGCACAGTGCTTCATATACTGTTATCTGTTGTTTACATTTCTCACTTCTTTCTTTCTTTAACTATCTCTCTATATATACACTACGTGTCTATAGAAATTCTCAGTCATCCAGGTCATGGTTGTCCCAAAGGTGCTTTTTCAAAAGGCAACTGGACTTTGTTTTTCATTGAAGATGTTTCACTTCTCATCCAAGAAGCTTCTTCAGTTCTGACAGTCAGAACTGAAGAAGCTTCTTGGATGAGAAGTGAAACTATTTCAAGGAAAAACAGTTGCCTTTTGAAAAAGCACCTTTGGGACTCTAGATATGTGTGTTACTTACATCTTAAATAAGGCTATCTGTTTAGTTGACTGTTTCTTATAACTTCTAATATTTATATAAATTCCTTTCCCTTTCAGTATGGATTCAATTTGGTCATGTCACATCCTCACGCTGTTAATGAGATTGCTCTCAGTTTGAACAATAAAAACCCCAGGTAAGACAACTTTATACGCAATGAACCTCATGAAAATGAAGATTGTCGTTTATTTTTTGAAATGGTGTACTAAAGCTTATATAGTGCGGTTTACATGTACTATATTAATATTGAAACATGAGCCCAATTTTAAGATTATTTCATTAATTTTGTGTTTCCAATATCATGGGAATCATGGAAATCCAAGTTTTCTGATAAGTTTAGAAAGTACAATCTTCCGAACTCTACTAGAAGTGCAGTCTTCTGGTTTTTTTTTAAAAAAGGCAAATAAGTATTTTCTGAATGAGTTGAAAATGACTTAGAAGTGTTGCGTCCCATGGTATGAGGCCAAACAAATCTTTCTTTTGATTTACTATTCCTGCTAAATCAGGCAGAGTGAGCAGGTTTGTGAAATATCACAATCGCTTGTAATACCTTTATAGCAAGAGTAACAGTATGATGATTTTTTTTCCTTTTCAGCAGTGGTACATTTCAAGCTGCCTTCAACTCTGAAAAAACTAAACAATACTGTAATGTGGCCTATCTCCAGCTAGTAAATCTGATTTCAAACACATGTTAATTTGTAAAGCAGATGTGCATTTGTTTTGCAGTATGTCAGTATTGTTTGGTCTTACTAAAAGCTCTGTATACATCCAGAAATACTGCTTAGCTGTGTTGTTAATGTAAATTCATTGGTTACCTAAACTCTCCAGCAAAGTTACTTGATCGTATCTTAAATCAGTTCAGCAATATTCCTTAACACTTATGATGGTTGGATGCACATAAGGAGAACAGCAGGCATGTGAGCAAGTCGTGTCTTTGGCATCTTTTGATATGTTCTATAAAATAATATTTATGATGATAACCATAACTATAGTTTCTCTACAGCTTGGGGTCTTTTTTCTTTCTTTCTGCACAGATGACACAGTTTTGTATCTTGGAATTAATTCCTCTCTTGATCCTTAGAAATCAAAGCATGGTATGGGACTGGTTTATTTGTTGGGACCCCCTTCCCCCCAAACACTTCTACCCACCCCATTAGATCTGGTAGGAGACATGGTTCCTGTCACTTAAGGAGTGTCACATTGGGGACCCAGGAAATGAGGTTTTTCTGTCATGGCGGTGAGGCCTCTCCTCAAGAAGCCTTCCCTGGACCCGGCAGTGTTAGCAAACTATCGTCCAGTCTCCAACCTTCGCTTTGTGGCGAAGGTTGTTGAGAGTGTGGTCGCGCGACAGCTTCCCCAGTACCTGGATGAAACTGTTTATCTGGATCCGTTCCAGGCCTGGGTACATCACGGAAACGGCATTGGTCACGTTGGTTGATGATCTATGGAGGGCTCGGGACAGGGGTTGTTCCTCTGTCCTGGTCCTATTAGATCTCTCAGCGGCTTTTGATACCATCGACCATGGTATGCTGCACCGGTTGGAAGAGTTGGGGGTGGGGGCACTGTGTTGCGGTGGTTCTCCTCCTTTCTCTCCAACCGGTCGCAGTCTGTGTTGGCAGGGGGGCAGAGGTCGACCCCAAGGCGCCTTATATGTGGGGTGCCACAGGGGTCGGTCCTCTCACCCCTTCTGTTCAACATTTATGTGAAGCCGCTGGGTGAGATAATCCGTGGTTTCGGGGTGAAGTACCATCAGTATGCTGATGACACTCAGCTGTACATCTCCACCCCGGACCACCCCAATGATGCGCTTGAAGTGATGTCCCGGTGCCTGGAGGCCGTGTGGAGCTGGATGGGGAGAAACAGACTCAGGCTAAACCCATCCAATGTCGACTGGCAACCCCCAGGGGGAGAGCCTTCTCTGTGGGGGCACCTGCTATCTGGAATGAGCTCCCCCCGGAGATACGGAGGATCCCGGATTTACGCACCTTCCACCGTGCCCTAATTGCAAATGGGGAAGGTATTTTATTTTTAAATAGGAACTATCAAATGCTGAGCAACAGATGGAGTCTACCTTCATGTTGCGATATTCCCAGGACCCACAAAGCTGACAGGAAAGGCCTAATTAGTTCCACATTAGGGTTAGTGCTGTGTGTATGGTCAGAATAAAAATACAGATAGTTCTCGACTTACAACAGTTCGTTTAGTGACCGTTCAAAGTTACAACAGCACTGGAAAAAAGTGATTTATGACCATTTTTCACACTTTCACAACTGCAGCATCCCCATAGCCATGTGATTAAAATTCGGACACCTGGCAACTGATTCATATTTATGACTGTTGCAGTGTGAGGTGATAATCTTTTCTGACCTTCTTACAAGCAAAGTCAATGGAGAAGTCAGATTCACTTAACAGCCATGATACTCACTTAACAACGGCAGTGATTCACTTAACAATGGTGGTAAGAAAGATTGTAAAAGGAGGCAAAATTCACTTAACAAATGTTTTGCTCAGCAACAGAAATGTTGGACTCAATTGTGGTCATAAGTTGAGGACTACCTGCACTACTCTTTTCAGATGAACCAACCTTTCTTCCTTCCTTCCTTCCTGCCTTCTTTCCTTCCTTGTAAATTTTTATTGAAAGTTTTACCAAAAAAATTAATACAAATTAATTAAAGAGTAAAAGCCATTAAGGAAGAAAAAAGAAAGAAATAGAAAGAAGTAAATATTTGCAGTAAACATAAGCACAAGGACAAAGTTATCTCTTACACTATGTTTAAAAAAGAGAACTCACTCTTTCTATTATCTTTTTTTTTTATTATAACAATTGAAATCACTAATCATAAGTGCATTTTTCTCCTTTATGCGAAAAGTCTGGTAGGGGTTTCCAGTCAACCATAAATGAGGATATTGGGTTTTTTTTTCTCTAATCAAAGAGGTTAATTTAGCCATCTCCACAAGTTCTATCATCCTCACCAACCGTTTCTCCATTGTGGGTTCCATGATTTTTTCCCCCTAGTTGCTTGTCCATTAGTTTTGTGTCTCTCCTTTCTCTCCCCAGGACAAAAGCCCTGGTATTAGAACTGCTGGCAGCTGTGTGTCTTGTGCGAGGCGGCCATGAGATCATTTTGGCTGCCTTTGAGAACTTCAAGGAGGTGAGATTGCTTTTATTTATTATATTTGAAAACATAGGTATCAAACTCTCAAGATCCACAGGATTGTGGGTTTTGAAGTCCAATGCATCTGGAACACTAGATTGAGGAAGGGTATGCAAATATAAGGAAGCAGATGGAAACGATGGTTAGACGGAAGGACTTTGGTCACAACCCAGAGATAGATGCATATGAGGAGGGAGGAAAATAGAGATGTGATGGATAGTGACCATTAATTTCTTTTATTTTGCCAAGTGAGAACCCAAGTCAAATCTATTCAAGTGTCTAATATTACTTTGGGCAAAGTTTTTGAACAATGCAACCTGCCCTGTCTTTTTGGTATTGCCTTGAGTCTCTGAGCAGAAATAAGCAGATAACACCAACCCTGAATCTATGATTTGGCCCGGCCTGCATGCCACCTTATTTTCTTTATATACTCATATACCTGCTGCTGCTCACTTGCAATCAAGATATTCTCCGGATAACTTTCTTAAGTGTCTCATTTTCAGAAGTTCAAGTCAGTGACTCTTAGCTGCAGGATCTTTTCATCAGTAGCTTCTCAAAGAGCCTGATATGTTTCTGAAAATATCTTTGCTCTCTTGTTGTGCATTCTTTGAATGACTCCTGAAGGATTTTTATGTGGATCGTGTGTTTATTAGGTGTTCCATTTGGCTGTCAATCCTCTCAAAATACTCAGAAGCTTGATCTAATAAAGAAAAAGCTAAAATGAATAAAGCCTGAGGCGGTTGAAGGAAAACCAGCAGGCCCTCAAGGTGTAACTTAAAGGATGTTTTTGTGGAGATAATTCAAACACAGTACTTGCCCTCCTGTACCACCTGCTGATAACAAAACTCTCTTTCTCCGGGTATGTGACCAGAGAAAGAAATTACTCTGGGAATGTGCATGAAAGTAACCACTGCACAGCTATGTGGAGGAGCACTTATGGAAATGTGTCAGCATCAATGGAATGAAATGTATTTGGCAGGCTCATCAGGACTACAACTTGTTTATGATCCGGGCGTGTTTTCTTTTCTTAGGTATGCAAAGAGCAGCATCGCTTTGAGAAACTGATGGAATATTTCCGTAATGAAGATAGCAATATTGACTTCATGGTAGGTATTTAAAAAAAAAAGTGTTAGAAAAAAAATATGCAATATTTGCTTTATAATTGTGTATGCCAGTTGCTCATTTGGCCCAATGATGAGGGGGGAAAAGTGACGGACTGGATGCATGTTTTATTTATTTATTTATTAGTTTGTCAAACATGTACAAGATAGCAGGTATGAATATGAACATGGACATGAACGAAGGAAATTAATACAAATAAATGGGGATAGTAGGACAGGGACAGTAGGCACACTGGTGCGCTTATGCATGCTCCCTGTCTTGATAGTCAACCAATATACAGGAGGTCCTTGACTTACAACCATTCATTTAGCGACTGATCAAACTTTTGATGCCCCTGCAAAAGTGACTCACAACTGGTCCTCTCACTTACAACGTTGCGGTATTTCCACTCACATGATCGTGATTCTGGCAACCGTCATCCATGTACAATGGTTGCAATATCCTGCAGTCACATGGTCACCATTTGTGACTTCCCAAGCAAAGTCAATGGGGAAGGTTGCAAGTTGTGGTCACACATGATGTCTCACTTAATGACCACACACCTTAATGATAAATTTTCTGATCCCTATTGTGGTTGTAAATTGAGGACTAACTGTATTCCATGGATAATGTAGGACGTCAGCTGTCCCCAACTATGCTTAACTTGCTATCATGGATTCACCCATGCAAGAGACCATCAGTCAATGGTGGAGCATATGCTTGGATTCGAAAGTCATTGGTCATTTTAGGCAAGATTGGGAAAGGCTTCTATATAAAATCTATCAGTGAAAATGTAGGAGTAAGGAGTCTTTATCAACCCAAGGAACAATTTACTCCAAGGAATCTCTAAAAGAACATGGATTAGATGGTCCCAGTGAATGAAGCCTGAAACTTCCTCTTCCTCTTCCCCCTTCTCCTTCTCCAGCATAAGATTAATCCATGGTTGTCTGCATGGAGGAAGAGAAATTATATTCTATAGCATGCGTTGCATTTTAAAAATTAAGTTCTCTTCAGTTTTTTTTTAAAAAAGAGTTCTAGAAGCTAAAGGGGAATAAATAACTGAATCTGTGTATCACAATTCCAGCTGCCTTTTCTCTGTTTTATAGGTAGCCTGTATGCAATTCATCAACATTGTGGTCCATTCAGTAGAGGACATGAACTTCCGAGTGCACTTACAATACGAGTTCACCAAGCTGGGTTTGGAAGAGTTCTTACAGGTAACATTTTGTCCCATCACAAAGTAAACCTCAAGTGATATTAAAATTTGATAATGTTTAATCTCTTTCCCACATATAAGACTAGTGCTTATATGAGAAAGATAATTAGGTACAACAAAATTAGACCTATCATCTATATTGTGTGGTGGTTTTTTTTTTGACCCCACTATTTTTACACATTGTTCAAGACATCTACACAGGAGAGACTCATTTGAATGTTGCACAATGTTTGCTTCAAGCAACCTTGCCTGGTTCTAGATGGAGGGCTCTTAACTTTAACTCATATATTGTGGCTTAAATTTATGTGGCAAATGAAAATATGGGAAATGTCTCGAAGCTCATCAAATGACTGCAAAGTAAAGAACTCTTTCTTAAAAAACAAAACAGTCCTTCTTTTGCTAATAGCACTTCTCCATAAAGAAGGATATTTACCTCAGTCTACAAACCTGGTTTTCTGCGTTTAACCAGTTGTGTACTATGAGTCCAGATTCTAAAAGGAGGCAGGTTTTTTTAAAAAAAAAATATCTGCTTATAATGTGTATCTGTTAACTTTTTAATTTTAATTAAAATTAATTAATTAATTGTGGAAAAAGCAGCTGCAAGTAGATGGTCTCCTCAATATGGGCCATGACAACCATAAATGCCATTTTTGTTTCATCCTGGTCTTAGTGACGACCCTATTAATTGCTTTATCTCCAGCCTTTCCTTCATACACAAGACCAGCAGCATCTTTTGCTATATATCTGGGCTTTTGTGTGCTTTCAAAATCTGCAGAATTTGCTTGATTCAAAGCAATAGGTATGTGTTTTTTCTTTCAGTAAGGCCAAAGAATTTGAAAGAATACAATAAATGTTGTAAATAAATATGGTCAAAGCTCACAAAGATTACTAGGTGCAAATAGAAATACCCATTATTTTCATAGCAAGGAAGATAAAGCAGGAATGGTTAACCTGATTGCTTTATTTAAAGAGGAAAATATGTTCTTATTTGGATATCACTTCTGGAATTTGTGCTTGTGAAGAAAAAAAATGGAACTTTGATCTTGGTTTTGTTGATTAGAAAGATTTGGTGTTATAGAAATGGCTAGTTATGTATGAATGTGTAAATATTCCCTTAATTTCCTATTTTCTTTTCTTCTTTCTATTTTATATAATAAAAATAAAAAATGGGAAAAAAAGAGAGAAAAGTATGTGTATTCTATTGGAAACAATACCCCTCTTAAATGCTTTTCAAGCCCACCCCTGAACTCCCCACTAATTTTGATGGTGAAGGGCATATGAAACTAAGAAGTAACTACATTTTTTAAGAAATGAAAATAGGTGCATTTCCATAATTGGAAATGAAGGCAAGATATTCTACAGAAAGGCAGGGGTGGGTTTTTTTTGAGTTTTTAAACATTTTATTACGTTATAAGATACAAAATACAAAAGTAGATAGGAAAGCAATGGGGGGAAAGGGGGGGGAAGAGAAGTGAGGAAGGGTTGGGAAAAAGAAAAAAAAGCATTGACTTCCAATTCCCTCTGTTGTAGTAAAATAAGGCATTAACATCAAACCACAACTTTTTTGCTTTTTCATAATAATATATACTAGCCATTTCTATAAGCATTTATCAATCTAATCGGTAAAACCCAAAATCAGAGTTTCATTTTTTTCCACCTCAAGCACAAAGTTCAGAAGCAGTCTCCATGTGGAAACAAAGGTACTTATATTCTTTTCTTTAATCAAAATAGTCAATTTAGCCATTTCTGCCAACTCCCATCAGCTTCTGCAACCATTCGTCCATGGTGGGAATCGAAGTGTCCTTCCATGAAAGGCAGGTTTTCAGTTTTGTTCTCAAAGTTAAGTGCCTATTGAGAGAATCAGACTAGTGATGGGATTCAAATTTTTTTACTACCGGTTCTGTGGGCGTGGCTTGGTGGGCGTGGCAAGGGAAGGATACTGTAAAATCACCATTCCCTCCCCACTCCAGGGGAAGGATACTGTAAAATCCCCATTTCCTCCCAATCAGCTAGGACTCGGGAGGCAGAGAATAGATGGGGGGTGGGGCCAGTCAGAATTTTTACTACCGGTTCTCCAAACTACTCAAAATTTCTGCTACCGGTTCTCCAGAACTAGTCAGAACCTGCTGAAACCCATCTCTGAATCAGACCCTGAAACAACAGAGGAACCACAGAGGCATGGAGAAGTCCTCGAGTACACACTGAAGTGCTCTTGCAAGGAAGTCTCTTCTCATGAGAACCATTGGTGAAAAGTGTCACATAGGTTTATTATATCTTTATGACAACATTTCAGTTCTGCCAATTTCAAACAAGTTATTTTTGTATGAAAATCTAGCATATTTCCAAAACATGTGTATATTCACAGAAACAAAGCTGATTAATAATCAAACCTTCTTTCCAGGAATCCCTGAAAATTATAGTTCTCCAATGGGGTTTAAAGACTGCTAACAAAACACCCATCATCTCATCAAATGATCGGATGCAGAATTCTGTAGGAATGAGGATGAGAGTGAGAGGAAATCATGATGAAGTTAACATACATTTTTTTTCCACAAATGCCCTGATATTTATCATGGAATACTTTAGTGGTTTATTTTTGTACAATACTTTCATTACTTGTGGAGCTGTTTCCTGTATCTCCAGTTTGGGCCTCTGAGATGGACTGCTGAGATAGAACATGTCTGTAGGATGCGCCTTTGAGGAAGTCATGAGTAGCTCAGAGGGGCTCTAGTTTGGCCTTGCTGGGGACCTGGTGGCATCCAGGAGAACCTGTAGGAGCCTCAGGCCTTTAAGACTGTTTCCTTCTCTCCAGCAGAAGTCAAGACACACAGAAAGTGAAAAGCTGCAAGTGCAAATTCAGGCCTACCTGGACAATGTGTTTGATGTAGGTGGGTTGCTAGAAGATGCTGAGACCAAGAACGTGGCTTTGGAGAAAGTAGAAGAACTGGAAGAGCACTTATCGCATGTAAGTGTATAGCCTTTTCTTTAGCATAGAAAAGCCTTATTGGATGGGCAGCTAATCCTGGAACCCATTTTGCCTATGGTCGTGATGGCAAACCTATGGCACGCGTGCCACAGGTTGCACGCAAAGCCCTCTCTGTGGGCACATGAGCCGTCACCCCAGCTTAATTCCACCACGTATGCGTGTGCACCTCCCATCAGTCAGCTGATTTTTGGGTCTGCTGCGCATGTGTAAGGGGCGGGGCACATGTGACAGTCTCACTACCTCATTGATCAGAGTCTTCTTCACAAGTGAGTTGTTGAAGATATAGTTATCAAACAATAAAAACCGAGCTGTCTTGACTCAAAGGAAAGACAAATTGGTGATTGCTGTTCTGTGTTATTTAGTTGACAGAAAAGCTGCTGGATCTGGAGAATGAGAACATAATGCGGGTAGCTGAGTTGGAGAAACAACTGTTGCAGCGGGAAAAGGAATTGGAGATTGTCAAGGTATGTGGATCAAAAAAAGGGAATTGAAGGTGCTTCCCAGAGCATGGAGGTGTGACTAATGGTTTCATCTAGACTTTCCTGGAGAAGGTAGTTGATAAGGTACTGTGGGGAAAGATAACTTGTTCATCCCCATGGATCTTTCTAACCAAAGGGGAGAATAATATGCATCCATGGAAACATCAGTTTTTATGGGTGTTATCATGAGATGATAGTATCATCCAACAGGTCAAATGTCTATGGAAATATTCAATCATCCATCCAGGTAATGGTTGTCCCAAAGGTGCTTTTTTGAAACTGGATTTTTGTCAGTCTTTTTCCTTTGAAAATGTTTTGTTTCTTATCCAAGAAGCTTCTTCAGTTCTTCAACTGAAGAAGCTTCTTGGATGAGAAGTGAAACGGCTTCAAAGATAAACCAAAAAGTCCAATTGCCTCTTGAAAAAAGCACCTTTGGGACAACCATGAGCTGGATGACTGAGAATCTCCATAGACATTCCCCACATACTGTTTTCCATATAAACAGGTATTTTCTTCTTACAAAGGAAATTAAATTATGTAACTTGTTCTTATTCTCAGAAATGGCCCTTGCAACCTTCCCCAGTCTGTATCTGCCAGCTGGGTTGGATTGCAACACTCAAACCTCCAATTCACCTGGAGGTCCCTGAATTGGGGAAGGTCTGATGTGATTAGTCCTTTGTGATTAGGATTGCCTGAGATGATAAGCAGGGAACAGTTTCTAGAAGTAAGAAAGACTCTACTGTATCTCTGTATCTGGGACAGGAGACATATGAAAGTGCCAGCCACCAAGTTCATACATTGCGCAGAATTATCAAGGAGAAGGAGGAAGCCTTCCGGCATCACTATACTTCACATCCAATGGGGAGTGACCACTTGCCGCTGCCACCACCTCCAGAGGCAGAGATAAATTTCTGCGACATCTCTGAGGATGAACTCTGCCTGCCTGTCCTGCCTCCTGTGGAGGCTGCCCCTCCTCCGCCACCTCCTCCGCCACCTCTTCCGCCACCTCCTCCTCCACTACCAGGTAGGCTTCTGTTCTGGAGCTAACAAGCCAACATCTTGCCATGGGGTGTGTGTGGGTGTGTGTGCCTTATTTTATTTATTTATCTATTGTTTCTTTCCTCATAGATAAGTGTCCACCAGCTCCACCTCTTCCTGGCACATCCCCTTCGGTGATTCTCACAATGGGCTTATCAGGTAGATAGCAATAGCACTTAGACTTATATACTGCTTCATAGTGCTTTACAGCATTCTCTGGGTGACTTACAAATGTCAGCATATTGCCCCCAACAATTTGGGTCCTCATTTTACCGACCTCGGAAGGGTGGAAGGCTGAGTCAACCTTGAGTGGGTCAAGATCTAACTGCTGGCAGTGGGCAGAATTAGCCTGCTATTCTGCATTCTAACCACTGTGCCATCACCGGCTTAGCATCTGTTCCCCCAAATAGACCTGAGTAGTAAGATAGCATGGGGGTTGCTGTATACTTGATGCTAGTTGAATGGGAAAGGGTTTGAAGATAAATAATGTAAGTAATAATGTAGATTCCACTAGAAACGATATATGTTTCTAGCTCTTATGGGTATAAATTTAGACTGGAAAGTCTGAGGAAAATGCCAGAAAGCAAAAAAACAAAAAAACCCAATTGATAAAACTGAATTAAGCAACTAGAAACTGTTGCAGAGTAAATTATGCAATGTAGTTGAGAAAATGTATGCTTTCCCCAAAATGCAATTTATGTCATTTGTATGGATGATTTTTCTTGACACCACATTTCATTGTTGTGACCTTGAATTTTTAATAGTTTGAGTGTCCTTTGGGAAATGACATACTCTATTGGACTAGAATAGCAAAAACTAAAATAATTTGTTTCCATTAAAAATAGATAATTTAATTTTGGTTCTGGCTTCAGATATACAGTTTGAAATACAGACTCTTTTTTTTGGAAACAAGCCCCATCCTCTTCAGGAAAATTCATCTGTTTCTTTTAAACACAGATCTGGCATGTCATATCTGAGCTGCAAAAATAAATGACAGTGGTACACTGTAATTCTTTGGTGCCATGTTGGAGTTGTCTGGAGTTTTGCAGTCCAGATTGTTGTTGTTAGTTGCAAAGTCATGTCTGACCCATCGCGACCCCATGGACAATTGTTCCTCCAGGCCTTCCTGTCCTCGATCATCCTCTGGAGTCCATTTAAGCTCACGCCGACTGCTTCAGTGACGCCATCCAGCCACCTCATTCTCTGTCATCCCATTCTTCTTTTGCCCTCAATCTTTCCCAGCATTAGGTTCTTCTCCAGTGAATCCTTCCTTCTCATTAAGTGGCCAAAGTATTTCAGTTTCATCTTCAGGATCTGGCCTTCTAAGGAGCAGTCAGGGTTGATCTCTAGGACTGACTTTGTTTGTTTGCTTTGCAGTCCAAGGGACTCGCAGGAGTCTTCTCCAGCACCATAGTTCAAAGGCCTCAATTCTTTGGTGCTCAGCCTTTCTTATGGTCCAACTTTCACAGCCATACATTGCAACTGGGAAAACCATAGCCTTGACTATATGCACTTTTGTTGGCAGGGTGATGTCTCTGCTTTTTAGTACACTATCTAGATTTGCCATAGCTTTCCTCCCCAGTTGCAAGCGTCTTTTAATTTCTTGGCTGCAGTGCAGTCCCCATCTGCAGTGATCTTGGAGTCCAAGAAAATAAAATCTGACACTACCTCTATTTCTTCCCCATCTATTTGCCAGGAATTGAGAGGGCCGGATGCCGTGATCTTAGTTTTCTTAATGTTGAGTTTCAAGCCAATTTTTGCACTCTCTTTCTTCACCCACATCAAGAGGCTCTTTAGTTCCTCTTCGCTTTCTGCCATTAGAGTGGTATCATCTGCATATTTGAGGTTGTTGATATTTCTCCCGGCAATCTTAATTCCAACTTTTGATTCATCGAGCCCCGCCTTTCTCATGATGTGCTCTGCATATAAGTTAAATAGGCAGGGCGACAGTATACAGTCTTGCCGGACTCCTTTCCCAATTTTGAACCAATCAGTGGTTCCATGTCCAGTTCTCACTGTTGCTCCTTGACCCGCATACAGGTTTCTCAAGAGACAAATAAGATGGTCTGGTACTCCCATCTCTTTAAGAACTTGCTACAGTTTGCTGTGATCCACACAATCAAAGGCAGTCCAGATATGGTATGCCTATTAACAGATCAATGAATGATTTCCCTCAGTGCTTGCATACAGAAGAGGGAAAGGATTTGAGGACATGTCCAAATCACATTGATACTATTCTTCTATGGCATAAGGGAAACTAACAAAAGTTAACCAAAACTCATTAGAAAATTGCCAAAATAAAAGCCTCTTCCTCCAACTGACTTGTTGGGAATAGGCTGAGAATATTTTCTCTTTTCCATATGATCTAATCATGCTTTATTCTCTCTGTTCTGCACCAAGCAATCCGGATTAAGAAACCCATCAAGACCAAGTTCCGCTTGCCAGTTTTTAACTGGACAGCATTGAAGCCCAACCAGATCAGTGGGACGGTCTTCAGTGAACTGGACGATGAAAAGATCTTGGAGGTGAGCGAAACAGAGAAGTGAGTGCTGGCATGAGTTGAGATTTTAAATGCATAATTCCCAAAATGATTTTCTTTCTTAGTTGTTGTTTTGCCTATTATGGTGTCATGGAGCTGGAGCTCTAATTCTGATTTTTTAAAAAATAGTTTGCTGTTCAGTTTGAGTGAGAGAAGGAAAAGTCAGTTTAACTGGCAGTAGAATTGGGAAGATAACACATATGAAGAATAGAACAAGAATAATAGAATAGAATAGAATTTTTTATTGGCCAAGTGTGATTGGACACACAAGGAATTTGTCATGGTGCATATGCTCTCAGTGTACATAAAAGAAAAGATACGTTCATCAAGAATCATAAGGTACAACACTTAATGATAGTCATAGGGTACAAATAAGCAATCAGGAAACAATATCAATATAAATTGTAAGGATACAAGCAACAAAGTTACAGTCATACAGTCATAAGTGGAAGGAGATGGGTGGTGGGAACGATGAGAAGATTAATACTAGTACAGACTTAGTAAATAGTTGGACAATGTTGAGAGAATTATTTGTTTAGCAGAGTGATGGCGTCCACGAGGCTAGTTGTTCAACCTCCCATCTGTTTGTGGATTCATCATTGTCTTGAATGAGACCGATCACTATTGTGTCATCTGTGAACTTCAGTAGTTTAACAGATGGATCGTTAGAGCTGCAGTCATTGGTATACAGAGAGAAGAGAAGTGGGGAGAGCACCCAGCCTTGGGGGGCCCCTGTGCTAATTGTACAGGTATCTGATGTGATTCTGCTTAGCTTCACCTGCTGCTTCCTGTTTGTTAGGAACCTGGAAGGACAGAAAATGACTATTATTGTTGTAAGTAGCCTAGAGTCACTTTTGTGAAATGGGAGAAGGGAGGGAAGGAAGGAAGGAAAGGAAGAAAGGAAGAGAGGTAGATTGGTTGAAAATAGGGAAAAAGTATTATTGGCAGAAAGTCGGTGCTAGTAGCAATAATGGAGCAGTAAAGACAGATGCCATTTGATTTGAATTATATTGAACATTCACATTTATTTGCCACAATTCTGCCTGCGAATAGAGCAGATAATAAGATTCTTCCACTGAAACTCACAGCAACCTTTGAACGCACATGGAACCCAGTTCTACTACCCTATCCTAGTGTATTATTGGAGCCCTTGGTTTCCAAGATGTACTGTATGGTTTTAATACGTGATATGTACTCAGAACAGCAAAATACCAAGAAGTAAAAAAATAAGCTGTTAGCAGTTGTAATTACTAGTCCCCAGTTGATGAGGTAACTCACCCTTTCCTTTTTCCCCCCCAAGGATCTTGATCTGGACAAGTTTGAGGAGCTCTTTAAGACTAAAGCACAGGGTCCTGCCATCGATCTCCTTTGCTCTAAAAACAAGGCATCGCACAAATTGGTCAACAAAGTGACGCTGCTGGAGGCCAACCGGGCGAAGAACCTGGCCATCACGTTGCGTAAGGCAGGCAGGACCACGGAGGAGATCTGCAAAGCCATCTACACGTGAGTCTCCCTACATGTGCCTTTTCCCATCCACCAGCCTGTGATTTTTCTTCTTGCCCAGGCAACCTTTGTCTATGTCTGGGATCGTATTTCTGCAGGCACAATCAAGAGGGGGCCATGACATGTGCAAATAATAGCAGGAGGCAGAGCAAATTATAGGTGGGGTGCTCTTGTCTTTCTGAAACACTCTTTTTTTCCTTATCAACCACTTTCTTCCCTTCTTCCTCACACAGCTGACAGTCAAGATAAAGGCAGATCACTTTTTCCTAACTAGGGCTTAAGTTTCAGGTCACTTGGAGTTAGGCCCACAAGCTTTATGAGACTCAAAGTTGAAGATTCCTAGATGAGAGGATCACGGAATGCTAAGAGAGTACCTCCCTGTGCATCCTTTGCCCATCAGCAGCCAGATCTTCCATCTCTGATAGAGATGAATGTCTTCATTGGGGCCTCTTTTAGGTTTGACCTGAAGACCTTACCAGTGGACTTTGTGGAGTGCCTGATGCGCTTTCTGCCAACGGAGAATGAGGTCAAGCTACTGCGCCAGTATGAGAAGGAGAGGAAGCCGGTGGAGGAATTGTCAGATGAGGACCGCTTCATGCTGCACTTCAGCAAAGTCGAACGTCTGACCCAGCGCATGTCCATTATGGCGTTCCTGGGCAACTTCAGTGAAAACATCCAGATGCTCATGCCGGTAACACAAGTTCTTTTTGGAGCTGGTACAATTGCAGTGATGTGGACTTAAGCGGTACTAAGTTTGAGGGGACTCTTTTCTGAGTAAATATGCATACAGTATAGGACAGGAAAGGATGTGCTCGAGGATGATCTTTCTATTTCTTCTGCTCCAGGAAGCCAGTTGTGTGTCTACAATGGCACTAGGACATATATTTATGATGTAGAATTTCATAGAATGACAATTATATTGTCCTTTTGAAAATCTTTACTTTACTAGTTGGGCTGCCTGGCAAAATGGGTGATGCAAGCAAGCAAGCAAATATAGCAATAGCCCTTAGACTTATATACCGCTTTACAGTGCTTTTTACAGCCCTCTCCAAGTGGTTTACAGAGTCAGCCTATTGCCCCCAACAATTTGGGTCTTCATTTTCAACTCGGAAGGATGGAAGGCTGAGTCAACCTTGAGCCTAGTGAGATTCGAACTGCCAAATTTCAGGCAGTTTGGTGGCGCAGTTGTTAGAGTGCAGTACTGCAGCCTACCTGCTGTACTGCACTCTAACCACTGCGCTACCAAAGCTCATAGCCCTAGAGTAGATTACATTTTTTGATTGCCTCAGGTGCATCTTCCACTAACTCCAGATTTAGGAAAGGCCGAGGAAATCTTTATCCCTGAGATCCAACAGAATAGTTGTTAGGGATGAAAAAAGCATCTGCACTGGGTAGGTGTCCCTCTGATTCTACTCACTCAGTCTATGTTTCTTGATGCACTCAGAGATCTTGTTCCACTGTGATGTGATTCTACCTAAGTTCCCAAATGATCATTTTTTTAAAGTGTTCAGGTGCTAAACCAGCAATAATACTGTAATGCTCTTTTGGTTTCTGTCTCTTATAGCAACTCAGTGCCATTATCGCTGCCTCAGCGTCCGTCAAATCGTCACAGAAGCTCAAGCGAATGCTAGAGGTAGGTCAGTCAGCTGGCATTAACGTAGTTAACAATGGAAAGTTGGAGCACAACCACCACCATTTACTCCTCATACACTTTTTTGGATGCTAAAATTCAACCCAGATGAAGTAAAGAAGCAAACGAAGGGAGCCTCTGAGCCTGTGAAAGGCCTTACTTTCCTTTTTTAAAATTGCAATTTTATTAAACTCACCGAAGTATAAAAATATAAATGAAAATAGTGGGAAAAAGAGGGGAGGGAAAGCAAAAAGTGTAGGGTAAAGGGGACAAGGAAAAGAAAAGCATTGACTTCTGTCTCTTTTTAGCACAATAGAATAACATAATAAAATTACAGCCTCAACTTTGTACTTTTACATACTTAATATGTACTAGCCGTTTCTATAACAACAAAGAAAGGTTTACTTTCAATTACTATTCGTTCAGGAGCTGTAGACTCGTAACTTGGAATGTGGTTTCTGCAGAGGCAGAGAAAATTCATCCCAGGTACTCGTGCCCTGGGCTTCACTGGCTGGAGTTTTCTCTTGCTCCTTGTACCCTGGATCGACTTCTCCTCTTCTCTCCCCACAGATCATCCTGGCCCTTGGCAACTACATGAACAGCAGCAAGCGTGGCTCGGTTTATGGCTTCAAGCTGCAGAGTCTGGATTTGGTAAGGGAAGAGCCATGGAAGAGGCTCATATGGTTATGATCCATATATCTGTAAAGAGTAGCCAATTGGATTTGTTAGAGGTATCCTAAGAAGAAAGAATTTAGTAATTAATGTCCTATCACAACGTACAGCACTGTGCACTTTTTCACACTACCCTTGCTTTTGAATTCTAATGAGTGAATGCATTTCCCCACAGGGCATTCCATGTCAATGTCCATGCATGTAACTGAACAGATGGGATTGTCTGTGTTCACATGCGTGTACCGTGGTCTAATGTTTGCACACACTGATGCTGATGAATTGATAATTTGTTCTTCCTCATTTCTAACCTGGAAGCTGTTGGACACCAAATCAACTGACCGGAAGCTGACTCTTCTACATTTCATTGCCATGATGGTGAAGGAGAAATATCCTGAGCTGAGCACCTTCTGGCAGGAACTGCACTTTGTGGAAAAAGCAGCAGCAGGTAGATGGTCCCTTCAACCGTGACAACCATAAATGCCATCTTTGTTTCATCCTGGTCTTAGTGAGGACCCCATTAGTTGCTTCATTTCCAGACTCTCCTTCATATAAAAAAATCAGCAATTTTTTTTTGCTATCTATCTGGAGATGGTATGGAATTCGAAGGCAACATTTTCTGGATATGTAGAAGCCTCTGGCTTTGTCTTAGAGTACTGGAAGGAATATGATCTGACTTGTAGAGGGAAACTACCTGCAATCTGATATATAATATATGGCATAATGTATGAAACAAATATTGCTGCATTTCGCTTAGTATGCAGATTGTTTCCAGAAAGGGTAGTGGTGAAACAAGGCAAGCACTAAGCAGACTGATAGGTGTGCTGGTATATAAATACATGAAATATAATTGGGAACGGAATTTCCTGTTGCTAAGCTTCTCAGACTAAAAAGTGGACTTGAGACCACACACCTAAGCTTCTAACAACTTAGAGAACGGGGCCCTCCAGAGATGTTGGGCAACAATATTTTTTTGCAGTGTTCCTGGAGCTGATGGCAATTGGTATCCAACACTCACATCTGGAGGGTTAAGGATCTCCCTGCCCCTGCTGAATAGGGACAGGTCAATCCTGTCAGGGGGTTCTCCTGACAGCTGCCACTCTATCAGCTTGAGGATGGCTGCGGTAAACCACAGCTTTCTGTCCTGGAGATCAGCTGTGCTAATGTACAGAGACAGCTCTTTGGGTTTCTTTCTTAGGATTCAAACAGGCTTCCACTGATTTGCTGGATTCAGATGATCCAATTGACACAGAAGCAGTCTGCCCCTCCTCCTGTACAAATAGCTTATTGAGTGATGCAGTGGCATTCAAATTAATCTGAAGCTGTCACAGTGATAAAGGCAGCTGCCTTCTTGGCCACTGTCCCAGACTTTGTTGTGCAGCATGTTAAGCTGTTGCTGTTCTTTTGCAGCTCTAGGAAACTGATAACGTAAATAATTTTGGTGAGGTTGGAGATGCCTTTTTACAGCTAATACAGCTGGAACAGAAGGGATGCAATTCAAAGGAGAGAGTAACAGAGTGACAAGAGAGTGGCCACCTCTTGCGCAGGGCTGCTGTGCAAGTGATTGAAGGGAAGCATTTTGGCCTTCTCTTCTGAGTTTGCTTAACATAAACTATCTGGGATAAGTGGCTCAAAACCACTCAGGTTCCTGTCTCTGCTGTGAAAATATAGGCTTTACACAATGTGCTTGATCTTTCAGTGTCCAATTTTTGTGAACCCAGCTCATTTCAGGAGGCCCCTAAGATCCGAAGTTTTACTTCTCAATCTTTTTACTTGATGTCTCTGAATGGTTTATAACAAGTGGCATGTTGATAAATGTATAACAACAACCAACTAGGCTTCATGGCCACAGCTCATTGCTAGCCACCAAACAGCTGATTGACCTGCTAGGCACTGCAGCTCAGCTCTGTTCTAAACCGATCTGCAAAATTCCAGAAAATTTAACAATTGGCTCTGGTGAGCTGATACAGTATAAGCTGGCTCCAGCACAACATGGTTCATAACAAAAGTTTGTGTGGAATTCCTAATTGCCTTCCCCCTTCTTCTGACAAACTTTCTGTGCAATTTGGCAAGTGGTTGGTGCCAGTCCATGGCATCCCCATGAAAGCCTCAGTACCCCAACTGGGAGTTCTGGGAAATGTACATTTGAAGGCATCAGGGTGAGAGAGGCCATGTTTATATAAGCTGGAGTGAGAGATGATTGGGGAACAGACTGTATACAGAATCCACCGCTTGTTTTTAATTAGCGTGTGGCTATTTGTTGATGGACAGAATTCTTTGCTGAGTAACCTTAGAGAAGATCACTGCTCTTGAGAAGATTGAATATTGAGTGTGGAAGAGGGAGAGGGAGATGGGAAGAGGTGAGGACAAGAAATGATATTATCAAGGAGTCAAGTAGAAGAACTAAAGGATTAAACCGAATACTTAAAAGACAGTTTTCTCAAATTATGTTGAGTTGTGGCTTTGTGAAAGCTAGTATAATGGAATCCAGTTCTTTGAGCAGCAGGATATATTGTTAATAAATTAGTGTAGCAGTGTACAACAGAGCAGCTTAAACACAAACCTGGGAGTCATCAACCAGAATTAAATGCTAAAGGCATGACTTGTACCTACAAGTACCAGGTACCTCTGAGCACGTTTTAATCCTAGGATTTTTTTTTCAGTATCAGAACACAATTGACCTTGTGCACTAATGTTGCACTAAGTTATTCAAAACATTCTGTATGTCCATCAAATTTGGGCTGGGGATGGAGGGGTTTCATTTTATTTCCCCAAAGATCCGCGTATAGATCCTGATGCACCTTCTGCCTGTCTCTGGCACAGAAACACAAATGCTCTCCTAGCCCCCTGTAAGCCTATAAACTCCTTTGAAATTCTTCAACCCAAGTTGTCCCGAGACCCACTTGGTGACTTCCCTTACTCCGCAGTGTCCCTGGAGAATGTGCTGCTGGATGTGAAGGAACTGGGGCGTGGAATGGACCTGATTCGGCGGGAGTGCAGTTTGCATGAACACAGTATCCTGCGTAACTTCTTGATTGCCAACGAGGGGAAGTTGGACCGACTCCAGAAAGATGCTAAGACAGCGGAGGTGAGCGGAGGGGCAACTGGATGACAAGGATTAATAGAGAAGAGCTTGCAACCAAAACTTTGCTCCTCTCTGGTGCTGAAGCATTCAAGTGCATGAAGCTGGTATATGAACTCCATATACTGAGTGCACCCTGGACCATGTATGAACATCCTGCTGTGTGTGATTTTGCAGATATATTTAGTGCCAGATTTGACTAATCCATATTTATTCAACAGCAGAGATGTGTGACTGACGTCAGAGAGTGCTTGTTCCTGCTCATATTCTTGTGCAGAAAGATTGTGTGGAGAAGTGGATGCCTTTTCTTTACAGCTGTTAGAAAACGCTGTTCTGCTGTGTAGATCGGATTTCTGGGTTTGCAGTGCTTAATGCACTGCACGGTTGTTTCGACACTCAAGCCTAAAAGTACTGGCAGTTAAGCTTGGTAGCCTCTGTCTACAGCAGTGGTTCTCAACCTGTGGGTTGCAACCCCTTTGGGGGTCAAACGACCCTTTCACAGGGGTCACCTAAGACCATCAGAAAACAAGTATTTTCAACTGTTTTAGGAATAATTTTATGGTTGGGGGTCACCACAACATGAGGAACTGTATTAAAGGGTCGAGGCATTAGGAAGGTTGAGAACCACTGGTCTACAGCAAGCCTGAAGGTCTGCAGAAGCTACTGTTTCGTTCATCTTGCTTATCTTTTGTGACAGGAAGCCTACAACACGGTCGTGCGCTATTTTGGCGAGAGCCCCAAGACGACACCGCCCTCGGTTTTCTTTCCAGTCTTTGCACGTTTTATCAGAGCCTACAAGGTGAGGGTTGGGAAGTGGAGATTCGAGATAGGTATTTTTCAACTTTAGTTGCCAACATTGAAAAACACTGTTCTAGCTGGCTACTTTAGAAGCAACAGAACTGCATGCTTGATCTTGTATGAATTTGGGAGCCCAGTCCAGGGGTGTTTTCTACTTACCTTTACTACCAGTTCGCAATGGGAGTGTGTGTGCTTGCTTTGCTCGTGCGCGCGCGCGCACAATTCTGTGCATGCACAGAAGCTTCTGCACATGCGCAGATCGTCCATGATGATGTCCAGGTGGGTGGGCGGAGCCTCCCGCCGCTTTTACTACTGGTTCACAAGAACCGGGAGCAACCCACCACTGGCCCAGTCGTAAATGTCTATCATTAAGCTCTGCTGGACACGCTCCTAGAGAAAGCAGCTTTGGCTGGGACTAGGCATGGCCAGTGAATAAGGGAATTAGAATGTTCTTCCTGTGTGGGCTAGAATGAAGATCTCCTGAATGAAGATCTCCTGTGCCAGGCCACTCATCTCAGCCAAGCAGCTTTCCAAAATGTTACCTCCCCAGAGCATCTTCCAGAGCAACCATCACGTGTGTTAATTATAGACTTTTTTTCCATTGTTGGGAGAAGCCATCACAGATCTAGGATCAGAGCTGACAAGCAAAGCCCAGACAGAGGAAGAGAATGGTAGGCCAGCTGGCAAGGAAACAACCAGATGGAAAAAGAGAGAGATGGTTTCTTTCAGCGAAAAAGCACTTATAATCAGGGAGTGCAATAACCTGGTGTCTTTATAGTTAGCAGTGGCATAGCAATAGCAATAGCAATAGCACTTAGACTTATATACCGCTTCACAGTGTTTTACAGCCCTCTCTAAGCAGTTGACAGCCTATTGCCCCCAACATTCTGGGTCCTCATTTTACCTACCTCGGAAGGATGGAAGGCTGAGTCAACCTTGAGCCTGGTGAGATTCGATCTGCCAAACTGCTGGCAGATGGTGATCAGCAGAAGTAGCCTGCAGTACCGCACTCTAACCACTGCACCACCATGGCTCATAGAACTACTCTCTTACATCCCTGGATTTCAAAGTATGGGTAGTCCTTGGCTTATGACAGTAATAGAGCCTGCTCATCATGGTTATAAGTCATGGCAGTCATAAAATGATTGTCGGTCATAAAGTTCGGTTACATGACCGAACTCATTTTACAATCTTTTTTGTGGCAGTTGTAAAGCAGGCACCATAGTCGTTAAGCAAACCGCATGGGTGTTACATGAACTATTGGTTCGCTGTGGGTGCAGAAAACTGGAAATAAATGCCTGTTTTCGGCAAATCTGTTGTAAAACGTGGTCATAAGATGTGGGACATTGCAAACAGGTGTAAATGCAGCCCAGTTGCTGAGCATCTAAAATTTAGTTACATGACCAGGGGAGGCAACCATTAAAACTTCAAATCCAGGTTGTAAGTAGCCGCCAGGTGGGTCCATTGTAACTTCAAGCAGCCGCTAAGGAACGGTCATAAGTAGAGGACTACCTGTGTTGGTCAGTGGTATTAATATCCCAGCTTGAGCTGTTCACAGTTGTTTTTCTGAGCGGGGTTCCCAGTGGAACAGAGAATTGGGGCCTCATGTATTTACATAGGCTTTGCTGCAAGCTGAGGCCCTTAAGGGAGGCAGCTGCCCTTTCAAAATTCATTAATACATTTATTATGGCAAGTTCTTTCTTGCTTCATCCCAAATGCAACAAAGCAACTGTACTAGGTAATCAGATCTGCATTTGTCAGAAATGGGGTCAGTGATTCATTTTAAAAAGTCTACCTTATGGGGAAATAGATCAAAGCTAAATTATAAGAATAATTTCTTTACTAAGGAATAGAAAAAAGAAGACATTAGGTCTTCTGAGCTTTCCAAGAAAAAAAACAAGAGAAGTGTCTGCTGTGAATTTCCTTAGCTTTATTCATCCAGGCAGCTTCATGTCCTGGCCAGAATAACCCTTTCCTACAATCGCCCATTGAAGTGCAGGCAAAATTTACCAGGTGTATTTTTATTTATTTATTTATTTATTTATTTTCATATTTGTATACCGCCCTACTCCCAAGGGACTCAGGGCGGTGAACAGCCATAAATAAATACAAAGACATACAAAAGTTAAAAACTATTAAAAAAACAGGTTAAATAATTTAGGTTTAGGTTCAAAGATTAAAACATCCAAATTTATCTAAAAGAGATTTAAAACCCAATTTAAAAGCCAATTTAAAGGCCAATTTAAAAGGGAGAGTTAGGCCAGACCAGCCTGTTGGAATAAAAACGTTTTTAGGGCGCGGCGGAAGATGCGTAGGTCTTGGATCCTCCGTAACTCCGGGGGGAGCTCGTTCCAGATGGCAGGTGCCCCCACAGAGAAGGCTCTCCCCCTGGGGGCCGCCAGTCGACATTGTTTGGCTGACGGCACCCCGAGGAGCCCCTCTCTATGGGAACCTCTCTATTTCATAGGGGAACTTGGCTTTCCAAAATCTGGATCACACTCTCTTTGTCTGCTGCCATTATTTGCCTATATAAGTGGTGTTAACCATATGGAGACAGATACAAAGTGTTTTTTTTTAAAACAGAAAACATATACAAACACAATAGGAATAAAGTTACCTGCTCTGTAGACAAAAAATCTCAGGCTCAGTCTTAGCATCTCTGGATAAAACAATCTGAGATAGCACTTGGGCTGGAATAAAACTGTCCAGTCTGAGACCTTGGAGAACCAACTAACCAACCGGTCTAGTTGACCTAGATTCCATCTTTACATCCATTCTACCTACCTGGCCATTGACCAGTGCTTCTCTACCCTACTTTTGCACTGTTCTTTCTCTTTCAGGATGCAGAGCAAGAGAATGAACTGCGCAAGAAGCAGGAACAGGCCCAAAGGGAACAGGCATTGGCCCAAGAAGCTAAGAGGCTAGAGAAGGTAAGAGATGCTCCAGGACATCATGTTGTATGGTTGGCAACAATTCGAGAAGCCGCTGTGTGGGTGTTGTGTGTGTCAACTCGCAGGAGAATTGTTTCATCATTATGTCTCATGGGCTTTGGTAGAGCTTCAACTTGCTTGTAATATATTTTATTATATCATTAGAGTATTAGCTGCTACTCTTGGATGGTATCTCATTAGAGAATGGAAGGGTGTCTACCAAAGCATGGGATGCTTTACCAGAAAAGGTGCAGCCTATGCCATCTGTACCTGCTTTTAGAATAGGCATCCGGCTAGGTCTCTGCTTCTCTGTATTCTGACATGTTCATTGGTTCCTCGTTAAAGAGATCTTAGCTTTCCCATGGTTTTCTATCCATGTTAGGGTAGAAATAATCACAAATATAGATATTTCAGCCTGGGCTGCCTACTTATCTACAAATCTGTTCCCAGGGAAATTCTTGATCTTCTGACTCCAGGGACAGATATGAACCTTCCTTGGTGATAAAACATCTCGTGGAGGAACTCAAGCAGAGTCTTAGTCTGATGTTAGTGTGTATTTGCCATTGCAACACATATTGTCAGTCTGGGTTGGATGTGTTATCTGACTCATGTAGTGCATTGTATTGTGAATGAAAGGAAACCAGATTGAATGGACATGAGATAAACCCCAATTTGGATTTCTCAACCTTCTTTTGGATCGGTCACAGAGCAGCAGGGGTGGGTTCTACTTACCTTTACTACCGGTTCGCATCGTGCCCGCATGCGCAGATCACTTATGATGACATCCGGGCGGAGCCTCCCACCAGTTTTACTACCGGTTCTTGCGAACCGGTCCAAACCGGGGGCAACCCACCATTGCAGAGCAGGATGTGTAGTGGTCAAGCTGGGCAGTGTCTGTTGCTTTTTTTCTCCTTGACCATCCCCAGTTGTCTTTGCAGCGCAACAAATGGCAGCAGCAAGAGTTAATTGCTGAGCTGAGGCGACGCCAAGCCAAGGACCACCGACCTGTTTATGAAGGCAAAGATGGGACCATTGAGGATATTATTACAGGTAACTCCTGATCCTACCATTCTAATTTCCTGGGCTTTCATGTTCTTCCAGGGAAAACTTTACCGTGATGCCAGAAAAGGAAAAAGGAGATCTGCTACTTGCAACATATTTGGGTATTGGGTCCTCTTAACCTTAGCCCAGGGCCTTTAAAAATCCTCATTACCCTCTTTCACAGGGAATCAGGCTTCAACATCATGCCGTTCCCAGATTAATAGGGGATGACATCGTTTTAAGATGTATTTCAGAAAGCACCAGTCTTGAACTGAAGCATGATTGAATCATATCAAAAAGCCCAAGAGAGAGCAGTAAAACCATAGCTGAGGCTTCTGTAGCAACTATTTCAAAAGCAAGATTATTCTTGCTCAGGCAGCTTTCCCAGCCCTGACTGACAGAACTGCTTCCCTTGCTTAAATTTTCAGTAAAGTTCCAGGAATTTTGCTTCCTTTGGCACTTTTTGTTACTCTTTGGGGATCAATAGATGTCCCACCATGAATCAGCTGTTGGGCTGCTACGTCTGGGCTACAGAAATATGCCCAACCATCAGACAGAAGCAAAAATCCTGACATCATCTAATGCAGCGGTCTCCCACCTTGGCAACTTTAAGACTTGTGGAATTCAATTCCCAGAATTCCTCAGCTTTGCTGGCTGAGGAATTCTGGGAGTTGAAGTCCACAAGTCTTAAAGTTGCCAAGGTGGGAGACTCCCGATCTAGTGGGTGCCTGGATTTTTGAAGCTGAGGTCTAGAAGTCCTGGTCAGTTGTCAATCCCTGGTAGCCTGTGGCCTTAAAAGCCTGCCTTCTGGGATGCCCCTGGTGCCCATAGCTCTCTCTTCTTACCACCCATCTTATTCTGCTGCTTCCACATCAGTAAAATTTTAGGCCTAGAGATAATGAGCCCATGTTGTGAGAAGACTGCCAGACAGCTGTCACCCAGATCTGACAAGTCATTGTAGGTGCTCCTCAGAAAGTCTGATTTGGAGTCTTCTCAAACCAGGAGTTGGGGTAAGGAAGGTGCTGGTGGCAGCAGTTCTGATTGTGAAGGTCACCCTCTCCTATCCTGGGTGCGAGTAATCCATGTTCGTGCGTGAGAGAAAGACAGTGAGAATAAAATGGTGTGAATTGAATGCCTCCTAACCACCCACCTGAAAGGTGTTAAACTCAGCCTGTATTTTCATACTTTGAGTATCCATAATCCTGCTTATTAGGGCAGGAAAAAAACAGGGCAGAGAGAAAACGTTGCTTCCCCCCCCACCCTCTTCATTGGAAACCTAAAGGCTAGTGAAATGATCCAATTTTCCTGTGCAGAGGATTTCTTCCAAGCCGGCTCTGATGTGATGGAGTCTTGGCTTTGGGCCACTTGCCCTGTAAAGAGCAGAAATCCAGCTTTCCAGCATTGGGTGCATCGTTGTTGGTGGCTGTAGCCAGTGGTGAAATCTTCCCCGGTTTGCCACCAGTTCGCTGCTCGTGCATGCACGCTACGCACTTATGCACAGTGTGCACCATATGCACGTTGCATACATGTGCACGTGCAGTATGTGCCAAATGCGTGCTTCGCGTGGAAAAATGAGGCTTGGGAGGGGAAGTAGAACAGCAAGGGGGGGAACACTGTAACGCGCAATTTAGATTCACTAGAAAGCAGGATTTCCTGCTTTCTAGCAATTTTAAATTGTGCGGCACAGCTGATCATTGGAAATACCGGTTCAGAGGAACTGGTAGCTTTTTTTTACTACCAGTTCGCCCAAACCGGTAGTTTTTATCACTACCGGTTCGCCTGAACCGGTGTGAACCGGTAACATTTCACTGCTGGCTGTAGCCTTATGGACCACGGTGCATATCTTTTGAGTGCCATTACACACAGTTTTATCTTAAGCTGTGCACTGCATATTGAACAATCTGATGTCTCTATGTCTCTGTCCATCCATCCCTTCCCATCCCACAGTATTGAAGAGTGTCCCCTTCACTGCCCGTACGGCGAAGAGGGGCTCTCGCTTTTTCTGCGAGCCGTCTCACCACGAGGAGCCCAACTGTTAGCTCCACTCACCTCCCCCATCAAAGGTATCCACCCTGGATCGTCAGTTGCCACCTCTTCTGCATGCAACTCCTTCTCTGCCACGGACCCCCGAGAATTCCTTCTCGCATGCCTTCCCGCCTTCTCCCATGAGCTCAGGGCTTCTCAACTCCTTCCCCTCGATCTGCTCCTGCTCTCCCCCCCACCCCCCCGGTGCAGGAACAGAATCGTCCTGTGTAATTGGCAGCGTTGCCTAGAAATCCCAACCGCAGCTGATATCCTTGGGGATTGTTCTGCCTTCGATGTCAGAGGTTGAACAAAAGAGGTGGGGGGGCTTCAGCAGGGTTGGCTTGACCATCTCCCGGCATAATGGTCTTGCCAGAATCGCTGTGTCCCCCCCAATCCCTTCTAAAAAAAACATTCCATTTCCCCTTAGGCATTGGCTCAGACCAGAACATTGTTTTTCATAAATACTCATTTTCAGAATTTTTTTTCCCCCCTGCTAACTTTCTGGTATTTTCGAAAGAAAATGCTAAATAATAACAACTTTAAAAAGAACCACTGAGCCCTCCTAAAAAATGTTGATGCCCCCTTGCCCTTCCCTGTTGAGAATCCCTGCATTGACTCAACCTGTTTTTTTTATCCCTGCATGGTTGGCATGACAAAATTATCACGGATATCCTCTCCTGATTGCATGTTTCAGTCTGTCCTCTGTTCCCAGGATCCACCTTATCACACTAATACAGTATACTAGCTTACTAAATCCACCCTTGATTTAGGGGGATGGGGTTGGGGTTGGGTAGCCGGTTCACTGATGCTGCTGAAACACTCGTTGGGGATGGCAGTGATATCTGCTAAGTGCACAATCAAGAAAACCATCACAATCCTGTCCCCAGTATCAGATTTTGCTGGTCTTCTGCTGGAGGCCAAAGTGTGCAAGTGGCACATTGTTTTGCTAAAGTTAGACTGCATCAGTTTAGACTGTAGATGTGGGGTCTGTATGTTTTAAGTACTGACCTAAACATCCTAGGGTGAAGAAAAAGAGTATGCTTTGGTGACTAAGTTGAAGCATTGGCTGTGACTTTCTAGTTTTTAGTTTTACCAATGGGAAACTGGCCTTTGCCTGAGTCCTGGATGCTGCTATTCCTGTACAATGCAGACATTGTAAACCACCCAGAGAGTGCTATAAAGCACTATGGGGCAATATACAGGTAGTCCTTGACTTACAACCACAATCGAGTCCGAAATTTATGTTGTTAAGTGAGACATTTCATTATGTGAGTTTTGCTCCATTTTACGACTTTTCGTGCCACAGTTGTTAAATGGATCACAGCAGTTGAACAGCTAGTAACCCGGTTGTAAAGTGAATCTGGCGTCCCCATAGACTTTGCTTATCAGAAGGTCACAAAAGGTGATCACATGACCTTGGGACACAGCTATGGTCATTAATATGAACCAGTTGTCAAGCGTCTGAATTTTGATCAGATGATCACGGGAATACTTCCAAGGCCGTAACTGTGAAAAATGGTCATAAGTCACATTTTTCAGTGCCTTTGTAACTTTGTACAGGCACTAAACAAACTGTTGTAAGTCGAGGACTACCTGTATAAGTACTATTGCTATTGTATTGCTATTTGCTGGATTGTGATAATCTGAAATTAGGCTTAATTAGGTTTAAACTCATATCACTCACCAAGCTCAAAGAGCACCAAGGACACCACAGTTAATCTCCTATTTCTTCTTGATGCAACTATATAATTAAGTGTTCCTAGCCAAAGGAACAGATTAGTTCAAGGTGAACCAGGTGGCAGAGAAGGGATGAAAAGCTCTGGTTTTTGACATCCTCCATAGAAATACAGAAATACACAAATCCAATACCCTTTTGGAGGAGAGAAACATTTTCTTTCCCTTTTCAATCATCCAGCTCCCAAGGTTGTCTTGAATGGAAAGAAGAGAAGGAAAGCAATTTTAGTCATGTCTAAATTACTCCCTTTGAGTCAGGGCAGTTCACTCCCAGAAAATTGAGAAATGAATTGTAATCTAAGTACGTGTTTTGGAGAAAGAGGAGCAGAAACTGGAAAGATGCATGCCCCGGCTGATGACTTGTGTAGTTCAAGTATCCATAGATCTTCCAGACCACCTGTTGAGTCATCTTTTGGCTGAGCCTGTTTTTGAGTCAAAAGAAGCAGAAAAATGTTTCTAGTTTCTGAAGGAACCTTTTCAGAACTTTGTCTTTTTCCATAAAAGGATAGACTATGCAAAATGGGCAGAAAGTTAAGCATGCTAGTGTTTCATTCAAAAGTGGGAAATGGAGTTCTTTAAAGAATTCCAGGTCATAGCTGATTGGAAAGGCCTTCCTCATTTTGAGATGATAGCCTGGGCTAGGGAACTAGGCTTGCATTTCTACTAAACAGCATGCAATATGATTTTTATGAACAGCTAGGAAAACATCTGCATTTCAGATTTAGCCACACAGTTTAGGAGCTGGCCTTATACAAATGGGCCTCTTTCTACTTCAAGTGTCTGCTGCAGGAGGGGAGATAATTCTGAGTGACTTTTCAAATTGTCACAATCCAGCAAGAGGCAATAGCAGTAGCGCTTAGATTTATATACCACTTCATAGTGCTTTATTGCCCCCCACAATCTGGGTCCTCATTTTACCGACCTCGGAAGGATGGAAGGCTGAGTCAACCTTGAGCTGATCAGGATCGAACTCTAAGCTATGGGCAGAGTTTGCCTGCAGTACTGCATTCTAACCACTGTGCCACCAGGGCTCCCATAAGGCTAAATGGGCAGTATTTTACCAATCTTTATGTACTCCTAAATTGTCTTGCATGGATAGAAAATAGTTTCCCTTCTCTTTCCTGTTGCCTTGCTCTTTGTTTAAAGAATTGTCTAAGAATTTTTGTTCTAATTGTTTCCATAGCAGCAAGAACCATTTGCCTCTAGTTCCCCCTCAATTCATCTACAGGAGTAAGGAAACACAGTTCTCTGGAATCCTGGAGCCTAATTTTGGCTTTGCTGCCTACATGGGGTACCAACAACCAAAGATTTGCACTTGGGCACCAAAGTGAATAAGTAGCCTTGGCAGTTGTTTATCCCCAACTGATGTTTTGCTAACCACCAACTCTTTCTGCTGGAGGAAGGTGGAAGTCCTTTTTATAGAAGGAAAGCACCTCTAAGGGGAAAATGTTGTACTGCAAAATGCTTCATTAGGGTCTAGAAGGGTGTAGACTTGATGGGTTGTGAAAAGTCCTCCAGGGACACAAATAGTGGCTTTGTCATCTGCCTTCTTCCACCTCATCTGGCAGCAAAATGAACTAATTTCAGAGCGTCTGTCAGGGAATTGCGCAGCAGGTGTCTAAATGGAAGTCAGGGACGCTTGTACCCTGTTTCCCCTAAAATGAGACATCCCCTGATAATAAGCCCAATTGGGCTTTAGCGCATGCACTAAAATAAGCCCTCCCCTGAAAATAAGCCCTCCCCAAAAATATTTAAACACATGCGCAGCTGGTCCCTGCCATTTCCTCTGGTTTCCTCCATTCACCCCAAAATAATAAGATCTCCCCGAAAATAAGGCCAAGTGCTTATTTCAGGGTTCAAAAAAATTTATGACAGGGTCTTATTTTCGGGGAAATACGGTAGTTTTAGATAGATAGATAGATAGATAGATAGATAGATAGATAGATGATAGATAGATAGATAGATAGATAGATAGATAGATAGATAGATAGACAGATAGATGATAAATAGATAGATGATAGATAGATAGATGATAGATAGATAGATGATTAGATAGATAGATAGATAGATAGATAGATAGATAGATAGATAGATAGATGATAGATAGATGATAGAAGATTGATAGATGATAGATGATAGATGATAGATAGATATAGATATAGATATATAGATGATGTAGATGTAGATAGATACTGTAGATATATAGATACACACAGACACACACACATATCAAACAAAATAGGCAAACAGGGGCATCATGAGGTAAATCTCAGAGCACACAGGGCACACAGAAGAAAAAAGGTGTGTGGGGGGGAAGGAAACTCCCCACCACCACTCATAGCAACCCAACACAGTGCAGATTGCCTCACACAAGAGCCAGCACTCTCCAATCAACTCTTAACTGTATAATATATTTGGTTCATTATACAACCCCATTGCTCCAGCTACTAAATTTAAATATCTTAACAGCATCCCTAGCTATCCCTCATTCGTGGACTCCCTGGGGATGCCCTGCTTCCTTTCTGACAACATTTTCCTTTCTCCTGTAGATTCTTACATGCCCTGCCTTTCCAACTGGCGAATGCTGCACTCCGGTGGGCCCGACCTTGTTCTTTTTTGCCAAAGAAGCAACTTCCGTTCTTTCAAAGACTTTCAACTGAAGGATCCAAGGGACATTTAAAAAGTGCCTTCCCGCAACAGTATTATTCTTACTCTTTTATAATTTAAGATGTATTTTTTTAATCTGTACATAACATGTTCCTTCCTACCGGTCCCTTGCTCCTGCAGCCCATCAGTAAGTCAACTTGGACAGATGAGACTGTTCTGGCTTTTGAGAAGCGCCCTGGGCAGCAGGAGGCTGGCACCCTCCTCGAGCGCCTCAAGCCTCAAGCATCCAAACCAGAATTGCACTTTGACCATTCAACTTGTCTTTAATGGATGGAGACAATGAGCACTATCGTTGCTAGGCCCTGATGTATTGCAACAGGGAAAAATCAGTCTCTGGTAGTAGGCCTTTGTATACAGATCAGGTCTTGTGGAAAAGCTTTTGTTGTTGTTGTTGTTCAGGAGCAGTCTTTTGCGATTGTGTGGTTTTCTTAGAACAGGCTGTGAGAGCTGACTCTGGGGAATTTGAAAGGCCTTAGTGGCCTTGGAAAACCACTGGAAACTTTCTTCCAAAGGGAAAAAAAATAAGACCAAAGTCTCATGTCTTAACTGCACAAAAGTAACTGTGTTGATACAGCAGGGAAAAGTGATAGTGGCTAGCCAACCCTTGAAAAATCCTGGGTAGGTTACAGACTATCTCATTTTTTTAAAGAAACTCTTTGCTATTTTTCGAAAGGATGAAAATCTGCTTCCTATTTGTATGTGGCATGTTCTACTCAGTTGTTGTTTTTTTTTTATACTTGGTGGACCAAACAAAATGTAGCACTGCCTATTATGCTTATTGAAGCTTTCAAAATAAGTAGAAATTAAGTTATGCATGAAGGTTATTCTTGATGAATTTGGCCAAGTCATTTTAATTCATGAATGAGATGGGGACTGCTTTTTAATTCATTGATGAAGGATAAATGGCATGATTTCCTATCATCATCAAGAAGAAGAAGAAATGGGCAGAATTCCCTGAACTACTTTGGAGTAAGCCTTTTTAAAATGGAATTCCTCATAGTTTCAGGAGATCCTGCACTGAAGAACTTATCTATAAATATTACCTCATGGCTGGATTGATTCAACCTGGTTACTGAAGTAAACAATTTCTGGGTTTTCATAATATGTTGAACCAGACACTATGGGATAAGATTACTAGCTCACTAAACCACAAACAAACCATAATTGACATGAAGGCCAACCATACTTAGCAATTTATGCAAATATAGCCATTGGATCTTGAACTAAGTTGTTTATGAATATTATGTGAGCCAAGAAATAGAACTCATTTATCTCCCCCACACCTGCTCCTTTAAGGTTGTCTAGGTTGGAACCGTCTCTAACTCAACATGCATTTGCAATCATTGTTGTCCTGATGTTTGAAATAAGGCTGCTTGTTTCAGCCTGGATGCTTTGAGATAATCAGGTCTTGCTTTAACTTCTCTTAACTTGCCTGATAACTTCTGACCAAAGATTTTGAGGTATGAACAGTTTAGGATAAAGCCACTTGACAATGGTTAGGTTCTTCAACTGTTTTTTATTCAGAGAACCAACTTGACTCCTTTTATTTTACAGCACTTTTTGCAGCTAGGAAATCAATAAAGCTAAAGATGCTTCCGTAGATCAGTCTTCTTCAACTTGGTACCATCCAGGCAGGGGTGAAATCCAGTAGGTTCTAACAGGTTCTGGAGATCCGGTAGCGGAAATTTTGAGTAGTTCGGAGAACCGGCAAATACCACCTCTGGCTGGCCCCAGAGTGGGGTGGGAGTGGAGATTTTGCAGTATACTTCCCCTAGAGTGAGGTGGGAATGGAAATTTTGCAATATCCTTCCCCTGCCAAGCCCACCAAGCCACGTCCACAGAACCGGTAGGGGAAAAAAAAATTGGATTTCACCCCTGCATCCAGGCATGTGGGACTTCCCTTTTTGATGGAGTCAGCATGGCTAATTTATTTGGAGACTATAAAATTGGCAAAGTTGATACAGAGTTTAATTCACCAAATAGATCTTTTGATGAAATTGTCTCCACTCTAGTATTATGAAGCTGTCTCTTCTTCTGAAGCCTTAATCTAGAGGGATCACTTACTATGCTTGTCTTATGGACGTTTATGAACTATGATTTTAACTTCACGGAAGAATATTTGCCTAACAGATTGCCCCAATATGAAATTGCCCGCATAAGACAGGAAGATAATTGGGGTTATTAAACAGCTGTGATGTCCTGGTCAATTACACAAAAGGTCTCTTGGATCAGGCACACCTGAAGCTATAGAGATTTATTTTGCCAAAAGTATCCTTTGTATAAAGTCCCTGTATTAAACTGTGCCAAAGAATTACAATGGTTCCTGCAACCAATCCAGTGCCTTATGCGGAAAATGGAAGTTTGGCTCCATTGGCCCCTCTAGGACCTTTGGTGCAGCCCTCTATGAATACAGCCAGCTTCCCCTTGAGCCTGCCTTTCTTTCTTACGTTGTAACAGCTGCTTATTCTTCAGAGTCCTCTCTTCCGTGGTTGCTAGGTCTGCTAGGAACATCAGGGACATGGGTTGTACTCTTATCCAGGAAGTAGAGAACTTCTGAACTCCTCAGCAATTTCAGTCCCATAGAGATTGCTGAGAAGGGAGGCTTCATGGTAAAGTGCAGAGAGGTAGATATAGTTGTCTAGATATGGCCCTCATCCATCTCCTGAATGCAGCTCTCAGGGCCACAATGCCAGAAAAAAGGTGGGCCTCTGATCAGTTTAGCATGCTTGATAAGATTTCTGCTTATGGATCTGAATTTTGCTCGTAAGGCCTGTGGTTTAGGAGATGGCTTTGAATTTCAAGGGAAATCAATGGCTGTGCCAAGTGCATGGTTTGCATCAGTGAAAATTCTAGTTTTAGAGTGATCTCAGACAGCTGGGAGAAGTCACTTTTTTCCTGTGATATACCTGGAGAGCTGCTGCAAAAACTGTGCTGCTGGATGATAGGCCAGTGGTCTGACTTTATGATACTTGTCTGCATAGGGAAAGCCACTTAGTGGGAGGCACAGGACTGTAGCCTTAGCGTGATATTCAGACTCCCCACCCCAGGTTAGAACAGGACACAACAAAGGTGAATGGATCATATAGTGTTGGCACTTTATGGAATAGAACTCTTGATCCTTCCTCCCTTTCTCTCCTTCCTGTTAAGACTTCCTCATTCCATTCCTTCTGTGACAGTATATGGAAAAGGGGTGGTGCCTTTTATTTCTGGCCCCTTAATATAAAAATTCATTTGAGCAAACTCTTCTAACATTAAGCACAGTATTCAAAATTCTAGTATTGTTTGCAGGTGGGAAGGGGGGAATTAACAGTATCTCTCACCAGCCACATACGAATCAACCATCTCTGCTTCGGGGTTCAGGTGGGGCAGGGAGAAGGTTATGCTACGTTATAATCTCTTTGGCTTCTCTCAATCAAAGATGTCATCTGCCTCTTAAACCTGGCAAATTGTAACTAGCATCACTATTGATAAAATATCCTTACCTCTTCATCCACTACCGTGTTTATACATATGAAAACCACTGGCTTAGGGACACCTCCACTGAAATCAGTCACACTTACTTGCTTAAAGAAGGGGGCATGTATCCAAGCCCCTAAAGTGATGATTATCCTTTGATTAATGTGTAACTCTATCCCTGGCCCCTCTGGTTCTCTTCTGTGTGTGTCTTTGTTGCAAAGAGGAAAATAAACATGCCAAGGGAACTAGCTATCCCATTTCCACCTGTTCTTGTTGATGTGATAAATTCAGAATGGATAGCTCCTTGTCCGAACTTTAGTAGTTTCTATGTAGTTGTACCCCTGCTCCACTAAGCAAACTACATTGAGACTTGGCTTACTGGTTAAAAACACAGAATGCTGTTCCCAGTTATCATCAAGATGTTTCATTTTGTGCTTCAAGAGTTCATGGCTCTATATTTATAATCACTTAATCAAGCCTTGTAACTAATAAAATGTTGTCTCAGATGCCCACATTCCATCCAAGACCAGGCAATGAAAAGAATTGAAGTACAAACAGCTGTATGTACTGTATGTGATTGAGACAGGGCAATAGCGCACAGGAATGACTTGAGAAGAGTAAGTTAAAACAATGGCGAGATAGTGGGGAACCACAATTAGGCAAGCTTCTGAATGTGTGCCAAAAACACTGAACTTGAACGATTGCTGGGTAATGTCTTGGTAAAGGCCAGAAAGTGAGTAATGCAACCCTCAAGCTTAAGAAAGGTTCTCTTACTCTTGAGCCCTTGGACAAAGGGCAGGAGCAAATTGCAAGTAGCATTGTAAAGGTTTGTAGTGGCTAGTTTGCTTTTCGTCTGGCACAAGGGCCAGACATCAAACCTTCCTGCTGCAGTACAGCCAAAGGACAAAAGACATTGTGCCATTCAGAATGTTTGCCTTTTCCAGGATGGGAACTTAAGATCCAGCTCGTAAAATGAAAACACTCATGAAAAATTTCAAATGTGAAAGCACCCTTAGAAATAAGAATGAATTTGACACTTATTTCAATGCTATATAGAAAACCAAGGGAGAAAGTTAGGGTTGTAGCCACTTTGATTTCTGAAGCAAACACTAATATTGTCCTCCAATATACCAAATGGGACCAATTCTCCACTCTGCTTTCTCTCAAGAGGTTTCTGACCCTGTTCATGGCAATGCTAATTCCCAAGCAGGCAGAGTATTCTTGGTGTTACTTCTGGACAGTTTACAGCATAATCACTTCAGCATAGTCCTCCTGTGTAGCTAGATGTAACTTTTTTGTACATGTGAAAATTATTATTGATTATACTGTAAGCCAATGCCTTCCTTCCTCTTGAACTGTACAGAATTTCTACTAATGGGAGAAGGGAGGAAAAATAAAACAAAACCAAAGGCTATACACCTTTGCATTTATTGCCAATGAATGTGTCTTTTCACCTCCCTGGTTTGTGCGATTCTCCCCCTCCTCCCAACTTACAGTTGCTCATTTGAGAGATGCTGAATGGAACATGTCTCTTTGCCTTGAGAAAGCTACTAAGAGTCAGACCCAGCCCCCAACACCAGTCCCCCCATCTCTGAATATGTTTTGAATTTCTTGGGATTCCTAAGTATACTTTGAAAACAGCTCTGAAATTCTCTAAACTATGTCATTTTTACTTAAGATCACCTTCTCCGAACCAGAGATGGCAGCCATAATCTAGTCAATTGGGAGGTCAACTTTTGAGAAAAAGCTGGTTTATGAAAAAGAAATCTTCAGGGAACAAGTTGTGGAAATAATCTATGTGCACATAATAAATTCTAGTACAAGGTTATAAATACGGAAGTATGGCATCCATCAGTTAAAAATGTGGAAATCAGCAACCTGATCAGCATTTGCAGCTTGTTTATTCACACAATGATTATGGATGAATCTCATACTCACTTTATATACACCCAGCATGGCTACTTTGCCACACGTACCAACTTAGGATATTTGCATATCCTCTCTTCCCTTTTTTAGATCTATACTTGCCAGCATACCTTCAAGTCCTCTGTTATTTTTGGGGATTATAGAGGCAAACATAGATCCAGTCCAATAGGTTATGAAAATACTCCTTTGAAGTTTTTTTTCCCTAAAATCATTTGGAACCAATATAAACTAATTTTCTACAGGAGGCCATAGATTGGTATTTTCAGTCCAGATTTATTATAAATATTGTTTTAAAAATTCCATTAAACCCTTAACTCACAAGGGGATACTGCAACCAGGGAAAAGGATCCAGTCACAGTGATAACCTTCCAGAAGATCATGTAGCCCATTCTTGTCTCCAGATTTGACAAGACTGATGCTGTATCTCAGCTGTTTCCTGCCGCCATTTTGCATCTAGGCCAAAGGAGGCTCTGGGATAGTGTGGCCCTGGTGAAGTCTGAGTGGAGACAGACATCATTCATTCTGGTGCTCAGATGCAATTCCCCCAATCCTCTGCTGGATGATCCAAGAGCCGGGTTTCAATTTTGGTGATGCCCTCCAGATCCACAAGGGACACCTGAACTTTCCTCCCTGTCCTGATGCTTGATGTAGACTGGTGGTGTCGCTGGAGATGACTGCTGCCAACGGGCAGGAGCAGCCGCTCCCGTCTTAGAAGCAGGTGAACGTAATGAAGAAGACTGTGACCCAACGTGCGGGGTCCAGCAAGAGCAGTGCATACACTTGGCTTTGATGCCACCAAGGCTAAAACAAGGCAGAGTTGCCACAGGAACAAGGACTGAATGCTTTTCATACAACGGTGTTGGGGGTGCCTCAAAAGAGGCAGGGGTCAATTACTGGTCACCCAGTTGCTGCAGCAGAGTCCGCCGCCGACGTTCCAGCTCCCCTTCGCTCAGCTCCTCGCTCTCTGAGGTGTCCCAACCACTCTGACAGCAGAAAGAAGGCAGGTAAGAACCCCTCATCCAGCCTTCCCTCCAAGCCTTCCTTTTTTTCTATCTTCCTCCATCCTCCATGTCCTAAAGCAGGGATGAGCAATTCCCTTTATATGGCCCCTAGAGCCCCAAGAGATCGAGACTGCTGAAAACAGAGAGCAGTTCTTGCCATTTTGAGGATGAAATCTCCTAAAACAGACATATCACTATATTTAAAAAAAATATTGTAGCCATATCTCTCCCCAAATTCCGCCCTAATCGCCCCACCTATTTGTGGTCTTCAATTCCCCACCCAAAAGGGTTAAGACAGGGCTGGGGAAACTATGGTCCTTTTATGACTTGTGGACTTCAACTCCCAGAATTCCATGCTAGCTCAGGAATTCTGGGAGTTGAAGTGGACGAGTCATAAAGGCGCTATAGTTCCCCACACCTCTGGGTTAGGAGAAGCCATTCCTGGGCTGGGATTCTGCTTGTGCCCTCCCCACCCCTCCCAAAGTCTCACCCGCTCCCTCCGAGTGCCCCGGGGAGGGGAGTGGCCCCTCCCCTCAGGTCGCAGAGGCGCCTTCCCTCGCTCCCACTCTTCCGCCCGGCTTGGCTCCTTCTTGTGCTCAGCTTCGCTTTCAGGGCTGTTCTGTAAAAGAAACGGTTTGCGGGGTGGGAGGGGCCTGGGAGGAGTGGGCCTGGGTGACCAGCCCATTTGGTGACAGAAGGCTAGCACAACCAAGGAAGGCAAGTGAGCCCCAAAGATTGTAAACCAGTAATGCACATGTTGCGATAAAACAGTTGCAAAGTACCAAACTCTGCCAGGTGGGTTTGGCAGTGCCTCAGAACATGTGTACCTTCAACCCTGGCTGCTCCCTTGAATCCCCGGATAACGTTACCTGCTCCTACTCTGTGGGTCGAGACCCATGTGGAGGGAGCTGCCAGGAGAACGACTCCTTTTTTCCAAAGAGCTTGGTTTTATGCAATTGGTCCTTTTCCATTTGGGTCTCTCCCCTTGCCTCCCTTCTGCTGTCACCGCCTACTCACCGACTTATGCCGTTTCTTCTTGCTCTTCTTCTTCGGCCTCTTGGCACGCCTGGGGCTGTGCTCTGCAGGAAAACAGGAAGTTGCGTGCAGACGGGGAGACGGGCCGTCCCAGCCTTCCCCTGGGATGACCTCAGCCCACTCCCAGCAGTGATTCCACGGCAGCAGGCCAAGGATCTCACAGACGTTCTGGGAAGGTGGCTGAATATTGGGTGATGGGGTGATGCAGATGCTATCTATCAAGGGATTTTTCCAATCAAATTAAGGAAGAGCAGTTTGCATGCTGTGGGAGTTTCCTCATTTTTAGAGTGCCAAGAGCCGCCAAAGAATTGAATTGTATTGAAACTTGTATTGGTGAAAAGGATTTCAGCCCATCATTTTTTGTGAGTTTTAAAACAAGTTAAAATAGGTATGTGACTCCAGTAGTGTTGCCTGGGGTGGGGTGGTTGTTAAATAGGAGAACCTGATGAAAATAATGTGTTGTGGGCCCTGCCGTCCCGTTTGAACATCATCTTGACATTGTGCAGATGTTCCAAACGGATAGAGCTTACAGTCTGACACCACAAAGCTTTTGTCATTTGGACAGAAACGACAGGAGCCACAGACAACTTTCCTAAACCTGTCTTAACTTTCAGCAAGTGTTGTGCAAAATGTGAAAACACATCCCCAAAATTTACTCCCTGAGTAAATTTTCTCTTCATCCACAACATGGTGCTGTGCCCCTTGAAGGCTAAAAAATGTATACTTCAAAAACAGAAAATGCAACCACTGGCAACAATAACGTTGCCTGTCCTAAACAAGCCGATGCCTATGGATTTGTTTTATAGGATTTACATGTTTTTTTTCCAAATACAAAGACTGCTGCCTAAGTTTCCCATAAGGACTTCTTTTCTATGGAGCTAGGCAGTTTCTCATCCACTCCAAGCCTTACCTGAGTCAGGGGAAGACGACGCCCCTGAACCTGCGGATTCTGAGTGGTTTCGTTTCTTGCGCTTGGCTGCTCGGTGGGGATGATCTGAACCGGATTCTGAGCCCTGCAGGAGAAAAAGAAGGACTCACCAGACAGCCTCTGCCAGAGGAAGAGTGGAAGAAGAAATAAGCCAAAGTGAAGATCAAAGGTATCAAGGAGGAAGAGGAGCAGGAAAGGATCAGGCCAAGCTGCTGCATTTTTAAGTTACTAAGCAGCACAATCCTAGATCTTGAACCAACTTATCATTATCCATCCTGTACAACAGTAGCTAGCTTACAGAAATCACCCCCACACCAGGCAACCTTCTCATTAGAACAGCTTTTTTTAAAGCTAATTTCCTCCAACTCTTTGTAAGTCCCCAGTCAAGGTGCCTTAATTTAAAGCTAAACAGGTCCTGATCAAGCTTACCAACCCTTGCCAAGTAAGAGATGAGCCCTCCTGAGGTCTAAGGTGGCACCTCTGGCTTCTAGCCCCTTATCCTACTGAATTCCCACCCCACCCACCCGCCTTTGAGTTTTTCTGGCGCAGAGGGGTCATCTGGCTTAACAGTGGTGAACAGGCTGGAAGAGAAAGCTTTGGGGGAAGGGGGTAGGAATTGAAGCTGAAATGCCATTCCCAAAACTGAAAAGCTCAAAGTGCAAAATGCCCCTTTTTGCATATGAAATAGGTTGTTTTGAGCATTTCAGAAGTGCTTCAAGCTCACAATAGATTGCATCTCACTCGGAGCAGAACTGTTTCCAGTTCAAGATACTTTCAAAATGCTCTAAATTAGCCTGACTTGCATCTGAGACAAGGTGCTTCAAATTCCAAGTGGATGTGATGGAAATGTGCACCTGCAGCAACAGAGGGGCAAGGATCTGGCCAGCTCAAGAGCTTTCCCAGAGAGAGGCCTGGATTAAGAGACTGTGCAGTCCTAAACTGGAGGGAGGGAAGAGGTTCCTCACAGACCCTGGCCTAGAAGCTCTCGGGATATATTTAGTAGCATAGAAGTTATTGCTTTAGTTCGGCAAGATTCTGTCAGGATTTAGTTTGGCAAGATTTGGTGTAAGCAAATTAAGGACTGGGCTTCATTGGATTTTGCTCTCGTCTCTGGGATTGAGCCTGACAGTGGCTTAGTTCAAAACCCAGGAGAATCCAGATGCCCTTGGCCAACATTTTTGTATTTGCGCACTCCGTTGAGTCTGTCCTCCCCAAATCTCACCGAGGCAGAGTGCTTGCGATGGTGTTTCTTTGGCTTCTTGGCATGCTTCTTGGCCTTGGTGTGGAAATGCTGGCACTCACTCTGGGGAAAAAGGAGGGCTGGGTTACTTGGGCCCCTTTGGAACGTGGCCTTCCCAGCCACTGTCTTCTCTTCCCCTAAACTCTGCTGAAGATGTGACCTAGCCTGGTAACAAAACGTTTGGAATCCAACCCACAAGCTCAGAGAACGAACCTCCACCCTCATCCTACACCAGAGCTACAGCCACCATCGCAAACTGTCTTCTCTATCCTCTTCAGCGCAACTCTACTTACTGGTCCCATGGGGTTTCAAGCAGATCCCTGGCTGGGATTCAACTGCTCCGCCAGGCCCAAACAGGTGCTGCTCACCTCCAGCAACTGCAGGAATTCACGAAAGAGGCGGATCCGTTCTGATTCAAGTGTGATCTGCTCAAAGGCAATATTGTTGACAAACCGCTCTCTGACCTGACCAAGAATAAGAAGCACATATCACATCCTTTCCTGGAATATGCAAGATTTGGGGGAGGGGGGGGTGTTCATGGGATTTCCAATCTTACTGATGGCAGGAGACCCCACCACTGTATTCAGACACAAACATTTCAAGGGATAACTAATTGGTGCCAGACCTCGGATGCTGCTAGAAGAAGTTAAAATTTCTTTGAGCCCATGGCAAAAAAAGTTGACGCCTTTGGGCCTAAGCCACTGTTTTGCTACTTTCTCACTCAACCGTGGGAGGAGATTTCCAATTTCTCTTAAGTTGGTTTGGACAGAAGCATCCATTGTTTTGAGACAAAGTTATAGATCAACCTGCTCCAAAAATAAGGCTTCCAAGTGCATCCTTGTAGGAATCTTTCCTTCTTAGGCTGGCCTCCCTCCACTAAGGAGGCATTCAGAAGCAGAGGGGTGGGTTTCTCCAAGGGTGGGAAATGCACATGTCCAATGCCAAAAGATACATTCAACAGTTGGACCGATTGTTCTATTATTATCTAGATGTAATCTGCCATCCTCTTCCTTTAGCATCCATTTGACACTCGACTGGAAAACCTGCCCTGCAAGGAGCAGAAGATCTCACCTCATCCCAGGGGGTATTGGGCTCCAGGGGAGGAGCTGCCTGACGCAACATGCTCTTGAAGGCGGCCTCCTTCCGCCGCATCTTCCGGGTTTCCTCCTTTTCCCGTTCACGCTCCCGTGCCTCAGCCTTTTCCAGCAGCTGGGGGGTGGGGGTGGGGTGGGAAGGCAGAGAACGATCACCACAGAACATTCCTATCACTAAAATATCTCCTCAGTGGTTTAACTGCCTCTTCGTTTTATTCATTTATATCACACCTTTTATTAATTTTACAAATGATGCAATGTAGTGAACAGATCCGACACACCTTCCTCCTCCTATTTTCCCCACAACAACAACAACCCTGTGAGGTGAGTTAAGCGGAGAATGAATGACTGGCCCAAGGTCACCCAGCTGGTTTTCATCACTAAGGTGGGACTAGAACTCAGTGTCTCCTGGTTTCTAGCCTAGTGTCTTAGGCGCTACTACACCAAACTGGCTCTCGTTCATAAACCTGCCCCTTCCTAGATTTTCCTGACCAACTTTTGCAAAAGCAGCCATCACCTTTTCTGTCTGCAGCTCGCTTACTTGTAAAAATGACCTTTCTTCCAACTGGACTGACCCCCTAATGCCCAGCTGCCACACTGGTGACTCCTCAGCCCCAGCATTATTAGACAGAGAAGAGAGACGCTCCCAACAAACATACATTTATTTCAATATGATAGGGGATATTATATGTCTATGGAGATTCTCAGTCACCCAGATCACGGTTGTCCCAAAAGGGCTTTTTCAAGAGGCAACTGGACTTCCTTGTTTTTCTTTGAAGACGTTTCGCTTCTCCTCCAAGAAGCTTCTCCAGAAGCGAAACGTCCTTGAAGAAAAACAAGGAAGTCCAGTTGCCTCTTGAAAAACCACCTTTGAGACATGACAGGGGATAGTTACCAAGGTGAAGAAGCATAGGATCCCACCCTGCCCCACTCACACTGTTGAAAGTTAACTTTATGTTGCCAGCATCCAGCGTGGCAGCACGTTTGTCAAAACTGATGACATGAGCAAAGTCCTCAAAGGTTGTATTTACTTCCACACTGAAGCTCCGGTCCTACCAAGGAGAAAAGAAAGGGAAAAGGAGAGAGGCGTGAAAAGACCATGGTTAAACTTTTCTTCCGTCAGAGCCCTGGTGTTTACTTCTAAAACATTAGGAATCAAAGAATACTAAAGTAAATCCACTATAGACTTCAATTTTTTAAAGGGTTTTCTGAAAAGATTTTTTCTCTGGATCAGGTAGTGGTTGGAATTGCAGATCAGCTCGTTCCCCTTGCCTGCTTTCATTTTAAAGCAAATACAAGCATCAGAACATGACAGACCTCTGCCCTGTACAAAGAAGGATGCTTCAAAGAGACTGTCTTATGGTTGTCCTAAAACTGATGATGGTGTTGCCTAAAAAGGGCCCCAGCTAACTGGAATCACAGAGAGAGACATAATTCCCTCAAGGGAAATAGCTTCCCAAAAGTATTTCTAGCCCATATTCTGTTGTTAACCTTCCAGCCACACCTTGAGAATATCTTTGATGATCTTTTTTTCATCATGGAACCGGGCCTTCAGATCTTCAACGTAGAATTTAAAGAGGTCGAGCGGGGTGGAGCCTGTGAACAGAAGAGCAGCAGGAAGTAGCCCATGCATGCATTATTAGCGCTGGGCGCAGAGGATCCGCCTAACCAAGTTTCCAAGCAGCTTCTCAGATTTTGGGCCCAAGGGCATATAAGGCCAACATTTCACTGAAACTAAGCATGGTCCGTGCTTAGAAAATTACCTCATCGTAATTTGGAAAATTACCTCATCGTGTCTATCAGTTTTAAGTTACAGGATAGAAAGCAGGATATGAAGTAGAATAAACGAGCAATAGATGATCAACAATTCTATCTGAAACAAAATAAATTGTCCACGCCTCCTATTCCTCTATTACTTATCCCCCTTGGAAAGTCAGCAACCAGAAACACACACCGCAGTGTGTCCTCTGATGCTCTTTTTACTTAGGTCAGAATAGGTGACATGAAAGTCCAATGGGTGGATATATGGCCCTTAACGTCCTTGAGGCAAGAGAACATGCTCAGAAATTCCTTATGATGGGTTACCGCACAGACTATAATGGAAGAACAATGAAATCCCCACAGTAGAAGTATGGATTGTGAAAAAAAGTCAGAACTGGAAAACTGGCCTGTTGATCAGAGAAAAAACAAAACCTTTTTTTTTGAGACTAAAAACCTTACATGGACTTTTTGCTGAAAGAAAAAAAAAATGATTTATGGGTTTGAAGATTAAGAGAAACTTGGATAAAATGAGGAGCTAAGAGGGAAGAAGGATTACAAAATTGTAAGTCATTATATGTCTTAACTGTAGTTCTTTTCTCTTTTTGCTTCTTGCACTTTTTTGTTTTTCCTTTCCTTTCCTTTCTCCCGTTCCCTTTCCTTTTTTTCAATTTGCCTTTATTGTATGGAAAACCTCTTAATAAGCATAAATTAAAAAACTCCTTATGATGCATATATTTATAATTCAAGGACACATTTGAGGGCTTGCTTAGAAGGCAAATCAAAATAGAAAACATTTCCCTTAAGGCAGGATGCATGAAAAATCTTGAAGTAAGGCAGGAGATGCCGCTTAGTGAAGCCCCTGACTCAACCAGCCTTCTTGGTTCATGGAGTTTAATCCCTGGACTTGGGTCCAGTCCTCAGCTTTTTCAATGGGAAGATCTCAAATCTAATAAAACAAATATTTGCAAACCCAAGTGCAACATTTCAAGTCATTCCAAGTACCACCCAGGGAGATGGATCCATGCCCATAATTTGGGGAAGACCTTTTCTGAAGAGAGGCAAGAAGGGAGGATGAGATTCCTGCCTGAGGCTGCTTACCAGGTTGGCCCAACATGTTGGCAAAGCGTCGGTCGGTGCTGAGGGAGGGATACAGCTCCATCCAAGTGGACATGGAGTGAAGGCGTCCGCTTTCGTGAAGCTCGTCCAAGAAGGCCTGAGCAAGAAGCAGCCTGGTTATTCTACGATAGAGTGAGAGAGATCAGGGAGTCAGCCCCTCCCCCAGTCACAGGCCCTGCCAGGGAGGCCATGTGCCCCAAAGCAGGCCCTGAAGCCCACCTCCCTCTGCCCTGACACAGAGGTTTCCTCAAAGACTTCCTTCCATCTACCCTTCCAACGCCCATCTGGAAACTCAAACATTTCAGATACCATAGAACAGAGGTCTCCAACCTTGGCAACTTTAAGACTTGTGGATTTCAACTCCCAGAATTCCTCAGCCAGCAAAGGAAAGCTGGCTGAGGAATTCTGGGAGTTGAAGTCCACAAGTTGCCAAGGTTGGAGACCCCTGCCATAGAGCACTCCATATACAATATGAAGGAAGGAAGAAAAAAGCAAGAAGCAAAGACACTGGGATGAACTGCAAAATTTCACTTGAGAAGTACAAGTTTTAAAAAAGCTAGTGTCAGAATTTTGCCCCCAGTTCCTGGAAAACTTACACTCCTGTGTTCCAGCCTCTTTATCATACTTCCCTGGAGATGTCTGGACAATTATTGTGCAATTTGCCTTACAGTTTGCCATTTTCCAGAGTGTCCAGGCAATGCCGTGAGCACAGAACCCATATTTTCACTGATACATCTGCCGTGCTCTACTCTCATTTTAAGTACAGGTAGTACTCCACAATTAAGCCCCAAATTTGTTAAGTGAGTTTTGCCCCCATTTTACAACCTTTCTTGCCATAGTTATTAAGTGGATCACTGCAATTGTTAAGTTAGTAATGCTGTTGTTAAAGTGAATCTGGCTTCCCTTTTGACTTTGCTTGTCAGAAGGTCACAAAAAGCGAACACATGATCCTGGGACACTCCAGCTGTCATAAATATGAACCAGTTGCCAAGCGTCCACATTTTGATCATGTGACCATGGAGTTGCTACAATGGTCAAGTGTGAAAAACGGTCGTAAGTGCCATTTTCAGTGCTGTGTTCAGTAAATTCATACACTCACAAAATGAAGGTTTGTTAAGTGAGGACTACCTGCGATTAAAAAAAATGACAGTAAGAGAAAACCTTCATGCAGCATTGCAGGAGGCACAAAAAATGTGAGAAAATAGGACTGATGAGGTGTACTGGAATGATCATCACGGATGAGGATGAAGTGACTCTTTTCTCTACCACAGCAACACTCAACCAGTGTGGCCAACAATAAGGAGTACTAAAAGTTGTTGTTCAGGGGTATCTAGAACAGACATGGGCATTTTATGGCCCTTTGGTGTCCCTGTCCAGCCCACGTGAGGTCGATCGGAAATTAGAAATCAAATGTAAATAAGGATACGCTATGCGACTCCACATTTTCACAGTCTTATCATAACATGTAAATTCTTACCAGTAGCAGCTAACTCAAACCATAGAATTTGGTGCTTTATAAAGTAATATTGAGCAAAATTCAGTTCAGCCTATTGGTTCAGCCCTCAGGAGCAGTCCCAGTTCCTTGGAAAAATTAATTGCCCATCCGATTTACAGGGTCATACTTGTCCCCCTTTATTGTATCACTTATCATGCTCTATTGGGGCTTTTATCATCATCATCATCATCCTCTTTTAAAGATCCCATAATCCCTTACAGGGTGGAGTCTGGGCAACGGAATGGAGCTGAGTGTTTACTGGCCGGATCCCCTTCCTGTCGCCAATGCAGAGTTTTTTTCAACCAATATATTCCCAGTGTGCCCAGAGAAAAAAATATCTGCCTCTACCTAGGATCAAACTCTTTTGGGGCTTTCATGTTCTTCCAAAAGCCAAGTAATCCTCACACTGGAGCCTATCTGGGCTATTTTGTTCCTCCTCCCTTAAATAAAAGCAACATGTTTTTTCAATTTCTCCGGTGCCTTTTTTTCCTCTTTTGAAGAAAACAATGGAGGGGGGGGGATGGATCAAGAGAGACTCTGCAAATATTGGGAGAAAGGAATAGGGGCATTCTGCAGTAACAGTTCAGTTCTCTGAAACTGATTAGAAAAATGCAAGAAAGTTTCATATAAGGAGTATAAAATGGAGATCAGGATTTATGGCTCCATCTTAACTGTTTATCAGAAGCAAGAAAGCACTCCACAGGTAATCCTCAATTTACAACAGTTCATTTTGTGACTATTCAAAGTTATATCAGCACTGAAAAAAAGTGAGTTATGATCATTTTTCACACTTACGACAGTTGCAGCATCCTCATAGTCATGTGATCAAAATCCAGACACGACAATTGACTCATATTTATGACAGATGCAGTGTCCTGGGGATCATGGGCTCACCTTTTGCAACCTTCTGATAAGCAAAGCCAATGCGGAAGCCAGTTTCTGTGTCATTAACAACTACAATGATTCATTTAACAACTGTTAGCAAAAAGGGTTGTAAAATAGGGAAAATTTCATTTAACAAATGTTTCACTAAGCAACAGGAATTTTAGGCTCCATTGTGGTCATAAATTGAGGACTACCTGTATTTGCCTATAAATAAAAAAACCAAAACATATACAAAACACAGTTTGCAATTTGGGAGGCAGGAGAATCTGCAATTATTGTAAAAGGTCAGCACAGGGGAAGAGAAAGCGATACCCCTGGTTGTGCTGCTAATCTGAGGGAAGGTCCATGAACAAAAAACTGAGATTTTCTGAAGCAGTGTTCCTTAACTTGGGAACTTTTAAAAAATATGGACTTCCAACAGCCGGAATTCTCCAAGCAGTCATTGCTGGCTGGGGAATTCTAGGAGTTGAAGTCCACCACTTCTTTAAAGTTCCCACGGTTGGGAAACACTGCTTTGAAGGGTTGAAAGTCAATGGGAATTCCTTTTAACTATGACAGAAAAGGGATGCGGTGGCTCAGTGGCTAAGACGCTGAGCTTGTCGATCGAAAGGTTGGCAGTTCAGATCCCTAGTGCTGCATAACAGGGTGAGCTCCCATTATTTATCCCAGTTTCTGCCAGCCTTGCAGTTTGAAAGCACGTAAAAAATGCAAGTAGAAAAATAGGGACAACTTTGGTGGGAAGGTAACAGTGTTCCATGCGTCTTTGGCATTTAGCTATGCCGGCCACATGAGACGTTTTCGGACAGCACTGGCTCTTCGGCTTTGAAACGGAGATGAGCACCGCCCCCTAGAGTTGGGAATGACTAGCACATATGTGCGAGGGGAACCTTTACTTTTACCTTATGATAGAAAAGCAATAACTGGCAATTATATGAGCCCTCTCTCTGAGAGCATCTTCTCTCACTATTATTCAAAAACTAAGGGCAGCCAACATTGTTAGGAAGCTGAATTCTAGTATATCCAGTCCTTTTCTGGAATCATAATCAAATAATTAGCTAGCTACAAACAGGCCAAAACAAAATAGTGACAAGTAATATTCCAGTGTTATAAAAAATGATTTTTTTTTCTTTCCTGGTTTGTGAAAACCTTGATCTATTTATCTTCAGGTGATGGACAATAGAAACACTAAATGATGATCATTCTAGATTAATCTTCATCCGAGCAGCCTTGTTCAATGTAATTGCTCTTCAAATGTGTTGGAGGACAGGTACTAGGATTCCCAACTACCATGGCTGTTGGGAAGTCTGAAGTTTTATTCCTAAAATATCTAGCAAAAAAGACTGAATCAGCAGTCCATTTACCATTTAGCCTACTATGGACTGTGACAGCAATAAAAGGATTTTCCTATGTTTTCCTGGATTTTCCTTTGTTACCTGACTCTTTTAATTAAATTTTCCCAATTTGGTTGCCCTTCTGATGCTCAGATTCAAATCCTGGAATCTCTCAGTTAATATGGTTATTGCTGAGAATTCTGCAGGTTGACACCACCTTTGGATCCTCTAATTGGAGGATTGCCTCTAATTCTTTCAAGTGCTGATGACCAAAATCTACAAGGCATGGAATCCTTGCCACTGTTCTTGCTTTGAGAGACAAACCACACTCTTCTTTCCAAAGAATCCCCCTCCTTGGCTCATGGGCTGCGATTGCAAATACCTGGAAGGCTTCCCTGTTCTTCCGCTGCTGACGCCTCTCCCGTAATCGACCCCGTTCACGTTCCTCCTCCTCCTCCCTTTCCAACGTCCGGATGTGTTCCTCAAAGCAGATTAAGGCATCCTCCTTGTCCATGTCTGAAAGAGGAAAAGTTGGGAGCAGGCCAGACTAAGCTAAGAGATAAAACCATGGTGACCCGGGAGGAAAAGTACAAGTTTATTCTGTAATGAGACGTGTCAGGGATTCAGGCACAGACAACGGGGAAGAGAGCATAAGACAGTCCCCTGTGAATGAAGGTTCTAAGCATGGAGAGTTGTCCTACCTAAGATGGGAAGTTGTGGCCCACCCTGTCAGCAGGGCAGCAGACAGGCCCAGCATTCGAAACGTTACGACCAGGGTGGGCTGCTGGGGATTCGCAGGGGTTCGGGAGAATCTCTAGCTAAGATTCTGTGCAGTTCAGAGAACCCCCAAATCCCACTCCTGGCTGGCCCCACCTCACCCCACCCCACCCCTCCCAGGAGTCCCCACGCGGCCCGTTTTGGATGCAGTTAAGTGCAGGGCGCGCATGGAGGTTCGGGGAGGGCAAAAAATGGGCCTACCAGCCTCCAGAGGGCCTCTGGAGCCTGAGGAGGCTGTTTTCGCCCTCCCGGAGACTCAAGGAAAGCCTCTGGAGGGCAAAAACGCCTACCTTCCCCCCATCGTGGTGCAGGAGGCCGACTAGGCCATGCCCACCCAGGAACCAGGCAAAGAACCCCTTGCTAAAGTTTTTGAAGCCCATCCTTGGGTAGGACAGCTTGTTACACTTCTAGAAGTAAGCTTTCGTGACTTCTAGAAGGTAGCAATTAGATACACTTCCCAAATAACCTACATTATGGCTTAATGTGAATATATATAGTTCCCATAGCGTGTGAAGACAAGAGTTAGAAAGATGAAGGTAGGAGGAACCCGGGGCAATGAGATGGTGGAAGATGACTCACTTTGCAAGTCTTCGTCTTCGGCAAAGCTGGGGTTGTCCATTAGGTACTGCTGGGCCTCAGACCAAGTGGTCTGGAAGCTGACACGGCTCATGCTGTCCAGGATACTCTTCAGAGCTTGAATGTTCCTTTTGCGGAGCTGCTTGGCATGCTCCTGGGTGGGACGGAAGGGGCAGAGTTAATGCTAGGACTGTGGGTTTCTGCTTGGAGGCGCAGGGCAAGGGACGAAAGCGCCAGGATGTCACAGTGCAAACTGCAATCTTTTTGTAAGTCAGGTCACACACATATATGTAAGGGGAGGGGCTTTTGTCAAATCAACTTTGTAATTCAGATGAAACCGTGGATTGGACTCTGTGGATGTTGGTGGCCAGTATCTATCTCAGGAATCTTGGATTCCTGCCCTCAATTTCTGGGAGCAAGTATCAGGATTAGTTTTTCTGCTGTTACTCAGGAAGGAAGGCTATGGGGGAAGGATGATGCCTGGACTTTTTTTTTTTTTTAACTCCTATCAAGAGCTCCCGCCCTTGACTTACCTTCTCTTTCTTGGCCAGAAAAAAAAGAACGTCATCATAGATCTCCTTGCGATCCCTTTCAGGCACCATGGCCCACACTTCCAGCTCACCAAACATTTGCTCAGCTTTCCTGAGGAGGGAAAGAGAAAAGAAAGTTGGAGATGGAGGGCTGGATGACAACCTTCAAGGCAGGACAAATAAAGATCCAAGGACATCTTAGTCTATGAAGCAGGCAAAGTGAGTTGCTCGAGGACATCCATGCTTGGAAGAACCAAGCAACAGTCCCTCTACTTTGATCTGATGAGGACAGAGTTGTGGCAACAGAAAAAAAAATAAGAGGGATACCTGTAACAGAAACCACCTGTTTCATGTCTAAACAGGGGAAACTGGACTGCTTAGCATAGCCAAGGTAACATCTCTTTCCTGGTCTTCAAGCTGTAACCCGTTCAGCATTTACATCTCTCATTCTGGCCCACAGGAAATCCAGCAATAAATTCTAGGTTCATTACTGGAAAATGCAGCTCCCTGTTCCCCGAAGTGCTAAGTCTCTGCCAGGTTCAGACATACAACCTTGCAAAATTATCCATCCATCACAGTTGATGTTATTCAAGGAACTGGGCCAGCCACACCTAACCTATTTCCTTCGAAGGCTCCTTCAAGACCTAGCCGGGAAGACACCACTTCTTTTAGCAATCTCTAAAACGGTCTTGAGAGAACCATCCAGGCTCCCAACCTTCCCCAGCTGGGTTGTTGTTTCACCAAGCATCCCGATCCTCGTGTACCTGTAGCGGGTGGTAGAATTCATTTTGCTGTGTTCTTCCAAGAAGCGTTGCAGTTCTTCCTTTGCCTCCTTCGCCCGCAGCCGGGCCTCTTCCTTTTCTTCCTTGTCCCGTTGAGCCTTGTAGGCATTGAATGCCTGCTTCTTCTCACTCACCTTGGGCAAAGCACTGGGAGACACAGAAGCCGGAGGTCAAGAGCTGGCTCACATGGGCAACAGGCAAAGAAAAACAGGAGACCCAAAGTTCTAGTTCCGTGAATGAGTAAATGAGGTGGATGGGCAGGGCGCTCCAACTGAGCTCTCTCTGTAGGGCTTTCAGCATACAGGTCTGCGACTTGGACTCATTGTCTGACAAGGAAGGGAGGGAACTAGATGCGTCCACCCAGGATCATACCTGAAACGGGGGTCACTGCTAATAAGCTTCATGGCCTGTTCCCAGGATGCACTAGCTGGAACACCCTAAAGCCAGAAAATGGGGTATTTCAATCAAGTTGTACCATCTCCTCCTCCTCTTGGACTGCACCAATTAGGCCTGCACTGCCTTAATTTGGCAGGCTCCTTCTTTTCACACACACCCCTTTTTTTTTTTTTTTTTACAAATACAAGAGTCAGGGTATAACAAGTTTGCTGTTTTGATTTTCTTCTGCTTGAACTTTCAGGCAAAATATTTTCCTCTCCTCCCTGCTGTCTGGCAAAATAAATGATTGATAGGTAGGTAGGTAGGTAGGTAGGTAGGTAGGTAGGTAGGTAGAGATAGATAGATAGATAGATAGATAGATAGATAGATAGATAGATAGATAGATGAGAGATAGAGATAGAAGATAGAGATAGATAGATAGAGATAGATAGATAGATAGATAAGATAGATAGATAGAGATAGAAGATAGAGATAGATAGATAGATAGATAGATAGATAGATAGATAGATAGATGAGAGATAGAGATAGAAGATAGAGATAGATAGATAGAGATAGATAGATAGATAGATAAGATAGATAGATAGAGATAGAAGATAGAGATAGATAGATAGATAGATAGATAGATAGATAGAAGATAGATGAGAGATAGAGATAGAAGATAGAGATAGATAGATAGAGATAGATAGATAGATAGATAAGATAGATAGATAGAGATAGAAGATAGAGATAGATAGATAGATAGATAGATAGAAGATAGATGAGAGATAGAGATAGAAGATAGAGATAGATAGATAGATAGAGATAGATAGATAGATAGATAGATAGATAAAGATAGATGAGATAGATAGATAGATAGATAGATAGATAGATAGATAGATAGATAGATAGAAGACAGACAGACAGATCAGCCTGCCAGAGGGAGAGGTTCCCTGACATTGTTCTCTTATGGCAAGGAGAACAGGTCCTTTTCACTCTCAATGCAAAAAGCACTCAGGACATAAAACTTCCCACCATTTTCCTGGCAGGCTAAGCGACGGGCATAAAGAAATGTTATCACTGACAAACTGGCTCCGATTCTTAGGAATGCTCTTTAATTCCTGTCCTCCTTTCCCTTCTCCAATTATTACCTTGTCTTTGAGCAGCTCCTTAAAAGCTTGTTTAGCTTCCTCTTTGTTGCTCCAGGCACTGCCACTGCCACGATCTTCTTCATCTCTCCGGAGGGGATCACAACTGCCCAAGGAAAAGCAAAGCATTTGGACAAAACGTGAAGTCAAGCATCGACTGAGGCTTAACAATTCAACGGATTGCTGCTAGGAATTCCAGGTGGACAGTGCAGCCTTCCATACAGATAAACCGGCAGACGAATGGAGGGGAGTTCCATCCCTCTGCCTTCTCTACCACTCTTTTTTGTCCTGCAACCCACAGTTTGAAAATCTAGGCAGGCTTAATCTGGCATTCCTCGATCTGATGCTTTCCTGATGGGTTGGAGTAGAGAGATCCCACTATCTGCTAGACCAGTACCTCTCAACCTTGGCAGCTCTAAAATATGTGGACTTCAACTCCCAGAATCCTATTTATTTTACATACTTTTTTTACATGTGCTATACAGGGAGTCCTCGACTTACGACCACAACCGAGCCCAAAATTTATGTTGTTAAGTGAGACATCTGAGTGAGTTTTACACCATTTTACGACCTTTCCTGCCACAGTTAAGTGAATCACTGCTGTTGTTAAGTTAGTCACATGGCTGTTAAGTGAATCTGGCTTCTCGGTTGACTTTGCTTATCGGAAGGTTTGCAAAAGGGGATCACATGACCCTGGGACGCTGCAACGGTCATAAATATGAGTCAGTTGACAAGCGTCTGAATTTTGATCAATGACCATGGGGATGCTGCAATGGCCAGAGGTGTGAAAAATGGTCATAAGTCGCTTTTTTCAATTTTTTGAATGGTCACTAAATGAACTGTTGTAAGTCAAGGACTACCTGTAGTTCTAGGACAGGGTTCGGCAAACTTAAACACTCAAAGAGCCACTTGGACCCGTTTCCCATAGAAAAAAAACACACCAGAGGCACAAAACCTGGGTGGGCGTAGCCAACTCGATGTCACTCACTCATCTAGCCACGCCTACCCAGCCACAAAACCATTCTCTCTCTCTCCCCCTCTTCCTATCTCCCCCCCTCTCCCCCCATGTCTCTCTCCCTCTGTATCTCTCCCTCTCTTCCCCTCTCTCACCCCTCTCTATGTATCACTCTGTATGTGTCTCTATGTCTCTCTCTCTCCCCCATCTCTCTCTCTGTCTCTCCCCCTCCCTTCGGGTGATTGTCCTCTTCCCGCTCCTCTGGCCATCGCCTTGCTGTTTCATCCCCCACCCCCAGCAGCTCTTCGGCTGAGTGCGGAGGGTGCGAACTCCAGCCTGAAGCGGCAGGAAGCAAAGGCTGCCTTACGTGCAAATGTGGCGCGAAGGCAGCTTCTCTCCTGCACTCTCCTCCTCCTCCCACTCTCGTGATGCCCTGGCCGGCTGTGGCTGAGCCGGGAGCATGCACACACGTGGGGAGACCCTCCTTAAGCAAGCCGCTGCTCACCCTGCGCGCACCTTTCCTGAGCTTCGGCGCTCGCTTGAGGAGGGTCTCCCTGCATGTGCGCACACTCCCGGCTCAGCCACAGCTGGCCAGGGCATCACGAGTGTGGAAGAGCCACACTCAAGGGGCCAAAGAGCCGCATGTGGCTCGCAAGCCGTGGTTTGCCGACCACTGTTCTAGGACCTATTGTATATCTTTTTAACTTGCTCAGTGTTGAATGTTATATGTCTATAACTTGAAGGTGCTTCTGACATAAATAAAGAAAAAAACTCCCAGAATTCCCCATGCAGGCTGGATAATTCTGGGAGTTGAAGTCCACAAATCTTAAAGAGTGGCTAAGATTGGGAAACATTGTGTTAGAAAGCTGGCGATGGCCTGGCTGTAGATCAACATCTTCCCTTTACTGTCCCCTCCTCTTGAATTACCTGCTGGTGACCTCCTCCTCAACAGCAGTCGGGACTCCCTCAGTCCCTGGGGTCTCTTCAACACCTCCGGTGCCTTCCGTGTCTGAGGTGGCTGCGGAAGACGGGGTGGGACTGGCAGGGCCCGACAATGGCGGCTCCGGTTGCTGAGGTAGCTGTTGCCTTCTGGGAAGGAAGAAGATGACAGCTATGAATATTTTGCAGCAGAACAATACAAGCCTGATTGCACAGTTTAGAGAACTTTCCATACAATGGATTCCAGCCCACTCTATCTCATCAAGGCAGGAAAATGAGAGAAGAGACATAAGACCAGTCTCAATCAGTCCAAACTCCACTCAGCCCCTTTTTGGGTTCTGCGTTTCCATGGGGATGCTGAGCGTTTTTCAGTTCCTTGCCACCATCAAGCAGAATTAGAAATAGAAATTTTATTTCCAAGCAAAATGGCAAAGCTCAAGTTTTCTGACGGTTCTGTGACCCAGATGCCAGGTTCAGCAGATCTTCCAGAGAGATGAATCAACCTCTAGGGGAGGCTTGGAAGAAAAAGGAAGCCCTCAGCCCTGCCAGTGCTCACTCCATGCCCATGTCTCATGGGACAAACCCTGCTGGGTAGGTCTGCCTTTTCTCCTGCCCAGCCCGCTCTTTGAACTCTTCTTGATGCAATCTGCTTCCAGGAACTTACTCTGCTTCCTCCTCTTCCTCCTTGATCAATGCTGAAGGACAAAAACAGGAAAAGGTTCTCAAACGAAGATTGTGGGAAGCAGGACCCCACCCTAGATTTGATCCTGGAGACCCTCACCTTCAATATCATCTAGCTCTCGTGGCCTGGTCCAACGTGACTCCTTGCTCTGAGTGTTGTAGTAATAGGATTTCCCAGTTTCTGAGCGATACTCACGCCAAGGACAGCGTGACAGTAAGATCTGCAGAAGCAAAAAAAAGACAGTCTTAGCAAGTGTAGAGTGTGTGTGTGTGTGTGTGTGTGTGTGTGTGTGTGTGTGTGTGTGTGTTGTGGGGTAAAGATCCAGAACCTTTTATCCTTTTCTGAAAACTTATGCACTGATGGGCCAATCCGTATCTATAATCAAGCTTGCCTGTCTTAGTTAATGAACTGATTCCTTTTCTGCATTCATACAATACCCTGAAATCATAACATTAACCAAATGGCCAAAATGTTTAACCACAAAAGCCTTCTTTTCTATTAGCCCTGACTTGGTTTTGAAGCCAAGAGCGGCAGTTATATCCTGTGTCTTAAAAAGCATTTGATTTTCTGCTTGAGAAACTGAATTTTGTGTGAGAACCAGTTTGGTTTCTTATTAAAGGGTTATTTACAAATTACACTTACTAAGGAGTTATTTTGCTAATGGCCATGTGATTCTTTTTTTCATTTAATAATTCAACAATTCTTTCCTCACTTGGAGGTATGGCTCCTGGTGGCCTTTTAAAGCAGGGCTGTCAAACTCCCGGCTTGTGGGCCAGTTGCGTCATGCGCTGGCCACGCCCACACCCAGTTTAGCGAAGGGGGGGAAAAGTCCCGATTTGTCACGTGCCGCCACTGTGATGACTTGAGTTTGACACCCCTGTTCTAAAGCATCTATCTGGTTCACATCCAACCAATGGGAGCAAGTCCTGTAGTCAACAAATTCTCCCAGATTCCACAGAATAATCTGAGAGAATTTGATGGACATATTTAGATTTAAAGAGATTCCAACCCTATCAATTGCTGAATGCAGGAATGTTGGAATCGCAACCTCCCTGACAGATGGTTGTCCAGGTTCCAATTAGCTACTCACAACGAAGTAGAATCCATCATGATCCATGGAGACTGTTTCATGCAGAAGCAACTCTTTGCTGGTAGAAAATTTCCCCCAAACATTGGTTGAGATCAGCCCCCTTGTAAATTCTAGCTGCTGGTTCTGGCCCTGTCTTCTGGAACAGGCAACAAACCCGTTTAATCATTTGTATCCCATATCCCTAAATCTTCTCCATGCTATCCACTCTTCCTCTGAGTGCCTGTTTTACAGTTCCTTATCAGCCTGATCATCTCCTGTGTTTATATTCCAGGAATTCTTAGGATTATGACTGCAACCCTACTTTTTAGGAGAAACACCAGATGGGATTGCTGCCTGAGATGGCTGACTTTCACTTCTCAGAGATCCAATACAAGAGGGAAAAAAATCAGTGTCTAAGTTGCTCCAGCAACCAAGCATAGCAACAACTCTCACCTCTGCCTTAGACTTGAGTTCATCTGGCTTTTCCCAACTTGATTGTTTGGTTTCAGCATTATAATAATAGATCCGCCCGTCAGGGGCTTTATGATCACTCCATGCTGGCTTCTGTAAAGAAAATTCAAACTGAACCAAATCAAGCTGAGATCCAGTTGGGCAAATATCCATAATTCACACACACGCATCCCAAACAGACACTGATTCAGAGAAGAGAAACCACTGTGTTTACTTCCAACGAAAGCACAAAAACAAAAAGGCAGCTTTGTAGCTTTTATGAAGTTGTGTGAGCAACATCTAAAGCAAATCTGGTGGGGGAGGGGCTATTTAGGGAAGGTTAATAAGAAACGTTTCCCACTGTTAAAGTACAAAGATGGAAAAGTCAGCATCTGGATCTTCTTAGAAGAGGCAGAAAAATGATCACTATGGTGAACCTTTTCGGCACCTAGTGCCGTAAAGGTCGTGCGGAAATGTTGAGCACGTGTGCGTGCGCTCGCCAGGGCCGTACTCTGGAAAAGTTGAACTTCCAGGTTCTAGCACATGTGCGCCTGATGATCAGCTGACTGGCGCACATGCGCAGGCCAGTTTTTGGAACTGCCATGTGCGTGAAGTGTTCGCGCTCCGGAAAATCCGAACTTCCAGGTTCTAGCGTCCACGTGCACCCGAAGATCAGCTGGCTGGTGCACATGCACAGGCCAGTTTTTGGCACTGCCTTGCACGCGAAGGGATCACGCTCCGGAAAAGCTGAATTTCTGGGTTCTGCACACCCAACAATCAGCTGGCCAGCATGCATGTGCACACCGGTTTTCAGCACTGCCACAAACGTGAAGGACAGCTGATCATCACGCACGCATGCGTGCCAGAAACCCGGAAGACAAACAGGCAAGGCCGCGCGTGCCAGGCGACATGGCTTCACGTGCCACTTTGGCCATGCGTGCCATAGGTTCACTATCACGGACCTAGATCTTCCTTTTCTATGGGCACTCAAATAAGACCCTGCTCCAATTTTACCCTGTCAATAACTCTGTGAGATAGGCTCTCATCCTCTACTCTTGGGATTCTCTTGAGCTGATTCTGCAGAAGATACGTAAATTGGATTTGGGGTGTGAATTCTGAGTTACCGTAATTTCTTTTAATCCAGAAAATAAAACTCATTGGATTTTCCATCCCTTTTTGCTAATTATGCTATTTGCAAAATGCTTCTTCTAGCTTCCCCTTTATTCTATCCACTGAAGTCCTTTGCCATCATCTAGAGCTCACATACACCTTTACTTTTTCTCCTGGGCCTTGTAAGATACTTCGTTTATTTTCTTGGAGAGGAAGGGTAGCTTTTTAAAAACTTATTTCTGAACATCAAATACTAGAGAAGCAGCATAGGGAAACCAAGCAAAGAATTAAGATTACACTGTTTCCTGGGATAAAACACTAACATATTTAGGAGACTTTCTCCAGATGTTTATCTGTGCTGGTCATGATCACTAGCACAAAACAATGGAGCTCTTTAGCTCCCTGGTGCGCCTTCTGTGAACCATTTTTGGATCAGTTGAATGACAACATGCAACCCTGTTTTGCTTCCTGGAACACAAAGAGAGGACATCAAGAAACCTGACATCTTTTCTCCACTGAGACTTTTTACCTTTCGGCCTGTATCTAACACGGGAGATCCACCAAGAATTACATTTTGTTGCATAGCGCCTGCCAGGGGGTTGGGGATCTGAAATTTAAAGCGGCATTTAAATTTAAAGCAGAAGAGGAGAAATAAAATAAAATAAAATAAATCCCGGGATATAGGGGAGAGGAAGGAGAAAAAAAGACATTTGTTTGTGTCATTCATTCATTTGGAAAATGTATTGGCCACCATCTTACCTCAGGATAACTCTCTTTTAGTGCTTAATCTTATATTCCTACCAGTCAACCTCCCCCAATTTGATAACACCTTTACATCTGCTATTCCACCTGGCATGTTCTTAATTCTCAACCCCCACAACTAAGGGCCATGCCTACTGGGACAGTGGGAGTGGCAAAAGACAGAAAAAAAAGCCTAGATTATGAGAAAGACAGAAAGGCTATAGATCAAAACCACAAAGAGTACCAACACATCCCTAGGGTCTCTACCAAAAACACTACCGTAATTTAGGACTTTCCTCCTTCCTGTCATCTTCAATTTTAGGTAAGCAATTCAGTGCCCCTGCTTTCGGTTTTAAGTAGATTGTTCAATGGTTAGCTTTACAGAATAGATGAGGCCAATAAATATGTGAGGTTTATGGCACTGGGTGAACCCAATCGATTTCAAGCAAAGTTAAACAAACTTTGCTTTGACATCTCCGTAAGAAAAATATAGATGTTAGCCCAAACTTTGAAGAGCTATTTATTATTTTGAAAACCTCATGATGCATTTAATTCCTTACATAATTCCTTAACTCCACATCTAGGAAAGCATTTGTCCAGATACTCACCACAGGTGGTACTTGAGTCACTGTGGCTAGAAGAAAAGAACAGAGGTTAGAAAAGTGAAACAGTTGTGGTCAGGGATCACTCATAGAAGAGACCCTACTGTCCTGCAGAGAAGCAGCAGGTGCCAGGAACAGCAAATAGGGCAAAAATAAGATCTTAAGATGAATTTGTTGGGTTAGGCCAATGGCCTGTCTAATCCAACTTTTTGGTCCAGAAAAGCCAAGCTGATGCCTCCAGGAAGCAGGGTTTCACCGGGTCCTTACTGTATGAGAGGCAATTAGTATGGTTCACTTGGAATGGAAGAGGATGATATATCTTGGAACCCCATGATGCATTTAATTCCTTGCATAATTCCTTAATTCCATATCTAGGAATTACCGACACAAAATACAAACTAGAGTGAGAAATACAGTTGCAATAAAGAACCAGCTCACGTAGTGTTGCCAATACCTACCACTCTTCTCCATTCAGAACTTTAAAAGTTGTACAAGGAGGAGAAACTCAATTGATGCAGCCTACATTCAGTCAAGTATGCAAAGATAAAAAGCCCCAAATCTCTATTGCTGGGGGAAACATGGCATGATTCTCTACATCAGATTTAATAAGCATCTCTTGAGCTAGGTCACACCAAAGCTATATTTAAACACATCCCTGAAGATACTCACTGTTGGATGGGTCAGTAACAGGAGCTGCCTATCAAAGAAAAAATCAAATCAGATCAAGCAGTTTCAATTTATTTTTTATTTTTCCTTATACTAGTGCTGGCCATGATCAATCTTTCTTTATTGCACTTTGCTTTATTTATTCATTTTAACCTTAAAGAACTAAATTAAAAGCTTTATGTCAATTTGTTAACTTTGTTATGGCCACTCATCAGCATTTTATGCAATTATAGAATGTTAGAAAGTACAAATTAAAATGCACAGATGTTTCTTAAAATCAACAGAAATAAATGAAAGAATTTATTATAGAATTATATCATAATTGGAAAAAAATTAAGACACCTAATATTAAAACTGATGAATTAATTTTTTCATTAAAATGAATTAACTAGTTAAGGAATCTAAATAATAGAAGTAGAATCGAATACTTTTTACAGCAACAACAACAATATATTTATCAGACTGCAAGGTGAGACCTCAAGTAGCTTACAATTACAATAAAAACAAATAGAGAAAATAAATATTTGGGGAAAGGACAACTCCCACCCCACAATTTCAACAATCCCTCATGAGTCAAGGGGAATGCAAAAACACACCTTGGCCTATCACTGTTTTGAAAAGCCAAATTTTCAAGGTTTTTTTTAAAGCACAGGAATGAGGTCAAACAGACCTCTGGAAGGATGGTATACTGGAATGAATGCATGAACAAATGAACGAACAAATGAATGACAAAGAAAATATTAAGTCATTCTCTCTTCAAGCTGGTTGGGGGGGGGGGAATTTTGGTCTCCGAGTTTGTAAAACAGAGATGGGATCTTTCATTGTTCTCTCCATGGTCTAGGCTAGGGCTTTTGGGTATTGTGGTTTTGCAACAACGAAAGGACCACAATCCTAGTGCATGCCTGTTTCCTACCATGTTCAAGTGATGCTAAAGCCCAATCAGCTATGCTTACATCTCTGCACTGAACTCCACACCTTGATCACTTCATCATCCATCAACTGGGTGTGGTCAACCAAATGGTTAAAGAGCATCATGTATCTGTTTCCAAATGAAAGAGGCAACCCTGTTATGAAGGTCATTGCAGTATGTATGCAAGCTCTTGTGCCATATCCTATTCTAAATCCCTAAATCACTGTCCTTTTTGACACTCACTCCTCCAGAAACAGGAACAGGCCCAGCTGGCACCCCCGGCATGATCATCCCAGGCAGCATTGGTGGCACCATCGTGGGCATCTAGAGATAAAAGGGAAAACCAAGCCATTATACTTATTGCAAACTGGGGGAGAAAAAGGCAAAGAAAAAAACTGAACCAGCACTACCTGACCCAGGGGTGGTGGTCCAGGCATAGGTGGAATCAGAGGGGGAGGCGGCATCATGCCTGGGGGCATAGGCGGCATAGGTGGTGGCCGTGGTCCCATTGGGGGCAATCCCATGGGTGGAAATGGTGGTGGGATCCCAGGAGGAGGCATCTAGGAAGAAGAAAAGAAACACATATACCTATGCCCAAAGCAGAATATACTCTGGCCCAACCACAGATTAAGTCTCAATCCAGCAGCATCACACTTCAAGGAAAGGATGCTGGTATGCCCAGCATTACATTTTTATAATCCTACCTCAGTTATGTGCAACTGGCAGCTTAGATAATGATCCCAAATCTACAATTTACCTTTTCGAGCTAATCTGTAGATTATGGCCACTTAAATTCATGAAATGGACCAGACTGAGGTAGACTGCACCATAGTAATTAATGCTCCAATAAATACACACAACTTCTTTGCTTCCTTTCCATCTGATGAATTTAGATCACAAATTAAATTAAATAAATAAATTCATTGGAAATAAATAATAAAACAATCAAACAAAATCCCATATTGTCATAGGAAGGATGAGTTTTTGTGTAACAATTAAGGTCTGGATTTTATTTTTGAGGTAACTTGAGGTAATTTCATGTTTCACTTTTTTTTAAGTTTATTTTCATTTTATAACAGCACCTAGAAAATATAGAAAAATTTGACTTGGCTGCTTCCAAACATAGCAGAAGTGATTTCTGATCCAACCTCAGGTGCAGAAGCCATGAACTTTCAACTCTCCAAACTGGAACCCAGTCAAAACATGCTTCAGGTTTGCTCCCATTTCTCTAGGCCTTGCAACCATAACACAGAATAGACCAAGGACACCTCTCATATTTCCATAAAAACATTTAGGATACTGTTAAATACAACTTGTATTATGGTGAACTTACAAATGGAGGGGGTAGAATTGGTGGTGGTGGCCGTGGGGCAGAAGGAAAAGGAGCTGGCTGCCCAGGACTGCCTGAATCTGGAGTTGACTGCAAGCATAAATACATAATAAAAGTATGAGTGGAGGTGGAAGGGAAGAATAGTTAATGAGTTAAGAAAGGCAAAGGCAACTGAGACGTAAAACATTGGATGTTGGGTTTGAGTAGAACAAATCTCCATTTAGCCCTGAAGTTGACTGATGCTTGGAAGATACTCCATTCTTGATGAGAATGATGAGAGTTGTAGTTCAGCTGCCTGGAAGAAATCAAGTTGGAGAAACCAAAGCTAATTTTACTTATAATAAAAAAGAAACTTAAATGCTTTAGCAAAACTATAGTGAAACACAGTGGTACCTCGGTACTCATCGTTAATTGGTTCAGGGAGGCTCAATGAGTACCAAAAATGGTGAGTACCAATCAAAATTTTCCCCACAAGAAATAAGGCAGCTGACAACAACAAGTTCTAGGTTGTGCGTTGAGTACCAAACAAATGATGAGTACCGGGACAAAATTTTCAAATCAAAATGCGTTGAGTACCAAATTCGATGAGTTTCAAAGCAGTTGAGTACCAAGCAGTTGAGTACTAAGCAATTGAGTACCAAGTACCAAGGTATTGCTGTATTCCAAATCTTTGAATTCAACCATCATTTTTCCAAGTCTGCATCTAGGAATTCTATTGACAGGAACTTCAAAAGTCCAATTGTGCCAGTTCAGATTTGTAATGAAGATGGACGGTAGTGTTTGGTAAGGGTTGTTTTCCCACTTGTGTTCCTCCAGTATTTATTCCCCAAATATAGAAATTAACATCAAACCCATGAAGCCAAAGGGGAAAATTAACAGGAAAAAACTCTGTAAATTGCTGTCCTCTAGCGCAAAGTATGAATACAAATAGATCATTAAATGCTGGGTCAGACCAAAACTTCACCTAGTCTAGTATCCTACAACTTTCAGTGATTGAAAGAAAGTTTCATAAACATGCATATCTTCTCCCTTGGCCTGGTTTCAGTATCTGGCAATCATGCTTCCTTTGTACTGAAGAATCTCTTAGCTATTATGAGTAACAGCCACTGGTATATCTTTTTCTCCCTCAATTTTTCTGTGCCTATCAACCCACACACTGCATTGACTGAAGCTGACAAGAATTATAGCTCAACATTGTGAAGCACCACCAGTTCCCTGCCCCATCTCTTAAACACAACTAAAATAATATACACCAGTATCTCTATATCTCATAGAAGTACATTCTTTGTAATCTAGATTAGGGGCACATTCCTTCATTCTACCATTTTCCTAAATCTAGTGCCCAGTGAGTCATTTCAAGTTCTCATATCTCATTTGACAATTCTGCTCTTCAGATATCTCAGCTGCAATTCCATACTCCTCAATAAATGTCCTTGGTGGCTAGTCTTAGGCACTGCAGTCCAACATCTGGGAGTGGGAGAGGCCCACAGATTTCCCATTTCTGGGTCAGGTTACTTCATGAGAAAAGAGATGTCTAGGCCTCCCCCATTATCCCTCTCCTTGGGCATTTACTGTAGTTCATAAACATGGTTTTTCATAAATACATTTTACCCTGGAAATATTTTAACCCATTGGTGGCCTTTTTCTACATGTTGTGCACTAATCATATTTTGGAAGCAAACTAGATTAAAAAGTAAAGAGAGAGCTAGCAAAAGAGCAGGTTCCAGGAAATCTTCTATTAAAGTAAATAATATTTCCTGGAGCTGCAGATCTTACTAAATACCACCTCCTGTATATTTCTCAAAGACCAAGCATAGCTCTTGGCCTTCAAAATACCGTAAGTTACGGGAAAACCCCTGCCTTAAACAAAACAAAAAAGCTTATAGTAGACAGATAGTTGTAAGGTATGGCTATATATATTGGGATGAACAATCATAGCTGTATATTTGGATACAGAATTAAGTCTGCCGTGAATAAGTCAAGGTCCTATATTAGGAAAAAGCTGTTTGTTTGTTTGTTTGTTTGTTTTGCTTGAAATTAAAACCTAGAAAGCTGCCTTATAGAAGCTTAGATTCTTGGACCTTTTAGCGAATTTATCAATTTTTCCTGCTTTACTTGGAGAATGCACTTTCTACAGGCAACCAGATGCTTCTCCACTGAACAATCTCATGAACAACCCTCAGAATTCATCTAAGGCCAGACTAGGATTCACACAGGTTTTAAAATATCTTGCATGGTACATTTAACAACACATCAGGCAGATATTTATTTCCGTGCATCTTCAACTCCCTTATCTTAATAATACTCTCTCTCTCTCCAAAAGCTGTTCGGAAAATTCAGTCCACTCCTTCACATGGCGTTTTAGATTGCACTGTGAGGAACGGCCTTCTTTAAACGCATGCATCTTTAATGCAGGCATCTATGTTTACGTTCTACATACAGTTCACATAGAAACAGCCATCTCTCTCTCTCTGAACCTACAAATTCTTTTGACAGTAAACCAACATCCACATCAAGTACACTCTTTCATATGGCCCTACTTTGACGTACATATTTAAATGCACAAAAAGCACATTCTATGTGCTATGCCTCTTAGCCGGTGTCTCTGCCCATGGTGCATAGAGTCTTGATTGTGTGACCGGTTTTAAATGGGTACATTCCCAGGCGTCTAATTTATTTGCAGTGTGCCTCCTCCTGCTGGGGTTGAGGTGTCTGCGGGTGGTTGAAGATAACAGAGAAGAAAACTGTCAAAAATGCAGTAGACAGAGTTGACATCCTTGCGGGCCTTGACCAAAAAGGCTGCCTCAACTCATTCTGCTTTATCCTCACGCTCGAGGGACGTTGCCCACTCAGATCCCTGCTCTTGGAATGAATAAGAAAGGGAGCAAGGGATCTACATTTCGCGTGTGGATGTGCACCTATTCCTTTTCCAACAGTTGCACGCGGCTGCTTATGAATGCCTCGGTTTCGAGCTGGATGCTTCTGCAATTTCTCCGCACCGCGCACATCTCTCTCTCTCTCTCTCTCTCTCTCTCTCTCTCTCTCTCCATCCGCTTCCAAAGCCGGGAACTTGCAGCCTCTCCCCGCTGCCCATCTTCATCCCGACCCCGGAGTCTCCCATCCGACCCCCTCCCCCAAAAAAACCCCGTTTACACGCGCCATGCCACAGACCCGGGCTGCGCACGGAAGGAGCAGAATGGAGGCAGATTTTTTTTTGGGGGGGGGGGGGGGGACGAGGGCTTTTCCATCCGGGAAGCGAATCGGGAGACAAACGGCCCGCGGACGAAAGTGCACGCCTTCCCTACCCCCTCCCCCCCAACTCCAACCCCCACTCCTCCCTCGCAGGCCTGGATCGTGCCACAAACGCACCCCTCCGCCCCCGAACCCGATCTCCGCCCCGGATCTTCGGGGGAGGGGGGAGGGGGGGAGGGGGAGAACAAAGCAGCAGACATTACCATGGCTGAGCTTCGGATCAGCTGGGCGTGCAGGCGAGCCGCTCAGCCCACCCAGCAGTAAGGACGCTCGCGATTGGTGGAGGAGAGGAGGAGGCAGGAGGGCGAAGCGGGCCAGCCGGGAGAAAGCCTTTCCCCGCCAAGCCCGGGTCTCGCGGGGGGGGTGCGCGAGCGCAGAAAGCGAGTTGGTGGGGGGGGAGGAAGGGCATGCCGGCCGGCGGCTCAGCCAACCTGAGCCTCTTTTCCTCCTTTGCAGCACGATCTTTCCGCTACGTCAGGAGCCATCCTAACCTTTGGGCGGGGGGGGGGGGGGGAGAAAAAGCTGGGAAGAAGGCATGCCTCTGAGCATGTGCAGAGGAACCGCCTCTCCTCCCAACTCTGCCCCTCCCTCTCTCTCCCATATCGTTAAAATATCCGAGCCTCTTGACTCGTTCGCAATGGTTCTTCACGTACCCTTCTCACCAAAGCAGAGGCAGCTGAATTAAATCGAGATTCCCCCACTCTCCTCCCTTGGGACAGATAGGATGTCCTTATTATGTATAATATATTCCCTTCCGCTCTTGGTCCGACTGCGTCGGAGCAGCATCCCAAATCAACCTGCAAAGAGAGTCCTGCGATGGGGAGGAAGGAGGGATGAGCAAAGGCTTGATTTTTCTAGCGCTAGATTGGCTCATAATTTCAATCCCACAGAATAAAGTGAGTCACGCTTTCCAGGCTGTACGGACGTTTTGCCACTAGTTTATCAATTATTTAAATCGAACAGGTTTCAGCTGCCAGCGAATTATGAGGTATAAAGTAGTTAAAGGTTTTGTGAAAGTGGAATATGTAAAAAAAATAAATAAAAAGACTTCCACACCTGGGTTGCAAAAACGTAGTTTGATTTTTCTGTATTTCTTTGCTACCATTATCTGAACTGCAGATGGGAACTGGAATTTTATTAAATTTGATTCCACCCTGTTTATAATCCAGATGATGACATGGCGGCATCTCTGAAAAATTTCATAAGGCTATCAGTCTTTTGATATAGTGGTCACCAACCAGTGGTACGTGAGAAAATTTTGGTGGTCCGCAGAAAAATTATTTGCATTTTTTATATTCCACTAAATCTTTTTTAAAAGTTCATATGAATGGTCCATGTGATTTAAAATTATGAATTTAGTGGTCCCTGAGGTATAAAAGGTTGGTGACGCCTGTTCTGATAGAGCAGCCTCCTGAGAGGATCCTATAGGAAGCAGCATGCAGTAAATAATAAAACATGAAGGCTAAATCAATTATAAAGGCTTGGACCTGAACTTGCCCTGCCATAATGTTCAGGAGAGCGATTGCCAATTGGAAATGCTGGATAAGGGGAAATACCATCAGAGAATTTACCAGGGGTGAAATCTAATTTTTTTTGCTACCGGTTCTGTGGGAGTGGCTTAATTAGTGGGCAGGGCTTGGTGGTAAGGTGACTGGGTGGGCGTGGCCAAGTCAATGTCACTTCTTTGCCCTTTTTTAACCTACAAAACACAACACAACACAACTGGCTCATCCACAATGTAAAAGCAGCTGTGCTAGACCCAAAATGGCCCCTGCAACAAGCAGGAACCTCACACAGCCACAAAAAGCCCAAAAAAACAACTTTCACACTTTACACACACAAAATTCCACATACAGCTTTGTGAGATTTTGTGTGTTTGTGTAGTTAGAGTGAAACACTACAGAAACACACTAAATCTCAGAAAGCTGCACAAATATTATTTTAATTTATTTTTATTTTTATATAAAAGCAGCTAAATTTAAAACTTCCTAAACTTTAAATGGCTAGGTCTAAAAAAAGAACAAATAAAAAAAACCCAATTAACTATTTTTTTTAAAGCTCCCAAAGGGGAAAAAAAACTTACCCAATAGAACAGGGGTCTCCAACCTTGGCAACTTTAAGACTTGTGGACTTCAACTCCCAGAATTCCTCAGCCAGCTTTGCTGGGAGTTGAAGTCCACAAGTCTTAAAGTTGCAGCTAGAGCTGCTCACCGATGAGCTTGATTGCAGGCAGGGAGATTCAGTTGCTTGCTAACGCAATGGACTGCAGGTATTACAATGTTGCGACCAGCAGCTAAGGTAAGCAACCTGGAGGCTGGTGGGGGCGGGGGAGGGGGGAGAAAAAAAGAAACTTTTTTTCTTTTACATGGCTCTGGTGATCCAAGATGAGTTGCCTGATTAGCAGGCAACTCAGCTGGAATGGTCAGAGCTTGGCTGGTCAGAGCCACTTAAAAGGAAAAAAAGGCTCTGTTGATCGCGGAGCTCAGCTGGACATGGGGGGTGGGGGCAGGGATTTTTGCTACCGGTTCTCCGAACTGCCCGCCGCCATCGCTACCTACTCGCCTGAGCCGGTCCGAACTGGGAGCATTTCACCCCTGGAATTTACCCAATATTTCCCCAAAACTATCCTACAATAATATGTGTGGTGTTAGTAATACTACCTAATCTTGTTCAGGTATAGAAAAAATAGGCTGCAGGAGTAGCACATGGGAGGAAAATACATTCATTTGGGAGTGAGGAAGAGCACTGTGTGAAGCCCAGTCACTAGTAAATGTTTTTTTAAAAAAAACCTCCAAAGTGATCGTTAATAATGCCAAGCCAGCAAAGATTTTGTTTAAACTATGAACTGAGTTAATACGTCAGTTTAAACTTGAAAACAAATGTAGTGTATTATGATTTAATCTAATGTGTTTTAAAGCAGACCATACTCTTCCTAAATGCCTTGACTTAGTTCTCACGTTTCTGAACTTTCTTAAATCACATTTGCTTTGATTAGCTATTTTGAAATTCTGAAAAAGTTAAGACATTAGAAATTTGTTCATTCATCTTGTAAATATTACAAAATGATCTCACTATACAGCTTTTAAGCAGATTTAGACTTCCCTGATAAGGAATCTCACAAAATAAATGTTTTCATAGATATGTAGTGCGCCCCACAAAAGACTGCTGGCAGTTGGGCCCTTCTAGCCCTTTTCTGTATTATATGTAGCTATACTGGCTGGAGAATTCTGGGAATTGAAGTCCACAAGTCTTAAAGCGGCCAAGTTTGAAGACCTCTGGCCTAGATCCTTGGGGGAAGAAGGTTACCATGTAACAACCCAGCCAGCAGTAAGGGCGCTCGCGATTGGAGGAGGAGGAGAGGAGGAGGCAGGAAGGCGAAGCGGGCTAACCGGGAGAAGCCTTTCCCGCCAAACCCGGGAGTGCGCGAGCGCATTCGTGCTGGCAGCTCAACCAACCTGAGCCTCTTTTTCTCCTTTTCTCTCTTTTTCTCCTTTGAAAAAAAAAGCTGGGAAGAAGGCATGCCTCTGAGCATGTGCAGAGGAACCGCCTCTCCTCCCAACTCTGCCCCTCCCTTTCTCTCTCATATCGTTAAAATACCGGAGCCTCTTGACTCGTTCACAATGGTTCTTCACGTACCCTTCTCACCAAAGCAGAGGCAGCTAAATTAAATCGAGATCCCCCCCCCCTTTTGGGACAGATAGGATGTCCTTATTATGTATAATATATTCCATTCCGCTGTTGGTCCGACTGCGTTGGAGCAGCATCCCAAATCAACCTGCGAGGGGTGGAAGGAGGGATGAGCAAGGGCTTGGCTTTTCTAGTGCTAGACTGGGTCCAATTTTAATCCCAAAGCCTGAAGTGAGTCACACTTTTCCAGAATGAACAGAAGTTTTATCATTAGTTATCAATTATTTAAACTGAACTGGTTTCAGCTACCAGTGAATTACGAGGTATAAAGTAGTTAAAGGTTTGGTGAAAGTGGAATATGTTTAAAAAAGAAAAAAAGACTTCCATACCTGGGTTGCAAAAAACGTAGTTTGATTTTTCTGTATTTCTTTGCTGCCATTTTCTGAACTGCAGATGGGAATTAGGATTTTATTAAATTTGATTCCACCCTATTATAATCCACGTGATGTCATGGCACCATCTCTGAAAAATTTCATAAGGCTATCAGTCTAAATTTGAAAACAAATGTAGTGCATTATGATTTAATGTAATCTGTAAATTTAAAGCATACCATACTCTTCCTAAATGCCTTGATTTAGTTCTCAGGTTTCTGAGCTTTTTTAAATCACATTTTCTTTGATTAGCTATTTTGAAATTCTGAAAAAGCTAAGAGATATTAAAAGTAATGTTTTTTAAAAAAAACAGCCATTCATTTTGTCAATCTTATAAAATGATCTTGTTTTACAGTTCTTACTTAGGCAGATTTAGACTTCTCTGATACGGAATCTCACAAAATACAAGCATATTTTCATAAGTAATTTTTGCAAGTCCTTTTATATATTTCTAAAAAATGACCTATTAGTTTGTGAGGATCTTTATAACAAAGAACTAGTTGAATACCCATGCTCCACTACGAAACTATGTGATCAGACTTGATAAATCAAAATTTACAGCTTGAAAATTAATGAGCAGTTACAATTGGTCTCTCCCATCCCCTTCTCTCCCTCAGGCTTGCCCCACAGAAGCCTCCCCTATCCTACCCCCTTCTCTCCCCCAGGCTTGCCCCACAGAAGCCTCCCATATCCTATCCCCTCCTCTCCCTCAGGCTTGCCCCACAGAAGCCTCCCCTATCCTATCCCTTGCTTGCTGCTGTGAAAGTAAAACTGAAACTGAAACTCCTCCTCTGCTTGTGTTTTGCATTTGGAACAGATTTCTTTCCAGGTGGGGAGGGGGAGTAGAACTCCTTAGCATCAGAGCCTGTTAATCATAGTATAGGAAATACTAATGCTCTGATGGTCATTTCGAAAAATCCTTTCTTAGTGAGCCCCTAGAAGCCAAGAGGAACATACGTGGCAAATTTCAAGTTTGTAGGCTTTACGGTTCTGGAGATTTTGTGATGATGCGTGAGCGGTATTTCATTTTTAAATATATAGATTATTCCCAAAGCTCCTGAGTCTTCCAGATATGTGGAACTACGGTATAACTCAGTTTATTCATAGCAAATATGGGGATAAAAGGAGATAAATAATTATGCTACAAATTCTTAGAGGAATTTAAGGTGAGATGAACAGTAGTCACAAGTAATATTTGGCCAATGTTTATCCTTCCCTCAAACATGTTCAGAGAGGTTGTAGTCTTGAGAAGTATGTATGACAACCCAGGATCTTTAATCTTTAGAAACTTCTCTTTTCAGAGAGTTTTCTCTTCTGTTTCTCTTCCTTGCTTCTTTTGGGAATAGCCACAGAATTGGACAAAGTGTACAAAAAGACTCACATTGGTTTTTTTAAAAAACAAACTGAAAAGAGGTAAACAAGTAAATCCATTCTCTTGAGTTTTCTATTGTGCGGCCCTCAGCTGCTTTTGTCCCTTGCATAAACTGGCTGGAAAAAAAAACCAGAGTAATAAATTCCTGTCTGGACTTCCACCTCTTCCTCCAATTTGGCCACAATGTGACCAGAATTTGTTTGTTTGGCTGGTGATTAACGTGGCTCCCAATTGCTTGATGTCCATGCTTCTTTCCCCCCCACCCATTGATGCCAAGTGATTAAAAAAGGGGCACCGTTTTTTTACAGCTCTTCTAATTACTTTGACTACAAGGGTAAATTTGATATAACTTTTTTTTTTTTAGTAATGATCTTTATTTGAAAAGTTTCAAAACGCCTGCTCTTCATAGAAGAGGCTGCACCCAAGATTTATAAAAAGTGACAGAGGCCAAATAACACTAATAAAACTTGAGTAGTAAAAATGTTCAATCACAGCGTAATACCAGTATTTTACCTCTTCAAATATTGAGAGGTCAAACAGAAATATCAATATTTGCTGTTGTTTTTTAAAGTGGAGAAAGGAAGAATACACAAACAAAAAAACCACTACCAGGTAACTAGATAAATTTAATATTTTATTTTATTTATTTAGTATTTATTTGTCAACAAGTACAAGGAAACAAGTAACAGTATAGACATAGACATGGACACATGAAAATTTTTTGGCACAAATAAAAGGATATAAATAAGCAAAACATAGCCATAAACACATAAAATGAGTACATATAAATGGGAACAGTAGGACAGGGACAGTAGGCATGCTAGTGCACCTATGCACGATATAACTCTTGTGGGCTTCACCCAATTAAAAGGACACTCTCCCTAAGACATGCATTTCAGATGTTGAAGGTGGGGGGGGGACAAGCTTTATATAACAGACAGTTGACCAGGAAATGATCATCCAGGGCAGATTGTGTGTGTCTGCTTCTGTGTGTAGGGATCAAATGCCTCTAGTGCATACACTAGCCAATTGGAATGGTGGTATTCAGAGGTGGTATTCAGCTGGTTCACAACAGTTCACGTGAACTGTTGGCGGAAATTTGGCCAAGGTCGCCAAACTGGTAGCAATGGCCAGCTGGCCATGCCCCCAAACCAGTCCCCTGGTCGCTGCTCACTCACCCTGCCCGCCATGTTCGTCGCCACGTTTTTCGCGCATGCACATCGCATTGCCCTGCAAGTCCAGTGGGAAGTGCATGCACGAAGAACATGGTGACAGCAGCAGCTTTTTCCATGACCTTCAGTACTTTTTGGTGGCCTGCAGCCAGCCGCCACAACCACAAAGGGGCTCTCAAAAGAGGCAGCGGCTGGGAGGCTTCTTTGCCAGCTGCCTTCCAGCAGTGGCGGCTGGCTGGGGGCTGCCAAAAACTCCAGTCAGCTTGCCTTCTGGACTCTGGACCAGCCACCGCAGAAGGTAAGCAGCCCAAACAAAGAGGCGGGGGGGGGAGGAAGCGGGGCTAGAGTCGGGGCTGCTAAAGGAGGGGAAATGGGGGCGACTGGCGAAGGGAGGGCAGGGGTAGATAGGTGGAAATTCCAAAACTTTTCCTACCTTTTCCTGTGGGCGTGGCTAGGTGGGGGGTTATGTGACTGAGTGGGCATGAGTGATGTCAAGTTGGCCACACCCACTCAGTCACATGCCCCCCCAGCCAGCCACGCCCACCAAACCGGTAGCAAAAATTTTTGAAACCCACCACTGGTAGTATTTGTCTAAAACAACAGAATGAAGTGCAGCGCATGGATCAGACCTTTCTGTTTGTGCTAGCTGAGGAGGGAGGACACTACTTTTGATGTGGAGCAAGAAAACTCAGGTGGAAGACATCTTCCCAACAGTATAAATGTGGATTGAGGATGACAGCATTTATTCCTGCCCTCTTCAATGCAGAGGGAAATGCAGAGCAGCCCTCTGTGTGTCCCAGCCTATTCTGTCATTTCTTAAAAGTGGCTTTCGCTTTAATCCTTATGGGAAAAGGCTGGACTGGAAAACTGTCCTATCAAAATGGTCAGTGAAACAAAGTTGTCGTTTTTTTCAACTGCTGATAGTCCACTAGAAAAAGGAAAGTGTTTCAGTACACAGGAGTATCCTGGCAAAAAAGCCAGCTGTTTAGTTACCTGCACAGTTGCCAGCAGGTGGTGCCTTAAGACTTCACAATTAACACAGCAGGCACTCTTGAGTAAAATAAAGGCTTGTTTTTTGTGATTCTCCCTAAGGCTAAGCACCACTATTTTCACTCTTTGCAGTAAAAACATCCTGTTGTGCCTTTTCTTAATGCCTGAGCTGACAAGCATTAATGATGGATTAAAAGAGTGCAGAAATTATACATGTTTTGCCTCTAAGGGGCATTTGCACTGCAATTTTCAAGTGAGGTTAAGACAAAGGTGAATCATGAGGATATGGCATTAGAAAGGTTGCCAAGACATCTTTGCACTCTGGATAGGAGTCTGTAAGATCGGCCTTGACTTGAAGAAATAGGTCAAAATCAAAATCTCCCTCTGAGCTTTCCCAATGGCCCTTTTATTTTAGAGCAAAAATCTATTCTGACACTCCCCCGCAGCTGCAGTATTTAGTTTCACTTTTTTTTTTACTTCATTGTGATTATTTTTGTTCTTGTCTCTCAAAAAGTCAGATGCCATTTGAAATACAAATCCCTACCATTTGTAATAGAAATTTCTGTGAATGAACCATGTCTCCCCCGTGAGTCTGTTAGGAATCAGGACCATTTTGGAAAAAAGCTGGTTTAGGATACAGGACAGTCCCGCGTCTGCTTTGGCATTAGCAGTGTCTCTGTCTTTGACTTTGAATTAAGCATCTAATTTTTAAAAACCCCTGTCATGCTTTCAAAATTGCAAATGTGCCACCAAGTCAAAAAGGTGGCCTTCTGCAGACAAATGCTCTGCTCTGTTCCACTATGTGAACAAGACTGAAATTAGGTGCTTTGAATTTTTCTAATATCTGCTTTTATTTGAAGTGAGCAAACAAGGTAGCAGGCCTGCATTGGGGTGCAGAGCAATGCCTTTCTTTCCAAGGCTTTGCCTCCAAAAACTCTTTTGTGTGTTTGTCATCTTCAGTTAGCCCAAACAGTGCATCGTAGCACAGACATTTTTGAATCAAGGTACCTCAAATCTACCAACTTAATGAACGCATACAAATTCTGCGATCCCTTTCCCCTATGTAATTGAAATTTTAAGGATTGTTACACCAGTGGTGTTTACAAAGTTATGATCTGCTACAGTGTCAAGGACGGTGGTTAGCCGTAGTCACATGATTATGATTTCAGATGCTCCCTTCTGGGAATCAAGGTCAATGGGGAAACCAGCAGGAATTTGCTACCCCTTTAGGATTTCTGCTTTTTTGCCCGCCACTGATCATTCTGTTTGTTTAGATATCTTGTAAAGGATGACCCAATGGTCCATATGGGTTATCTAGTCACATATTAAAAAGCAAAGGGTAAGTTCCACTTGGCAGGGGTCACTCTTTCATCATGAACTCCCACTGATGAAAATCAGCCAACTATCCTAGACTCCCAGAAAGCAGCCTGATTTGATAAGATAACTTGCCTAGCCCCTAAAAGCCCCCAAACTTCCGATAGTGGAATGAGACTCATCCCCTTTAACACATTTGAAAAGAATTGTGCTCCTTTAAGAAGATTCTTATAAAAGGTACAAATTAATGTCTAAACTCTTTCCAGAAATAAGGAATAGAGAGGGTAAGTAAAACAACTAACCCCCCCCCCACCCCACTTCCAATCAACAGTCTTTCTCATATACTTACAGTGGAGTTGGTAGACATGAAATATCAACTACCATTAGCTCATTTTCATTTGAGCAGCCGGAAAACAGAACAAAAAGGTATAGCACGGTTTCATCCATTTAAGAGGCTCAGAAAAAGGCATGTGACACAAGCTATCATCTGTAAATCCTTACTAAGTTTACACAAAATTCCATAGTGACAAAACTTACAGCATCTGTGGATCTGTTGCCAGAAAAATGACAAAATGTACTCTCTGTTAGAGGATGAAAATGGAAGTAATCCTGATATGCGGTGAGCATGGCAGAGATTAACCAATTTGCATGTGTCCCACATGTCTTTATGTAGATTTTTTTTCTTTTCTTCTCCTACGATGTGGCTGAACTTCATCTCAAGGTCTCAATTGCAGCAAAGAAATTCAAGCTCTCCGTCATATATAGATGTTGACATGACCCACTGTTGATAGACCATCTAAAAGCCCCAACCCATCATTCATTATGCATACCTAGGACACCCAATGACCTCTTTAGCATTTCTGAATGTAGCAAACTAAACAAAGAAGCTTTGACATTTTAGGAGCGTGCAGGCAACCACAAGAACAATCATTACAAGGAATACAAATTTCCAGATAACGCCAAAGGCATACAAACACTAAACAGTGGGAATTTGTTCCCCTCTCATATCTGCTTCTATGCTGTGAACTCTTTTGTTAGCAACAGTAAAGCACTGTGGTTAATATTGAAGTAGGTAAAGCATCTCTGAATGCCCAAGAAGTGGTGGAATGTCTCCTCCGAGATTTAAGTCTCAATGACCACCACTTCTACTTCCTTGGAGAATCTCCTGTCCTTCCTCAGCATGTTGATGATGCTCTCAGACTTGATCAGCAAATTGCAGCCTAAAAAATATACTCCAAAAATAACTGTTACGCAGAGCACACACAAGACAGCAATTGGTACCATTTTGGCTACTGGCTGGTTCTTCTGTCCTCCTTCAGCTTCCGAGAGCTCCCTTACAAGAAAGCAAGAAGATGTCAAGAGAGAGTCCATGGTGGGGGAAACTGTCCCAAAAGAGGAAGAGTCCTTGGTGGAGAAAGTGTTATTCATCATCTTGGGGCTTGCAAGGGGATGATCTGCAACAGAATCCTCTTCCTCTCAAGGTTCCTTTCAGCAGCCTTTTGCCTGGGTTGTATAGTGTATATTAAGCACTCGCTGAGTAGGATCGTGGCTGAGAGTCATACAGGGAGGGTTTATGCAATACCAAGTGAACACATTATCCTCCAGCTTTGGGCAGAGGGCTGCACTGCCTCTTTTTTGGAGAACTATACAATCCTGTTCAGGTGTAGAAGACCGAGGGCTCGTAACAAACCTCCCCCAAAAGAAGGATATGATAGGGGAGATTCATCTGCTTTTAAAATATGTACTTACCTAATTTCACATTTTCAAGCCAAGTTATGGAACCTGAATCTGATCATCCTTCAAAACTGTCGTGTAGTAGAGATTGAAAACAATGTACGAGTACCTTGTAGTCAGGAAAATATCTTGCAGACACTGTCAGGGAAAACCTATTGAATGCATTATTAAACAAAATTGCAAACAATTTTTTTACCATAAACATTTGCACAAAACACATCCAATTTTCTTCTTGAACTTCTTGAAATTGACAGATACCATATATCTATTTCAAAACAACAGTGAATATTTCAAATCTCTCAAATTATTCTCTGATAAGGTTGTTTTAAGGTTCAATTTAAGTTGCCAACATCACTCCTCATAATCTTCCATGTGCTCCTTTTATTTATTACTGCATGCTTTTTTCTATGAATTTTGTATGATATTGCCTCCATCCCATCCGCAACCCAGAAGTGAGAGAATTTTGAGTCATTCTTCACTGTAACAATATTAAAGTAATGTCACGCCCCTTAATCTGACACCATCTCACAATGTTTAAAATTAATTCCCATCTATTTCAGTTGTGGCTACAAGAAAAACAGATTCTTTGCCAGTCTTTCTTTTTTTTTTTTAATTTGGACATGGGAATATCATCCTTGGGTAAGACTGAATGCAAGTCTACTAGGACTGGGGTCCCTTGCCCCTGGGCTGTGGCCCACTATTGGGCCACGGCCTATTCACAATTGGGCTGCGGGCCAGCGCACAGGTTCCGCTATCCCCCCCACAGCTTGGCCGCCAAGCCACAAAGGTTGGGGGACCGTTGTACTTAGGAGATCAATATTTCCATTATTACAGATAAGGACTCATCCTATGGCAGCTCAGTGCACCGTTAAGCACAAATGTGCTGTTGTAATGATCAAGTTATATTTTTATTTTCCTCCCCAACAAGGAAAAGAGTTTTTTTTTTTTCATCACAATACATCTCTATTTGTGGGTGATGGGGACTGTAACTCAGGTAATGGTTTCTCCAAAGTTCTACTGAATTATGTGGTTTCAGAAAGATTTTGGTGAATAAAGTAGCCTCACTGGGAGGGGCACATTAATGTTATCAACTCTGGTTCATTTCAGGAATGGAGTGATGGTGGAACTTGGAATGTCTCTTCCAAATTAATCCAGAATCAGATTGGGAAGGGCTAATCCATTCTGTATCATTAATTTAGGATTCTACAGGCCCTTGCCTTCAAACTTTTAACTCCCGGACTCACACAATGACCGATTGTAACAGTACCACAAAGAAGAGCTGCAATTGAGTGTTGGTATTTACGTTGCCCAGAAGAAAAGAGAATTCCCGTTCTGATTGATTGAGTCTCTGCTTAGGCTTTAATTGCTTGAGAGTGAAGCATTTTGAGATAAGCAGAATTGTCTCAAAATATCCCAATTCTAACAAAATGAAAAACAACCTTCTTTGTGGTAAGCTTGGAAAAAGCTACTCTCATGAAATATGAACATCATTTTCTTCCTCAAAAAAACATAATGGAGTCTGAGTCATAAGGGTGTGCTGCTACAACACAATGGGTCAATAAAAAAGCTAGCACCCACCCTTCTCCTAGACTAGAAGAATGAAATATTTTGATAAATATTAAAAAGGCAGAATATTATATTTCCCTAAATGAGAAATTGAGAAACATGGTTTTTTTTAGAGGGAGAAAGCAGCCCCCACCTTTCTTAATAACCCTCAGCAGATGTCAGCACTTACGAGATATATTGCTTATTGAGATCTAGGTAGCTCTATTCATAGGCAAAAATTCCTTGCAGCAAGGTCTGAACAAAGGTAGGATAAATAAATAAATAAAATAAAAATAAATAAAAAGGATTAGCCCTCAACCACAATAGGAATTGCCCAACAAGCCCCTTCATTGCATCAGCCAAACTTCAACCAAACTTAGCTCAAACAAACTCCTAGGATTTGTACATGGCCCCATGGGAGTCTGACAACAGCCAATAGAATACATGTTCTTGCACAGGAACAGGAAGTTCAAATGCAAAGTCCAAGAGAAGGTATAAAAACCCCTTACTCTCAACTCCATGTAGTCAACTGCCCAGGACCTCAAACCCAAGTGGTTCTGCTTTATCATAAACCAACTTTCTAAGCAGCCTCCATGTTTCCAGTGTCTTTCTCCCAGCTTGGTACTGAACCAGATGCAGTGGTGAGTTGCTACTGGTTCGCCCCGGATCGGGCGAACCGGTGGTGGCGGTGGTGGGAGGCTCTGCCCACCTGCCCGGACACTTCTGTGCATGCACAGAAGCATTGCGCACAAGCACACGCGCCCATGAGCAAACCACTAGCAAGAGGTTTTTAAACATGCCCCTGACCAGATGGATATTTTTCCCAACAGGTCAATGGGAGGTTAATCTGTTTATCGAAATGCCCAGAAGAGATTAATTGATTCAAAAACTAACTTCAATGGAGTTAGATTTAGCTCTGAAAGACATTGAGCATGCACCAAAACTCAGGACAGATTATGTTTCTCACTGTTTCCTGCTGGTCAGTGAAAAAGGGTTGCTGATGTTATAAAGCCTTACCAGTACTAGCAGAAGGTCTTGTACATATTAGACATTTTCAGGAGAACTTTTAAGTTCAGCTAGCTTTTAAATCTGTGACTTTGGTCCTTTGATAGAAGCCGGATCTTCAGAAATTAGTTGGTGCAGATTGTTGGAGGGATAAATTAGTCTAGAATGAGATCAAGCCACAGTCTAGATCAAGCCACAGTCAAAGGCAAGGTACAGGAGTCATTTGAATATTTGGCAAAACCTTCGCTTGATGCCTCTTCTTTAATTTAAAAAAGTTAACACAATATCAATCGTAGATGAACTGTCAAATATAATTATCTAGCCATGCCTTCGTTAAAAGCACACAAGCTCCACCCTCTTCAAATTATTGGCAACCCACAAAGAAATATATATTTCAACAAATGTGGAAAAACTTTTAAAGATTTAAAAAAAGAAGATAAGCTAATAGACGTTTGTACAACTCAGACAAATTGCCACTAATAATGTTGTTTGTGTAATATTCTTGGCAAGCTACATTTTTTGTTGCTTTTAGGCTCTTCTGAAATCAATTCCATTACCAGTTTTAAAATATTTTACCTGATTAGCAGGACAACACATGAGCACTGTACAATATGAAGCAGATGTTCCAGACAGCTGGATGCAAAAATGCCACATTTGTTAAGAATTCTCACTGGACTAGCCAATCCAATTGTAACCATTTTTTAAAATTAATTTAAGAACTCAAGGGGCTATAGAAACAGAGTTCTCCATATTTAGCCTCACATGTTTATGTTTAACTCAATGTCTTTGATTCCTAAATCCTTAATATATGCATAGATATTTGTTTGGATTGGATTCTGCTGGATGCTTTGCCAACATCAGGTTGTAAAATGTTATTCCATTAGGCAGCAGTCCAAAAATTGTCCCTGATAAAATACTTGTTTTGTACAATAGTAATTCCATTGATTGACTGCCAACATTTCAGTCCCTATTTGTTATTTTAACAGTAATTTATCTATTGCACAGATATTAGCATATCTCCCTGCCTTGGAAATCTCTTGGCTGATCTCTGCTGTTCAAGATCCTACTTAAAGATCAGCTCCTATATCTTCATCTGGGAGTTGGGGGGGGGGGACAATCCGCCTGGCCAATGCAAGAAGGCTGGCTAGATTCTGTCAAAGAGTGGATTTTAACCGTTAGCAACGTTATTTTGTCAAATAAAAACCAATCCTGCAGAAATGAAGGTTCTTTTACATTTCTTCTAATGTTTGGCTTGAAACTGTAATCTGCCCTTTATAGATAAAGGTAGGCCTCAGTGGCTAAGATGCTGAGCTTGTCGATCGATAGGTCGGCACTTCAGCGGTTCGAATCCCTAGTGCCGTGTAACGGGGTGAGCTCCCGTTACTTGTCCCAGCTTCTGCCAACCTAGCAGTTCGAAAGTACGTAAAAAATGCAAGTCGAAAAATAGGGACCACCTTTGGTGGGAAGGTAACAGCATTCCATGCACCTTTGGCATTTAGTCATGTCGGCCACATGACCACGGAGACATCTTCCAACAGTGCTGGCTCTTCGGCTTTGAAAAGGAGATGAGCACTGTCAGTGGTGGGATTCAAGTAATTTAACAACCGGTTCTCTGCCCTAATGATTTCTTCCAACAACCAGTTTGCCAAACTGCTCAGAAAATTAACAACCGGTTCTCCCGAAGTGGTGCGAACTGGCTGAATCCCACCACTGAGCACTGCCCCCTAGAGTCAGGAACGACTAGCACCTTTACCTTTATCTTTTAGGCACTGTGCCAATAGACAACTTCCTTGGCACTCACCAGCCTTCCTGACTTTAGTTTTTAAGATACTTTTAGCTAATAGAAATTGAACAGGAATCTGGCATTGTCAAATCATAAATCTTCACCATTATTTGCAAGAATATTGGGGGCTTTTCCCAAGCATCGGGGAAAAATAAAAATGGTGTGTGTATGAGGTCATTGCAGCCTAGTGTTTAGCATGTTAGGAACAACTGCAGTGCAGGCACACGATTAAAAGAGCCACATTATTCTGCTGAAGAGAATATAGTTATTTTTTCCACCACAAACCTGGTGAGAATCACTGTTGAATTCAAATATTATAAAAAGCCAGGCCTTGTTTTGGTCAAACTCATTTTTGGAATACATTACAGAAGCCTGATTCATACACAAAATACCCTAGAATTCACAAACTAGAATGGCTGAACTTAGACATTATTTAATTTTAATTTAATTTAATCGATTTGTTGTAATTGCCAACCATTAGACACTGGGCAGTTTACAAAACCCAGGAATCAGTAAAAGCAATTAAACACACATCAAGAGGACTAAAACAACCAGAACAATAAACCATACACTACACATACCTTGGAGACCCTGCAAATACATTAATCCCAAATCTGGAACACAGGCAAGTCTTAAACGCTTTCTGGAATGTGAGGATACAACGCTGTGGTGGCGCCGTGGTTAGAATGCAGTATTGCAGGCTAACTCACTGTTCACTGCCAGGAGTTCGATTCTCATCGGCTCAGGGTTGACTCAGCTTTCCATCCTTTTAAGGTCAGTAAAACGTGGACCCAGATTGTTGGGGGGCAATATGTTGACTCTCTAAACAGCTTAGAGAGGGCTATAAAGCACTATGAAGCAGTACATAAGTCTAAGTACTATTGCTAGGCCATCCTTATCTCAGGGTGGGGGGATGGGGAATGTTTTTTCCAGAGGGCAGGGGCAGCCACGATGGCCCAGTTCAGTCCACCAGATGGCAGAAAGGATGTGGAGTGCACCCACTCTAAGGGTGGGCAGAAACAATTGGAGACAGTTGTCCCTCAGATAACTAGATCCTGAATTAGGAAAGGCTTTATAGGTGACAATCAGCACCTTGAAGTGCACCAGAAAACCTACTGGCAACCTTTGTGGCTTACATAGCAGCTGTGACATGTGGACTTTATATGAAGTGTCCCTTACTGCTCACGCCACTGCATTTTGTACCAGCTGTACTTTCCAGCTGGTTTTCAAGAATAGACCCATAGGCAGCACATTGCAATTGTCTAGTGTGATGACCAGGGCACAAGTGACCATCTGAAAGACTTCCAAGTCAAAAAGGCACAACTGATGAACAAGATGAAGTAAGATAGCAATAGCAATAGCACTTGGACTTATATACCGCTTCATAGTGCTTTTACAGCCCTCTCTAAGCGGTTTACAGAGTCAGCCTATTGCCCCCAACAATCTGGGTCATTTTACCCTCCTTGGAAGGATGGAAGGTTGAATCAACCTTGAGCCTGGTGAGATTTGAACTGCAGCTAGCAGTCAACTGAAGTAGCCTGCAGTACTGCGCTCAAACCACTGCGCCACCTCGGCTCTTAATGATGATGATGAACTTCATGGTAAGCAAAACTGAAATAATACATGTGGTGTGAACCCAGTACTTAGACTATTGCTGCGGTTCTAAACTCTTTATGTTGACACATTATATTTGATTAAAATATTTGCAATGGTGCTTCACCCAATATGTGAAGCCATCATGTGATTTGTTGGCTTTGATTTAGCAGGTTGTGTAAGCCCAGCTGTGTTGCTTGTAATCCATAGTTCATGACTTGGCACATTTTATGAGCCCAACCAATTGATGTTTATTTTATAAACCTGTAGTGGCAATAATTGCCCATTATCAAAAGAATGCTTTCTGTAATTAGTATAATGGTTTGTCCTGAGATTATCTTTCTAATTTTTTAGATTTTCTGCATATTTCATATTAAATTTATAATATCTGCAGGTATGTCTCAAAGAGATCAGTCTGACAAAAGCCGCATTGTCCTTTAATGATGAAAGCCTTTTGTGTATATAATCATGACTTGACAATAGGTGCAATAGTGTGATGCTACGGATATAGATTATCACTCTACAGAAGCACATAATCTGAGGGGAACATGGGCTCTTGTTTTTAAACTCTGGAAGTCTCTGCTCTTGGGACACAGCAACAATTATCAATATGTTGTGGCCCGCCAGTGGCCTGCACGGATTGTGGCTGATCCCGACAAAGAGGAGGCTGGTGTGGTGTCGCGCTAGCAGCCTGTGCAGCCAGCGCTCGAGTCGGACAGCGAGGAGGCTGAAGAGGATGTGGTGCCAGAGGCAGAGACTCAGTCAGGGTCTTCAGAACCTCCAGAGGCTCCTTCAAGTGAAGAGAGTGAAGTGGAGGAGTCTCTCCTCAATGCTCGAGCACACAGGACTGCCAAAAGGCAGGAGTGGCTACTCAGGAGGTGGTCTCCTCAAGAGTAAGGTTTGGGGCTAATTGGCCACTCCCTTAGCAAACACTGCTGGAAACAAAGTTTAATTACTAGGCAGAGCATTTTGAGAGTGAGTTTCTTGTTACATTTTGGTTTCTGGGCTGGTTGCCAACCCTTGTAGGACTTTGTTTATCCTCTGTAATTCATACAGGCTGATAAGGACATTTGCACTGAAAGCCTGCATTTTGAAAGGGGTCTGTTTGTATTAAATGGAGTTTTTGGAGCTTTGTGTGTGTCACACTCCTTGGGATCCAGAGCTGGGGCAGAACACAATATGAACCAGTTGCCAAGCATCTGCATTTTGATCACATGATCATGGGGATGCCGCAAAGGTTGTACCTGTGAAAAACGGTCATAAATCACATTTTTCGGTGCCGTTGTAACTTTGAATGATCACTAAATGAACTGTTGTAACTTGAGGACCACCTGTACTCTTTTTTCTATTGCAGTTGAGCTCAAAGCCAATATCCAGACCGGGGTCCCATAAGGATGTGCTGCTCGTCTTGGCTCGTGATCCCTGCAATTGAGTGATAGTCCTCTTGCCTGCCTGTAATAACTGCTGTCTCCAAACATCATCTCCGCTACTCCCTCTGCTTGCCACTTTCTTTTTTTTTTAATTATTAAGTTTTTTATTTTTAAATATATATATAAGTATTGAATAGATGAACAGTATGGCTTCTGGGTATTAATTTTGATAATAAAATTGACAGTTTTGATAACCTTACATTAATCATATTCACATCATTCTAGTAACATAATATAATCATCTTTCAACTTCTTTCATCTACCTGATTTTGACATGTTACATAACAATATTCATAGTAGTATTTCCCCCTTTCTGATTTCTACCTCTATTTCGTATCTTGCAAACACCAATCTTATGTTATGCCATTTTCTTATATTGTTTTACTACCCACACACACACATACGGTACACACACCAGCCTTATTGTTTGCTATTGTAAGTGGAGAGCTGGATGGTGGAGGCTGCCGTTAGACGTCATCACTCTTTGAAAACTCCAGGGTGTGGCTCAATTATTCCAGGCAGCCCGAATTCCGCCAACGTTGATGCTAGTGAGTAAAGTTCTGAGTGAATGAATGAATGCATCCATGTGGGAAACAGAATGGGAAGTGTTTCTGCTTGGCTGCAATTGTTTTTCCCAAGCGCGGACAGCAACCCTAGCATTTTCACGCAATAATATCTTTGTTTTTCCTAATTGGTATTATTTCGCAAGCTGCAGAAATTCAGAATTTGCTTATGGCATGCAAATCTATGGATGAAAGAGTGGAGACTCAAAACAAAACATTTGACAGCCTCTTTAAGCAAGATTCTGCTGATTTCAATGTCATTTTGGTGTTTACGGCAGTTTTAAATTTAAGCCCAATTGAGTGATGGATGGTATCTTACTCTGGACAATTTCTGAAGCCTAGAACAATAAATAGGAATTAGACCAATCCTTTCTGTTTACTTAGAAGTACATTTTATTTTTTTTGTTTATTTATAAAATTTATTGGCTTCCCATCTTATCATAGGGTAACTTACAGTTACAACTTAGTTAAAACATAAAATGTTAAAACCAAACCTTAAAACCAAAATCACATGGGGGGGGGCAGGGGTGGAGTGGGGGTGGAAGGTGAGATGTTATTACTCAATCAACCACCTCCATTGCGCTGTTCCCCCACTCAAGCCTTTAAGCCCTTAGGAAAAGTTAGGAGGGTTGAAGCCAACCTCACATTGGCTGGGGTGGGGGGGTGGGGGGGGGGAGAGATGTTCCAGAAGGCAGCAGCAGCAGCAAAAAAGGCCCTCTTCTGGACACCCACCCCCAGCAGGTGGAAGGGACCCGCAGCATACTTCCTCTCTCAGAACGAACCAATCCCAGTGGGGTGAGAAAATCCCTCAAGTAACCTGGACCCATTCTATGAAGGCATTTAAAGGTGATCACCAACACCTTGTATTGCACCCAGCAGACTGGTAACCAGGGCAGCTCGTGGAGCAGTGATGTTACAAGGGCCATTCTTGGGGGGCCCAAAACTACCTGCGCTGCCACACTCTGCACTAGCTGTAGCTTCCGAATGGATAGCTCCATTTAGAACTATTCAAGGAAGTTTAGTGGGATTACTCTTGGAAACCAAGATTACCACAAACATCTGTGAAAGTTCTTGGCTGTTCAGGTTTTTTTGCAATTTAGATGAATAGGGGATTTTTCCTATTGAGCCTAAATATCTGTAAACTGAATCATCTTCTCTCCGATAGAGGGAAGTGAAAGACAGCAAGAAGGGCATATTAATAAAACCCCTATTCCTGTCTTGTCTGCTGCATCTTTCTGAATGGTGAATTCTCATTCCCAGCTCCCATTCATCTGTGTTTTTTTCTTTTTTGGATCTGAAAGCCAGTTTTATAGGTAATCGTTTGGTATTAATTCCACAAAAAGTCATAATATTGTGACTGAGCACCACTGGGGAATATGTCCTTTCCTATTCCTTTTTTAAAGCTTATGTTAATATGTGCAATCCTGTAGAGCAGTGGTGTCAAACTTGCATTGTCATGTGATGTATTGTGACTTTTCCTTCACTAAACCGGGCATGGCCGTCACCAGTGTGCGGGCTGCGAGTTTGACAGCCTTGCTGCAGAGAATAAGGAAGATGACATAGATGGAAATATGCAAAAGCCATTACCAAAGCAAAGGAGGCTGAAACATTTTTTAAGTCCTAAGAAGGTAATGTTTAGAATTAGCTCAGGTGGACACTTTCCTGATTCACTCAAGTATAAGACGGGAGAGGACTTGCAAGATTCTGCTATTATAGCCAATCTCAAAAGTAGGCTTCTAGCTTCCCTGTAGAGTTGATATCTAGGTGCGACTGACAAATCCAAAATTATGTATTTATTTGGAAGTAGAATTTTGTTAAGTGATTCAATAGATGTATTTTTACATGAGAGTTTCTGGTAGTGTAGCATGCAGTTAACAAATGACAGAGTGGTCATATTTATCAGACCTTCCATATCCGTTGCCCTCCATCAGAAAGACTGGAGCAAAGTCCTTATCTTCCCACACTGGAAGGTGTCAGGCCTTCCTTAAAAAGGGAAAACTTTGTTAAGATATATTTGTCAGGATACAAGGAATCAAATGAAAAAAAAATATTGTAGAACTCTGAAATCATGATGAAAGAATTCCAGCAACTGTCATGTACCATATGCAAGCTAATACCTGTTCAGATTTTTCATTCCAAACTGAAGCCAAGTTCTGTTAGGTGGGAGGTAAACTTTCAATCTGGTCCTGGTCCAATCATGTATCAGGCTGCTTAATTTTGGCCAGGAAAGACTAGCTTTCCCACAAGAGCTGTTATAGTTCTAATCCTACAACAAATGATGTCAAAATACTGCAAAAACTGGCTTTATTTTCAGTATGACTGATCCAAATATATGAGGTGATAACATTTGCATATCATAACAATGTCATCTTTCCTCTCCAAATGCCTCTTCTGGTAGCATCTATAGCAGTGGGTCTCAACCTTCCTAATGCCGCGACCCTTTAATACAGTTCCTCATGTTGTGGTGACCCCCAACCATAAAATTATTCCTAAAACCATTGAAAATGTGTTTTCCGATGGTCTTAGGCAACCCGTGAAAGGGTTGTTTGACCCCCAAAGGGGTCCCGACCCACAGGTTGAGAACCACTGATCTATAGGGAGGCTGTGTCCCAAGAGATCAAAGCACTAGTTTGTCATCCCTTTGATGCATGTAGAATAGGGGTGGGATCATTACTATCATTGTGACTGTTTTGACTCCCTTTTTTAGGTATCTGTAGACTACAGGAAGTGAGGGACGGACTTGGAGTAGGAGGAATCTCAGAAAGTCAGATGTTTGGCAGTATTATTAAGGAGGTAGGAGAAAGGTAGACAGGATTTTTTAATACTTGGGTTACAACATGTACACAATAGGTAAGTTCTAGTCAATAAACCCGGAGGTGAGTGGGCTGAATTTGTGTGTGCTAGGAACCCAGAGCTGGGAAAATTCTGAGTCAGAATGTGAAGTTTGAGTTCAAAGGAGTGCTTTGAATTTTGCTGCTCAAGCCGCAACTTCTGCTTAGCTTTTGGTTAAAATAATTAGATATTAAGTGAAACGATTGCTTTGAAATTGGCTATAACGGCATCCATTTTGAATGAACATTCCTCATAGCAACTATTTTCAGAGGTAGCTCACAGCGGGTAGAGTTCCAACTACGACTGTTGGGGTTTTAGGTTAGTGCTTAGAAGGGAAGAAGAGCTGGATGAGAATCCAGCAGTTAAAGGGATTTGTAATTCAACAGAAGACATATTTTTATACTCCCCTTGAACAGCCAGATCTGCAACAAGAGATTTCAGGATTTTGCTAGATGATCATGAAAGAGGGTCTATTTCTGAGGAATTCAAATCTGAACTAAAGTATACAGTACCTTTGTTGTATCAACACTGAACAATTGCACACTACGTAGTCTTGTTGATCCAGAGAATAAAAGCCAAGCTGTTACTGAATATGCTCTCATGGAAGTCATGGCAGTTAACAATTTATAATTTATACCATTTATAAGCTCTGCTTATATGATAGCTACCCAAATGAGATGTGAAATATTTTTTTTGTCAGTACACACAGGCTGTTTATCCCACAAATGAAATCCAGCGAAACATCGACTTGACTAACCTTCAAACTAAAATAATATAAACTATCCCAATCCATAATTTAATTTTATAGTTTCTTCAATTCTTAGTTTAAATTACAGTTAAAGGTTTGTTGCCTAACCTGCTGGTGCTGAAATGGAAGGACGTTTGTCCAGGCTAGGAACTTATTTGCCAGCTTGTCAAGCAGAGAGATGACTTGTGCCAACTCTACATTCAAGATTGACTATGAAAACATATCCAGCTGAAAAGACAGGATTCCCCCCTTGATTTCCAAGTAATTTTATTCCAAATACCTTCGTCTGACCTCCATAAAATGCACATAAGATTACAGCTTAACTGAAAACACCAAAAACATTAACCAAAATATGGAACTGGGAACAGCATATAACAAGATCTTGGGGCAGAGTGCATTGAAACACACATTTAGAAATGCTTCTCTGTTCAGAATTAGAGTCTATATTCAATATTCTTCTGTAAATTCTTGTGCGTCAAACTGCAGTCACATATGCTCATTTTAAAAAATAAGAATTGCATAAATCATGTGTGAAATGCAGAAGCTCAACATTTTAAGGGATGACCGTTTTTATTTTAATCAAATTACAACACTTTTTTTAAATTGCTGTCAGTATTCAAAACTTACAAGTCCAATTTTGTTTAAGGGGAATCATTTGGGAATATTAATTTTTCCCCGCCTTCCAACAGCTTGAACAATCCTATATTATTATCCCAAACTTGAAATAAAAGTACTTCATTCCAACAAATAGTAAGAATACATGAAGTTACAGCCAGCCAGACAGTTGACAGTCATGAGAGTCTTCAACAGTTTATTAGAAATAATGTAGACATTAAAAAATCCCCACTGCTTTGAACACAAATTGAGGTTTTCAGGCTTATAAGCTGGTCAAAAAAACAAAAGATCCAATAGTGTATTAACATTTTGTCACTCGCTTTCATACCAACAGTGCAAATACAATTTGGTCTAAATGTACAGATTGATAAGCAACAATGTACAGGCTCCCATCTCCATCGCAAGAGATTTGTGAGCTCTGAGGATCAAACAACCAAGTGTACACGCTTCACCCATTTTAAATTTTAAAGGGGTCGCTAGTTTTAGCTAGGATATCTTGAACACTAACTAGTGATTAAATACAACAAAGTGAAAAGCATTAAACATTAGTGGAACATACCCTGAAGACACCCCTGGAGGTACAGTATTTTACCAACTTAAATTTCAAAAGCCAATTAGAACATTGCTTCAGCCAATTTTGTTCCAGCTACAAAATCGGAAACTTGAGTTGTCTGCAGTCCACAATGTAAGAGGGAAAAGTATACATTTACCACTTCATGTAAATTGAGTTTACCCATTGTGACATTTTACAATGAGGCAAAGAGACCTTATAAACCCTTTTATTGCAACTGATTTGACTGCCTATACCTCAGATATTTGTGTGATTGGGTTTTTGTTGTTCCTTTTTTGGAAGTCTGGAAAACTTTCATGCTAACATTATTGCCTCATGTAGCTTAAGACTGCCCTGAACAATGGTATGCACCAATCAATGAAGCTGCTTAAAACGGGTTGAAGATGAATTAAAGGATGCATTTTCTGTCTTTAGAGCTATCAACTCAGGAATTCTTATCTCAATTATGAAATGTTGTGATGAAGTCTTTCCCCAAACCCCAACATTTGTCAGTTTTTTATTCCAGGTCTGGCATTTCTAAAGGAAAAAGAGAAAAAGATATGGGTTGTGGCTTATAGCAATAGCCTAATTATTGTCAAGAAAAACATCTATAACTTTCAACCTCCAAAAATATGACAATATACCATTTCTAGTTAAGCTAGAATACACAAGGTTTGATAGCTTTCACAGAATATGTCCCGTTGCATACAGTTAATCCTCAACTGGTGTTTGGTCATTTAGCAACTGTTTGAAGTTTCAATGGACCCCAAAAAAGGGATTTATGAGCCAGAATCAACATTTCGATGTCCACCCCATGATCACATGACTGCATTATGGATGCCCAGCCCACTTTTGTGGCCATTTACTTCATTTTCCAGCAAAAGCCACCCTACAGTGAAGAATGAGTTCATGAAACAACTGTGCTATTTGCTTAACAACTGTTGCATTCTCTTAATGACTGCTGCAAAAAAGGTTGTAAAATCAGCCAGTCACATGACCCACTTCATGACCATCAACATTTCTGACTGAAATTGTGAATTCAATTATAGTCATAAGTCAATGACTAATCATATCCTTTCCCAAATGTGCTAAGGTCTGGATATATAATGGCAATTTCCCACTATGTTTTACATTTTCCAATTACAGTGCAAGACACACTAATCCTTTCCTATTCCTCCAGAATTATTATTCCACAGGACTGGGGGCCAGGGAAGAATAGATTGGTTTGCAAATACAAGAGAGGTTACCTAAACACCAAAGGCAGTCTTTATAGGCCCTTGTAGATTTTACATGGGCAATATATTTATAATTCCAACAAACTCAAAATGTTTATTACACTGATGGGTAATGCATAATAGTTTATGATATCACCTCTGCTAAACCACAACTTGAAAAAAGAAAGCCAATCCCACATTAAATATTGGGGGAGGAGCAGTTAGCTGTGAAAAGAGAATTCTACCATTTGGATACTAGTGAGTATTGTCAGGTTATAAGGAAAGGAACTCACTAAACATATAAATAAAGAAGGAAAAAATATAGGTGGTAAAAGAGATTCAATTCTAAACATAATAGTCTAACCTGGTAGATGTACTGATATCCACTCAAACCCTATATAAGGTACCTTAGTGAGCAAGGGTGATGTAGAATGTAAGCCTCAAGTACTACCTCTGCCCATGAAGTGTCAACAGACAGAGGAAAACTGAAAATAACTGTTTGCAGCACTAAAGGATTTGTAACCAAGTAGACCTCAGCAATAAAAATTATTTCCATGCTACCTAGAGTCATTTTATCAGTGAGATCAGCAGCATAGAAATTTAATAAACAGGAATAAAAAGAAATATGTTAAAAACCAATTAATGTTTTCTTACTAAAACAGATTTCCTGCTAGGCCTCAACTTTCATGCTTAAAATTACTGGCTCCTGGATCAGTGGTGAATGAGGAATTCAAAACTACAGTGATAAACCAACCAAAAACATATTACTTTTGAGCTCATTTGCCATTATTTGGTTTCCAAAATATTGGTCATTAATCTATAAAGCCCTGAACAACTTGGGATTTCATTTCCCAAAGTGGCCTTCTCCAATCTAATGTACTCTAAATCCTATCACCTGCTGAAATTTATAGGAGTGTGGAATCACTAACCCATGTGCAAAATCTATCCCAATGGTTGACTGATGATTTAAAATAGGTTAGAAAAAGTACTTGATACATAAGTTGCCTTATATACAGTGGATATTAAAAGTTTACATATCCACTAAAATGCCAATTTTTGAGATGTAAAAAAATCAGACTAAAAATCAGACATTTCAGCATTTTCCTACCTTTAATCTGGCATATAAACTGAACAATTAATAGAATATATAAGCTCGTGATGGCAAACTTATGGCACACGTGCCAGGTGGCACGCAGCGCCGTCTCTGATGGCACATGAGCCATTGCCCCAGTTCCGCTCTGTCGCACGTGCACAGCGCCACCCAGCTAGTCTTTGGGTCTCTGCCACACATGCGCGAGGGCCGGGACCCATGTGGGGGGCTGCGCGCACATTGTATTTTGGGGGGTCAGGTGTAGCCATCACTGATATAAGCAATACAAGCACATAAGCTGTACTTAAATCTTTTAAGGGGAAAAATAACATTAAAAATGAACAATAATGTACTTGCGTAAGTGTGCATACTCTTAAACTAATACTCTGTGGAAGCGCTTTTGATTTTATGATAGCACTCAGTCTTCTGGAGTAATAACTTATCACCACAGTACATCTTGCCCTAGGAATCTTTGCCCACTCTTCCTTGTAAAAGTGCTCTAAATCTATCAGATTGCAAGGGCATCTCTTGGGCACAGCCCTCTTCAGGTCACCCCACAGATTTTCAACTGGATTCAGGTGTGCCATTCCAAAACATCTTCTGGTGAAACCATTCTTTTGTTGATTTGGAGGTGCTTTGGAACACTGTTGTGCTGAAAGGTGAAACCCCTCTTCATTTTAGTAGAGGCCTGATGTTTTGTGTTGAAATTGACCGATATTTATAACTGTTCATAATTCCCTCCACTCTGACTACAACCCCAATTCCAGCTGAAGAAAAGTAGCCCCAAAGCATAATGCTGCCACCACCATGGTTCACTGTGGGTAATTAGATGATGTGCAGTGTTGTTTTTACACAAAACATCCTTTTTGGAGTTCTGGCCCAAAAATTCAATCTTGGCCTTATTGGATCATAGCATATTTTCCCACATGCTTTAGTTATTTGATGTAGGGTTAGGGCTAGGGTTTGCAAAATGTACTCAGGCTTGGATGTTTTTCTTTGTTTGAAAAAGGCCACCCAACCTAAAAGCCCAGATATATGAAGAATACAAGAGATTTCTGTCACATGTAGTGCACAATCACTACTTGTTACAGCTCCTTTAATGTTGCTGTAGGCCTCTTGAACTAGTTTTCTTCTTGCTTTTTCATAAATTTTGGAGGAATATCCAATTCTTGGTAATGTCACTGTTGTGCTAGATTTTCTCTCCTTGATGACTGTCTTCACTGTGTTTCCTGGCCTTGGAAATTTTTTTGTACTCTTTTCCTGACTAATACCTTCCAACAAGGAGATCCCTGAGGCAACTGAGTAAATGTCAGAATAATCCTACTAAAACAGCTGAACTTTATATGGGCTTGATCAGAGTCACTTCAATTGATGGCAGGTGTCTACTGATTACTATTTAATATCAGTTTGATTGTGATTGGTTAATTATGAACACAGACATAGCCCTACGCAACCATGTTATTGTATGCTTTTATTGTCATTTTTCCCCCTAAAAGGAAATTTGTTTTGCAATTGAATTGTACCACTTCTAAAGGTGGAAAAATTCTGAAATGATTTATCTTGGTCTGATTGTTTTTTTACAATTCAAAAACCTGACATTTAACGTGTGTGTAAACTTTTTATATTCACTGTACAAAGAACTTTTTAAAAAATAAAATTACCTACAACAGCAACATTAATTAACTATCCTTGATTGAAATAAAGGATGAGGTATGGGAGAAGCAAACCAGTAAATATTAACAAGTTCCCAGTATTTTCTTAATTTTACTAGAAGTAGAATACAGTAACTGAATGTCTTAAAGCAATCAACTTACTTTCATCATCACTATCTGGTGAATCCTGTAACAAAAAGAGACAAAGTTAACAAGTAAATTCAATGTACTGCTTTAAAAAGCCATATAGCAGTAGATATAAAAAATTATTCTGTGGCCTCCGTAAAAAAGCATTTTTAACATCAAATTTAATATTGCAAAATGTGCAAGTATCACTTTTGTTCCAAATTAAGTTCATGTAGGCATTTCCAAAAGAAGTTTCTAGTATGATGTCCACAGAAATTCCTATACACGTTTACATGGTGTTATCAACAATCATGGTTAATACTTCAGGTGAAATATGTCTTATAGAAAGCTACTCACATCATCTGCTCCATCTACTTCTGGCAAATCTACATCTTCATCACCACCCATGTTGTTCATCATCTAATTACAAAAGCAATATAATATTCAGTAAGGTTTCAGATTGTTGTTTTGGAACTGAGCAACCTAAAGCATGGGTGTCAAACCCGCCGCGTCACATTGCTGTCATGTGACATTTCACGATGTTTTTCCCCTTCGTGGAGCTGGGGAAGGTGTGGCCTGCGTGTGACCCATCCGGCCCGTGGGCTGCCATCCGGCCCGTGGGCTGCCAGTTCGACACACCTGACCTAAAGGAAGTTTTACTCCTTTTTATACCAAGAATTAAACTTTACCATCAATAATAGTGCTTAGTACCTATTAAGCCATCCTAAAGCATTGAAACCCTTTTCAGGTTCCAATCAATATCACAGAATCTCTCATGATCATATACATAAATGATTAAAATATCTCTTAAATAAAAATGAAATCATGTGAAACTGACATTCTTATGTGAAATTTCATGAGATCACTTCAGCCCTTTTTAAAAAAACAACATTCTGTGTTACAAATATATAAATGTTCTGCAACAGCATTATAATCAAGGACTCATTGAGGCCATGTTGTCAGCATTATTCTTATATAAAATATTCAACTTACTTCAGAAAAGCGATCAAAATTGGACATATCTTCATCAGAATCATCTTCCCAATCTTTCCAGTTGTTAAAATCCACACTAAGCCAATTGAGCTATGGATATAGAAAGTAAACATTTAAATTCAGGTTCTTTGTAATCAAGTGAGCATGTTAAATAATGTGAAAAGTTTAGGAACCTTCAAATGGAAAAATGCTTATTTGCTTCTCTTCTACTGGTAAGTTTTCCATCCTTAGGAAAACTAAGAGGAAAAGGAAACAAAATCACCTCCTCTCCACTTTGCTTATTAGAGCAAGCCTATATATCACCAATGACATAGAAGTCTTCTCTTCATTAATGCCTTTGCCATTGTATTGTAATTCCTTAGTATTTATAATTTCAATCTGATTATGAGAAAAGCAGTTTTAATAGGCCTGCCTCAACATTTATACTTACAAATATGTTCAACAAGTAAGGAAAGGAAGAATTAGACCAAAGACCACCCAATCTCTTTGTTAGAGAATGAATGTTGAATATGCACCATGGAACATGCAAGAAATGAGTTTGCACATGTGACTGCTTATAAAAGACATGGAATAAACACATATAGGACAGTTGTACAGTAACTGATAAATGTTCTAATCTCGAAACAACTGTTTCAAATGTTCTGAGTTTCAAACAAAGCACAGGAGTTTCATATATTGTGTTGTGATTTATTTCCAGGCAGGTAATATTTTATATTCAAACACAAAGACATACACGTTAAGGTTGTGTAAATGCAAAGCTTTGGACTGGTTGATTTGTTGAGCTTTGTTTCTTTTTATCTTATTGATGCTGTGCTTCAGGTTGCATTGTTGGTTTAAACTGGTTTGTTCTACTAGGCAGGCTTTACTCTATGTATATTTCCATGTCCTTTTTGTAATTTCTAAAATGCTTTTAAATATATCCAAGACTGAAGAATATCACTGTGGAATTGTCATTAGGCAAGTTCTCCTTTTAGCCTGTATTGAGCTTATGTAGTTTACTTTCCACTGACTCAGTTCTATATTACTACTTTTTTCAAAATGTGTTAGGCTGGCTGATTTAGAGCTTGGGACAGGTACTTATTATTGCATTGTACAATATAGGTAGTCCCCAATGAACGACCACAACTGAGCCCAAAATTTCTGTTGCTAAATAAGACATTTGTTAATATGCTAAATGAGACATTTGTTAATGACATTTGCCCCATTTTATGACCTATCTTGCCACAGATGTTAAGTATATCAATGTAGTTGTTGATTCACACGGTTAAGTGAATCTGACTTCCCCATTGATTTTGCTGGTCAGAAGGTGTCAAAAGATGAACACATGAACCTGGGACACTGCAACTATCATAAATATGAGTCAGTTGCCAAGCTCTAAATTTTGATCACATGACCATAGGGATGCTGTAGCGGTCATAAGTCGCTTTTTCCAGTATTGTAACTTTGAACAGCCACCAAATAAACTGTTGTAAATTGAGGACTACCTGTATATTAATGGAATATATAGAGGATTTCAATAAGCACACCTGCACTGTAAACTAAAAATTATTTTTAAAACAATAAAAAGTCATAACAAAGGCTATCATTTTATTAGCTGGGTGGTTTCTTTAGTTTTTCCTTCCTGGGGCAATGGAAATATATTATTATTTGAATTAAATGCTAAATGAAATAATGCCGAGATTAGTTCTCTTTGACCTATGTTAATGCATTTGCCAAGATTCTAGGTATTTAATTTAAGGAAGAAACTGCTGAAAACGGGATAACAAGCATGGGTTTTTAAAAATAATAAATCCAGGATGTTGAAGGATTTTAAATTTTGAAGCTTAGCTATTCTTTTCAAGCTCAATTAAAATATATTTCTATTTGATACATATCCCAACATGTAGGGCTGAGTATTCAAAAAATGCAAAGTGTGTTTAGAAGGAGGGCTTGTTTTAATAGAGTGGTACAAAATGGTACAGTGAAACAGTTTTTACCTTAGCTTTCTCTTTTGTTAACCGTGGCCATGACTGGCCAGATTCTCCTTTTCGTAAACAACATAAAACAGATCTGTCTGTTCTTTTATGCTTGGATTCCTAAAAAAAATTAAAAAGTTCCTTTATAATCAATGTATGTCTAGTTCTTATAACATGAGATAGAGTAAAACTATTCCTAGGTTATACTATAAAGAAATCAGATTTACCCAATTAAATGGCCTCCCACCACATATTGTTTTTTTATATAATTTGCCATTACATGGTTTTTTTGAATGTAAAAAAATACCATTTTAATACGAAAGTGAATTCAATCACATGGCTCCCAGCCTATAGTATAGTACAATAAAAATGATGCAAATGCATAAACATAATAATACACTATTGAAAATACATAAGATCAAAACTCAATTTCCAATTGTATAGAAGAGCTGCTCTGCTTAAATCCAACCTAATGAATTCCTGAACAGCACAAACTCTTCAATGTATATTACTCAGTGTTAACAGAGACAGCCACTAATAATTCTTTCCCAATAAAATAACCATGCAATCTGTAATTAGTCACCATCTCTCTAAGAGGAATGGCAGTAGTTGAGATGTAAAAGAAATACTAAATCAAGTGCATCAGTGAAGGGGTTTCAAACTAAAGTGCCCTGGAAATGAATAGCAGTAAAAAAAAAATCAAATATGTATGCAGAATTCCTTGTGGTAACACAGTTCTAGGAATTTTACAAACAAGCAGGTATATATAATGAGCTTTGTTAAAAATTTGGCATTATACAAATAAATGAGAATAAACAATAAGGATGAGAATTTGGCAGCTTAACTTTTCTACATAATCATAGGCTTGGCTGTCTAAAGTGTTAAAGCAGTGTTTCTGTTAAAACTAAATGTATGATTAAGAAAGGAACTTACGTTTGGATCAATGGAATTATAAAGATCAATTTCATTTAAATGTTTGTAGTTATCATTTCCTCCAAGACAACTGCAAGAAAATAAAAACCAAGTAGTCTCAATATCAACAAAAGAGCCAATGTATTCGTATCAATGCAGTTCATGCTCAGTTTTCAGTGGGAGTGGGCAGCTATAATAAATTTAGTGAAATAAAATGATTTACTTACGTGAATGTAAGTTTGACTTTGTCAAATTTTACATTAACATCTTTACTGTCTTCAACACAAAATTCAATAAAGACGTAATCCCTTCGGTCATACCACTTTGCTGAAGCAGGCTGCCTAAAAATAATTTGAGAATTAGATTAATACCTTTATCCAACAACCATCTGACATACAATAATACAATACAATATTGGTTGCTAATATAACTACTAATTTTTCATTTTCCCTGATTAGTTTTTTAAATACAGCCCTATTGTTTGTTGTTGTTGCTCTATATTTTACATGAAATTAAGACTGCTTACAAATTCTGTTTTAGTTTTGTAGAGTATACAATTATGGCAACTTGCAGTTTGGGACTGGACTAAATTGACTGTCAGTTAGGCCTCCCCTGCAGCTTTGGCTAAATGCAATAAGAGCAATAAAAGGAAGTGTTTTTCCTTTTTAAAAACTGCTTTAAGGTCAAGCATAAAAGTAGGCCAAAATCTATGGATGTATTTGAACAATTTGCAGTTGATCCCTCTCAGTCAAACTATTAAAATACAGAAACTGGAATTCTGTAGATGAGAATATTAATACTGAAACCAGAAAAAAGACAGTTTGTTCATTAACCAGAAGCTTGTCTACTGCATCCTCCATTCTTCTTTTGTCTCTAGACTGTTGAATATTGGGACTTGCATTAAAACAGCAACCCCCAACCTTTTTGAAGCCAAGGAATGGTTCTGTGGAGGGCATTTTTTCTGTAGACCAGGGGAGCGTGGTTTCACACATTGCCTAGATCCTGAGGGTATATGGATGAGGCCCAGTTTCTGGCAGGCTGTGGACTACTGCACTAAAAAATGGAAATTGAAATGAAGACTTCAACTTATCCTTAATTTATAACCATCTACTTTTGCCATATTTATTATAGGTAAAATTTAAATTTCCAAAGTTTGGTAGTTAAATAATCAGTTATCAGGTAGACTTTTTTTGGAGTGGGTGGGGAAGCACCATAATTTTTTATCTAGTTCTGAAGTTACCAGCATATATTTAGGAATCCTATCATTTTTATAGCTAAGTAAAGTATAAGTTAACCATTTCTCAAGTATAAGAAACTTATAACTTTTCTAAATAGAAAAGGAATGAAATTGAGAGGGAGGGAGGGAGGGAGGGAGAGACACACAGAGACAGATTACTACAGATATTCTTATAATGCTAGGAATATAAATATATATGTATCTTCTAAATCCTGACAAATTGAAAGTTATTTAGAAGATACAAGAATCTATAGCCAATTTATACTAAGTGGCACACAGCACTTTGTCTTTCTCCAAACGCTAATTCCTAAACTATAGATACGGCAGAATTTTTTCTTATTATAAACATCATATCCAATAAAAGAGAGTACATATAGTTCAGGGTTGAATTGTGAAGTCACTTGGTGCTCTTGGCTCTTGGTTATTTCCTTGCAGATGTTTCATTACCCAATTAGTTAATCATTCTTAGCTTTTTGTTGTCTCTTTTAGAGTCTGTGGATGGGATTTATTCTTATGTGTCTATTGATAGATGAACATACCTCAATGGCTTGATAACTAAACATAAACACTATTCAAAAGATAATATTTAAAAAGCTAAGGCGGAATAAAAAGACCAGAACACAGTATTTACAGCAGACAACACCAGACAATCAAGCAGATATAGAGTATTCTACCACAGGGAAAACCACACTCTTACCAACTGGGCAAGCAACTTTATAGAATCAAGGAGCAAACCCCCCACTCACCAGCACTGATGATGTTACCTAGTGGGGTAATGAAATATAAGAAAACAGCCAAGATCAAAGAGCATCAAAAACTCCACATATCTTCAGATTCCTTATTCAGGGAAACTCCAAGTAAGTGCTATAGAACTACAGCACAATTCTTACTGAGTTAGTTACTGCTAGTGAGAGATGAAGCATTCCTTCACATTTATGCTATTGTGATTCACATTAAGGTAATAAAACCTCTTGGTTCCACAATAAAGCAAATACATGGCGATGATCTGGACAATCCTTGCATTAATGTGCTAGCTCTAAGAACAGCTATGTAAATACTTTTAGGACTGGATTAGTTATGTTCATAAAGGACTTACAATGGGATCCTAAGTTTTACCCAGGAGACCAATTATACAGTCACATACCGTATTTTTCGGAGTATAACATACACTTTTCTCCCCATAAGAGAGGGTGAAAATTTGGGTGCATCTTATACACCGAATGTAGCCCCGCCCACACACTGGCCTCCTGGAAAATGGGGCCGCAGAGGCAGCAATAGGCTATGGCTGTGATAGTGAACCTATGGCACATGCGCCACAGGTGATTTTCAGGCCTTCTGGGCCCACTGGAAGTAGGGAAACAGGCTTGTTTCCTGCCTCCAGAGGGCCTGGGGGTGGTGGGGAAGGCCTGTTTTTTACTCTCCCCAGGCTCCAGAGCCCTCTAGGAGCCTGGGAAGGGCGAAAACGGCCTTCCCCACTCCCCCGGAGGCCAGAAACGACCCATTTGCTGACTTCCGGTCCCACCAGAAGTTGGCAAATGGGCTGTTTCAGGCCTCCGAAGGGCCTCGGGGGTGGGGGTGGGAGGCTATTTTCGCCCTCCCCAGGCTCCTAGAGGGGCTCTGGAGCCTGGAGAAAGCAAAAAAACGGGCCCACCATGCCATCGCATACCAAAAGCGTGGGTGCTCGCGTGCACGCATGGAATTATGGGTGGGGCATACGCGCCCCCTGCTTTTGGCACACGATGGCAAAAAAGTTAGCCATCACTGGCCTATGGCAATCCCTGCAGCCTGAAACAGCTGACCTTCGGGAGGCTGATCCAACTGACAATCAGCTGCTTGTGCTAATCAGGCTGTGCTGAAGCTGAAATTGAAATAGGCTGTTTGCTGCAAGAAGGCAAATTGCTGGGATGAAGAAGATGATTCCCCCCCCCCGTTTTCCTCTCCAAAAAAAGGTAGGTGCGTCTTATAGTCCGGAGCATTTTATACTCCGAAAAATAAGGTACTAAATATAGTGAATAGGAGGCAAATCTATAGAATGTCACAAATTTCTAACATACAACTTCTATTAAACAGTTACTCATGTCACAGCATATAGCTAAGTTTTGTTGCCATGGTCTTGACATAAACAAGACAAAGCCACCACTTCAAGAGAATTGCTGCAATCAAAGCAATAAGCATCAAAAGGCAGTATACAGCTATGCACAATTGCATCCTCTTTTACTGATTATTTTACACCAAGTTGAATACTTCATATTGACTCTGATGTACAATTACTACAAGGACAACCATTACCTTGAGACCAATGGTGCATTTTCTTTTTTAGAAGGATTCTTGAATCTGGAATTTCCATATTTAAAACAAAATCTGTTCAATTCCAGAATGGTCTTCAGATTGTCTTCAAAAAGATGAGGGATTTTTTTTTAAAAAGGCTATTTCGATTGTAGATTTTTTTTTTCAGAATTCTCTGTAATCCACAGAGGTGCAATAATCCAGAATTACTGTAAACTTTTTGCTTAGTGTTCGTAAGAACTGTGTTGCTCAGGTTGCCCAGTCACTTATTTCTTCTCAGTAGGAGGCAAAAACTTTCCATTATGCCTGAATTCTTGCAACTGTTGTGCCCTACAAACTAGACTGAAATTAAATTTGAATTTGACTTCTAATTCCTGGTTTGGGAAGGGTAAAACTAGTTTGCCTCCTCATTAATTTTTTATTGGTTTAGCAGAAAGAACCAAGTAGGGAGAATAGGGAATGGTAGAATTTTCAGCAATTGTGGCTTAATGTTAAATTCAGAGATTTTTGCTACTTTTAAGCATACTCAGAATTGGGACAAATTTGGAAGAACAATGCTACAGTTTTTCAAATATTTAATTCTGTAAGAATTTATATTTTAAAAAATTATACAGTCTATTTGTCCATTTAACCTTACTGTTCTAGTAAAGCCGCACAGAGTCCCTTGGGAGTTGGGCGGCATAGAAATGTGACAAAATAAAGAAATAAAATAAATAAATTTAAAATGTAACCATAATTCTAAAGTTTTATCAATGATTCTCATTTTAATTAGGACTTGTTTTGAAAAAAATGATGTGGAATATATTTAAGCCTTAAAACCATGTTAACATAATTATAAATGGGAAAAATACTTAAGACCTCAAAAAACAACTGGATTGCAAACAGGCATATTTTTATTTTAAATTATTAAGAATTTAAGTCAATTCAAATTGGGCTTAGAGTATCGGTAGGAGTTTTAATGTTTCAGGTTATATAAACTTAATCTTTCAATCAACTGCTACCATCACAGTTAAGCAATTTACTTTCCTTGATTATCAAGTAAACTTTTATCTTTAAGAAATCCTATTGCCTTGTTCATGAATTGTAGTCAACTAGATGCACAATATTATTTCCCCAATACTAAAAGAAGTCAATTCTATCTCAAATGTATTTCAAAAATTACTAAAAATATTTGGCATAACATGTAATTTTCAATAGTACAAAGTACTCCTTCATATTTTGACAAAGATTTATACTCTAAAAGCTGGAGCCTTTCAGATTACAATGGACAATCAGAGTTAGATTAAATATGATGCTCATAAAGTTAAACAATTTCAGTTTTTTGACGTCAGCATCATGCAATTATTGTTTAATTTCCTTTACCCCTTTTCTCACTTAAATTATTTGTGCAATGTATTAGTTTCTGAAATCTGTTATGGCTGAACAGTCAAAGCATATGGATTTTTTTCTCAGTTGTTAGGCCCTGTTGCCATTGTATAGGACCCATATAGCACCCATATTTTCTTATAGATGTATACATGTAGTCCTCGACTTATGATCATAATTGAACCCAAAATTTATGTTGCTAAGACTTTTGTTAAGAGAATTTTGCCCCATTTACGACATTTCTTGCCACATTTGTTAAGTGAATCACTGCAGTTGTCAAGTTAGTAACACAGTTGTAAAATCAATCTGGCTTCCCATTGACAAGCCAAGTGGTTCCCCACTTGGCTTGTCAGGTTGCAAAAGGTGATCACATGACCCATTGTAGTCATCATAAATGAGTCAGTTGCCAAGCGTCTGAATTATGATCACGTGACCATGGGGATGCTGCAATGTTTGTTAAGTGTGAAAAATGATTATGTCACTTTTTTATGTCATTGTAACTTTGAACACCCACTAAACAAACTGTTGTTAAATCAAGGACTACCTGTACTGCAAGAAGATCATTAATAGCAAGGGTTTTTTTTCTGAAAGCTTATCTAACACTACTGATATTCTTCAGTGAAGGGACTTTCCAAAATGGTTCAAAATAACTTTCTTATATGAAGTATTTTTAAGCACTCAAATGAGATTTAAAAATGCAAAACAATCAAACCCACTCTAGATATTGATGTACATTGCAAAAATAGAATTTGATATATTAACCAAGTACCAGAAATGTACGTGCTGCTATTCAATTCAAATTCAACAACATTGTGCCAGAAAGGAATTATTTTGATTTATGCTTTACATAGTTTAGGAAACAGTTTACCTATTGTCTCCTCAAGATTTAATTTAACAAATCTAACCACAAAATAACAAAAATAAAAAAATAAAAAAATACTGAGTTCATTTCCTGGACTTTAAAGCACCAGACTGTATATAGCTAAGATGCTTCGACTTGCATTCAGTAGGGTTAACAATACTAGATGATCTTTGAAATTATCCTTACAACAAGGACACAATTTTTGCTTGGAATAAAATAGAAAATAAAATCTGGTCAGTAGAAATTCAGTTACAGGAAGATTTCAACAAACTACCAAGCAACAATCTTATATAAAAACAAATGGCAAGAAATAGGTGTCATCAATACTTAAACCTCAAAGAAGTGAATAGTTACTTTTCACCCTGTTTTAAGAACAATACTTTAAATTTAAGAACTGTTAAGGATTACTGAAATATACTAATTTCGTCCTAATGTCATACTTTCAACTTCTTATATAATGACAAAACTATTGTTTTATAAGGTACTAAATTCTCATCATCCTAAATTCTCATTTGAATTGCTATATACAAGGTTACTATTTCATTCTGGAATACCTAGCAGCAAATACTGTTAACTGTAATTCAATACAACAGTAAATCTTAAAGTTGTGATGCATGTGAATTAGGGAAGGGAATGTGGAAACCACAGCATGTTCCATTTTCCTTACTACCTATGCATTCCCAACTTTTGACACATTTAACATTGGGACGTTATTTTGTACAGAAACTCCGTTCTTAAAGCCACAAGTTGGTACAACCCTGTAGGAGCATCCTATTTCTAAACTATGTTCCTAACAGCATTATATGACAGCAGCTAATGATTTAATGTGTTTTCCATTAAAGACTCCAGATCCCTATAAAAAGTCCTACATAGGACTTAGTTGTTGGTACTTTCAATTATCAATTATGGCAGTAGTTTGTCTTTAAGAGAGGTTTTAAGTGTGTAAGCATAACTAATATAAAACTTATGTATGGGCTGCAAAATTAGCCCCAAATGAATAGTTCATCTCTTGATATGGTGAATATGTAATTTATCTCTGCATCTAAATCACACAAACCATAGTTTACTTTACATCTTACCCCTAAAACATGAAGATCACAATTTGAAAATGGCTTCCAGTTCTATTTGAAGACAAGGCTTATACAGTTTATACAGAATGACTCAAATATACCATGGACTAGTTTATCAAACCAGAAAGTGAATAATGCACAACCCTTTTCAACTTGGCCACCCTTGAACTTCGATTTCCAGAAGTCCTATTTCAGCATGGATATTACTAAGAATTCTGAGAGCTGAAATTCACACTTGAGGATAACTGAATCAAAACATTTTCAGGGAGGAGATAGGAGGAGTATATCAGCTTGCAGACACAAATGTATAAACAATACAGATAATCTTTGATTTACGACAACAACTGACCTCAAACTTTGTTACTAAGTGAAATATTTGTTAAGTGAAGTGTGCCCCATTTTACTATGTTTCTTGCCACAGTTGTTAAATGAATCACTGCAGTTGTTAGTAACATGATTGTTAAGAGAATCTGGCTTCCCAATTGACTTTATCAGATGATCATAAAAGATCACATGACCCCAGGACACTGCAAGTGTCATAAATATGAGTCAGTTGCCAATGGTCATAAGTCACTTTTTTCAGAGCAGTTGTAACTTCAAATGGTCACTAAATGAACTGTTGTAAGTCAAGGACTAACTGTAGTGAGCACCATGTGGCTGTACATCCTGTTTTCACCAGAGATCAATAAAATTTCTTATATTAACCTTATTATTTGAGAGTGATACAAATAACAAACGGCCATGACCACTACCAATTGTACTAAGCCAAAATGCTTCAATCTTTTAAATATTCCAGGTACAATTTCAGAACCATCTCAAAACAGTATGTTTAATTGCATATTACACCTGCACAGCAAGCAGCATTTTGCATTTGTCAGTATAAATTTACTTTGTCAAATGTCATTCTCAAAAAACTTTGACTTGATTGAGCTGAACTTCATTCCACAATCAAGCAATAGCAATATATTCTAAATATAAAAATCTTCACTCCCTCCCCTCAAAAAAGTATTCAGCCCCAAAACATGTGCCAATAATGATATTTAAAGAAGACATTTCTAAATGTTCCTAAACCATTAATGCAGAGAAACCACTCTTTTCATACTAGTTTGGATAACAAGCAAACAAGGGAGCAGTCCAATGTGGAGTTTTAATCTGGAGTCTAGCATAATTATTTCTGTTCTTGGTAGAAGTTTTCATCTACACCACACATTCTCTCCTAGAATTTTGCTTCCCTCAACTGTTTTATGCCAAACTGAAATCCACTTTCAGCTTGGACTAAAGCTGCTATTCTATTAGAAACTAAAGAAATTCATTGGAGAGCATTTGGAAGGTGAGGCCTCCCCTCTTACACCTACAGGAAAAATGAAAATGATTATGTGCAAATAATAAGATAGTTATAGCAAACCCTTAGGCAAAATCAAAACTGTAATATAACTTCCAGATATTAAGATTAAATCTTCAGTTATAGCATAATTCTTGTTGACTCCATGAACGTATCTATGTAATTTTCTTAGGAGTATGATACAAATTGTATTTTTCCAGGATTTCTGATTTTCCCATCTAGCATACAATTATGGTATATCTCAGTGGTCCAGTCACCTAGAATCAACACTCAGACACACATATTTAGTACTAATTAGAATCTTTAATATTTAAGATTATTTAATATTTAAGATTTAAGATTTAATAGAATATTAATAGAATTTAGGTTCTATTCTATTTAACTTTGAAATAAAATAAGGTTAACTAGATACCACCAGTAACCTGAGCAAAACATAAATTCTTATATTGGCAAGCCCTCTGAACCTTTCTAAAGAATCTTAAAAGGCTAGGTAGATTTCCATCATCTTATGTCAGAACAAACTGTTTCCAGAGCAACAAAACTCATTCAAAAACGGATTCACAATTTACTTTGAGATTATTGTTACCAGCACTGCAACTCATCCCCAAGTATTCTCATTTGTTATAAATCTACCCATGAGCACTCCAGGCAACAGTAAGTAGGATTTGCCTTTGGTTTTCTCTTTCACTATTGCTCATGGGAGTTCCCCACCACCACCACCACCACCACCAGTACAGTATGTACAAGCACATTCTTCAGCCTGATCTCCATTATTGTTCCTTTTACAAGCCCACAAGTCTTATTCCCATTTTTAAACATATTTCAGTACAGTACAGTAAGGAATACTGTGGGGGAAAAAAAAACCAGTTATGTTCTAACCCATCCCAGTAAACCGCAAGAACTCCACGCTATTTCATTCACATTTTGATCTCCTTGGCTGCATTATTCCCTCCCTTCACAGAAATCTTGTCTCCTGTATGACCTTGTTTCTCTTAGCTTCTAAAATAAAAGCTGCTTTAAAGCTCTCTTCCCTACGTGTAACTCCCCACCCCACCCCACCCTACCTCCCGTTTAGACAAGTAACCATTTTCCTCACAATTTCGCCTGGCACATGCCGTTTAGTTCTCTATACCAGATATTACATAACACAACCAGGTTTTAGTTCGCCACCTCCCCAAGGATTTTGACCGCTCCGGCAAGAACCACCTTAGTCGGTAATTTCGATACCGATTAAAGGAAAGGGAAAAGAGAAAAGAGAAGGTCGGTTTAAGTTGGAGCCTATGACGGTGGCGAGGTCTTCGAGGCTCCGCACGTGCACAGAGGCACTCTTCTCCTACCGATTTAAAGAAGCAACGCCCGGGTAACAGAAGGAAGAATGGGGGGGGGAGGAGGGGAAACCCGCCCCACACGCCAGAGCAAACCCCGCGTTAGGCCGCCTTTCTCTCACCGCTCCATCATTAAATACTACCGTCCACACACCCGCTCCTCTACCAGATCTAGGCTCAATAAAAGGCACGGGCGGGTCTCTGAGGGAAAGATTTTCGCCATTTCCAGATAATACACATTCATCCATCCGGCTGCCACACGCCAAGGGACCATCCGAAGCCACTTCGACCGTTCCCGGCCCGCCTCACTCACTCACATGGCGAGCGATGTTAGCAGCGACGGCGGCTCCTACTCGTGCTCTTTCCTCTTTCTCCGTCTCTCCAAAGGGCTCGGGCCTGAAAAAACGAAGGCGGGACTGAAGGTCTCCCGGCTAGGACGAGGTGGTGGCAGGGTGGCGATGGGAGCGGCGGCGACGGTAGGAGCGGCGGCGTCTCGTCCTCGGGGCTGAAAGGCCTGTTACCCACAATGCCGCGCGTGCGCGCGCTCTCTCTCGCTCTCTCGCTTCTCCAGCAACGGCGGCTTCCAGGCAGCTGGTGACGCAGCAAAATACTCACCCCCCCCCCGCCCCACAACCACCATCCCTTTCAGTCATGTTAAAGTGCGCATGCGCACTACTCGCCACCACCTTGCCGCTTCGTCGTCCTCAACGGCGCGCTTACCAAAAGCCGCCGGATGTTTTCTTCCGCGCATGCACGTTCTCCCCCCCACCACCACATACACACCTTCCCAGTACGCATGCGCAACGCTGTCCTTCGCGCACATTCTCTTGCACGGCCCGCCGTCACAATTCAGATAGTGACGCATGCGCGTTTTTAACTTTCGCGCATGTTCTCGTTTTTTCTGGACCTTCTAGGCTAGGGTGGGTTTGACCCCTATTTTTAGCGCATGCGCGGAAGATAAAGGTTTACAGTTATAGTTGCCAGGCCACCGCTGGTTGGCTTAGGGTTGGCAAGGGTGATATACTTGCTTGGTTTGATTTAGGCCGCTCTATTATAAAATGTTGCGATTTAATTTCAGAATCATTGAGCTGTACGTGAGAGAAACTCTGATTCCCAAAGCACATGATTAAACTTGTGCCACTTGAAAAATCCTGAGTTCATGATATTGTATAAGCGCACAGAAAAAGAATCCTATTGTACATGTCAGAAAGTGAGAATAAAGGTGATATAACCATATTTAAACTGCAATTTCTAGACAGCAGCAAAGGGAAAGAGCAAATTATAGCTGCTGCCACACTCAGGTTCTGATTTTTGTAGTTAGGATCTGAGCCCTTCCTGTTTTATAAACCTTTCGGCACAATTTAAGACAGGGCCATAGGGTGGTTTAGCAGATGCGGAGCCCAAAAGTACTGTAGCTAAAAAACCCTAGAACTAAAAGTGCGCACAAGCAAATGTATTGTTTCAGTTTTATTAAATAACTGCAAATTAAGCATACTTCCAAAGCAGTAGGACCAACTGAATAGTATAGAGTTTAATTTGGACCATGAACACAACTGTTGGTCAGAAGCATCTATACTTTTAATTCCAATGAAAAAGTTGATAGGTGCTCGCACACAGCTTCATTTCACCTCATGTTAAACTGCAATTTGGCTTAGCATGAGATGGGGACTCGAGACACTGACTGCAAAACCAGTCACGTGGTAGTCCAGTCATAGTTTTCCATTCAAATGAGACTCCTGAGTTAGTGTGATTGTGGGGAAAGTTACACAATCAGAAATACTTCTCTACATGGTAGGACAGACGAACCCAAACTGCAAAAATCCTGATGGCCAGATGGAAGCAGAGATGCAGAAAATTGTGGCCTGGTTTTTTTATTTATTTATTTATTTATTTTGTAGCTTGCATTTGATAGCCGCCTTGTAGGCTTTATATTGCAGACAGTTCAAAATAATGTGGTATTTGGACATTCAAGGTGAGGGCTAGCAGCAAGACATTGGTCCCAGAAACTATGCCATGGTCCTTCATTCTAGGCTGAGGTGTATATGATTTCATCAAATCCAGTGGCGCAAGTCACATGTTTTTCTGGTAACATAAATGCAGATAGTTTTAGAGCAAATGGATCCTATTTATCAACCACCGCTATAGTGGTTAAATTGAAATATTTTTTTAAAGATCTTTTTATCCAACCTTTTTCAGTTTTTATAAAAAGCTAATTTTTAATACCTTATTTTCCTAGTCATATTCAAACCAATTGAGCCTGAGTGGCGCAGCAGACTAATGCTACTGTTAAAGGTAGTATTTAGCTTCCAGCTGCCTGCAATTACTGCGAGTTCAAATCTCACCAGGCTCAAGGTTGACTCAGCGTTCCATCCTTTCTAAGGTAGGTAAAATGAGGAACCGGTTTGTGGGGGCAATAAGCTGACTTTGTATAAAATATACAATAGTATGAAGGCTATTGCTTAACGCATTGTAAGCCGCCCTGAGTCTCCGGAGAAGGGCGGCATATAAATCAAAATCAAAATAATAATAATAAAAAAAATCTGAAATTGGAAAGCATTTACAACAGCTTCCTAAAGTTATTGCTTTCCTTAAAATAATTGTACGATAAAGCCTTCATCCCCAAAGGAGAAGTGAATTGAGTGATCTGAAATGGTTATCCCTTCTCCCCATTTTACATTTCCTTTGAAACTGACAATACAATGGGACACAGGATGTGCAGATATGCAGAGCATATACATACGGGCAAAAGAACAGCCATTGATTTGAGTCTCAACCTGTAAAAGCTTATCTTATTTTCTTTTTGTGATGGTTAGGAAGATATATAAATGACCCCACTAGAAAGGTGCCACATCAGCAATGGACAATCCTGAATAGGATTTGCAGCTCACATGGCCTTTTGCTGGGACTCTCTGTATAAATGGGGCATAATATTGCCCCTTCAGTATGACTAAGGGATTCCGTCAAAATGTAGATCACATCGTGATCAAAGACATATACCAGTATCTGATATTTTTAATATAAACAATGCTGCGTTTCAATGAGATGGTCAAGACATTGGTATTTGAACATAGATCTTTTTTAACATTTATATTTTATTTTATTGTATTTTACTATTGTTTTAATCTAAATGAAATGTTAATATATATTGCTAGTCCATGTATGATATGCCATACACTAAGTAAATAATTTATGATTGTCTTCTTAGCCCATGCCATGGGTCACTCACATTCCATAGTTCCATGTCATATGAAGAACCTGCATAGAGAATAGTTTAATTCTTTTGAAACTGGATCAACTATTAGAATAGTGGTTGTAGGTTGCAGTTTATAGCCATAGCTGGAGTTCACTAATGCGGTGAAGGTATGTAGATAGATAAAATTGCCACAGTGCTGTGTGAACTTCTATCAAAGGAACTCCCCCACTTAAAAACTAGTTTACAAAGAAAACATTTAGTGTGTTGTCATGATTTCTGAAATGTCTTGCATTCTTGACATTCTGCAGGGAGCAGTGTTTGTATTTCAACATAACACTTGAAACACATCTATGATGCCCTAATTCAGTGGAGAGGAATGAAACTGGGGAAACACTTTAATTAACTTCCCTGTAGTTTGTGAAAACAGATCAGCCAAGGTTAAAAGAAGAAACAACGGAGACATTTAAGAATGTATTTGTTTAAACAAATTTATAAAAGAATGGAGTAAAATCTAATAGTCAAATGCAACTTTTCTTGAGCAAAAAGTCATATTTTCCCTTTATGTGGTCTGCTCGGGGGTACATAAATAGGCAAGTTTAAGGATTTAATCTTTATATTTAACTTATAACATCTATCCCACTGCAATTTTATGGCTCCTTATTATGGTGATTTTAGTATGGTTTTATCTGAATTTAATATTGGAAATAAACTCTAGGTATAGGGAAGTGTTAGTAGCACTGTATTGTGAAAGACGGAGAAACAGTGTACTGCAAAGTCTTTAGCTCTGCATAACAAAAATTCATTTTAACAGGCCATTTGGGGGACAGGGGTATCTGTCATTTCCAAATGTTCAATAAATATGAAAATATATTATGACAGCAATTTACATCTGTACAATGTTGCAGATGTTATTAAATTCAGAAGACTTTAACATAAATTTAATTGTCTTGTACAGATTAATTCAGATACAATAGATTTGCCATTTTGGGAACAGGGAGGGCTGTCTGAATGGAAATGTTTTTTTAAAAAGAATTTTTAAATCCCACCTTATATTTTTTATAAATAATTCAAGATGGCAAATATACCTTACTCCTTCTATATTTCCCACAATAACCACCTTGTAAGACGAGTTGGACTGAGTGATTGGCTGAAAATAACTGAGCTGGCTTTCATGCCTCAGGCACGACTAGAACTCAAGTTTCCCAGTTTCTAGCTGTTGCCTTAACCACTGCACCAAACTCCCATAGCATCTAAAATCCATTAAAAGGGGCTTGGTTAAATTGAGGTTTTATTGTATTCCTCATTTTATCCTACCACTCTAACCTATTGTTTGTTAATAGTTATTGATAGGAGTTCCTATTATGTGTCGGGAACATCAACCTATATTCTTTCATAGTCTTAGAACTACTGTGTTACTATAATGTTTACTCTATTAAATGTATTCTCTGTGTAAAGCTTATATATATTTCTTCACTGTAGTCTGAAAATAATTTGATAAAAGAAAGCAAAACAAAACACATTACTGTAGATGTGTAAGAGAATTTTTCCTGCCACTTCCTTTCTTTGGGAGTAGAAAAAAAAAACAGTACGGCATCTCACTTTGTTTCAGTAAATTATACTCTCCAGTATTTTGTATTAATGTGAACTTGTAGATAGGGCATCATCAGAATTTGGGAATCATAGGCAGATTATTGTCCCTATCTGAGGTTGTAACTGCTGCACCAAAAGTTGTTTTTGAAGCAAAAACAAAACAAAAAAAAGCCCACTTTATCCAAGCCAGACCATCATCCTATAACTGTTCCTTAGTAAGATTTTAATCTTATTAACTTTTTTGAATGATAGCTTCATAATACATTGTAACAATTTTTTATTTATAATTTTAAGAAGTCAATTTTAAAGAAAATTGATTTCTTAAACCACAAATCTCGCTTGATATTTAAGTAGGGGATGGGCAACCTTTGAGGGTTTGGAAGTTGCATCTAATACTTTTGAGAGGTGAGGGCCACGAAGTACATGTGCTCCCTCAAGGGCTGAGATTTTGTCATTGGAAGGGATTTGGGGTGGGTCACATAACACAATTTGATTAGAGTAGTTTAGTGCTGACACTAAACTACTCCACACATTTCCAGTTTTGCTAAGGACAGGAAAATTTCAAGTTGACAAGGGTCAAAAAGAGGGAAATTGGAGGGCATGCATATACAGCCCCTATGGCCACAGATTGGTCATCCCATTTATTTTAAGTCATACGTATTAGAGATTAATTTTAAAATTGTCCCTATAACTCATTGTTTCTTTTGGTAGCTGGGAAAGGTTTCTAAAGTGAGAGTTGTTGTCAGAATGGGGTTAAATAAACCCAGCCTCTCCTCCTGGTAACTAGGTAACCATGAATGCTGACTTGCAATGGGAACAGAAAACATTGAAACAGGTGCATTTTCTCTCATGGAGCCTGACATAATGGCTGGGCAGAATATCAGGCCAGGATTTCAAGGTCTGTATGACATTATTATCAGGTCACTTACCAGTCTCACAAGAAACCTGGATTATTGATGCAGACAACTGCAAATGAATTTGCAAAGTACAGGAAAATTACCTTTTAATTCAAGAAAGTGGGAGGAGTGCTAGAGAGAAGAGCCTTGGTAGTACAAGGGTTTAAGGCACCCTGTTATTAAGCTGCTTAAGACCAGCTGCCTGCAATTACTGCAGGGTTCGAATCTCGCCAAGGCTCAAGGTTGACTCAGCCTTCCATCCTTTCTAAGGTAGGTGAAATGAGGACCCAGTTTGTGGGGGCAATAAGCTGACTTTGTATAAATATACAAAAGGATGAAGGCTATTGCTGAGCACATTGTAAGCCGCCCTGAGTCTTCGGAGAAGGGCGGCATATAAATCAAATTTAAAAAAAAAAAAAATCAGTTGATCATGGCAGTATCCAGTGGATTGGGAATGATGGCTTCCTTTTGGTCTGTTCTTTCAACTGACTTCATCACCAGCTTTCCATTGCCAGGACATTCGTAGTTATCATCAATACTGTACCGTATTTCTTTGACATCCATTAGAAATCAATGACATTAATTTAAGCTTTTAACCTAATTATTAGCTGCACTGTTATTTCCTCAACCTGTTTAGTCTTACCCTCCACCTTTGCTAGATAGTAGTATAACATGCAACTGATACTTTATGCAGCAGATGAAACCACTTAAAATGTATATCTAATTCATTTCTTCATCTTATTTAGAGTCCAAATTAGAAACTGAGTTTACAGACAAGCTAGCATGTTTATACCCTCATAGAATTTAAAACTATAATGAGAAGCCGGAGACTACCCAGATGTTCTACTCTCATCTTTTTCATTCTGGATTGCGACTGATAGGAACCAGGGATTCATGGTAGAGGTCCCCCACTCCCATCTTAAAGACCTGAATTATGATAGGTAGTATAAATTAATATCCTTGATACTTTTCAGGCTATGAAACTGGCAACTTAATTTTGCTTCTTCTAGGCATCTGCCATTATTTTTGGTACATTTAAGCAATAGGATTTAGAATATTTTTCCTTGTTAAATACAGAGTGCATCTAAATATGCCTTCATTAACACAAGTGTGTATTCTCTTTTGTTGCTAACTCATTTGAAGATGACCTCCAAGGACCATACATATGGGGATGTATTAAGAAAACTAAAAAAAATGAAGGCAAAAATGTTACCCATATGTACAATAGTAACTTTTAATTTTTTTAAAAAAAATAAATTTTATTTAGCTATTTATTTAAACATTTACTAATTTTGAAAATTGCCTTATAGATGGTCTTTGGGAAAAAAATTATGTTACTTAATCTTTCTAAAGTTCTATATTATACAGACATGTAAGCATACAAAAAACACTTCTCCAAATAAACACCTTGCCTGGATCAGGTTACTTTATCATAAAATGACTGTTCATTTGGTTCATATAATAAGAGATATTAGCAAACATTTTACAAATACAGTACATTGGGAAAGTAAAAACATGAATTCTGACACTACAGGACTGTACTTTAAAAAAAACCCCTGTATTTTAGTTACATTATATTTTAATGTAACTCATTAATTAAATCAAGTACAAATTTAAAATTTGTGTATATATATATATATATATATATATATATATATATATATATATATATATATATATATATATATATATATATATATATATATATATACACACACACACACACACACACACACACACACACAATTCCAGCCCTGCCTTAGATGTAAAGCCAACTGAGGAACTTTGGGCCAGTCATTCTCTCAGCCCAACCCAGAGTTCTGGGGAAAATAAGAGAGTAATAGTGTGCATTTGCCACCTTGAGTTATTTATAAAAATAAAGGTGGGATATGAATAAAATACGCAAAGTGTAAACAAGTTCCTACATTCATGTTTATCTAAACTTAAAACCCTTTTTGCAAATGGCTTCAGTCGATGACTCTCAATGTTTTGAAAACCCCCAAAGTAGATTTAAAAAACCCAGAATAAAACTCTCTAAACCCATCCCTTATGTTAGAAATTAGTCAATCCTCATACTCTCAGTAGAAATACGTAATTTCAACAGTAGATTAAGTCAAGCCATTTGAATAAAATTAGACATTTTGGAACAAGCAGAATTTTTGTAAATGGTATTTAGAATGTAAGAATTATGAAGGATTTAAAAATAATTATTTCAACTGTATTTTTATAGGCTTCAGGGTTGGATGGTTGGAGTCAGCCTGTGTAATTGTGGTTTTCAGTTTTTATGTTGTTTTTATATTATTTTAACTGTTATCTGCCTGGGGTTGCTACAGCAAGATGGATGGTCATTCAAGTTGAAACAATAAAAATAAAATAAAATGTTTTGCTATAATATTTCTGTTAATTTCCTAAAGATTGCAGAACAATCTTATCTGGAAGGGCATTGATGCAAAGGAGATCCAAATCATTTTTCTACCTATTCAGTGGTGGAATATACATAAGCGATCCAGATTTATCAACAGGTAAGGATATAGGTGATGTTATAATGCTTTGCTAAGGTCCACAAAACAATAATCCTGAATAGTTGCTGTCCTACCAATTTATCAACAGGAAACAAATGGAATCCACAAATGAAGAGCTGTTCCCAACAATGCAAAATCTCTGAGTTGCACATACTTGTCCACTTTGCCAGGTGTTTTTTTCAAGCAGAATCTTTCTCCTTTTACGTGACTGGATTTATTGCAAGTGAATTTATCATCCTGAAATGTTTACATTTTTTGTACTATAAATGAATTAATTCCATGCGGCAAAATACCCAAAGCATCAGATTTTTGAAAGGCAAATACAGATATGTTATCTAAAAACAACCCAATTTCTAGGGTTACATATTATATGCCATATGTATTGTTATCTCAACATTTTTAGAGTATCTTTAGATACTCTGATTCCATTGCTAATAATTATAGACGTTTGCTGATTTGGATTACTCTTATAAATGTAAAATCAGGTTTTAATGAGATCTTTGCTAACACCACCCTCAACTTCTACAGTATTAGTTAAGGATAATTTTACATCACACTGGTAAGAATCATTTTAACAGCGTTAAGATTTCCTACACAATGTTCTCGACTTTGTGTAATGTGTTTTACAAGTAAATAGAGGTAATAGCAGACTCCTCTTTATGGACCTGCAGATTTAGTTCAGTAATAAATAACAAATGAATTTGTAAGCTACCCAAAGCCACCTGTTTGTCAGTTGGATAGCCATATAAATGTGTATAATGAAATAAGTAGTTCAAGATACTCTGTATTTTCCTTTACTATAAACTTTGAATTGATTACATGAGCCACTTAACCACTATGACCAAGGGCATCTGTATCAAGCCACAATGGTGCAATTACTGTATGCAATTATATTTAAGTACCAAAATCATGTAATATGCATATTGACATCTTAATGCATGTGTCATTTGCCACTCTAATCCCCCATGAATATGATTGTAAGAATCTATCCTCTTCAAGAGACCTGGGAACAAATACTGTGTTTGCAGTTCATTCTATCCCAGAATATTAAAAAAAAAATTGTTTGAACAATCCATACTGACCAAAATTTGTATCATCATAAAGCATAATGGCTTACTAGACACATGTTAAACTAGAGGAAAACCACATTAATTAGCTTGTTGGGGAACACAGAGTTGCATTCTAAAGCCAAACATTTTTTTTTATCTAATGCCAAATAAAATCATTATTCACATCCATTAATCACATCCATCATTATTCACAGCCAGCATAGGACAATGTACATAAGCCAGTATCTTTCTCTACTTTTGAGTGGTTCCTTGCATGTTTAAGGTAATGATGCTTTATGAAAAATGTGGATCACTGAGAACTCTAGAAAATGAGATTATGAAACGTATGTACTGATGCACTAGCTGTTTGAAAGCTCCATTTACAGCAGTCCTGTCAAACTGGTGGCCCATGGGCTGGATGTGTCACACCTACCTCAGCTCCACAAAGGCAAAAAACAGCACATGATGTGATCGAGTTTGACACCCATGATTTATAGTATTTCTATATAAAATGGATCGACAAATGTTTATAAGGTAGCTGAATAAAACCCCAAATATCAGAAAATCATCATATGCATGATTATTAAGAGCACCAAAATGTCATACTTTAATATGTCTGCTTATATTGAAGACTTTTTTCTATTTTTTTCCTTATTTTTTAAAGCCACATTTTTAATGTATCTGAAAAATGTGCAGTTAATTAAGTAATTTTCCAGGGGGTAGAAAAATGGCACATACTTTACTCCTAACAAAACAAATGTAAAAATCATAAAATTATGCAAATTTATTTATAGAAGGGACAAAATCTGTTTTCCCACTGAAATTTAATACTCCGCATGACCACTCAAACCAATGTATGATAAAGAAATATTCAAGATAGGAAAACAAGCAAAGCTGTAACTTACTGCTTCCTTAGCATGGGAAAAGACAAGCTATCATTCTATCATATTCACTGCTTAAATTTCAGTTATTTGTAAATCAGTATCAATGTTGCAAGGATGCAATCTGACTGTTCAAGAGCATGTCTTTCACCTACTTTTCTGCAGGATTTTTTTTCTTTGGTTCTCTTTCACAAATTGGTTCTGCATAAACAAAGTTAAGTAGTATTCACACACAGTAATGCTACTGCTGAATTTCTAATAAGAAGCTATAATGACAGCTACAGTATTGTTTGGTTTGCCTTCTAGGTACAATACTTCATATATGTATTAATCAATAAGGATAAAGAACGGAAGGAGTTCAAATTATGAATCAGCATTATAGTAAGACCTATTGTAACCACAGAAACTGTAGCAAAATCTTTTCAGGGATTGCTGAAACAGAGACAACATTTCTCTATCAAGTATATTTTTAGTGAGATCATTAACAGGAAAATTGTGATTCACAACCACTGTTTCTATGATTGCAGCTTCATCTACCAGTATTAAAAAATGATTCACATCAAGCCATTTCTTTGGCACTCTAGCAAAATTTCAAAGAATCAGTAGAAACTTTCCAGCAAATAAGGAATTCAAACCAGGATCATTAGCCACTATTTTTTTTTCCAATTTGAGGATTCTAACTTGTTGTGGAAAGCAAATAGGTGTAAAATCTTTTTAAACCACTACTTTTATTTAACTGATAGAAATAGTACAAATTTTCAATTCAGCTGTAATATAACACCAAAAAGTCCTTTCTGGATGGCTACATCGTCAATTCCTGGAAAGAAACAGAAAAGAGCAAGTGAGAAACAATCTTTTTGTTTATTCCCTTAGGTGGTGGGATGGGAATGTTCACAGCAAATTGTTTAGCCACCCAGCCCAGCCAAATGACCCTGAGGGCTATTATTGTAACTGCCTGTGAGGTCAAGGAACAGCAAGGGTACAATTGTTGCTGTGACAAAGCACAGGCAAAGATACAGTGCCTAGTTCCTGAATAGTTGCCTAGGATATAACATTGAGCACCAAGGCATTTATGTAACCCCCGAGGAAACAATATTGCTGCATTTGTATTAGAAGCTTAAAGAGGTTTAACTGGACTATCTGGAAACAGATGTTTCTCCTATAAGTCACTTCTCTGTTTCACTGCATAATCTATAGCAGTTAACCTAATTTTTAGAACATATGGCATCTTGATATCCATTTCCCTTGTATTCTAACAATTACTAGCAAACATACTGAATAAAAACAGAACAATATTCTTGTAATGAGCTGGATAATCAAGTGAAATAACCACTTAATATGCTGATGGTCAATTCTCCCAACTATCTTCTACATTTTGGGGTACAGTAGCCTAGTCACATATAGCACTCAATCATGCACTTACCATAATTGCATTTACGATATCATTACTGTTATTCTTTAGGGCACGAACTGCTTTTGCCCGGGAAACATTTGCTTGGGACATAACTAATTCAATGTCTTTCACCTCAACACCAGTCTCATCAACCTGGAAGGAAGAAGATAGATAATCTCTCAAGGCATCTGCCAGGTTTTTCTGTCAATCAGGAAAGTATTACTCTTTAATCCTCAAGATTTTACAGTAACTATAAGAACTTCTTAAGATGCCACAAAATATAGCCTAATGAAACCTTACAGATTGTTACAGACATTTTGGTAACTTTAAAAAACTCATCTGTTTTCATTTTTCAATCTCATGAGTAGAACGGAATAACGAGCTTTCCTGGACTGGTGAAAAATATACCAAAATAGAGAGTTTGTTATAAAATCCAGGGAAAACAAATCAAGAAAAAGAGCAAAATGGAGACTCGTTGCTGTATGTAATTGTGCTCAAGCACAATTATAGTTATTAGGATCATGCACGGCAGATAACTTAGTTAACAAATGGATGCCTCTAGCAAAAATTCACTAGAGATAACAACCAGCACTGTTTTTTAAAAAAAATTCACAGTATTCCATTCAGATGCTGGAAGGGAGATACTGAAGGAGAATATTCATTGATAAATAGGGTCAGTTTCTTTCTGCCTGCCACTTAAACAGAAGAAAATATTTGAAAATGATATTTGAAGATTCAAAAAGGATGTTGAAAAGCTGATAAATTAAGTGGTATAGCACTTTCCTGGTTGCAAGAATAGAGGTACATGTATACTGTAAGTACTACCGTGACATAACCATGAAAGAAATCTGGAATGAATTATATCACCTGCCTATTGTGGATCTGGAGATATAAAGGAAGCTAGATGTTTACAAGAGATGGAAAAGGTCAGCATGGGCAGGCCAGTATACATAAATAAGATACAAAGCAGTATCAGGCTCTTTTTCTCACTGCCATTTCAGTTTGATACCTCTTTTTAGCCGGATACTACCCTCAGTAAGTAATTTTATATCCACAGGTAGGGTCTTCTAACCATACATGTTTCAGCAGACAAAATTAGCAGCAGTGATTTAGCATAAACTGCTAGATACATGTCTCAAACTTCCTGGAAAGTCCACCTCACACATTCAAGAGTGATGCTTACCTCCTCCTCCTCACTTTCTTCTTGTACAGTAGGAGTCTGTGTGTTTTCCTGAATGTTTGAAATAGCTTCTCCTTGCACTTTGAATTTCTCAGCAGCAGCCAGCTGTGCTTGCTGAGAGAGATCTTCAATCTGGTAGAAATGGATGAGGGGGGAAAAAAAGCCAATGACTTGTAGATTTTTTGATTATCTACAATCAGGTAGTTTATAACTGACAATGCTAGTGGAATGCACGCAAAGAAAGCAAAATAGACAACTTTATAAATAGTGATACTGATAGGCACTGCAGTTTGGAATGAATTCTTCCCTTTCACAAAAATTTTAACCCTTCTCATGAAACAAACCACACTGATCCATATGAACCTGCTGTCAGAAAAGTCCTGCAGAGCAAATGTTCTTTGTTTATTTGAATGGTAAACCCAAAATTCTAACTGGTAGCAAATCTACTGATAGTTGCAGAAACAAATGGTAAAGACTTCCTTGCTGGGGATTCCCTAAATTCAGCTTACCTTTGCTTCTCCAAAAACTATATAGGTATCCGACGCAGGACTTTTATATACATCTGGCTTGGTGATGACAAAAAGGATGTTCTTGGATTTCCTGATGGTAACTCTGGTTACACCTGTGACCTGACGAAGGCCAAGCTTGGACATCGCCTTAAAAACAAAACATAATTGTTCGAGGAAAAGATTTAGACACAGAGCACCTGAGCTAGACTAGTAAATGAATTGCAGATAATGAGCCACAGTGAGATCAGAACACTGGACTTATCAAAAAGGTCCCTTTTCTACAGCAGGTGGCCTGGTTTTCACGATTCCTTTCGTCATGTGGGGAAAAGTCTAATTCATTGCAAAATTACTCCTAGTATTTTATTTCATTATTTAATTTATATAGCCACCCACTTCATACCTGTGACTCTGGGTGGCTTACAGTAAAATAGACAAAAGCTATTAAAATATATAAAAGTGCATGGCAGCTGAACTTCATAAAGTAATCGTCAACAAAGCCAAGAGGAAGCCTCCATCACAGTTTCGGGTTCCAGGCTGGGCACAAACCTAAGTTTTCAATTTTAAAAAAGGCCAGCAAAAGGGTCAGGGCTAAGGGGGAATAAAGTTCCATAGTTTAGGTGCCCTGGCATTAAATGCCTTCCTCCTGCATCCTACCAGCTTATACCTGCTCAACTGATGGCACTCAGAGAATGTCCCTCCTGCTGGACTGGATGGGTACAAACAATTGGGGAAAGATAGTCCCATAAGTTAACACAGTTGTGAAAGGCTTTAAAGGCAACTACCAACATCTTGAATTGTGCCCAGAAGCCAATGCAACTTGAGAAGCACATGCACTGAAAAAACAATGCCATTAACTATCTGTGCCACTGCATTTTGCATCAGTTGAGGCTTCCAATTATTCCTCAATGGCTTCATGTACAGCATATTGCAATGGTTATGATCTGGAGGTCATAAGGACTACAAGATGGCCAGTGTAATGGAAGACACACTCTTTACTGTTTGATGAATGTAGAACACCTAAATAATCCTTTCCTGAAAGAGAAATGGCACCTCCCTCTCAAAACCCAGAATTTTGTGCCAGTAATGTGGTCAACCATGGGTTCTCTCTGTTTCACCTTCTATAAAATAAAGACTGCACTTCAGAGCTTGATTGTTTTTAGAAAAATACTTCTTTGGGCACAAAAATTCTCTGAAGAGAAGCCAACAGAGATGTATTCAAATATATTCCTTTCTCTGATATTATACAAAAATTTGAAATTTTTGACAATTTGAGTGTAAAAGTTTATCTCATGCCCTAAACATTTCCTAGTAGGACAAGCAGGGGCTTTGCCAAAAGGAAATGGAAGTAATGGGTTCATTGGTATCTTCTAACTCATCTTAAGCCCTCTTTCGATCAACAGCTTTTGCAAAATAAGGATGTGCTGTAAGAAATGACTTGTAGAAACAGCAACAACAAAAATCGAAGTTTTGAGAGTTGCAGTAGAACAGGCACTGCAAGACAACCCTAGCTGGTATATGTTTACATGATTAAAGATTCAGGGGTACCAACAGTTTTTGTTGGCTGAATCAAGCAAGCCACCAGGAACTGTTAATTTAATCTTACCTTCCGTGCTTTCTTTTCACTCCGGCTCTGTTTCGCTTTGCTAACTGGTTCTTCATCTATTTCAGCTGCTGCTGCAAGCTGCCAAGAACACCACATGCTTTTTTTAAAAAATGCTGATCATCATGAGAATGTACATATGCGTAACATCACCAAAAAGCCTCCAGATTAAAATACAGGGCCAGAGTTTTGCCAGACAACTCCCAGTTTGTTTAATTACTCCCAGCTTCTTGCACAACTTCAAATACTGAACTGTTATTTCTATACCAACTCAGATCACAATGGTCTGTGGAGAAGCAGGTTTATTAGATAGTGTTCCCTGTGCATTCTTCAGAAGAGAAACAAGTTCTGGGTAAAACTGAGCGAGGTCAGAGATAGGATGACAAACATTACAATCCACAGCAGGGAAATTCCTCATTTACAATATTATCTATAACTACGGCGCTCAAAATGCTAAAACAAAGCCAACAACAACAAAAAAGATAATGAAAGGGAAAGGAAGCAGGGCATAATGAAAAACTCAAGAATAGCAATAGCTGTATCTCCATATTTTGGAAAAAATATATAGCAGAAACAAATTCAAGAAACTGCCCAGTTAGCATCCATCTCTCTAACTCCTGAAATGTTCTGTTCTTCGCATGATTTATTCAAAAGGAAAACACCCACTTTTCACGATGTATTATATATATTGGATATTCTTCCCCTAGTTTCATGTTTGAAAATCATAGCATACCAATTTTAGATACATATCCATTGTATTTACCATTTCTCTAACTGGTATAGACAACATGGATAAAAATTGTTATAACTCCGGCACAAATTAGAATGTGCACTGATGTGCAAAACTAATTATTGCAAATCAAGGTATACAACCTTTTTTTGAACTGATGTCTGCACATTGCCTTTGAACTGATGGATACAATTAAAGCTAGGAACAGGACAAAAACTAAAATTCCACTGAGCTAATCATGGCTAACTTTTCATAATTTTTACCTCCATGCTAGGTAGGAGGCGATACATGAGAAGAACTGAGATGTAGAATGAGTAAGCATTATCCAAACCTGATATTGCTGACCCTGACTGAGTAGCTGTGCAATTTTTTTTTTTACATTGCATGTTATTTTTAAAGAGTAGTTGAAAGTGTCAGCCTCTCAGCAGCTGGGAGTCCATCAAAGATAGCTACCATCTGACCAGGATATTCCAGAACATCTATTATTAATTAGCAGATAAGTGTTTACCTTGGTCAGAAAAGCACAACTGCAGTTGTGCCAATGTAATAGTATCATCTCCTTATGCATTTACTAATTTTCTTGGTCTTAATAAAAACTACAATGCGGTGGCTAATTTTGGAGAGTGCCAGGGCTACACCCCAGGATTTAGAGAGTGGTGTTTACATGCAGCTTAGATCTCAAGTTGTGATCACCTGTTATAATGGATGTTTTGAATATTGTGGTGTTAGATGTTACCTAACTAAATTATGTATTCACAATTGCTATGTGAGTTTTTTGAGGTTGAAATATACTTACTTTTACAGCCCAGCCCAAGCATATGAAATACAGTTTATAGTGTTCTTCGTTCCCTTTCTCACCTGCGCCTGCTGTGTGGTGGCCTGCGTGGAGTCCTGTTCTTCAAGTTCTGGCACTGATTCATCGCTGTCGGATTCTGTTCCAGAACCTACAGAAATCAACACACATAATTTCTTTCCAACTTGGTCGCTCTTGGGAGTGGCAGGCAGGCCCAGGCAAAACATGCAGAGCTTTGCAGCTTGGTTCATGAAGAAACTATTGTTCTTTTATTGTGCCAACATTGTTAAAAAATACTTTGAAGCCAACATACTTCAGAAATGTCTGATAGTAAAAGAACATATCCCCAACATTCTCCACACACATAGAAAAGAAGTAATTTGTAGACAACAAAATTCTGAAATGGCAGTGATTTAATATAATAGTGGTTTAACTTATGTGGCAATAGGGCAGGGAGTTTATCTTTGTTCAATCAAGGTTCCCAGGAAGAACAAGTTTCTTAGAGCAAGATGTCAATCACATTCTCAGGGTAAGGATATTGTTTGATTTAACTAGTACTTAAAAAAAAAAGAACATGACAATTTCATTCTGGCATAATTTGGCCCATGATTGTAGACTAGAAATATGCTATGGACCTGAACACCTTTCCTCATTATACATAGTTTCCCTTCCTTTTCACAATTTGTGAGACCTAGGATCTAGCATGATGTGTACACAGGACAAACAACAACTAGCACCAATTAAGACTGCTTCAAAGTGGATTCAGACATCCATGTTTTAATTATGAGTTACTGAAGCAGCTGGGTACACACATGGTAAGCCAAAGAAATACCGGTTTAGTACACAGTATGTCATTCAGAAGTAGGGTTTAAATTTGTTCTGGCAAACTGGTTATCCTATATTAAAGAACAAAGGAACGCGAGCAAGAGAGAGGAAGATGGAGAAAGACTGCTCAAGTTCATGGCACGTTCCCAAGGTTTTAAAACAACCAAATTTATGAAAGATGTTTGCAAGGACTAAAGTGAACACTAATTGATTACTCACTTAAAAAGTAAAAATATTTTAAAATCTTGTAATTATTTTGTATTTGTATCTTTCAGAGAGATAACTTCAAGACAATCCTCCCCACCACCATTATATGACTGCCATCTCGGGATGCAAGTTTCAGTGAACTGCTAGCTCACATGCCTTAATATCTGTGTGACTGCAATGCAAGAAGGGAATAAATGTGATTACTGACAAGAAAGCATGTGCAGGGCAGAGTTTTTCTGGAACAATCACAACTGATATCACTGTCTGTCTCACTAATACTATGTTAATTCCAAGTGATGCTAAATCCTGACACCTTTACCCCAAATTGCATATGCATGTGACTACATTTAAGTGACTGAAAACTGGACAGAAATACCAGACTACTCATTTCTACTCTCTAACAGACAACACATGAATTTAACACATAGTATATGCAAGTATTTAACAGAAAGCTTCCTATTTATACATACCCACCCAAAATGCAGTTGCAAATATAGACACTGAACAATAAACTGAAGGAGGACATCAACATTAGACCACAAATTCTTCTAGAATGAGGGTAAAATACCACCTCGTAGCACAGAAAATATCATGAAATGCATCTGCAATTAACAAAATCTACTAGATATGCAACCACAGGCAAAACACAAGAAACAAAAAAGCAGGCTGAAATGAGAGTGTGCCATTGAAAACAAAGAGGTGATTACAGTTTCTAGGTTAGTTCTCTCTCAGAGATATCAACTCAGACAAGGCTTATGACACATCTATTAAACACACACATCATGCCCAGTGATTCAACTTTCACATTAGTAGTGTATGCTCTTAAACATAAATCACGAATCACAGTGCGCACAACAAATTTCAACTATGATAACTTAATCTAGGTTTATTTTGATTTAGTAAATTTTAAATCCTAAATGGCGTGTTTCTAGTCTAACAGTCAAAGCAGAGGGAATTCACACTCCATGCCTGAACAACTAAGTTAGTATTCAGTGAGTGGTGTTTGATATCCATGCACACAGCAAACCGAAGAGGCAAATACCCTTGTCATTCTTCAGGAAAGGCTGTTTGACAGGAAGAGGAGGAGGTGGTAAAGGAGCAGTTGCTGGAACCTCAGCAAGGGGCACAGCTGTCTTAGGAGAGAAGTCCACCAGGACTGGCTGCAGAGGTGACTCCTCAACATGTACCTCTGGAGGGATCAAGGGTGGCAGCTCGTCGTCTTCAAAGGTAGTAGAGATAGGGCTGGGGGTAACTTCAGGTGCTAAACCAGATGCAGGTGCAACAGGGGATGGCTTGGGAAGCACAGAGGAAGGCTCTAGCTTTTTCACAGGGGTAGAAGGAGAGGGTGCAGGAGAAGCCAACTGAGTGAGACTGCTTGCAAGAGGAGGAGTAGAAACAGAAAGATCAGCAGGTGTAAGAGGCAAAGGTGCCATTTTCTGGGAAGGCATCGCCTCCCCAGTTGAAATGGAAACCTGGCTCATGTCTAAGGCCGAGACAGGGGGCAATTTGGGGCTAGAGACAGGACTAAGGGTTACTGGAATAGAAAATGCTGCTGCAGGGGAAATGGGAGGAGTCACTGCAGAAGACAGAGGCGCAATGCCAGGAGGAGGGATGACAGAGGCTACAAGGTCAGGAGAGGAAAGAGGTTTAGGAAAAGTAGCAGGGGTTCCAGGAACGGTCACTGGTGCAGGCACCACAGAGGGTGCTGTGTGAGAAACTGCCATTGTTGGGCCCACAGGAGAAATTATCGGGGCAGGTGCAGCTGCTGTCACTGAAGCTGAAGCAGTCTCTGCTACAACTACAGGTGATGCCTGAAGTTCAGGAGGAGGTACCTCAGAAGCTGCTGCTGGATGGGAGGCAGGTGCCAATGAGCTAGGAGTAACCCCTTCAGAGGCCACAGGAAGGGCTGTGGATCCAGAAATAGGTGCGGGAATATGGGCAGTAGGTGTTGCAGGACTAGAAACATACTCTGCCATAGACAAAGAGCTAGAAGCAAGTTCAGAAGTTGAAAATGGCTTCATAGCAGATGCTGGTGAAACAAAAGCAGGCTCTACTGCAGCCACAGGGCCAGAAACAGCTGCAGGCTGAGAAACAGGTATCCCTGGAGTTACAGAAGCAGATACTGAAGGGGCAGGAGCTGGTTCCAAAACAGATGGAACCATCGTGGAAGCAGGTGGCGAAGGGCCTATGGGAGGCATTATCGGACTAGAAACAGGGGCTGAAAGGGGAGCAGCTTCCACAGGGGGTCCTGTAGGAGTCACAGGACTAGATACAGTTTTCACAGGTTGCCCTTTGGGTAGTCCTGGAGCAGAGATTAGTCCTGATGCTGTAGCAGAAGGGAAAATGGGCTCAGGAATAGGCACCGAAGGAGGAGATTTCATTGGGGGTGATGGAGGAAGTGGAGGTGTAAGTACAGAGCCTGATGAGGACACAGGATCTGAAGAAATATCTGAAGAGGAAGCCGGTTTTACAGAAGGAAGTACCGTACTCAGTTCTTTAGGCTTAGACACTGCCGGGCCCAGTGAAGTAGAGCCAGAAATAGGAACTGAAGTGGGACTCTCTGGCTGTGAAGAAAGTGGCACAGGACTGGAAGGGCCTATTGGTGTTCCAGAAGGGGCTACAGACCCAGAAGCAGGCTTCATTATTGGACCTGCTGTGATTAGAGCATCAGCAGGATGTTCTGAGGGAGAAGGAGGTTTCCCAGGGGACTTGGCAGGAGCCATCTGTTTAGAAGACAACATTGCTTTGTCTAGAGAAGTAGTTACAGAGTCGGGAACAGGTGCCAAAATAGGAGTTTGTAGCTGGGAAGAAACAGATAGTGGACCAGACACAGGGCATACTTCTGGGGCTGCAGGACCAGATGCCAATTTCACAGGTGGTAGAGAACCAGAAACAAGTTTGCCATGAGGACCTTCAGGTAACAATGGTGTAGGAGCAGGCTTTGCTGGGGACATGATACTGGATTCAGGACCAGAAGTAGACTTTGCAGGTGGTATTGCGGGAGCAAGCTTTGCTGGAGACGAAGGATCAGCCCCAGAAACCTTAGGAAAGGAAGCCGGGATCTCAGAACTGGAAATAGGTGCCAAAGGAGTCACAGGATGAGATGCAGATTCTGTAGATGACCCTGCAGGACATCCCGGAATTGATACAGGCATTGGAGAAATGATGGGACTGGGAACGGTCATAGAATCAGGAAGAGATGGAACAGAGCTGATGGGTATGGAAGGCTGGCGAGGGGGAAGAAAGGATGAAATGTGAGCCACTGGATCAAGAGTAGGGGTTGCAGTGTTAAGGATAGGAAGTGTTGGTGATAAGGCAGGAGCACCTGCAGAATTTGGAGGGAAAGGAGTTGGACTAGAGGGTGAAGCCACAGTAGGAGCTGGAACTTCAGCGGGAATGGGAGCTGTAGTCATAGGAGGAGACACAGGAGCAATTGGGAGAATGAAAGGAACTGGGCCAGGAGATGATGGAACTGGAGAAACTGAGGCTGCAGAAGTTGTCCCTGCTGGGCTTATAGGAGATGTTGATGGAGCAGAAGTAAGGGATTCAGAGGAAATTCCTGAGGCTGGGGGAGAAGTTACAGGCCCTAAAGGTAGGGGTATACCAACAGGTGCAATACCAGTCATAACTGGTGGTTTCACGGGAGAAAGGGTCTGAGATAACATAACTGAGTCAGCAGAAGACAAGGCAGCATCAGGAGTGGCTTGTACCGTAGAGACAGAGGTAACCAGTTCTGGTGGAATAGTAAAGGGACAGAGGCTAGCAAGGGGAGAGTTAGCATCACGGCATGAAGAGGAAGGGTGGAGGGGGCTATAAGTAGAAGAGGTGGAAACAGCTGCTAAAGGAGAAAAAGTAAATCAGCATTGGAAAAAGAACACGTAGGAAGAAAAATGAAGTTATCTATAAAGCCTCCCACATAGAAGCGCTATTACATGTAGGGGAGAAATTATTACAGCTGTTGCCAGAAAATATTTTTTTTCTCCCATCCCAAGCAACTTTTCTTGGATACATATTTATCTTTAGCCAATATATCAATGGCTTGCTCTTGTGTATCGTATTGTATTATATTACTCTTTATTATGTAAAATATTATTTTAGTGTATTCCAATTTGGCAGCATGCACATTTGATGAATAAAACAAAACTGTCTTTGCAGCCATAACATTTCAGAAAGACTCAACATTTCCCATGAAGACACATGTAGAATTAAGCACTCGAAAAGCAAAAGTATAAATGTTCTTTGAGTTGAACTCATTTCCTAGTCACTTTAGAGAAATATCCATGTAATTCTTTCTTTTGAGATATTACTTTCTTATTCTAGCCATTTCTCATAGTTTCCCACCCAACTTAGTTTTTTTGACATCAGCTAAAGTCAGCTTGATGCTGCCAAATAGCCGGGCAAACTACTATACCATAGCTAAGCTATTCAGGTAGTCGTTGGTTAACAACAGCCTAATTCTGCATCTCTTCAAACTTGTGCACAGTCTTGAAAAAGTAGATTATGACCGGTCCTCAAAATTATGGCTGTTGCAGTATTCTCAGTCATTTGATCATGACTTGGGCATTTTGAAACTGGTGGGCATCTACAATGGTCACAGCATCCCATGGTCATAGTATTGCTAGTTGTGGCTCTTACTGGCATACTTACTTACTTATTGACAAAGTCAATGGGGGAAGCTGGCAATAAGCCACAAGTTGTGGTCATGTGACATCAGGTTTAATTTGCTTAATAACTGCAGTGGAACTGTGTAAGTTGGATACAGTCATGTGAAGTTTCACTTAACCACATTGCTGAATGCTAGAATTGTCAGTCCCAATTTCGGACATTACGTGAGGGTTAATTGTAGTTATCACTCCTGGCACAAATGAATCTTATCATAAATCCAACCCTTTAATATTTGCTAGTAATCTTTTATTTTTAGCGCTTTCATTTTAAGATAGTAAACCTGCTAGTTCAGGAAACAAGTTGCAGCATTTAAGCTTGAAGCATTGAGTCCTCTGTGGTGCACTGGAATTCAGAAACTTTTGTCATCTTTTTAAATGAGGGAAGCCTCTGTGATTTCAAATTAAGTTTATTGAAGAAGCCTTAAGTAAATCAAATCATACTGTATCAGCATGAAGCATTCCCATTTCAGGCAAAGCATTATAATCTATGAACCTAGGCATCTGATAAGCTAAGATAAGGACAGAACTTGAACATAGTTTTGGAGCCTGGGTTCAAGTGCAGTGATACCAACTACCATCCACTCCCATCAGACTGTATGCCATATTAAAGTAACTGTATTAGTCCAACACCGTAAATATACTGTTTAAAATGGCATATGCTAAGAACAAATACCTGATGCTAGAATGGGAGGCTGAGAACAGACTGGAGGTGCTTCAGCAGCACCAGGAAAAGAAGCAGGAATGGCAGATGCTGAATAAGCAAAATCAACAGTTATTAAACAACACATCGATAAAACAGGAGCTAGAACAATTGAGAAGATTCTATTCTTTCAGCTCGATCAATACAACCAATAAGACCTTCACAATTAAAGGACTTTGGATCAATTCATGGAAGTTGTGAGGATTCAAGGCTATTAGTTTTGATGGCACTATAAATGCCTCTGAAGCCAATCTACCAAGAGACTATGGGTTTCCTTCTACAGTTGGTTGATTTTGAAAACAGATTGCTGGACTAGATGAGCCAGGGTTGTGATCCAATAGGCCACTTGCCTGTGTTCTTATATACTTCACATACAACAGAAAAGCAAATCATTTGTGCATTAGTGACCTGCAAGTCTCTTTGGTGAAATTATATAGAAAAAGCCAGAAGCATGGGACAAGGAATCTGATGTGACTTAAGGGCTCTGGTAACTTCAAATCTTCCTCTAGTTTATTTTATTTGACTTATTAATAGAACTTATATGGCTATCTAACTCATAGTGACTCCAGGTGGCTTACACAAGTAAAATCCCAAATACAAAACCCAATATACAGTACATTACGTTGGACTGGCTTTTCCAAACTAAAGCAAAAAAAAAAAAAAAAAAAAAAAAAAAAAAAGGAGAAAGTAGTTTTATAATGAGGATTTGCAATTTCATTTTAAAAAATAATACAATCAAGAGTCCTTTATTCCTTTATCTAGACCAGTGTTTCCCAAACTTGACCCTTTGAAGATGTATGGACTTCAACTCCCAGAATTCCTCAACCAGGCATACTGGTTGGGGAATTCTGGGAATTGAAGTCCATGCACCTTAAAATAGCCAAGTTTGGGAAACACTGATCTAGACTAATGAGGCAGCTGAGCAAAACCTTTTGCTAGTGTAATAACTCTAACAGTGTGAGTTGGGATGACAACAGGACTGGGATGACATCCAGAATTCAAGGCAAATATAGCAAGAGTGATGTAAAAGCTAGATCAAGCATGTGCTCAGATTATATCAGTATGGAAACCAAATCTATGAAACTCAATCCTATTCCATCTTGAAGAGTATGCCTTTCTGCTGCTTGCACTCAAAGCTCATATCTTAATTCAAAATATTCCAGAAAAAATGCTGGAATCCACAAAATGGAAGGGATTAGCCTCAATCTCGTCATAACTGGCTGTTTTATAAACTATGAACTCACCTGGTCTTAATCCTATATCTTTCCATTAGGCAAATATAAGAGAGAAGGCAAAAAGGCACACTTAACTACTCTTAACAGCTCATTTAATAAGGAAAACAGTCACATTAAAAGATTAGTGCTTCATGTCAATGCCTGTGCATCAAATCTTAGCAAAACTGGTGCAGCAGTTATAAGACATGATCGTAGGAGAATTGAACATATATTCCAAAATAAAGAGTAAAAAAAGTTCTGGAACAAGGTAGCAAAGCAGCCCAGGATACATACACTTTCTATGTACAAGAAAGTGAAAAGGTTGATCTTAGTAAGTAGAACTATTTCTCCATGAAGGACTGTACATAGACATGAGTCTAGCATTAATTTGAAAGGATTATTTATTGATGCTTCCACCATTAGAAACATTTTAGAAAAGATTAAGATACAACATTTCATCTGACTTTCCAAATAAAATGCCTATTGGAAATGAAAGGAGGCAAACCTAGTACGAATAGTCCTGGACTTACAAGTCACTCAGCAACCATTTGAAAGTATAACGGACCCCCCCCCCAAAAGGTACTTGTGACCTGGATTCAAAGTTCCGATGGCTGCCCCCCCATCATGTGATCTCATTTTGGGTGCTTGGCAACTAGCCCGCATTTATGGCTATTGGCAGTGACCTGCAATCACGTGACCATGATTTATTACTCTCTCTCTCTTTTTTGCCAGAAACCGGCATTGACTTCTAGCTTCTGGCAAAAATGCCCATTGGGGACAATGGGTTTGCTTAATGACCATGAATTCACTTAATGATTCTGGCGATTCCCATAATGACTGCTGCAAAATGTGTTTTAAAATTGGGTCAGTCATGTGATGACCCATTTAACGACTGGCACAATTTACAAATGTCATTCCGAGCTTTCAGTTATGAGTCAAGGACTATTTGTAATACTTTAGGAAAGGATCAAATACAGTACTGAACAGCTGAAGAGCGTCTATTGTTTTTTCAAATTTCTGCAGTTTATCAAGAAACAGGAAGAATCAAATCTAAGGCATCAGATTAAACAGAGCTGGCATTTCAGAAACACTGGTGTGTTACAGTGTTTTTCTTTCATTTTAAGTCAGATGTTATGCGTGGCAATTCTAGTCTGCTGCTTTAACTTCAGACCTACCTGAACACTCTAAAGCAGTCCCAGCCTGAGAATCCTTGCCTCCTACCTCAGGATTCTTGGCAGCAACTGGCTTGCTCATCGTTTCCATGGGGGCCCCAGGAGCTGGAGCTACAACAATAGTTTCAACCATTCAGAAATCCTACAAGGCCGCTATATATGCCTTTTGAGGTCAGCTGCTCAAGTGTAAATATATTCAATCATGCAGAAAGATGTGAGTTAAACTCAGTTGCAAAAGACAAAAAGCACAGGAATAAAAAAAAAACACTATAGAAAATGTCAATTCCGTTTATATTAGAAATGAATTTGACAAATCAAATCATCTTTCTAACCAAATTAGTGCCATTGTACTGGCAGTACTGGCAGTTTTGAAATGGAAACAGTCTTCATGGTTTCCTCAGATTGTGACAAGATGTTTACATGCACTCATTTGAACTCAAGTTAACAGCAGCTGCTGAATGTTAATAATGATGCATCAAAAGCCAATCTAGATGAACTCATGGTGCGTTAGCAGGCATGAATACAACACTTCAACATAGGATAAAAGACAGGAAAGGATAACTTTAAAAAAAAAAGTCGTCAGAGACCGCTTCCTATAATATATACTGAAAACCAAAGTAGCTTGTTTAGATTTGAATTATCAGCTAGAAATCCATTTTGGATTTAGAATGAGTTTTTTTCCCCCTGTACCAGAGATAGGCCAGTTTAAAACCAATCCTTGCATTTTTTATCTTTGCAGGCCTGTGAAGCCAAGCAAAGCTGAAGATTATAAGCAGAATCATAGTTACTTAGCAACTGCTTCGCTTAATAACAAAGTTGCCAGTCCCAACTCTAGTTTCTAAAAAAAAAGACTACTTATACTGGTAGGTCCACTAATCCAGTGGTCCCCAATCTTTTGGCACCAGGGACCAGTTTCAAGGAAGACAATTTTTCCACAGATTTTGGGGGGGGGGGAAGAGAAGGAGCAGATAACCTAGATCCCATGCATGGGCAGTTTTTCTTGCCTGCCGCTCACCTCCAGCTGTGCCACAGATTGGTACCGGTCTGCAGGGAATTTTCTGGGATAGAAGTCCATCTTGGGCTCTGAGGATGGGGAAATCATGCTTACTGGGAACTATTTTCTGCATTTATTTATGTGTTAATTGGCCAAATGATTGTTTGATGAACTTTAAGTACTGGGCAAGTACTTCTAGAGCTAGCGGAAGGTTTGATCATGGCCATTCATAGATAGCAGAGAAAACTTCCTTAAAAATATCTTGAGCGTGAGATTGGCAAAGAGCTCTTCATTGCTAGGATTGAGAGGGACAACTCCTACATACAGAGTTTGATTACATTACCTTGTTGAAGTCCGCATGTAGGAAAGGCAAGACCTGGGAATAAAATCTGATGTTGTAGAGCAGGGGTGTCAAACTTGCATTGTCACAGCATTGTCACGTGACGTATTGCATGTTTCCCCCCCTTCACTAAACCGGGCATGGACACGGCCTGTGCGTGACGCATCCGGCCCGTGAGTTTGATAGCCCTGTTGTAGAGCCTCCCTTCATTTTGGGCTCAGTAGTCGAAAGCTTCCCAGGTGAATTCATGTGAGTAGATGATTGAGTCACTTGGATTCTATAATAGTATGTATGATTTTGTAACTATTTCTAGGTTGGTGAGATAAATCCAATCTCCTGGCACATAATTGTAACCAGGTGATCCCCCTTGATTTAGTCTATTGATGTCCAGAAGCTATTTTTAAGAAACTGATAGGTTGCCTAGATTGAAGTATCAGTTTCCTGGCACAGTTGGGTGCTATTAGCATACTCAATATAATTCTATTCTCCAGTTCTGAACTAGCCTCAGGAGCCTGAGTTAATGGGGATAGTGAAGGTATGTAGCAGGTCTTTGGGCCATGTGGATTTAAAGATGTTTACTGTCCACAATTCCTGAGATAGGGAGTTTGAAATGAAGTTATTTTGCCTTGAGCTGATAGGAGCTATCAGAACATCCTTGTTAACTCAACATAATTTGCTTGAACATCCTGAGGCTGAGGTCCTTACCTGAATTCTAAACCTCAGCAGTTGAACTTATCTGATGCCCAGCCCAGAAATTTGTCTTATTCATAAGCTTTGATTTGCTCAGTTTTGGTGGTGCTATCTTTTCAAAAGTTCTTTTAGATTGTCCCAGAAGATAGCAGCTTTGTGTTTCCTATACTTAAACTATTTCTCCTAAGCAATCCAGCCTCCTCTCTTGAGGGTGATGTCTCTGATCAATAAAACCTGGTCAGAAAGCCAATTTTCCCTACCCAAGAGTCACAACCTGAGAGATTTCAGTGGAATTGATAGGTAGGAAAGGAAAGGAAAGGAAATGAAATTTCAATAATACATTGATATAGGCAATTATCGAACCCTGGAGACTATGAAAATCATAAGTTCCAGGCAGCTGGTTTGGAGGAATTATGTGACCACTTGTTGGATGGTCTCTTCTTTGCAAGGGAGATCAGATCTCTTTGGTGCCCAAGAGCTGTAGGGCATGTGCTGGTTAACATATGCTCTTGACTCTTTGATGGTCTAATCATGATTCATACATCCCCCTTTGCCTGTTCAGGCAAAGGGAACTTGAGTAGTAGGTTATTTACCTAGAGGTACACGTACTCCCTATGATTTGAAGTGGACTATGGTAGTTACTGTTCTGACCTAGGCTTCCTGAGAAAGCATAAATCACAATCTTAGTCCCAAAAAACCTCTTTTATTGAGACGGTTCACAGTCTGTGAAGATTCCGACAGATGTCTGCTCGAGTTGACTGTCTTTCAGGGTAATGTTGATAAGCACCCAGCTTTATCTTCCTTGAAAAGCTGCCAGAGACCTAAATGTCAATTAGTTTTGCAAGGCCAAACTGAGCAGAGCTTGAATTGACTATATGAACTAATTGCTTCCTGTAAAGGCTCACATCTGTTTGCTCCTCTTTTATGTCTTATGGAGGGGCCAATCATCTCCAAGCCTTACTCCCAAGTCGCCCTTTTTTTTCTTAATTGTTCTTGCCTTTTGGCAGCTCTGCACATGCGCACACAGGCTTACAATGTTCTTCTGCCTCGGTGATGTCAGATTCCGGAGGCAGCACATAACTACCAGATGACCCTGGCCCCCTCTCTGCCTCCAATGTAGACCCCTCATCCGAGCCTTCCCCAGACTCCAGGACTGGCCCACGTTCCTCCCCAACCTCCTCACTGTCCAAATCTGCTGCCAGCTCTACAGTTACTATCTCCTTCGTGTATATTCTGCGAGCTGACTGGCTAAATGAGAAATTTCCTGATGCTGAAGCCCAAGAAATGTTCTAGATTGAAATGTGTAAATGGGCCACCTGTTAAGTCTAGAAAAAAAAAATATGCGATAGGCTTACTAAAGACTCACTGGCTATTTTTTTTAGATATTATTAATATGGAGAAGAAACCACAAACTCTTTTATCCGTGTGATCTCTAAGGCTACTGAAGAGGCCACGTGGGTGAGAGCCTATGATTTGATGATAGCTTATAGTAGAGGTTTTGTTGGTTTATGTGACCAGGAAGAAATGACATTCTTGGGAGGGGGCCTGTTAAATGTGTGAGATTATTTTTAGGAATGTGGTATGTTATATGAATTCAAAAGTAGGGCAGTGTGGTGGTCATTGTTGTTACCTAAAGGAGCAGTGATAAATCTGCTGGTTCTTGGCAACACTATGTTGGCTTAATTCTCTTGAAAAGATTAAGCGTGGACTTAGAAAATTAGAAATTAAACTTCTTATTTGGCCTCATAAACCTCATAGAAAGCTCCAAGGAATCTCCAGACACTATGTTGATGTTCATTACATTGCTGACTACTAGGTTAACATCTCCAAAAAAGGAAAGTGAAAGCCACGAAAACTAAAGAAAGGAAAAGGAAAAAGAGTCATCAGGGTGATTCTAGCCATGGTAGCTTGCCGGTTTGTCTACTCTCCAGAGAAAGCCAGGATCAAGGAAACTACTGCCTTCCACAGGAAGTGACTTCAGAACCCTTTCTAGATCTCTGGAATCAGGAGAGGTGTATCTATTTCTGAATGCCCTTGCTCTGGTGTAGGAGTAGAAACAGGTACTTTCTGACTGCCCAGAAGAACATCTCTGCTGCCCAGACCATTCTTCACAGAACACTCAATGGAACTCCAAAGTTCCCCAAAGCTTTCAAATCACACCTGCCACCGTCGGGATAGAAACCACTATATTAACAATTCAGAACTGGACAGTAAAATAATGAAATTTAGGTTTTATTATACCTATAATTTATAATTATAAATCCTATCTTTAATTCCTGCCATATTACTCTATCAGCTAGGTCTCCATCTCTCTCTTTGTAGCTCTCCGTTTCTTAAATGTTTCAATAAATACATTAACTTATTTACAAAAAAGAAATAACAATCCAGTAATGGACAACAGCTCCACTATGCATAGGATGGGTGTTGGCAACCCGCGGCTCTGGAGCCGCATGCAGCTCTTTGGGCCCTCTGCTGTGGCTCCCTGTCCCATCACTGATTGGCCCAGCCCCTCGCCCCTTTTATTTTGGTTATTTTTGGAAATCCGGGCTGGCTGAGGAACGATTGCCAGCTGCAGCAGCTTCCCTTTGGGCAACCCTCCTCCCCTTGTTATCCTCTGGCGGGCTGTGCCTGAGCCAGGAGTGTGCACACGCGTGGAGAGACCCTCCTCAAGTGAGCGCCAAAGCTCAGGAAAGGCATGCGCGGGTCGGGCGGCCACTTGCTTAAGGAGGGTCTCCCCGCACATGCACACACTCCTGGCTCAGCCACAGCTGGCCAGGGAGTCACGAGAGGAGAAGGGGGGGAAAGGAGGGGGACGGTTGCCTGAGGGGGACGGTTGCCTGACAGGAAGCCTCCACTGCTGCTGGTGATCTTTCCTCAGCCAGCCTGGATTTCCAAAAAGAAGAAATAAAAGGAGTAGCGAAGCACCCCAAGAAGAGCTTGCTTGCTTGGCCCAGCGGTGGCTTTCAGAGAGAGAGAGAGAGAGGGAGGGAGGGGGGAGAGAGAAAGACAGAGAGACACGCACACAGTGATACACAGAGGGGGGGGAGAGAGGGGAAGATAGGAAGAGGGGGAGAAATGGGAAGATAGGGAGAGGGACAGAGAGATACAGAAGGGGGAGAGAGAGGGGAAGATAGGGAGAGGGATACAATTGGAGAGAGAGACACAGGGGAGAGATAGAGACGGGGAGAGAGGTAGAGGGGCAGAGATATAGAAGGGGAGGGGGAAGAAAGAGAGACATAGAGAATAGTTTTGTGGCGGGGGGGTCATGTGACTGGGTGGGAGTGAGTGACATTGAGTTGGCCATGCCCACCCAGGTTTTGAGGCTCCCTGTGTGTTTTTTTCCCTGTGGGAAACGGGTCCAAATGGCTCTTTGAGTGTTTAAGGTTGCAGACCCCTGGTATAGGAGAAGCCAAGTCATACATCATGCAGTATCCCTTAAGCTTTCAGCCAGAAATGTGGCAAATAATGAAATCAAATTATTTGCTATCCAGCATCCAAAATTCCCTCAAGACATATCACTTGAAACATAATAGATAGTATAGTTCAAAGTTAGTAAATCAAATATAGTAAAAGTATGCACACAACACAGCCAAACACACTAAAATATAACCAGGATTTTTAAAAAGCTCATAGTTCACAATTCTAATTCATCAAAAATGAGGCACACTTTTTGCCAATCTCATGTATAGCCGGGCACAGCATGCTTAATAAATGCCAATCTGAGATTTTTTGAAATAGAGTTCCTGATTTCTTTAGAATTTAAAAATATGGTTATATTTTTCATAATTATCACTTTTCTTTCCTGAAAAAAAATCTCAGACATTTACTAGCAATAACATTTTAAAGCATCCCAATTATTCTGTAAGGTCACTCTGATATAAAAGCTAAAATGTTAAGCGAGTGTCTAACATCTAACGTGCGTTATAATATTAAAACAACACATCTGATAACCCCAACAAATAAATATATGAAGAAAAAAATCCAGTAGCTTAGATTAGTGTTTTCCTTACAATATACTTTAAAGGGCCTAATGTCTTCCCATTGTTCTGGATTAAAGCACAAATTAACATTCAGTTAGCATTTGTGGGGAGTGGAAGGAAAGCTGTTCCAAAATTTCAATGAAGCAGAGCATCTAGTTCCAGCTTGCTCACTCCAAAAACATTGTATCCAATCCCCCAAACATGTATATAGTCATTTCTAATGTTTGCCCTAAATTAACCATACAACAGCTCTATATGGAAAATCTCTATTTTTAATACCACTACTACAGATAACGAGGATGAAATTAACAGATGATTTCCTTGGGCAAAGGCATGGTAGAAAGCATGGAACTCTCTCCACAAAGGACTTCTATGGGTCTCCATGCTGATGGAGAATGTATTCTAAAGGTATATAAATCATCCAAAATACTAACCTGTCTCAGCCTGAGGCTGGGGCAGCTCCTGTTCTGTTGCTGGGACAGTTTCTGTGGCTTCTCCAGGCATTTCTGATAGAACAGGAACAAAATAAAAGGTAAGTTATTTTTGCCCTATTATCTTATCTATTATAACATTGTAGAATACTTTAACTACAATAAAGTCTTAATCTGTTGCAGTCACAATACCCAGGCAAACCACTTATATGGGAACTTTAGGCACTGTATTAAGATATTAATCCTAAAAAAAACAAGTTACAGGTAGTCCTTGACTTACCACAGTTCGCTTAGTGACCATTCAAAGTTACAACGGCACTGAAAAAAGTGACATAACCATTTTTCACACATGACCGTTGCAGCATCCCCATGGTCACATGATTTACATTTGGATGCTTGACAAGTGACTCACATTTATGACGGTTGCAGTGTCTTGGGGTCACGTGAGCATCTTTTTGCAACCTTCTGACAAGCTAAGTTTATGGGGAAACCAGATTCACTTAACAACAGTGTACTAATTTAACAACTGCAATGGTTCACTTAACAAACGTGACCAGAAAAGTTGTAAAATGGGGCAAAACTCACTTAACAAATTTCTTACTTAGCAAGATAAATTTGGGCTCAATTGTGGTTGTAAGCTGAGGAGTACCTGTATTTCTATATTCATCTAAAAGTTTTAAAGTATTCAAAAACACTGATCTATTTTTCATTTTTGTAGTCTTATAACTGCCTTATTATCTCAGTTAAATGGTCAGGTCCAATTATTGGTCTGAAGTTACTAGTGTATATTCTGCCAGTTCAACTGTGGAAGTTGTATGCACCTAACACAAGCCTCCACAGCCAAGTTTCATTACTTGATATTGCTCATAGTTTGAAAAGCCTTTATACCAGTGGTTCCCAACCTTTTTTTGGCCATGCCCCACCTAAGTATCTCTAAAATCCTAATTGCACCCCCCCACACACACACCACATATAATTCTTACTTTACTCAAAAAGTGCACTCTACTCACATGGAGGAAGCCTAAAAAGCCATTAACTTGGTTTAAACAAGGTTCAAATCGCCATTAAAAATCAAATTGCCCCACGTTGGGAACCATTGCTTTATACCCACAACTTCTACCCCTTCCCTAATGAAGCCTGCTTCTGATTTAGCAAAGCTCCTTGTTTTTAATTTTATCACAGCACCATCAAGGTGTACTTTTTACCAAGCCAACATCCCTTCGCAGGCCACTTCAGAAAGACGGGCTGAACAAGGGGACAGGTTCAGTATTCTCTCCCTTCCACTAAATATACGATGCCTGCGTGTTTCGCCATCATTACAGTATTCCACTCATCGTCCTGCGAGTTTTATCACTAAATTTTTGCCCTGTCTTCGCTCAATACCTTGATGTGACAGGGCCGCCTTCCAAGAACAAAGTTTGTTGCATGTGTGAACAGCAAGGAGATTCACTCTCCTGGCAAAAAAAAACCCGTCGCCCTGCTTGGACCACATGCAGAAACTCTTAGGCGGTCGTGAAAGAATCCAGCCCAACTCTGACCACAACTTCCCCCTTTCAATTCTTTATATAAAACAATATTCAGGGAAAAGGAGGGACCGTTTAGCAGAGACCCCAGTCCAGCCACCGACCACAATTGAGCACAAACCAGGACCGGCCCAAGAATGTTAAGTTCTCCCGTTTCCAAGGGGAAGACCTTATTGGAAGCACCTTACTGGAGTCTTCCTAAGGGACGGCTTCCTTCTCCCTGCGCTTTCATTACCGAACATCCTTCTTCCGTCCCCAAACTCCAAGGGAGCCTCTCCCCTTGAACGGCAAGGCCGCCCTGACGCCGCAGAACCCAGAGCGGAATGGCCCAAGCGGCCTATTCGGAGCCCCCGCCGAATCTAACCGTCCCAGGCCGCCCCGCCACCCTCGGCCCATCCCCTGGAACCACTTCAGCTTTACCCATTTTAAGGGGCTCCCCACCGGCCGGGTTACGGAGCCGTCAGAGGCAGATGCCGGCGGATATAAACGGCGGACCTTACCGTACGAGACGATCCGGGCGCAAGATGGCGGAAGAAAAAGGCAAGAGAGGGGAGGGGCAGCCGACTTCCGGTATGCGTTGGAACAACTTCCGGGTCCTAAAATAGTCTGTGTTTACCTCGTGCTCTTTCGGCAACGCTTCCGGACTCTTCAGAAGGTTGCACGTTCAAACTTCCAAGCAAAATTTGGTAGAAGTTCCTGACTCCAAACAAACCAAACAAACAAACCAAACAAACAAAAAACAAAACAAAACCCACCCATCAGTCATCCCAAAGGTGCTTTTTTTCAAGAGGCAACTGGACTTTGTTTTTTTTTTCTTTGAAGACGTTTTGCTTCTCAATCAAGAAGCTTCAACCCATCATCCAGTCAGAGCCGAAGAAGCTTCTTGGATGAGAAGCGAAACGTCTTCAAAGAAAAACCAGAAAGTCCAGTTGCCTCTTGAAAAAAAGCACCTTTGGGACAACCATGACCTGGATGATTGAGAATCTTCATAGACGCCCATCAGTCATTGACAGTAGGAAAAATAAAGATGAATTAGTTTGTTTATGAATAGATGGGTCTTAATATTTGCTTTATTGTGTAGCATCCATTTACTTATCCAATTGTTGCACCGCCCATTTCACTTAAGTGACATGGGAGTTTAAGTACAAAAGTATAAATGCAGAGATTAAAAACAATGAAAGCCAGGTTAAAAAGCTGCTTAAAAGGTTAAAAGAAATGTAAGGAATACTCTCAAGCCGCCAGGGTTGTCTATCACTCTTTAGACCTCCATGCTAATTGGCAGAGCCAGGGTCCTGACAGTCTTCCGGAAGGCCAAAAGAGTGGGGACCGTCTCATCTTTGGGGTAAGATGTTCCAAAGGGTGGGAGCATCAGCAGAGGAAAGCTCTCTTCCTGGATCCCATCATTCAGAATTCTTTAACCAACGGGATCCACAACTTATCTTCTCTGCCTGACCTCGGCTGGGATGGATCGATGTAACAGCAATAGCAATAAGACTTATATACCTCTTTAAAGTGCTTTACAGCCCTCTAAACGGTTTACAGAGTCAGCCTATCGCCCCCAACAATTTTACCCGCCTCAGAAGGAGGGAAGGCTGAGTCAACCCTGAGCCTGGTGAGATTTGAACTGCCAAACTGCAGGCAGCCAGCAGTCAACAGAAGTTTCCTGCAGTACTGCACTCTAACCACTGCGCCACTGTGGCTCAGGACAAGATGGTTCATTTCCGAACATTAGTTACAGTGGTGATGAATGCATTGTTGGGAGACTTGACCAGGTTAAGGATAAATCCTGGAGAAAATCGATGTAGTTGCTAGGAGCCAGAAACAACTAGCTGGCATTAGTCAATTTCCAAGATTGAAGCCAGCCTTTGTTTTGGCTGTGAATTATGAATAGAAGAGTTATAGTTAATCATCTCTGGTGGTATCGTAACTGGCGGAAGCTGGGCTAGAGTATCAGAAAGATGCGCTTGTCTCGAGAAAGTCAGCAGGGAGATGTTGAATCGGCGAAGAAAATCCTAATGTATCTTACAGTGCGGTTGTGAAGATAAGGGGAGAAAAAGCGGGAGAATATACTGTTTTCCTGCGCGTTTTAAATAGATTTCAGGCAGGAGTTACTATCAATTTCATGTCCGGAAAGCTTATCTTGGTTACAACAGAACCAGATTCAGCCCCCCCAGCCTCAGGGATCCAAATGGGAGACCCCCCAAGTGGATCCTGTTTTTTCTTGACCCTGGGAGAACTGGACAGAAGTAGCACTGTCAGGTTTACTTTGAAAAAGTAAAAGTCACATAGCATTGAGGTGAAATCCATCTAAAAGTGGGCTGCTTTAGCTTTTTGGTGAAGGACTAGATGATAAAAATCAGATCCACAGGCTATCTTTGGCAAAGGACCATTCGTTCATGACTATTTGACATTATAATGGCATTATGACAAGTCCTCAGAATTCCAGACATCCCAGGATTCCTGCTGTCATACGATCACAATCTGGGCACTTGGCAACAGGTTTCCACTTACAACTAGTTGCACGCTATTTACAATCTTCCCCGCCGGCTTCCCCAGAAAGTCAGTGGGGAAGCCAGCAGGGAAGGTCACAAGTCACTTGGGTAAGCCTCTCCTACCTATGCACTTCAACCCCTCTGTGCTTGTGCTGGTCGCTTGTGCACACCTGCATATCCTCCCCCGTTTTCCCCATGCCTCCCTCACATCCAACACAACACACACCATGCCTCTTTCGCACCTCCTTACCTGTTATACACTCAGACTTTCCACCCACCCCCTCCCCAGCAGCAGTCACTTACCGTATTTTTCAAAGTATAAGAAAAAAGAGGATGAAAATCTGGGTGCGTCTTATACTCTGAATGTAGCCCCGCCCAGCTTCTCAAACGGAGGTTTCAGAGGTTGAAAAAAGCATCAGAAACAAAGCTTCAGAAAAAAAGCATCAAACAAGAGCTTCAGAAAAGAAGCCCCCAAACAGAGCTTCAGAGGCTTTTTTTTCTGAAGGTGTTTCAGAGGCTTTCAGAGGCAGGAATTTTTTTTTTCTAAAACAGAGATTCAGAAGTTTCAGAGGCAGAAAAAAAAAAGCAAGGCACAGAGCTCACAACCAAGGAACCTGTTGCTAAAATTCACCTCTGGGAACAGCTGATTGGGGGTATTCCGGGAGGCCAATCCACCTGCCAATCAGCTTTTTTCTTATTTTCTTCTCCAAAAACTAAGGTGCGTCTTATACTCCGAAAAATACGGTACCTGCCTGCCTGGGACTTGCAGCTTCCTTCTGGCCTTTCCACTGACTTTTGTTGTGGGAAGTGGGCAGGAAGTTGCCTCACCTAATGACCTTGGGATTTAGTTAACAATGGTAACTGGGACTGCAGGGATTGCTGTTGCTAAGCAACGCTAACGCACTTCCTAACTGCATTGCTTAGCAATGAAAATTCTGGTCCCAACTGCCATTGTAAGTCGAGGATTACCCGAAATTCTTAAAAATCACAGTCGCCAGTCAAAACTGCCTGATATTCGCTTGTAATGTCATGTCAAATAAAGCATAAATGTGTATGTTACATACTGTATGCTGCAATATAAACCCCTATTGTTTCCTGTTTGACAAATGTGTATCCCACTGATTATACACTCCCATGTTAGCAAAACCAAATATTTATTTTATGTGGTGCAAGGCTGTTGAAACCTGAATGGCTATTAACACGTTTATCGCCTCTTCTTCAGCAAGAAAAGCCTGTTTCAACCTTGTCTGTAAATGGCTGATTTGTGCACAAGTCTAGCAAAACAGTCAAGAGTTCTACTGTATTTGAATGCAATTATCTGGCCACATGAAGCTGCCTTGTGACAATGCACTGTGTCTTCAAAACTTCAGAAATCCATCTGCATGTCTTTAAGGAAAAAAAAGGAAAAATAATTTTAAACACAATTAAGGTATACTGTGAAGAAACTTAGTATGTTATAAAACAAATTATGTTACCCTCCTCCAAAATGTAGAGGAATTAACTACAATTCCTTTTCTGCGTGGCAATTGATAGGGGTCATAGTCTAGCATACCTGGAAAGGCTTTTTCAGTTACAGGCAGTCCTCCACTTACGACCACAATGGAGTCCAAAATGTCTGTTGTTAATTGAGACATTTGTTAAATGAGTTTTGCCCCATTTTATGGCCTTTCTTGCCTCAGTTGTTAAGTGAATCACGGCAGTTGATAAATTAGTAGCTTGGTTGTTAAGTGAATTTGGCTTCCCCATTGACTTTGCTTGTCAGAAGGTCGCAAAAGGTGATCACATGACCTTGGGACACAGCAATGGTCATAAATATGAACCACTGGCCAAGCACCTGAATTTTGATCACATGATCATGGGGATGCTGCAAAGGTCGTAACTGAAAAATGGTCATAGATCACATTTTTCAGTGGTGTAACTTTAAATGGTCACTAAATGAACTGTTGTAACTCGAGGACCATCTGTAATTGTTAATGTTGAAGGTAGTAGGGAGGGGAAGTATATTTTGCAAAAGTTTTCTTCTTTGAACTTGAAAACAAATGATTTGGAAACATCTACAATTTCCTCACAATAAGTGGAAACCAGAGTGTATTAGGTATAAGTATTTATCACGTGAAGCCAAAATTACTGTGCAATACTTTGGATTAAATTTCTAAAAGTGCTTTAGTGTGGTACGGGATTGCAAATACAGCACCTGCTTACAACTCTTTAAAGCAGACCCACCCTTTCCTGTGCTTGTACAACTGCCCTCTCTTGATGATTCATTCAATTATCCAAATGTTCTGAGCTAAACATGATAGCACTGAATCATAAACGGATCATATGATTTATACAACCGACACAGCTACAAAATTGACTTTTGTGATTCAATGTCTTGCATCAATAGGCTAAGAGTTTCTGTCCCAAGTAACCTCAAGTTGACATCTTTGCTCTGTAATATATAATACATTTCCTGATATTGCTCCCCAGCCACCCAGTTCACAATTTGAAGCAAGAATAGAAAAGAATAATAGAGTAGAGTAGAGTAGAGTAGAGTAGAGTAGAATAGAATTCTTTATTGGCCGACTGTGATTGGACACACAAGGAATTGTCTTAGATTGCTTAACTGTTTCATTAAAGAAGCCATAGTTGCCTGATTCCCATATCCTACCATTTACAAAGTAGAATGTCAAGTTCAAAAAAGCTACTTCATATTTAATGTAATGTGTGAATTTAGCTTCTCTCTGTTAGCAATAGCCAATAACAAAGAGAAAAAAAAACAGCATATTTTTTGTATCAAGTTATGTTGCTGCCCATGTCGCCATCATGACCCTGATGTCACTGAAACAATTTGGGGAGGGGGAGTTGAGTTGGCACCCTTACCGCTTTCTTTCAAACGTTGTCCTTTGTAAGATTTCTCCATTTCTTCTAAGAACTGTTCGAAGACTTTCACGTATGGAGCTAGACTGGTTTTCTTATAATCTGTTTAAAAAAAAAAAGATTGGGAGGGAGGAGAAAAGACTCATTTTATTTCCAAATTTTAAAATCACAACTACCCTGTTTCCCTGAAAATAAGACATCCTCTGATAATAAGCCCAATCGGGCTTTTGAGCACATGCACTAAAATAAGCCTCCCCGCTGAAAAGCCCTCCCCAAAAATATTTAAATGCAGAGTTGCAAATCAGGTAAGATGGCAATAGGAGCCCCATCTTGCTCCATGCGCCCCAAAATAATAAGACCTCTCTGAAAATAACGCCAAGCGCTTATTTCGGGGTTCAAAAAAATATAAGACAGGATCTTATTTTCGGGGAAACATGGTACTTAAGCAGAATTAAGGAATTAAGTTTGGCTCCCAGCTGTCCATTTGCTCCAATCAATATGAAAAAGATTAACCTCACTTCCAGGTCAATGCTTTATGCATTCCTGATTTGACTCCAAAGACATACCAGATTTAATTCTAATTATGTCATATTTTTCTATTTGTAAACATTTCAGAAAACCGACCTGTTACATCTCAATTAACCACCTGTCTTGCTATGCTGCTTATTACTATTATTATTTATTTTTACAACAAATAGGGTAACCTTCATCAAATGTCTATCCTTCACACACTTCCCAGAAAGGCAAATCTCTCACAAAAGATGTCCCAAAGATGCTTTTCTAAAAGGCAACTGGACTTTCTTGTTGTTCTTGTTTTTTTTTGAAAAAAAAAAAATGCTGACTCTGGCAACACATACTAAAATTGGAACACAGAAAAGATTAGCATGGTCCCTGCGCAAGGATTACATGCAAATTCACGAAGCGTTCCGTATCGTTTTCAAAGGAAAAAACCCCCAAGGAAGTCCGGTTGTCTTTTGGATAAAGCACCTTTGGGACAGCCATAACCTGGATGATTGAGAATCTCCATAGACTCTCACAAAAGATACGCTCACTTCCCTTTCAATTCAAATACATAGGAGAGAAAACAACTACAATGTTCCTCTTTTTTGCACTACTGATATTCAACAGCAAGTCACCAAATGATAGCATTGGGGCAGAAGGAAGGAAAGGCATTAAAACCGAAGTAGGCTTGGTGCACTTATAAAGTTTGGTTTGATTTGCTGATTACACCGAGGGGGGAAGTTCCAATGAGATACAGTGGTATCTAAAATTAGCTGATTGGATCCTTTGGTAGTGAAAATAATTTTAATAAATGGTTGTAATCTTGTTTTCAAAAAGCTTTACACTAAAAACATTTCCAGTCTATAATTTTGCAGGCCCTTTATACAAGGGTATAAAATAAGAGTAATTACACACAACTGAAGAATTTAGTGCTACCAACATGGCATTTTAACCTGTTCCTCCTCCTTTCTATCTATGCATCAAGGAAATGACACACATTCCCAATGACAACGGAATTGGCTAAAGATTTGTCCTGATCTCTTCTACGATAGCACTCACCTCGGCTTTTACGAGAGCTTTCCGATAGACCTTCAGTTTCCTTTCCATTTCCTTCATCTTTCCCAATCATGTCCAGCTCATGACAGAGGTGGCTAAGGAATAGAACAAAAACATTGGAAATCCCACAGAATTTGGCCAACCTATATTGATCACGATCATTTCACTCTGGGCTCGGCTCCAGTAAATTGACAGTTTATGCAGTGGAACTGATCGATCCACTCAATTTGTGTTTGAAGAGACCGATTGGGTACACCTATCACATTAAGTGATATTATGCATTTTCTTTTGCTTGAGCCACTGAGTGAACGTAGGCACTATAATGTTTAATCCAGGGGTGCTACTCAGCAGGTTCTGACAGGTTCTGGAGAACCAGTAGTGGAAATTTTGAGTAGTTTGGAGTACCGGTAAATACCACTCTGGCTGGCCCCTGAGTGGGGTGGGAATTTGCAATATCCTTCCCCCAGGAGTGGGGTGGGAATGGGGATTTTGCAATATCCTTCCCCTGGAGTGGGGTGGGAATGGAGATTTTACAATATCCTTCCCCTGCCACGCCCACCAAGCCACGCCCACAGAATGGTAGTAAAATGTTTTGAATTCCACCACTGGTTTAATCCTACCAATTGTTGATTATGCAACAAAATAATGGATAAATAGCTTAATGTGTTGGGTGAACCTAGGCACCATCTCATTCCTACACTTTCTAGATGCATGTTTGTCATAAATCCCAACAAGATGATCCATACCCTATAGTGGGGACAGAAAATGGATCGAAGTCATCCAATTTCTTCAGGTCAATTGGAACTGAAATGCGTCCTGAAAGAGATCAAAAGCAGCATTACAACAGCTTCCTTTAAAGCAGAGTTCCCCAACCTTTCTGGCTTTGCAGACCGGTCCGGGGGGGAGGGGGGAGAGAGGAAGATAGGGGACAGTTCCATGCGAGCGATGAGTAAGTCTGCACACGCACAGCTCCATTTGTGTGAGGGGTGGGCACGCATGCATGCCGCTCGCGCAAATGGAGTGTGCACATGTGCTTCCTTGCTTCTCACACAAGTGGAGATATGTACCCATGTGTGAGTGCTTGCCCGCCACTTCCGCAGCCCGGTTCTGAAGGGTTCAAGGCCCAGTAGTGGGCTGCGGCCTGGATTTTGGGGACCCCTAGTTTAAAGACCACTAGCGGGAAGAGAAAAAGTGTGCAGCAAGGGACTACATTTCCGAACAGCTCTGTGAACTGGCTAAATGTCCACATAGGAACTTTTCCAGACCTTGGAAAGGTCCGTCTCAACTTACAACAGTTAATTAGTGACTGTTTAAAGTTACAACATCACTGAAAAAGCGACTTATGACTATTTTTCACACATAACAACCATTGTAGCAGCCCCATGGTGATCAAAATTCAGAGCCTTGGCAATTGACTCATATTTATGACAGTTGCAGTGTCCCTGGGTCATGTGATCTTCTTTTGCGACCGCCTGACAAGCAACGTCAACGGGGAATCCAGATTCACTTAACAACCATCTTACTAACTTAACAACTGCAGTGATTCGCTTAACAACGTTGGCAAAAAAGGTCGTAAGGTGGGGCAAACTCATTTAACAAATGTCTCACGTAGCAATATAAATTTGGGGCTCAATTGTGGTCATAAGTCGAGGACTACCGGTACTGTCCTATATTCAAAGCACACGCTGGGAAACTCAAAACAACAACTTCACGATTTAGTCTCTTAATACAGAAGAGTAAAAAAAAACCAAAACGTTTATCTGTTTTTTGGCTCTTGGATCCTGTTTGTTCTTCCTAAAATGACATAGTAATATAGGACTTATTTAATGCCTAACAGGATTCTCAATCTAAAATATTGCTTTAGAGTCATTAAAAGTCACAAACTCCAGAGACAACATGCCCATTTCTATAGCTACAATTTTATCTTAGCATTAAATGCAGTACCCATTTGTTTTTCACAAAACGACACCTTTAGGCATCAAACATTTTGTATTTTAGCATTATTTCTTCCCACTGCTGATGACTGAAAACACTAACAGGGAAATGTACATTTCAGAAGCAGCAGAAGGAACCACAGATACGATAGACAAAACAGTATGATGCTACTAATGATGCTTACCAGTAAATCCTCCCTGTTCTCTATGCTCAATTTTGCATACATAGCATTACCTTATTTTATCTTCCAAAAAGCCTGAAAGTAAACCAGGCTGAGAGATAGCAAGTGGCTGAATATCAAATAGTGATCTCCACGGTTGAAATGAATTCCCTGTGTTTCCACCTCCAGCTTCAGCATTCCCTGTCATTTTAGGCCCTCGTTGGATTTCCATCAAAAAGAAATATGCGGGAGCATTGTTCGGCAACTGACCTGTTTTGGGGTGAACGCTGAAAGGGCTCTTCAGCAAATGATTGATGCCTTTGCTAACGTTCATATCCAGGCGGGGAAAACAGTACTGTAGCATAATCTCCATTTCAGAGTGTACCATTTTCTTCAGAATGAGAAAGAGAAAAGGATTAATGCAAACTGGCCTAACTCAAGACAATGCCCAGGTCTAGCTCACTCAGTATAGGTAGTCCTCGACTTACAACAGTTCATTCAGTGACTGTTTGAAGTTACAATGGCACTGAAAAAGTGACTTTATGATGATTTTTCACACTTACGACCGTTGCAGCATCCCCATGATCAGGTGACCAAATTCAGATGCTTGGCAACTGGCTCGTACTTATGACGGTTGCAGTGTCCCAAGGTCATGTGATCATCTTTTGCGACCTTCTGACAAGCAAAGTCAATGGGGAAACCAGATTCACTTAACAACCGTGTTACTAATTTACGTAACAAATGTGGCAAAAAAATAAATAAATCGTAAAATGGGGCAAATAATTAAATTTCTCACTTAGCAACATAAATTCTGGGCTCAATTGTGGTCATAAATTGAGGACTACCTGTATTGCCCGGGCAAATCAGCTTCTTGCCTTTCTAAGATTTCAAATCCGAGACTTTGTTTCTTGTTTGGAGAGCTTGGAGGTTGAACTTTGGGTGTTTTAGTACACCCAAAGCACTTCTTGTACTAAGATACATCATCATCATAATTTTATATATTTCCACATTATCATCAACTGAATTTATATGCTGCCTCACTTCTTATAACTCTTCTCCAATCACTGTTTGGGCTTTTTTTTTGTAATTCAGCAGCCAAAAAGCTTTAAGAATAGTTGTAGCTCCCTCTTTAGACGCTCAATTTTCAATAAGCTATAAATAAACCTTTTACGGTGGAAGAAAGTGCAGCAGGGAGAATCAACCTACTAAAAATAGAAAGTGCTGTTGCATTCTGGATATGTCAACTTTCTGTCTTGATGACTCTCGTTTTATCTCTGCTTATTGATTTTTGCAGGCCCACAAGTGTCCCTTGTGCTCTCAAAATCCAGGGCAACTTCAGAAGGCAGAAGCACCAAGGTTTAATCACAAAGCATCCTCCAGTCTTGAGTTATTGACCTTTTCAGCACTACAACTTAAAATAAGAATCTCACTCACCTATTAGCAAAGTTCTACCCCAGTGTTAATTTTGCATAAACGTACTATTTATTTTACCTTTTTTTCCAGAACTTCCCAGCGCTGCTCTGAATTATGCTTTTTACGGAATTCGGAACGAAGACACTCTTGCTCTGGTGGCAGAATGGCTAAGGACTTTCCAGGTTAGGCTCTGAAGCAAAATAGCCAACTTTTTGTACCTTCTCTGAGGGGGATAGCTTTGCCTTCTTTCAAAAAGACTTGCATGTCAGTCTTCTGTTCCTGGTATACAGTAGGTCAGATGGGCCCACTTCCAAACAAAATCAGTTCTCTCTAAATTCGGTGTTTCTCAACCTTGGCAATTTTAAGATGCAGGGATGATTTCAACTCCCAGAATTGTCAGGGTTGAGAAACTCTGCTCTAATGGGACTTACTTGCAATTAAGTCTGCTTAGAACTGACACTTTAACTTATATACAAACCCTTGTTATGTGTGCTACTGAAGAAGATGGGAAAAACAGACTTTTTCCCCCTGTGCATGTGAAAATATCTCCCATTTTGGAGCAGTCCTCTGGAAAAGCTCTCTTCAGGAAGAAAATTAGACCAGCACGGAAAGCACAGGCCTGATTATTCTTGACCTTTTCTAGCTAAACATCCTGTTCTACTGCCACAAATAATTTGGGGAAAGGTTATCTCAGGAGTTGATTCCTTTTAGGATATCCATTGGGAACCATTATTCCTTCTGTTGTTGCCGGAATACAATTGCTATGGGAGTTGTAGTTGAGCATCAGGAATAGATTTCCCCCCCTATTGCAAATAAGCCATTTATCCCGTTTTCAAACACTGATGGTTTCTTACTATACTTCCTCCCTCCATCTTAATCTTCTCTGCTGTCTCTCAGAAATAATGTCCCACAACCAAAGACCAAGTATAACCACACACTGTCTATTAGAAGGAAAAAGAAGGCAGAGGCGAAGAAATTGTCTAAGGAAGATGTTGTCCAAGAAGCTTACTTGCTTCTGCCTGAAAGATGCCTTGGCCAATTAATGGATTCTGTATTGATGAGGGGTTTTTTTTTGAGAGTGGGAGTTTATTACATTCCCATTAGAAATAATTTTACTTCCTGGCTACTGCAACAATCCAGATGCTAGTCTGTAGATATCTGGATTATGTTTTACACATTTTCTTGACCATTTATCGGTAGTCTGGCCAAATAGTCGTACAAAAATACTCTCTTTGCCTTTTTTTGTATAACCTCGACTCCATCTTTGACAATCCAAAAAGGATATTCTCTGGAACCAAAGCTAACAGCTTTTCCCATTTTTCTTTATTTCCAAGTATGTCCTGACCAATGAGAGCATATTCTTTGAAGTAACATTTCACTATATCCAATGATGCTCTGAAAAAGAAGAGAGGAAAGCATCAGAGAGACAAATGGTTCCTGAATGTTTTAGGATTTTGTAAGAGAGAGAATGTCAGGCAGATGCAACTTTCTCATGCAGAGAAAAATAAAACAAGTTCTGCTGAAGTCATTTCATCAGCATTTAATTTGCTCCTGCTTGAAACTGGAGGATTTAGTTTATAGCAGTGTGCAAAATAGCAAGTCCTAATTCTACATCGACACCACTTTTAAGTATAAGGACAAAAAGGCATGGGAAGAGCAACACTTTATTCTGCAGATTTTTGCCAATATGCTAAGCACTTCTTTCAGGACCTGTGCGCATAAGCAATAAAGTAATGTAAAAAGTGCCAAACAGTATTATATATCATCTGAGAATCCAAAATACACATTTAAAGGTTTTTAAGTCTAAGCTAGTTTCTTCATGTCAGCATGGGGCGAATTAGCGAAAAGATTTTAACCAGCACTTTAGTATCACTGCCTGGAGACCTTTATCCACCTGCTCATTCAAACCAGAGCTGTCATCAGGATAGTATTAAGTATAAGTAAGTCACCCTTGGCAATTGCCAACAAGCTTACCTGTGGTTAAAAGCTTTGGATTCTATACTAAGTTTTGTCAATGCTTCTTCTAGAAAGCGGTAGCTGAGTTGGAAACAGACCGCAGCAGTAGGTGGTCTCCTCTTTAGCCACATCAAGAATTGCATCTATCCTGATTCATACCGCCACAAGGCAGAGTGCTCTATTTATCTAGATGTATTTATTTGATCTGATGCAACTCGAGTCCAAATAATGCTAAGCTCTTGCTTAGACCACACTTCCTTAAACCCTACGATTCTCAGTTCAATTCAAAAACTGTTTCAGCTTGGAGTGTGGCATCCACGGCCTCTCACTATCGTTGAACAGTAACCATTGCCCAAAACAAGGGAAATTGCAATTCAACAATTTTTGGAAGGCTCCCTACTCAAATTGCTAAGATAGATTTTAACTGGAAACCAGAAGGCACCAAGTTCCACTTCATGGCACCTGCACACATTATTGAAAACCCAAAAGTTACATTAACTGACCTGATAAAAGGATGAATGTGTTTATCTGAGAGAGTTACTTTCTTGATGGTTCCTTCACCTCCCTAGAAATGTTCAAGGAAAAACAAGGTTAGAGTCTGTTTATGTCTGCTTTCCTCCCCTTTGGACATGAAAATCTCAGTGGTACTTCTGGCTACACATGTCACAGAATTGGGACATAGTGCTGAATTTTTTGCCTCACTTGTCTCTTTTCCCAACATTTCAGTTGCCCCTCATGGCACCATTTAGTTCATCAATATTAAAAAAAAAACAACCTGAAGGAAAAGTTAAAGGTAAATTTCAGCTAGTGAGCAACACAGTTCTAGGCTGCATAAACAGAGGGATAGAATCAAGATCACGTGAAGAGTTAATACCACTTTATAATGCCTTGGTAAGGCCACACTTGGAATACTGCATCCAGTTTTGGTCACCACGAAGTAAAAAAGATGTTGAGATTCTAGAAAGAGTGCAGAGAAGAGCAACAAAGATGATTAGTGGATTGGCAGCTAAAACATATAAAGAATGGTTGTTGGAATTGGATATGTCTAGTCTGATGAAAAGAAGGACTGGGGTAACATGATAGCAGTGTTCAAATATCTCAGGGGCCACCACAAAGGAGGAGTCAAGCTATTCTCCAAAGCACCTGAGGGTAGGACAAGAAGCAATGGGTGGAAACTAATCAAGGAGAGAAGCAACTTAGAACTGAGGAGAAATTTCCTGACAGTGAGAACAATTAATCCGTGGAACAACTTGCCTCCAGAAGTTGTAAATGCTCCAACACAGGAATTTTTTAGAAGAGATTGGATAACCATTGTCTGAAGTGGTGTAGGGTTTCCTGCCTAAGCAGGGGGTTGGACTAGAAGACCTCCAAGGTCCCTTCCAAATCTTGTTATTCTATTTCTATTTCTAAAAATACTGGAGCCTCATCTTTCTGGGCATCTAGGCAATCTGATAAAGCATACAATTGGTTTTAATTTAAAGAGTTCCCGCTAAGAGCTAAGCTAACAGCATTTTGCGCTGTGAAGTCTAAACAACATATGCAGGGAGTGGGAGAGAACACTTAAGTCCCTCTTTACCGATTCTCTACTTTTCCCATTAAACAATTAAAGAGGCAGAAAACCTTTCCTTAAATGATTTCCATTCCGAGTAGCTGTGGTAAAAATAGAAACAATGCAGGCCTGTATTACAGCAGATAATTATACTGTGAATTTTATTATACTAAGAATTTATTTCTCTTGTTTTCTTGGTTCCCCCGCTCCCATTTTCTCATTTTGTGTGCTCTCTGTTAGGATATGGTTTGAGCCTAACAAGTTGTCCAGGCAATATATGTGTTCTGTGACTTTAACATGAATATGTATTGTGTGACTTTAAAGTTTTACTGCTGATTCATTGTAATGCTGAGTCATGCTGTAATTAGATAATCACTGGTTGTAAACGTATTTAAGAAAGGTACTGCAAAGTATTCAGTTGACGATAAGCTACCATAGTGTGTGGAGTTGCTACCATTGTGCTATCATCGTTGGATGGATCTGCTACCATCGTGGTTTGTGAACCAGAGTGAGTTTGTTATTCTAACCAATTACTGTTTGTGTGGTAAGAAGATTTTTGTATCACTGGACTGATTTAACTGGCAAAGACTTGGATTATTTAAAGACTATGAGATTGTTTTTTCACTATAAAGTAAACTTTTGATAAACCAGTTTGCACATCTCTTATTCATTGCTCTCAGCAACGTTTCTCTGTGCTCTACATTCTGCTGGTTGGTAACACAACAACAATATCCTTAACGCTCTCTTTTCAGTTTGAAAAAAGGATGGGAAGGGCAGATTTTTATGGATCCATAAACCATTCTAGGAATCTTTGTGGTTGAAGAATGGATTAAATATAATGTACGCAAATCAATAGCACCTCCATTTACTGTCTTTATTCTTTCCAGATGCAGGCTCTGATATAACAGCCTATTGCCAAGACTGTACTCATGCGTGATTAATCAAGGTTGACTCCGCCTTCCATCCTTCCGAGGTGGGTAAAATGAGGACCCAGATTGTTGGGGGCAATAGGCTGACTCCGTAAACCACTTAGAGAGGGCTGTAAAGCACTGTGAAGCGGTATATAAGTCTAAGTGCTATTGCTATTCCCTCACCCTTTTGATGTGAGGGTCTACTTATTTCTTCCGGTAAATGACAGATAGGTAACTTGAGTCCACAGGATAATACCCAAGCTGCTGTTCTGTAACTCCCAGCATCCACACTGAATTGGTGCCAATTGGAAATCAAAACTGCAGCTATTAAAATCTGCCACTTCAGACCTGGGAAACTGATTTTTTTTGAGTTGCATCAGCTGTGTGGTTATTTTGGAGAATTCTCTCCTGGCCCTGCCCACTGCAAATCTCATTACAAAGTTCCTCTCTCGTTACAGGAACACACCTTGACTAGGGAGAGATATTCCACTGCGGCAGAGCGGAGAGTTGAAGACCACTTCCTGACAGCATCGTCACACACCCAGCAATGGACCCCTCTGCGTCCTGAATACACCCACAGTCTATGCTGAATGCCAAAGTCCTCTGCAGGGACAGAAGAAAAGCCAAAATAAATAAATAAATAAATGAATAAAAAATACACTATTTACATTACCAAACAAAACTTAAGAGCTATAAAAATTTACATTTATTCTGTTCAATACAAATCTGTGACACAAACTATGGCAATCTGTAAACAATGACTACTTATAGAATGTGTTGAATGAACCCAATTACGGCTTATTTATAGTTAAAGCCATGGCTGAAGACAGCCGATCAAAGAAAATAGCAGCTTGTTTAACAGCTACAGCAAAAAAAAGCTGCACCGCTGAGTCAAAACAATGCAAATAAGAACAATAAACAGGAATGCTAGGAGCCAGTTTGCCATTTATTTATAGCTTACTTGATACTGTACATTTCTGCGTTTTACTGTATAGTTTAGTCTTCTATTTCAATTTTTTTGAGTTTGATTATAAAAAGCTTCAAGATTTTTCTGAGATGAAGCAGTAAAAAGATGTTTGAATAAAGACTCATAAATACTGAAAGACCACTAAATATGACTATTTAAAAGAATACATGTATTGTTCTCCGCTATAAAACATTTGATGAGAACCAGTGGGAGTAGACCACACAGCTCTTTATAAAGGTAGCGGCCCCTGACTGATTCTGGCTGGTCCTGAAAAACCTAAGCAGAGTTGGACTTCATTCATCCTTAGATGGGAGACCACCAGGAAATCCTGGGACTAGTGTAGAAAGACAATATAGTCCCAGAAGGTGGCAGTGAGATACTGTTTCTGAGTAAACTACTGTATTTTTTGGACTATAAGATGCATCTAAATTTAGAAGAGAAAATCAACAAAAAAAGTTTTTGGCCTCCGCGCGCCCCATTTTCAGCTCTTTTTTCTGCTCATTTTCTAGGCTTTTTTCAGCATGTTTTCAAGGATTTTTTCAGGCTGTTTTTTCCCAAAAATTTGGCCAAAAAAACCCTCAAAAATGGGCCAAAAAACCCTCGAAAATGGGCCAAAAAGCCTCAAAAACGGGCCGAAAAGCCTCAAAAACGGGTCGTAAAAAGCCTCAAAAACGGGCTGAAAAAAGCCCCGAAAAAGGCAGAAAAAAGGGCATGCAGAAGGAAAAAAAAAAGCGGTTGGCAGGTGGGTGGGGCTTCGGCAATATTCGGTCTATAAGATGCACAGACATTTCCACCCCCTTTTGGTGTGTGTCTTATAGTCTGAAAAATATGGTATGTATCCTATCCTGACATGTTAACATATTACCAAGAATGGTGCTCTATTCAAGAACAGGCAGAAGCATCCTCCTTCAGATGGGAGCTAAGACATGTATGAACTGAAGGATAGAAGAGCTGAGCACTGCAAAGAAAACTCAAGGAATGCGCCAAACCAAAGACTATTTGGCACATATCTACTAAAAAATAGAAATGGGTCTATCCATCTTTCCTATTGTCAAATGATAGATGAGGTCAATTCTTCTCAATCCGGTGCACTCCAGATATTTTAGAATTGCTGCTCCAATAATCTCCAGCCAGCATGACTATAGTTCCCCAAAGCGCCAAATTAGGGAAACCCCAACTAGCCACTGTCAAGAATATTTGCCAATTCACTCAGAGAGCCATGAGCTAATATCTGTTCTTCCTTTCTTACGTGTAATGGGCATGCAAATATATAGGTTTCTCCTCCAACTGTGCAGGACCAAGATTAAGTAGCAGGAGGCTAGGAATAAATTAACTTTGATATAATTTTATAATAAGGGACGCAGTGGCTCAGCAGTTCGAATCCCTAGTGCTGTGTAACGGGATGAGCTCCCGTTACTGGTCCCAGCTTCTGCCAACCTAGCAGTTCAAAAGCACGTAAAAAATGCAAGTAGAAAAATAGGAACCACCTTTGGTGGGAAGATAACAGCGTTTCGTGCGCCTTTGGCGTTTAGTCATGCCGGCCACATGACCAAGGAGACATTTTCAGACAGCGTTGGCTCTTTGGCTTTGAAATGGAGATGAGCACCGCCCCCTAGAGTCGGGAACGACTAGCACATATGTATAAGGAGAACCTTTACCTTTTTAATTTTACAATAAATCAAAGAAATATAGTTCACATGATTATCCCCGTACAGTTAATACATTTCCTACCATATTAAAACTTGCACTTGGACACTAACATGTTTTGGAGGGATGCCTGGAGGCAACTGAGGTAATTAATTGCTGTAAAGGGAACTATAGAACCTAACATCTGTACATCCCGCAATAATCTACCTTTCTATGACTCACCATTAATGTCAACTTGCGCAACATGGAACACGATTTAAAATTTGTTATCAATTAGATATAATCCCCCCCCCCCGGCCCTATTACTAAAGGATGGGGAACATCATGAAACAAAGACATGCCTTCTCTTTTCTTTAGGCCAGGCACCTTGTGCAGTCAAGAGGGTTGACGCAATCACATAATTCTGAGATACTTCTAGGCTGCTCAAAGGCGGTTATGTTCTAGCTTTGCTAGAGGAAGGGGGTTCGAGTGGACAGCCATAGGGATTAGAAAGCTATCAGCCACTTACCTACAAGGGCTCGGTCTATAACGCGGATGGCAATGGTCATGAGAGTCCAGCATTTGGAACAGATCTCTGCAGAGCTGAAGGAGACAAAATGATTCCTACTCATAAAAAGGACCTAAAGATCATGTAAACATCGTAGTCAGTAGGTAATCTTTCACTTACAACTATTCGTTTATAGTGACCATTCAAAGTTACAATGGCACTGAAAAAAGTGACTTATGATTGTTTTTCACTCTTAGGGCCATTGCAGCATCCTCATGGTCAGTGATTAAAATTCAGATGCTTGGCAACTGGTTCATATTGGTGACGGATGCAATATTCTGGGATCACGTGATTATCTTTTGATAAGCAAAGTCCATAGAGAAGCCAGATTCACTTAACAACTGTATTACTAATTTAACAACTGTAATTGTTCTGCCCCAGCTACGGACCCCAAAGAACGCAGCACACACAAACTCTATACAAAGCTTATTTTACTCAAAAATCTTAACAGCCTACCAGAATTCTAAGGTAAGGTAATCACAGTCTTACTAGAGTTGGCAGAAAGCCCAGAAGCAATTTTGCAGAGAATCCAGATGCGAAGGAGAATGAACTAAAGTTGTTCCCTACAGCTTGCTGCAAGCGGCGTTCCTCCTTAAATAGGCTAAGAGAATGGCCAATTAGCCCCAAGCCTTACTCTCAAGGAGACCTCCTCTTGAGGAGCCATTCCTGCCTTTTGACAGCTCTGCGCGCCTGTGTATCGAGAAGAGGCTCCTCCTCTTCGTCCTCTTCACTTAAAGGAGCTTCTGAAGGCCCTGGCTGAATCCCTGCCTCTGGCACATCTTCTCCAGCCTCCTCACTGTCCGACTCGAGCGCCAGCTGCACAAGCTGCTGGTGCAGCACACCAGCCTCCTTGTTGTCGGAATCAGCTATAATCTGCACAGGCCACTGACGGGCCACAACAGTAATGATGGACTTAACCGCTGTGGCAAAAGTCATAAAATTGGGCAAAACTCACTCAACGGTCTCGTTTAGCAACAGAAATTTTGGGCTCAATTGTGGTTGTAAATTGACCTGTACTGTACAGTCTTGAATTCTCTTCCAGCTTGTCAACATGGCCAGTGGTAAGGATGGGATTTTTAGTGCCACACTATGATTTAGGTAATTTGTGCTAATACACTTACCAATAAGTGCACTTTATTTCCAAGCACTGGTTTGAATTGCATATGTTGACTTAATCACATTGCTTAAAAAAGAAGGCAGAAAAGCAGAATGCTTTCCCACCAATGTCTTGGACAGTGTGTGGTAGAATTGTTGCCTTGAGATTTAAAATATAAATACAGCTAAACGAAGCTGGGAATGAGAACTCTTTGTTCAGAATGGGAAGATCTAGTTTCTCAGAGGCAACTGGCAATACAGGCAGTTGTTTTTATTATCTTGTCCCCTGGCAATCTTCCTTGCCTGTTGACATAAATGATAATATATCATAAAGTTTGGAATTGAGTACAACAACCCCTTGTATGTTTGCGTGAAAATAAGGTCCATTGTGTGCAGTGTGGTTTACTTTTGAGAAATACCGTATTTTTCAGAGTATAAGACGCACTTTCCCCCCCCCAAAGGTGGTGAAAATTTAGGTGCGTCTTATACACCGAATGTAGCCTCGCCCACCCACTGTCCCCCACCCTTTGGTCTCTGCCTCGCAGCAGATACCTCCTTGCAAGCAAACAGCAAGAAAAAACAGCTCCTTTCAGCTTCAGCACAGCCTCATTAGCACAAGCTGTTTTGTGCAGGGCTCTGCTGCTTGCTGCAAAGAGGTAAATTGCTAGAGCAGATTTTTTTCCCCCTTGTGCTAATCAAGCTTTGCTGAAAACAAAAATGAAATTAAAGCAGGCTGTTTGCTGTAACGAGGCAAAATTGGGCAGAGGGATATTTCTTTTTCTTCTTTTCCTCACCAAAAAAGGTAGGTGCGTCTTATACTCTGGTGCATCTTATACTCCGAAAAATACGGTATTTATAATACTGCTGCCCAAGGGATTTCATTATTCAGAAAACCGATCTTTTTGTAGCTAGAGGAATAGAGACTTTGCCAGGAAGGACCATCTGAACGGTCTGTAGATCCAAGTACAGTACATCATGTTCTTTCTGCATAATATTTTTCCCATTACGAATTGGCTAATGAATATCAAATAACGATCGCAGAAAGATAAAGCTACCTGCAGCATTGCCTAACATCATCATAATCCGTCAGGTCTATATCAAACACCAATTCCTTTTCCTGAGCTTGAAAAGCACCCATGTGGACGGTGTTATGCTGGACAGGCTGCAAAGAAACAAACAAAACACAACCCAGAATGAGCTCAAGTATTAGCATCATACTATAATTTATAATCTAAATCTCATTCCTTCATTACATTTCAGGCTTCTGCATTTTTTTATTTTATTTTATTTTATTGTTAAAATCATGCTTGGCCACCGATATGCTGTCAAGTCATTTTCAGCCATTTAAACAATACATCACAGAGGAATAGGAAGTCTGGATAGGAAGCATTCAGGAATGGCTGCAGAGGCTTTTCAGGATCATTCGCTGTTATAGGAGGTTGGAAAACAGTTGTTTGATGTTCCAAGTGACATATGAGAATAAACAATAAAGAATGATAAACATTCCAAGATTATATACTGTTCAAAAAAATAAAGGGAACACAAACAGAAGATATCCGAGATCTGTATGAATGAAATAGCCTTATTAAATACTTTGTTCTTTACATACAGTAGTTTATACACTGCTCAAACAACTAAAGGGAACACAAAACTACTGTATGTAACGAACAAAGTATTTAATAAGGCTATTTCATTCATTCAGATCTCGGATGTCTTCTGCTTGTGCTCCCTTTATTTTTTTGAGCAGTGTATATAATCGCTGCAAAGCCTTTTCTAAATTCTTATTTAGAGTATAAAAGCTGAATAAGAGCACCACTAAATACCTATTTTCTGTATGTATCCCAATATAGGTAGTCCTCGACTTATGACCATGATAGAGCCCAGAATTTATGTTGCTAAGCGAGAAATATGTTAAATGAGTTTTGCCCCATTTTACGACTTTTCTTGACACATTTGTTAAGTGAATCACTGCAGTTGTTAAGTTAGTAAGACGGCTGCTAAGTGAATCTGGCTTCCCCGCTGAGTTTGCTTGTCAGAAGGTCACAAAAGTGATCACATGACCCCGGGACACAGCAACCGTCATAAATATGAACCAGTTGTCAAGCATCCGAATGTAAGTCATATGACCATGGGGATGCTGCAACGGTCGTAAGTATCAAAAATGGTCATAAGTCACCATGGTAAATTTGAAAGGTCACTAAATGAACTGTTGTAAATCGAGGACTACCTGTACTGTATATTAGTGAATAGTAAACGCATGGATGTTCAGGTAGCATATCAGGACAGCTTTCATCTGTTAATCCCCATAGGTTTGACATATTAATAACATCAACAAAGGAAAATAGGATACTTTATTTGGCCAAGTGTGATTAGACACACAAGGAATTTGTCTCCAATGCAGAAGCTCTCAAGTGTACATGCAAGTGTACATGTGCCCACACCCATAATTCAATGTGCCCCACCCCCCTGTGCATGCGTACGCTCCCCCCACTTTTGGCATGTGATGGCACAGTGGGCCCAGTAGGCCCATTTTTTTCCTCTCCCCAGGCTCCAGAGGCTTTCTAGGAGCCTGGGGAGGGCGAAAACAGCCTTCCCCACCACCTCAGAGGCCCTCCAGAAGGCCAGAAACAGCCCGTTTCCCAACGTCCGAGGGCCCGGAAGGCCGGAAAATCAGATGGCTGGCACGCGCATGCACGTGGAGCTGAGGTAGGTCAACACTCGCATGCCCACAGATATGGCTCCGTGTGCCACGCGGGCCATAGATTCGCCATCACGGCTCTAGGCACTTTGGGGGGCTGTAATTTGAATAGATTTTGTAGGCACCTGGCTGAGGAAGACTGCTTCATATCAGAATATTCCATTCCATACCTTGTGCGAATACACGGCTCCAATGTCAATTTTATATGGACACAATTTTTGGATTTCTTTTTCCAATTCCTGTGGGGTGTTGAAAGACTGATACCGCACGTAGATATCATCACGGAGTGTGAATGAGAACTCCCGTCGCTGAAAATAGTTCTTTGACACTACAAAAGGAAAACACACAATCCCATCTTGGTTTCATGGCAGAACATAAGAGTAATTTCCTCACATCTCAATTCTTCCACAAATCCATGAGATGGTCAGTCACTAAGTATTAGATTCTCTACATCAAGCTTTCCTTAGAGGGTCGTTTCAAGTATATAAGCAATGCATATGATGCAAATGGAAAGTTCTGAAAAATGCTACTTATCTACAGTAGTGGCCAAAATTGTGGAAACCTTTTGGGAAAAGTGTATTTTTGAGGTTTGATGGCTAATAACACCACTTTTTTTTTGGAGTTTCAAGATGATCATATTCCACTGCTGGAATGGCCTGTGAATAGCCCAGACCTTAATACAACTGAAAATCTATGGAGCTGACTAAAGAAACTTGTTAGTCAGAAGTGACCCACCAATAAAACCCAGTTAATAGACGCAATCATTCAATCTTGGTATTACATTATAACAGCTGCAGAACTAAAAGATTTGGTTCACTCAATGGGAAGACATTGTAAGGCCGTAATTCATGCTAAAGGTTACCCAACTAAGTATTAATTGATGTGATTTTTGTATATCTCATTTTTTCTTCGTGTTTCACTTTTCTTCTTTATACTGTAACTTCTATTCTAATAGCAAATCCTTCATAAAAGTTATTGCATTACATTCTTGTTTAAATTATCTTTTCATTGATATATAATTTAATGGCACTACTCCAAAAAATAGTGTTATTAGCTAGTTTCAGAAAATACACTTTTCCCAAAAGGTTTCCTCAATTTTTTGTCACTACTATATTATCCCAGGTCAGTCCTTTGATATAGGCCAAGTCAAGAAACAGACTCTATGGGAATTCTAGAACTCCTTGTTATTGATACACCTGTAGGCTATAAAAACAGAATCTAGCTTATACTAAAGTCAAGCAGGCTAAGTTTATGTCTCATGCTTTTTTACTGTTCAGACCAAGCCCCCATTTTGCTAATAGTCTCTGTATACTTCCATTCTCTATATCTTGGTGGGTAATGATAAAAAATGCAAACTGGAAGAGGTGCAGAGGACAACTGATCAAACCTATTATTTGCAGTAAGCTGAGAGACCAGATTGTTTGGGTTCCTCTTTCAGAGTTGCTCCCAAACAAACTTTATAAACTTCGGCAGCACATATACTAAAATTGGAAAGATACAGAAAAGATTAGCATGGCCCCTGTGCAAGGATGACACGCAAATTTGTGAAGCGTTCCATATTTTTAAAAAGAGCCTGGTGGCGCAGTGGACTAAGTGCTGTTAAAGTAGCACTTAAGTTGCCAGCTGCCTGCAATTATTGCAAGTTCAAATCTCACCAGGCTCAAGGTTGACTCAGCCTTCCATGCTTTCGAGATAGGTAAAATGAGGACCCGGATTGTGAGGGCAATAAGCTGACTTTGTATAAAAAAGAACAAGGGGGGGCCGAAAGCCCTACTAAGCAGGTATATACAAAAGTATGAAGGCTATTGCTTAACGCATTGTAAGCCGCCCTGAGTCTCCGGAGAAGGGCGGCATAAAAATCTAATAAAATAAATAAATAAACAACTTTTCAAAATTACCAAAATCCTTGTAAAATGCTTTACAGCTGCTAACCAACGTTGCTTCTCCCCACATTTGATTCTTTTGTAGCATATATTCTAAAATGTTTTTTTCTTATATACCGTCTCTAAAATCCAGTTGTAACGAGGTCTCTTTCTACTTGTTGTGTAACGTACCTGGTACTCAAAAAGATAGTGCCTCCAAATTTGCTTTGTTCCTGGCTTCAAGTCAATTTAAGTGGTTTGGGGAAAAAAAAAACCACCAACACATCTTGCATCAGTGAACACATCCACACAGTTAGAGGGTATGTAAAGAACACAGTGTAAAGAACAATGTAAAGTCACCTAGCCTGATCAACAGTTCAGAGGTTCGAATCCCTAGTACAGGTCTCCTGCGTGAGCAGGGGTTTGGACTAGATGACCTCTAAGGTCCCTTCCAATTCTGTTACTGTTACTGAAATCTGGTCAGCACTTGTTGCAAAATGTCATTTAGGGACCCACTAGCCTGCTTGCGCCAACATCAATGCCCATGTCCCTATCCTTACCTTAAGATCCCACAAAACGCGTGTTGATCTCCCTTAACCCACTTAAAGCTCAATCCCTTCCGATTTTACAGAAGTGGAGCGTTCAGCAGCCGAATTTTGCACATGCTCGGAGTCACGCATGTTTCAAACTGATTGAACAGTTTCCTGCGGACTTTCCCTCGCCCTCCCACCGGGGTCCCGAAACGCCTCTCCCCTTCCTCACCATCGCCGTAGCGGAGCCACCGGCCGTAAAGGCCGAAGGGGAAGAGGCGGCGGTAATAAAGGCGCAGCAAGTCAGGCAACGAGCCGGGATCGAAGCTTGCCATGATCACAGCAAAACAGGAGAGCGCGGGAGAAGTTAGGCACCACCCCCTTGCCGCTTTAGAGCCAATCCGAACAGCGGACCGTCTTGTCTGACGGGGACGTCTTGGTGCTTCTGGGAATTGTAGTTCCAGAGGGGAAGAAAAAAAAAAAGTCGGACAGAAGGAGCTTGCTGGTTCTAAAGTGGCCTCTGTCGACCTCCAGTGGTTTCCTCACATTGTGAAGTGTGGGTTTTGCCTGAGAGTTTGTCTATTCATTTACATTCCGACTTTCTACTTCAGTGAATACTCAGTGAATACATAGGACCAGTAGATTATTTGAGGATTTAAAAACCTGTAACCAGAAGGAAGAACACTCGCAGCACAGCCGAACTTTCCTTCTGTCTGTGAAGGAGCCTTTACCATGGAAGCGTAATTTTGCTGCGTCCTTCAGACCAGTGTTTCTCAATCTTAGCAAATTTAAGATGACAGCACTTGTTAAAGTCTGGAGATAGGTGGATTTTTGCTGGCGGGAAGAGCATCCATCCATCGTACTTCTTAAGCTATTCTAATATAGAGAAAAAGCACCGGAATTTTTTAAAAGGATTTTTTGCTGTATCCTGCGGCATTTGCACCTAATCTCAGCACAAAGATGCTCTGATAACATCTTTTTTGTCTGCTTTGTCCCCATGACATGGTTTTAATTTCATTCCCAGCCCCATGAGTGATGCAGGCTGAAGTCATATATACCTGAATATTTTGACTTAAGGACAATTGTTTTTGTACATGGTAACTGCATTGAGACTATTTCATTCATTCATTCTGGTGCCAAAACAGCTTCCTCCTCCTCTTTTTTCCCATGATAATAACCTCTCAGTTGGACTGAGAGAAGGTGATCCGTCCAAAGTCACCTAGCTGGCTTTTGCAGCTAAGGTGGGACTAGAACTCATGGTCTTCAGCTTTCTAGCCTGGTGCCTTAACCACTATGCCAAACTGCAGACTAGCAAAGTGGCAAACCTGCACAAAGATGGGAAGACTCTGAAATACCCACACTGGAGGAATAGTTGGTGAAGATGACACAATTTGTAGAGAGGGCAAAATTGATTTGTGTGATTTAGGGAAAAATTAATTAATGATTAAAGTCCACTTTATGGACTTAAACAGAAAAAGTGAATTTGTAATTTATGGGTCTGATGATTAGAAAGGTAGAATATGGAAAGAAGGGAATCATGATTTAACCTTAGAGAATGAAATATAACTGTAACTGCTGTAAAGAAAATTGGAAGCCGCTCCTTTCATGTCTTTTTTCATTATTTTCTATTAATCATTTTTTCTTTACTTTCTTTTTTTTAAATCTGTATTGTTTTTACTTTGTAAAAAAAACCTGCAATAAAAATCGACTTTAAAAAATGTTAGCTATTTTTACAATATGTAGTGTAGACTACTATGACATTGGAATGATTTTAATTTTAGTATTGATTGTGTTGGTCAATGACCTAAATAAATGACGACGATGACAATTGAATGCCAGGCACCTATTAAAATAATATTTTCTCTTCTAGTCTAACACCATCGAAATGAAGCTTCAAGATGCGTAACATTTGCTGAGCATTGCCCCCTTTTGCCTTGGAGGGACTGCTGTGACTTCAAACAAAAGCAGGATAGGAATCGGCAATGGGATCAGCAAATCTTATGCAGTTGTTTTGTCAGCTCAAGGATAACTTAGCAATTAGGAAAGGTTTGAAGTCTGGTGAAAGATTGTTTGAGGCTTTCTGCCAAAACTGGAGTTTCAGAGCTGCAAGGAAGCCTCAGGGAAAACCAAATTGGCAAATTTCTATCCACCTTGAAATGATATATGGGATTATGAAACTGGAAAGAATGAATTGTGAAATTGACTATTGATGTACTTAAGTAAGTTTAACTGCTTAACAACCAGTATGTGCACCTTTTTAATGATTGAGTACAAACTAATTATAAAAAGGGTGACTTGTGTATCTTTGCTAAGGGTACAAATTCCAAACTGTAAATTGTCGCTTTCTGCTCTGCAAGCACTCATTCCCCAAATTTTCTTTTTAATATAAACACAATATAAAAAGTTGAAAAGATAGATTAAATATATCAATAAAACAAATAATGAACTCATTTAATGGTGAAAAGTCTAGTGACAGGCATGCCTGTTTACAGCACTCCTAATTTTTGAGAAAGTGCTGACCAAACACTTCTTGAGGAAAGACATTCCATGATGGCTTGGGAACAACTTCAGAGAAACTCTTTCCCACATGCCAGAGTGGCAAACCTCTGACAATGCAGAGGCCTGTTTCTGCTGAGCTAAACAGCCAGGTTGATATCAGGACAGCCAGCCCTTTAGGTCAGAGGTGGGCAACTATGGCCTTTTTATGACTTGCGGACTTCAACTCCCAGAATTCCTGAGCTAACATGGCTGGCTCAGGAATTCTGGGAATTGAAGTCCGCAAGTCATAAAAGGGCCATAGTTGCCCACCTCTGCTTTAGGTAGTCAGACCCCAAACCATTTAAGGCTTTAAAACTGAATAGAACACATTTAATTGTGCCCACTAAGCAACTGGCAACCAGTGCAGAGCGTTCATGTCAGGCATCTCATGCTTTCAGTGGTTAGAAACCTGGAAGCTTCATTTTGCATCAGCTGCAACCTCTAGACCCATTTCAAGAATAACCCTGTGCGGTCCACATAGTGGCGCATTTCAGTTTAGCTGTGACCTGTACATTATACAGATGGATAATAGTGAGATCTACATGTCTAAAGTTCAGCCTGACTTACAACTGTAATGGAGCCCGCCCAGTACAGACATAAGTTGTGACAGTTGTAAAGTGGATCACCCATGTGATGGGACTGACTGATCCAATTTTATGACCTTTTTTTTTGGCGGTAGTCATTAAGCCACCGTGGCATCGTCAAGTGGACCAATTGTTCACTAAGGGCCAGTTTTACCAAAAACCAGAAGTAAATGCTGGTTTTTGGCAAAAATAGCATAAAACACAGTCGTATGATTGTGGTTGTAAAATGGTTGTAAATGTGGACGAGTGGACGAGTGCCTGATGTGGTCATGTGACCACAAGGGGGGCAGCTGTTGGAACTTTAAAACTGGAATGGAACTAATCCCAGGGAGATCCATCATAACTTCAAACCAATGGTGAAATCTAAAATTTGTTACTACCAGTTCTGTGGGCGTGGCTTGGTGGTGGGGGGTAATGTGACTGGGTGGGCATGGCCAACTATTTTTTTTTACTTTTAAACCATTTTTTCTACAACCTCTTCGGCGAAGAGGTTGTAAAAAAAATGCTTTTAAAAGGCTCTGACAATCCCAGCTGAGCCGCACGATCATCAGAGGCTTTTTTGTTTTTAAGAGGCTCTGATGATCCCAGCTCCGAAGACGCCGAAGAGGTTGTAGAAAAAATGCTTTTAAAAGCCTCTGACGATCCCAGCTGAGCCGCACGATCATCAGAGGCTTTTTTTTTTAATTTTTAAAAGCATTTTTTTCTGCTGAAGAGGTTGTAGAAAAAATGCTTTAAAAATAATTTTAAAAAAGCCTCTAATGATCGTGCGGCTCAGCTGGGCATGGGGGGTATGGGGCAGGGATTTTTGCTACAGGTTCTCCGAACCACCCGCCTCCATTGCTACCAGATCAGGCGATCCGGTCTGAACTGGGAGCATTTCACCCCTGACTTCAAACACTTGCTAGATAACCAATTGTAAATTGAGGACTACTTGTACAAAAATACCAAATTTCTTGACATGGAACGGTAGTTCATTGGTAGCAGGAGAACAGTGAAAATCCACCTCTAGTGTGTCTGTGGAAATTCTCAGTCATCAAAGTCATAGTTGTCTCAAAAGCACCTTTCACCTCTAGTAACATTTCAGCTGTGCTGATTTATTCCAGGTAAAGTTGCATAGACAGAATTGGTCACACTGCTGAGGAGATTGTTTGCTAAAGGGAAGGTGCAATGAACTACAGAGCAGCTATAGCAAACATCATTTTATTAACCATTAATCTGTGAATTGGATGTTCCATACCAGTTCACATGGGAACACATTGCTGCCGATTGACATCAGAAGGACGACAGATAGAAGAAAAAACACCAGGAAAGTTGGTTTAAAAACGAAACGAAACAGGAAACCCAAAGACTTTAAATTTTGACTTGTTTTAATACACAGCAAGCATGTGGCTCTACCTGGCATTGGCAGTTTTGCTGTACTTTGTGATACGGTCCTATCGGGAAAGACAGCGGGTAGACAACCTGAGAGAGAAATATGTCTTCATTACCGGCTGTGATTCTGGTTTTGGAAACCAGCTGGCCAGGCAACTGGATGCCCAGGGTCTGCGGGTGTTGGCTGCTTGTCTCACCCAGAAGGGAGCACAGGAACTGGAGAGACTCACATCAGATCGTTTGAAAACCACCCTGCTGGATGTCACCAGTACTGAGAGCATTGAGGCAGCGACTATTTGGGTAAAAGAATGTGTGGGGAACAAAGGTACAGTAAACAGCTTCTCAATAATCTGGAACAGATTATAAATTGATTAGGAAAGTCTCTTTATGAGATTAAATATCTCAGAAGGCTTATGATTAGGGAGAAATGATACATTTTAATGATATATTTAATCCTAGATCATGGGATTATGTAGTGCTGATTAAAACATTATTTCAAGGTGTTTTGGCTCTTAATTTAATTTTATTCAAGGAAATTTCCCCTTAGGCTAAGAAACACACATAGAAGATTTTTGAGGACTCCCAGTTAAACTAAAGATATTGACATGAAGAGGAAAAATAAATTTGTTTTTATATTGACTGATCCCCCCCCCTGCTCAGTGTGGGCCAGATTTTCAGTCTTTTTCTTGTGTAAATTTTTACATACTTGCTGTCTTTTCTTTGCAGGACTCTGGGGCTTGGTAAACAATGCCGGAATTGCGTACCCTGTCTCCCCCAATGAATGGCTGACCAAAGAGGATTATATAAAAGTGCTGAACGTCAATCTAATTGGGCTGATTGATGTGACACTGCATATGTTGCCCTTGGTGAAGAAGGCCAGGGGAAGAGTGGTCAACATGTCCAGCATCATGGGTCGACTGAGTACCATGGGAGGTGGCTACTGTCCCTCAAAGTATGGAGTGGAGGCTTTCTCTGATAGTCTCAGGTAATCTCATGCCGCTTCAAATAGCAGATTTGAGCAGATATCTGAGAAGGAGTAAATGTTTCCATGTCCCTGTCCCAGATAGATGACGATGAGGAAAGTGGAACTCAATCAAGGGATTTTCTAGGTGTGTCTATTATATCTGGTCTGATCTAGGAAAATAGGCCAAGCTTTTATTTGGTTAAACTGTTGAGGAAAATAGTTTATTTTCTGAAAATCAACCTGGTTTGAAAAGAAAAGTTTAGCTATACAGTTAATGTATTTATTTCCTCATCTTTTGAATATATAACATGCCTTTCCTTCAGGAACTTAAACTGGACTATATACATAGTACCCAGATATCATTGCCATAATAACCCTGTAACATAGGCAAGGCTGAAAAAGGTATACTAGGTGACTTTAGTTCAGTACATGCTTGCCAAAATAGATGAATCTCTGCCCTGAAATCCAATGCAGAGAGCAATAATTTATTAGTATTCATTAATAATCAAGTGAAACAAAAGATGGTAATTGCTTAAATGGCAAAGAGAACATTTCCATGGCAGGATTGATGTAGAAATGGTATTGTCTCACCAGATGGAAAATGGTCAGATTGCTTGAAATGTCTCATGCTCTGCTAGAGGAAGAAGCAGCAATCCCAGGTAGTGACTCTGAACTGATAATTTCTTTCTAGGCGTGAGATCCACCCATTTGGGGTGTCAGTAGCCATAATCGAGCCAGGCTATTTCCGCACATCCATGACTGACATCCCAAAAAATCTTGAGATCCTGGAGCAGCAATGGATCAAAGTCCCAGAAGAAATCAAAGAAAGCTATGGCCGGCCTTACTTCGATGCATGTGAGTCTTTACGTGGCTTGCAGGCTAATTGGGGGAACCTTACCAGGAGTCAGAAGTTGGGAGGGACTGTTGCTCAGCATCACTGGCACCCATCATATGGGTGATTGAAGGCCACCCTTTTATCACATGCATTGAAGTCCATTTTTTGGGCCTCTTGGTTGGGTGTCAGTGCTCAGCTGTTATTAACACCTCTGATCTAAGGTTGTCCTTTTTTTACCTCCGGTTATGAAAAGAACTGTCCTGCCCAAAGCAATTGGCACTTAGGTTCCTGATATAGGTGTGCATGTGAGGGAAGAAGCACGGGAATCCACCAATCGGGACCATGTTCACTCAGATCTGGACAGAAGCCCCAGACATCATGGTGGCCAAAGTGGATGAATGAGTTGAAATCTGGAGGGGATTTTTTAAAATGGTCTTAATTTCCAGATGCTTTATAAAGTCACGGGGTGAGGAAAATTCTTCTGGGCTATTGGATGAGGAAGTAACGCAGCCTGGGAGAGTCAGCCAAGAATGACTTTGAGTTTCTTGGTGTCCTAACCCTGGATGTCAAGGCATCAATTGGATCATTCATGAGCTTGACTTTTCTCCTGGTCTGAAAGTCCTCTTCTAAAACACAATTCTGCTTTTCCATGCTGAGCTGCAATAACAGAGCTCATAGAGCTTAACTGTGCTTTGGTTTTTGTAATAACTCTGGGGAGAGACTGACTTTTCCCATCTTAGAAGTCAGAGAAAGCTGCCCTTAAATTTAAAAGCTATCACTGTCTTATTCAGGTAGTAATGAGAAGGTTTTTTTATTTATTTTTATTCTCTCTGGTATTTTGACCCCACATCTCCATACTGACTTCCTTTCTTTCCCTTCCACCTGCTCACTCTCCCTCCCTCCCTCCCTCCCTCCCTTCCTCCCTCCCTCCCTCTTTCTCTCTCAAAACAGTTTACGAGATGTTCAAATACAACCTTGCAACTCGTTGCTGCACAGACCTCTACATGGTGACTGACTGTATGCAGCATGCTTTGATATCCAAGTACCCTCATACACGCTATTCTGCTGGATGGGATTCCCGGTGGATCTTCATTCCTCTCTCTTACTTGCCCACTTCCATCACCGATTTTGTGCTGACTCGATCTTCTCCTAAACCCGCTCAAGCTCTGTAAAAGGAATAGGGTGGAAAAGTTGGGAGGAAGGAAGTTGATGAATAGAAGTTCCAACTGCCATCTTTGGCCAATCCATGCAGTTAAAAGTATGCCAGTGCCAGTCTTTGCCCACTGTAAGAGTGATTCCAGACCAAGGGCACTTAGCTCTTCCAATCCAGCCACACTGAGGCCTGTCATATCAGCAGAGTTCCTATTGACCAATCATTCACAAGGCCCCTTTTGTTCACCATTTGCAGATCTCCAATGCTTTAGGCATAGTGGCATCCGTAGCTGTGTGTGTGTTTATGGTCTGGATCTTGCTAAGAAAATCTTCAGCCAATTGTAGTTCTCACTTTCTTCATCCAAACTAGCCAAGGATAGAGAATGCTAGCTAATCATTATTTGAAGTTTCTCTTCTAAACCTATTCAGTCACTGATATTCGGCCTCTGAACTTCCAATTGTCCATGGATTAATGCATATCCTTTCTTCGCAAAAATATCAAATAACTTACTAGCATCTTCCCTTACACACACACGCTGCCCATGGATTTCTGTATGTGTTATTTACGTATGTTTACATTCTGGTAGGCTGATATGAGGATGGCTGCAAGAGAAGAGAGTTGTTAAAAAACGAATAAAAAAATACCCTGAAAAGCCTCAAAATGCTTCAGTTTATAATTATGAAAGTAGAACAAACCACATAAAGGCAGACTTTTTGCAAACCCTGTGACAGTAGTCTAAATACGTCGTATACAGGTAGTCCTCTACTTGTGACTACAATTGAGCCCAATATTTCTGTTGATAAGTGAGACAGTCGTTAAGCGAATTCTGCCCCATTTTACAACCTTTCTTGCCACAGTTGTTAAGTGAATCACTGCAGTTGTTAAATTAGTAACATGTGAATAAGAGAAGTTTGGCTGAGGCTTTGGTTGCTGCTTGGAATGAGTAAATAGCAGCCTTGGATTGGGACACACCAGTGGTGGGATTCAACCAGTTCGCACCACTTCGGGAGAACCGGTTGTTAACTTTTTGAGCAGTTTGGCAAACTGGTTGTTGGAAGAAATCATTCGGGCAGAGAACGAGTTGTTAAATTACTTGAATCCCACCACTGGGACACACTATGCGGACTCTCCACGTATGTGGATCCCAGAGGGTCCACTCATTTTCGGAAAGACTACAGGAGATGAAGTAGCATAAGAGGTATCTATGGCGATTCTCAGTCATCCAGGTCATGGTTGTTTCAAAGGTGCTTTTTTCAAGAGGCAACGGGACGTTCTGGTTTTTCTTTGAAGATGTTTCGCTTCTCATCCCAGAAGCTTCTTCAGCTTTGACTGGATGGTGGGAAATGGAAGGATTTACACTCCTTGAAGACAGATGGTCATTTGCATTCTTTTAGTGGGTCATTAAGACCAGGGACATGGTGGCTCAGTGGCTAAGATGCTGAGCTTGTCGATCGAAAGGTCGGCAGTTCAGCGATTCGAATCCCTAGTACTGTGTAACAGGGTTAGCTCCCGTTACTTGTCTTAGCTTCTGCCAACCTAGCAGTTCGAAATCACGTAAAAAATGCGAGTAGAAAAATAGGGACCACCTTTGGTGGGAAGGTAACAGCGTTCCGTGCGCCTTTGGCATTTAGTCATGCCAGCCACATGACCATGGAGACATCTTCGGACAGCACTGGCTCTTCGGCTTTGAAACGGAGATGAGCACCGCCCCCTAGAGTCAGGAATGACTAGCACATATGCGCGAGGAGTACCTTTACCTTTACATAAAGCTACTTGGAGTTTATCTGTGTCATCAGGGTCACTTAAGAGATACCTAGAGAACCACTGGAGGAAATCAAAGAGTGAGTCTGACCAAGCACAGGTGGAGAACTTACATTAAGGGCTACCTACTGGTAATAAGGGTGGCATGGTGGAATCTCCAGTTGAAGTGAGGGGAGGTGTGAAGAGGGGGCTGAGTTTAGAACCCTTGCACAGCAAAAGGAGTGCAGGCCTTACCTCCCCCAAAGACCCTGAAGTCTTACCTGACTTCCTAAGAGAATGAAATCAGTCTGGTGAGACTCTTGTAAGAAGGCATTGCAGCAATAAGAAAGTCCATTTCATCAACTATGGTATGGCCTTGGTTTTTCTGAGAGGTGATGAAACGTATGTATTGCATATGACAGCTGCCTGACCATCCTATTTCAGGAGATTTACCTTTTGTAAATAAGAAAAGGTCATGGGAAGCTGGGCAGGCTGTTCTGAGGATTATGCAAAGCATCTGTCAGATATTGGCTCAGATCTTCTCAGTGTTAGCCTCAGGTTGTGGTGAGCATTTCCACAATCCTTTGATACTGTCCCAAAAGGAGGAGGAAGAGAATAAGAAGAAAAAGAAGAAAAAGAAGAAAAAGGAGAAGAAGAAAAGGAGGAGGAGGAGGAGGAGGAGGAGGAGGAGGAGGGGGAAGGGAAGGAGGGGGGAAGGGAAGGAGGGAGGAAGGAAGGAAGGAGAAGGAAGGAAGGAAGGAAGGAAGGAAGGAAGGAAGGAAGGAAGGAAGAAAAAATGCTTTTGAGAAGTGGGCAGGGGCGGGGAAAAAAAGGGGGAGCGCCCTTGTCGTGATAAATCAAGAGCAGATTAAAAGCAGGGTGAGGGAGGTTGGCAGGAAAGCAGCCACAGCTCCAAAATGGTGTGTGTGTGTGTGTGTGTGTGGCCACTTGACCCAGTTGCTTGGCTACCAGAATCTGATTGATTGACATTGTCACAGCGGCTGAACTTTGATGAAAAGGAAGCCAGAAAGAAAAGAAGAAGAAAAAAAAAAGGGGGTGGGGAAGTTGGGAATCATTTTAAAGTAAGCCAGCAGCATGCTGAAACCCACCTTTCCATCCAGAGACGCGCACCAACAGACACATGCACACCCTTCCATGGCCAACTCCAAAGTTCATCCCAGCCAACCAACCAATGAAACGTGATTAAACATTAACGTTTCATTTAATCTACGGGTGGGTTTCAAAGCCGGTCAATACCTGTTCATTCGTGGGTGCGCGCATGGGCTTGTGTGCATGCGCAGAAACGTCCGGGTGGGTGGGCGGAGCCTCCTGCCACTGCCACTACCAGTTCGCCCGATCTGGGGCAAACTGGTAGCAACCCACCACTGATTTAAACCTACGGAAGGGGTTTGCGCGTTGGTGCATGTCTCTTGCTGGAAAAAGGAGGTAACAGATCCCAGGAATAAGAATAGTACATTCCAGCCACTCTCTTCGTCTCCTACCCAGCGCTATCCAAAGGCTGCTGGCAAAGCCTCTCTGTCAACCCCCACCCCCCAACCTCACCCACCAAACACTGCTGGCAAACGTGACACCACAGCCCTCCCTAACCACTATTGCTTTCCAGTATTTCTGCTGCTATTGCCTCCTGTGCCTCTCCCCATCAGGCATGTGCCAGAAGTTAGAAGCCCCAGAGAGGTGTGTTTAATCGTCTGCAGGGGGGAATTAGCCGTGAAGATTTGGCTTGTGGTGCACCGGTCACGATTAGGCAGCTTCAGAGAAGTTGTGGTGGCAGTATATCAGCGGTGGAGGACCAGCTGGGGACAAAGGGCCGTGGTGGGTCAACCGTGCTGGAAAATCCAGGGTGAAATGGGCAGGGTTGTGTGGCCATATCAAGGCCTCCATGGAGATGACACATAGCCGGATCCCGTAATGAGAATGACCTGAGTTATTTAGTTGTTTACAGTTTTTATAGACAATGCAGTTCAAAATGCTCTTGGGTGGGTACAAGTGTTAAAATTCTATAAGCAACAGTAGAATAAATCAAAATGATTAAAAATAATAATGGCAATAAATTAATCTTCCTCAGGTGAGGGCCAATAAACATTTAGCTGGGGCTGAAGTCCTGGTGAAAGAAAAGTGTCTTTAATGATCTTATAAAAATCCATGAGGGTTGGAGCTTCACAGACATCTGGGGGCAGTGTATAGGGGCCAACACAAAAATGTTGTGTTATGGACTCCATCTGCAGTCAGTAACTCAACAAGGCCTGAAGGGAGAAAAGAAAAGAGGAAAAACAAGCAAACTGAGCTGCCCTGAGTCTCCGGAGAAAGGCTGCATATAAATTGAACTAATAATAATAACTGAGCAAGAAGACAAACAAAGAACAAAGCTATCCAAAGAAGATGGTGATGCAATCCAGTAAGTGGTCTAATTTAGGCCAGATGAAATCAGAAGATGGCCCAACGTGAGGTACTGATCACCAGGCAAAAAGCAAAGCGTAGGTATACTTAAGTTGCTGACCAAGCCACCTTGGGAACCCCAGATATAATTGCTTTCAGAGGGCACCAGGTGCTCCTTCCCTATTGGTTAACAATTCCTGCAGCATCCAGAGACCTACTATACTTTCCTCTGACCAACATACTTCAACAACACTGGTAAAATACACCTCTGTGGCCTGCCATCAACATCCACCCTTCTCTGTCACTATGTCAATCCCAACCCCCCGCCCCTCCCTTCAGTTGGAGTTTCTCCCTTTTGCCTGATGCAACCGCTATTCCAGAATCCCCAAATCTTGCTCTGGACAGAGGAGGTGCTCTAATGTTTTCCCTTCCCTCCTTAAACCAATCAGAATCGGTATCAGATGCCAGAGTCAGAATATGTGCCAATTAAGTAGTTTGGACTTTTAAGAAATGGAGCTGCCAAACATTGTGACTCTTGGGACAAAAGGAGAAAGTACAAACACTACCTGAAGCATCCCAACTTCTTTCTGTATCAGAGTAACCTTTCAAATGAAGTACATTGAGTATGTACTTTCCCCTTTTGTCCCAAGAGCCCTAAATATATTTCTCTTTGAATTCTTCATCCCCTGCATTGAGAGAAGTGTGGCAGGGCAGGAGTGTGCAAGGGGGAAAAACACAGTTCCAAGTCTAGGAAGGAATGGTGGAAAACAGGACATATTTTCAGAGTGGGTAGAAGCTATAAGTGAAAGCTGATGAGATTAATCAGTACAAGTATGGAAAAAGGTCTAATAAACTTGTCTGATTTCTTAGACAGATGTAAAGGGGAGACATCTGGTAGAAAGTTAGACATGCTGTTGAAAACTCTTGGTTCTGGTGTTGCCAATCAACACAATGTAATAAAAGCCCTTGGCATGATCTACGTAATCCCTGAGGAGATCATGAGTAGCCTACAATTCCTGTAGAAAGGGGGAGAGCTCTGGAATGAGGAGGACCACAAAGCATTTAACATGGCTGGCAACTATACATGGCCTGAAGCAGTGACATAAGAGAATAGGCTTGAATGGCATTAACATAAGTGAATTCAGAAACAGGTAAAAGATCAGGATAATTGTCAGCAAGAGAGGGATTGCTCCAAGGTGACATTCATCTTCTCTACTTTGCCATCCAATTGTGGAGGATGGGCAGAAGATGGATGGGATTTTACATTCAATAAATGAAGTAGAACAAGGGTGTCAAACTCGATTTCATTGAGGGCCACATCAAGGTTGTGTTTGACCTTGGGGAGGGGGTGGAGGGGCATGGCTAGGGGGCATGGCCAGCTCGACATCACTTGTGGGGGGGCTCCTGTGGTGGCCTGGCTGCTCTGTTATAGAAAACGGGCTCCCGAGCTCTGTTTTTGGCTGTGACAGCCTCCTGCAACCCTCTGCCAGCGAAAACTGAGCTCAAGAGGGCTGCATGCAGCCCTCCCGAGCTCTGTTTTCGCTGGCAGAGGCACCCCCGGCCAGTCCTTCATTGTTTCCAGGGCGGCCTCATGGGCCAGATCTAAGCACCCCATAGGCAGGATCCGGCCCCTGGGCCTTGAGTTTGACACCCCTGAAGTAGAACTTTCCAAAAACAAATTCATGGCCTCTACAGTTATGAGATATGAGGTAACTGGGGATATGAGGTAATTGGAGAATACCCAAAGGTGCTATTTTCAGGAGGCAACTGGACTTTATTTTTTCTTTCTTCTTGGAAGACATTTCGCTTCTCATCCAAGAAGTTTCTTTAGCTCTGCTTTTCTCTTCTTGGATGAGAAGCAAAACATCTTCCATGAAGAAAGAAAAAATAAAGTCCAGTTGCCTCCTCAAAAGAGCACCTTTGGGACAACCATGACCTGGATGACTGAGAATCTCCATTGTTGCGGAAGTGAAGAGGAACGAAATGAACCCTTTTAGTGAGATGGTCAATGATTCCTAAAATCACAACTTGTCTCTTGGTGCCTGGTAGGTGTTTCTTCTGGCAAGCTGGAAAGGAAACCAAGAAAGTATTCTGTAAGAACCGATTCTCAGAATGATAAAAACTTAGTCAACCATGAATTATAAAAACCATATGAATCATATGAACCATGAAGCTTTGCCAAGCTTCAGTTAGAGCCACGGTGGTGCAGTGGTTAGAATGCAGTACTGCAGGCTACTTCTGCTGACTGCTGGCTGCCAGCAGTTTGGCAGTTCGAGTCTCACTGGCTCAAGGTTGACTCAGCCTTCCTTCCTTCCGAGGTCGGTAAAATGAGGATCCAGATTGTTGGGGGCAATATGCTGACTCTGTAAACCACTTAGAGAGGGCTGTAAAGCACTGTGAAGCAGTATATAAGTCTAAGTGCTATTGCTATTGCTATAGTTCAATTTTGCACTGTGGACATTTCATTGCTTTTCCAAGTTTTTGTATACTATAATCTTGCTACAATCAACATATACATCAGGGGTGTCAAACTGGCAGCGGCACATTGTCGTCACATGATGTATCGTAACTTTTTCCCTCTTCATTAAACCGGGGGTGGGGTGGCCAGTATGTGACGTATCTGGCCCATGGGCCACGATTTTGACACCCCGATATACAATATTAATTCCCCATATTACTTTTTTAATTCCATAAAGCACAGCAGAAATAATGCTGCTTTCATCATGATGTTGGTCTGTAATATCAGTTGCAGGCATTCTTCTGGAGGATGAACACTGCTGCACACAATTCAAAATAAATTTGATTTATTCAACCTCCCTATATTTAGAAGAAAACTGCAAATACCATGAGAAACATTTATAGGTAGTCCCCATTGTGTTATGTTGTCAATAGTTTTATGATCACTCAACACATTCACAAATGATGCAGGGTATTGTGGTTACATGATCACTATTTGGTGCTTTGCAACCAGTGTGCATTTATTACCACAGTCATGTTTGCAATTTGCTTTGCAACTTTGATTCTGAGAAGCAGAGTTAATAGAGAAGGCAGAAGGAAAATAATAGGCTGCAGTCATGTCATGTTTCATGTAGAATGGAATTCACGTGCTCCTGTTGTGAACCGGTAGTAAAGGTAAGTAGAGCCCATCCCTGAGATGTTCCCAACATAGGCCTGGATGTTACCAGCAACCTGGAGGGCCTGTGTACAAGTAAGTTCATTCTTGATAGATAGTGCTAAATTACCTTCTTTCTCGAGTTTCCTGTTCCTCAAAAACAAGATACAGGTAGCCTCGCTTAATGACCAATTAGCGATCTTTCGAAGTTACAACAAACTTCCCCAGATCTATTTATGTTGTGATTCTGGAATTACAAGAGCTGCACATACCTATGATGGTATTTTGGGTGCTTGGCAATTGGCTTGCATTGACAGCCGTTTGCAGCATCCATTAGTCACATGACTGAATTTTTTACCATTTTTTGCAGGTCTGGTATTTGCTTCTAGTTTCTGACAAAAAAAAACACCTATTGAAGAAAACAAGTTTGTATAATGACCATGATGTTTGCTTAACAACAGTGGCATTTGCTTAACATCTGTTGTAAGAAAGGTTGTAAAATCAGGCACAGACCACATCGTGGTCCGGTTTGCTCAATGATCATTACAACTTATAACTGTAATTCCAGGCTCAATTATGTTAGTAAGTGAAGGGCTATCTGTGTGCCCATCAAACCCAATGGTTCCTAGTGGCATTCATCTCAGTATTCTTCTGCACCAGTGGTGGGATTCTACCAGTTCAGACCGATTCGGGACACACCATTTGCTCTGACTTACAGCCGTGAGCGAACCGGTTCTCTCTTTCTTTGAAATGGGCCCACCCGTCCACCCCTGTGTTATACTCACCTTTATTTCTGCTTCTGAAGCCCAGCTGATCGGGGCAGCAGAGTGGATTGCTGCTTTTCAGCTGTTTTCCTTGCTCTCAGCAACATGGAAGTTCAATTTTCTGCAAACTGCACATGTGCACGCACTCAGCGAATCAGTTGTTAAATCGGTAGGATCCCACCACTGTTCTGCACTCCCTATATCATAGTTGCATTAATATCTAATGACGCCCTTTTCTATTTTGTCTGGCTTTATTTTAATAACAGCAAGCTAATAGCTCTACCTCATGTAGGTGGTTTTGCTGTATTTTGTGATATGATACTATTGAGAAAGATAATTGATGGACAACCTGACAGGGAAATACATTTTCATAAGTGGCTGTGATTCTGGCCTTGGGAACGAGGTGGCCAGGCAGCTGAATGCTTGAGATCTACAGGTGTCGACTGCTTGTCTCACCTCAGGAGGAACACAGCAGCTGGAAAAACTCAGATCATTTGAAAACCTTCCTTCTGGATGTCATCAGTAGTGAGAGCATTGAGGCAGTAACCAAGTGGATGAAATAATGTGTGTGGGGAAAAGGTAGAGAAGCCGAATTTTTCCCGGTCTTTCAAAATATGGGCTGAGTGGCCAATATTTCCTGGACTTATAACAAAGAATCATCCCTTTAAGTTATGTTTGGCTTTAGATTTGAAATATTGTCTGAATCCAGCCATAATGACCTGAAAAATGATGGGTTGATAGCAGCGGTGAAATGTACTTACCTTTGCTACTGGTTCGGAAATGTGACCGCACATGCCTCTTCTGCGCATGCGCAGAGCCTTCTGCACATGCTCAGAGGGTCAAAAACGGGATGTAATGATGTCCTGGAAGGTGGGCGGAGCCTCCCGCCACCGGCCCTACCGGTTCATGTGAGCCGGATAGATTCGGCTGGATTTCACTGCTGGTTGATAGCTATGTTTGTTATGACAACTTAGCCAACTATGTCTTAGTCATAAAAGCACAATTAAACAATGAATTAGCATGATTTGCAAACCAAGCATATCATTCCTAGCATCTGTCTACTTAACTACTATAAAGAAGCAAGTTAGATAGAGAACCAATTTGGTTTGTGGTTAAGGGGACATTTCCAGATGCATTTAAGCAAGCCCTGGTTTGCCCCCTCCTTAAAAAACCATCACTGGATCCCACCTGCCTAGACAATTTTCATCCAGTTTCCAAAGGTGCTTTTTCAGGGAGCAGCTGGACTTGCTTGTTTTTGAAGACATTTCGCTTCTCATCCAAGAAGCTTCCTCGGCTCTGACAGGATAGTGGGGAATGGAAGGATTTACATTCCTTGCAGACAGCTGGTCATCCTTTTAGCATCCTTTTAGCGGGTCGTTACAACATTGGAGGTTTATCTGTGTCCTCAGGGTCACCTGAGTAGTGCAAATGGTTCCTATAAGTCTGCATTTTTTTCCTCTGGAAATCCATTCCTACTCCCAACAACACCATTCCAAGGGTGTTCATCCCAAATTGTATAGCTAAAAGTCTGTGGAGATTCTCAGTCATCCAGGTCATGGTTGTCCCAAAAGTGCTTTTTTAGGAGGCAACTGGACTTGCTTGTTTTTTTCTTTTGATTCTTTTCATTCTTAGGGAAGTTTGTGGAAAAGGTGGTGGCCTGGCAGCTGCAGAGGGTCCTGGATGAAATCTGGACTCCTTTCAGTCAAGATTCAAGGCTGGTTATGGCATGGAGGCGACATTGGTCGCATTTGTCTATGATCTCTTGTGAGAGCGAGATGGGGATGGTGCAATCATCCTTGCTCTGCTTGACCTTTTAGTGGCTTTCAAGACCATTGTCCATGGTATCCTTTTGGGCCGGCTGCAGGGGCTGGGGCTGGGTGGCCCAGTTATGGGCTGGTTCAGCTCCTTTCTCTGTGGCAGGTCCCAATCGGTATTGATAGGGAGTAAGAGGTCTCGGCCCTCAGCCGCTATACTGTGGTGTACCAAAGGGCTCGGTACTTTCTCCAACTCCTTTTCAACATCTATATGAAACTGTTGAGGTATATATTGTATGCTGATGATACCCAACTCTATATTTCCACTCTTGGTGACCCAAGTGATGCTGTGGCTGTCCTTTTGCGGTGCTTGGAGGCTCTAGGGGCCTGGATGGGGGGACAACAGGCTTAGATTGAACCCTGGTAAGACTGAATGGCTTTGGGTATGCCGGGCTCCGGGATCCAGGACTTTGTCATCTTTGACTCTGGATGGAGTGGCATTGCCCCAGAAAGACCCAGTCCACAACTTGGGAGTTCTCCTGGACTCGTGACGCTGTTTGAGGAACAGGTGGCAGTCACAACTGGGAGAGCCTTTGCACAACTTCATGTTGTGAGCCAGTTGCGGAGAGGATTCCCTGGATTCAGTCATTCAGTCGCAAGTCATCTCACGACTGAACTATTGTAATGCACTCTATGGGGGGCTATCTTCAAAGAGCATTCAGAAGCTACAGCTGGTGCAGAGTGTCAGATATTGCCTGCATATGATGCACCAGAGACTAGAAGGGGTTAAGTCTTTACAGACATCACATGTGACTATATCAGCCAATGAACTCTCTTATTGGACTCTTACCTAGAAACCACTTGGATATCTTCCCTTTTTTTCCCTCTCTCTCCCATCTATCTCTCAGCGAGACAACACATGAACTTCTCTCTCCTCTCAACATCTGAGTCATACAGTTAGGGTAAAAAAATGTAACAGGACACCATGTTCATTATCGTATGCATGTATATATTTGTAAATAATAAAAACAACCTTTTGAACCTGAAGCTGTATTGACCAAATAACTTCCTCATAGAACCAAATGAGCACGACCATCAATATATATCTGATACAGAGCGCGGTAGCATGGGTAGTTTTGGGGGACTCAAGAATGGCCCCTGTAACACCATTGCTCTGCGAGTGTGATGACTCCCTTGGATGCTTCCCCAGATACCTCTACAGATGTCAGTTTGGAGTAAGATGAACCAGTTCCAGGCACATCTGGAGGGGAGTTGGTCAATGACTTAGAGTAGCTGTCTGAGAGGGATTTGGCTGGAGCGCAGCTGCAGCAGGACAGTCCTGAGGCTTCAGGTGGGGAAAGCATGCAGCTGCAGCCAGTCAGTGATGAGGAAGGGGAACTGCACCTGATCCAAAAACACGCAGGGCAGAAAAAAGGCAGGAGCAGAGAAAGTCAGCCAGATTACTTGCAAGGAGAAAGCCTCGCCTTTCTTGATGGGCTGCACCAAAAGTTGCCTATATAGCGATGCTGGGAACAACGTGTTCATTTCCTAGCTGTGTGTGTTTTTGATCATTGTGATTCTTGCCTTGCTTTGGATTGACACCATGCCTTGACTTGGATCGTGAACTCTGGACTTTTCTTGCCTCGTGAACCCTCTTGTATTGTTGATTTAATTTTGTCTGCTGGGTTTATTTTGATTGGGAAACTTCCAAATGCCTTGTGGACTCATTGGCCATTGCTCTGTGGACTAGCATTGGTCTGCTTGTGGCTGGACTTAATTGGGACAGTTCTGGGTTTTTGGTGAAGGGAGTTGCGGGGGAATATTAATAAGCTCACTAAACAACAGTTACATGTGTATGTGTGTGTGTGTGTGTGTGTGTGTGTGTGTGTGTGTGTGTGAGCGAGACAGCACAGCGAGCTGCACCGGTTACCAGTTTGCTTCTGGGTGCAATTCATTTTTTTTAGATGTTTTTTATTGAATTATAAACAAAAATATAAAGACAATACAAAGACAAACGAAATCCCATCACCTACATACCCACACCACATTCTACATATATGTTTTAGTCATCAACAGAATATATATTATGTTACTTTATGGATTAGTATAGCCATACTAATTCTGGGTGCAATTCAAGGTGTTGGTGATCATCTTTAAAGCCCTTCATGCTATGGGTCCAAGTTACTTGTGGGACTATCTCCCCGCACTGGGATGAGATAGCCGTACCACTCGTGCGGGCAGAGGAGCTATGCAACGGGTTTTGTCAGTCTGATTATTCTGGATGGCAGGGTCCAGGAATAAGGCCTTCCTTGCTGTTGCTCCTGCCCTCTGGAACATCTTGCCCCCCGCCACATGAGGTTGGTTCCAACCCTCCTAATGAAGGGACATAATAATAATAGAATAGGTAGAATAAGTGGGACATAATAGTAGAGTCAGTAGAATTGGTTTGACTTGCTGTTTTGCTTCTGTAAAAATTGCTTTGCTAAGAATTAGAATTGTGTTTCTACCAGTGATCTCTCTGGGGATCTAAGGATAAAAGGATGTAGATTTAGGGAAACAGAAACTTTTTCTTTCTTTCTTTCTCTCTCTCTCTTTCTCTCTCTCTCACACACACAAACACACATGGAGGTGAACTTCCAAGTGTATCTGCCTAACAAATTCTAGCAGAAAACTGATGCAACTGATCCTCTGATAGGCATAATTAGTGAAGGTAAAACTCGTTGTCTGGTTATTCTGGCCAATATTAGAGAGCGTCATACTGCACTTATCTACACCCAACTTGGTTGATATATAGAATGAAATCCTCTAAGACTAACAAGCGTAAAAGTCCCTTAAATCTCTAAATCGCCTTTGGGTCTCTTCGAAGCAATTCCCAATCACCTGATTCAATCTGAAGATATGACTGAATGATTTGTACAAATTTAAACGCTTATAATTATGTGTCTCATTTAAATAATATTGTTTAGAATCCTATGTTTCATGTCATGAGTGAGGCAGTCCATGCACTTGCGTGAAGAAGGAAATAGGTATGTAAATGTTCATCAGGAACATCTGAAAATTTATTCCCTTCTATTTTAATTCAGGAAAAATAATCTGACTATCGAATTGCATGAGCAAAAATATTTTTTAGCTAGTGACACAAAAATTATTATTTCCCTTCCAAAATGCAGCTCCTTAGACACCCCAAATCTAATCCACAGAATGCCGTAAACATTTAAGGCAGATTCTGAGGCTACCCAGAGCTTGAAACAAGGAGAAAGAAATTAAAAGTTCTGATTACCATCCAGTGTTCTAGTTGTGCAACCCTGGGTGCTGCTGATAAAATTTTATAATCATTGTCATAAAGAAACACATCATTGTGTTTCTGGAATAATAAAGTATAAAAGGCACAAATACCTGGTTTTTTTTAAAGACAGTAGTTAATTGTTAATTTGTTAATGTGATGTTAATGTGACATCAGACACAAAAATGAGATATGTGCTAAAGGGAGTTAGTGAGCAAAGCAAGAGAATAACTTTATATGCAAAGTATAATACAGACATGAAATATACATGGGTAAGGTAATGTTCGATTATGCAAATATGAAACAGAATATCACATATCTCTGTTCTATTCTTTTCAAAAGCAATAGCAACAATCCTCCAGCTTATCCTGATTAACGTACAACAAATATTCCCAAATTGGCCTATGATGAAATTTGATGTTCCTGAATTTATTTAGTATTCTATTGCGATTATTCATCCTTCCAATTCAGACTATCTCATGGCTGTCTTCTTAGTGAGACAGCTGTAAGATATTCCTAGGGTTGAAATACCCTGTTTCCCCGAAAATAAGACATCCCCTGATAATAAGCCCAATTGGGCTTTTGTGTGCATGCGCTAAAATAAGCCTCCCCCTGAAAATAAGCTCTCCCAGAAAATATTTAAACGCAGAGCTGGAAATCAGGTAAGATAGCAAGAGAAGCCCCATCTTGCTCCACGCACCCCAAGATAATAAGACCTCCCTGAAAATAAGGCCAAGCGCTTATTTCAGGGTTCAAAAAAAATATAAGACAGGGTCTTATTTTTGGGGAAACATGGTAACGTTTTTATGTTATTTATTTAAATAACTTAAATGGTGGCCTATCTTGCATAGTGATCCTAAATCATTCACAACAATCAATAAAAACAATAGACTAGAACCAAGCACCAAACCAACCAAACGATTGAGTGCCTGATTCAACCCACTTCCTAGCTCAATGCTTAAGGAAAGAGCCAGATCTTCATGATCTTCCAGAAGACTAAAATGATAGGAATCCCCTGAACTTCAGGTAGGAGTCTGTTCCAAAAGCTGGGGTTGCTACTGAGATGGAGTCCCTCTAGGGCCTCATCAGATGAGAGCATTAAAGGGAAGGAATCTGGAGTGCCACCACACAAACTGACCTAGTGGGACAAGCAGATCTCTTGGGGAGAGACAGTTCCACAAATAACCTATCCCTATGCTGTGTATAGTTTAAAGATGATAACCAGCACCTTGAATTGTACCCAGAAGCAACAGAGAGCCAGTGTAGCTCACACAATAGCAGTATAACTTGGATAAACTGTCACAGGGAGAGGGGGGCAAAAATGTGTGTGCAGTGGTGGGTGGCCCCCGGTTTGGACCAGTTTGCAAGAACCGGTAGTAAAAATGGCAGAAGGCTCCGCCCACTGACCCGGACGTCATCATAGGTGATCTGCGCATGCGCAGAAGCATATGCGCTCCTGATGTGAACCAGTAGTAAAGGTGAGTAGAACTCACCCCTGTGTGTGTAGCTGTATTCTGCAACGGTTGCAATGTATGTATGGTTTTTAAGGGCAACCCCATGTAGAGTGGATTGCAGTAATCCAGTCAGGATTTTCTCTCTCCTTTGGACATCATTTAAAGGCAGCCTCAATATGTGTAATATCTGTTTGTCACCTGTTCCCATGGAGCAAAATCAGGGACTGGAAATGGAAGTGATAGGGTAGGATGGGCATGAGTAAATGAGGGCTGCAATTTTTATGCTGGTAAAAGGTGGGGGTTTTTTTCTTCCTGAGTTTAGAATGGATGGAGAGCACTTCAGTTCAGCTGTGGGGAAAGGCATGAAGACAAAGCTGAGCAAAACCAGAGACTGAAAATAATGTGACTTATCTCAGCCGCCCAATCAGATCTGTGGTATTCCCAGAAAAATAAGGAAACTAAAAGTTAGCCTTTAGTGTTAGCGTTAGTGTTAGCCTTTCAAACTGTCTCACCTCAGTCTGTCAGTCCCTTACACGGACATAACAGCTGGTGACGAGGATGGGATTACCCCAAACTGAGGCGCAGAGATGAGAGTGAGTCACTAAGCTGAACTGTGACTACGAGACCTGAAGCCGCAGTCAGCGACAAGAAGTCATCCAACGATCCTATAAGAAACTAAGTCCCCCCCATCTATGGAAAATGGCGGCCTCGACCATTTTTGCCACTTTCAATCCAGCGACAGAATCATGGGACACTTACTTGGAAAAGTTCAAATGCTTTTTAATGGCAAATGAATATACCAGCATTTTGAACAATAGAAAGAAAGCGTATTTCTTAACTTATTGCGGGAATGAGGTATTTGAAACAGCAAAAAATTTACTGGCCCCACAGAAATTAAGAAACAACTAGGAGACAGAAAGGTTTTGGCTATGTTGGAAGTTTGGTTAAAGGGAGGAACAAGTAAAGTGAAAGCTTGAGAATTGTTAGGCTCCACTGAATAGAACACTTCATGTACAGTATATTGGTGGAGAAAGAATTCTCTGTATTTGTGGCTAATGATTGTCTTTTTATTCGAAAGCCCTCTAGGCTAGCATGAATGAAAATGTTCATGCTTCCTATTGGCTACATGATGCTCTTCTGTGCTGATATGGTGGTTCACTGAACGTTGACATGTAATGGAATCAATCAACAAGCTTACTATGATTACACACACGGCCTCTGATAGTCATTCTATTGTTTGAAACAGCATATGTGTATAATGTTTACTTGCATTTTAGTTTATATAGTGACTACGTCACTTTGCGATGTGCAAATATTACGGTTATGCAAGCAAGAAAGAGCAACAGCAACATCCCTTGCTGACTATTCCTATATATAGATCATACTAAGGTGGATTGTTGCACAACAACATACCATAATGCTTTCCAAGGAGAACAGAATTACCTATCTCAGGAAATATGCTGTATGGTTTCTTGACCCTCAAAGGGGGAGAGAGTCATGTGTCCTCTCAACTTACTCACATTATAAACCAGGTCCTGCCTCTCTACAGTGGTAACTCAGAAGTAGAGCAGTGGGTGTATCTACTCTAACTGTTATGATGCCTTGCCACATACAAATGTTCTGATCTTAACATCTTGCATGATGTTCTACTCTGGAGCTGGATAGGTTACTATATTTGACCTGTACCTGCATTTAAGGACATCTAGTTTCTCCATTCTCTGTCATTCTTCCAAGCAGGGTTCAGCTATGTGGCTCTTTCTGGCTCTGACGGAGAAATACGTCTTCATCACGGGCTGTGATTTTGGCTTTGGGAAACAGCTAGCCAAGCAGCTGGATGCTGCAGATATTGGCCTCTTGTGTCACTCCAAAAGGGGCAGAACAGCTGGAAAAGATCATATCGGACCGGTTAAAGACGACTCTGCTGGATGTCACCAACACTCAGAATGTTGCAGCAGCAACTGAGTGGGTGAAAACCTGCGGGGGAACAAAGGTGATCGACTCTGTTTATTATCCTTTTCATGTGGGAGCAGTGTGAAAAAAATGGGCTCATTTCAAGCCATCAGGTTTTACCTCTCTAGGAGACATAATGCTATTTTTTTCTCAGTGGGTTGGGCAAGTTCATACTGTACATTAAAATAGCTGAAAAGTGCGAAATTGCCAAGCTCTGGCTCATCAATTTGGACAGAATGTAATGTAAAGACCTAACAAAGCTCTTTATTTTATTTTTTTTTAGTTAGCACTTTTCGACTGCCAGTCCCAAATCATCATTTAGTTTTGAATTTTCTGTCTTCTCTTTTCATGAGAAAATTCTGTGATGCAGAATTTTTTATTCTGCATAACAGAATAACAGAGTTAGGAGGGACCCTTGAGGTCTTCTAGTCTTGGATTCACAAGGACAGTAAAACACAAACTTAGATCACTCAAACCAGTCAGCCAGTCAAGGCAGTGTTACTTAACTTCAGATGCTAGAGTAGCACTTTAGCTGGATAGACGGTTAACCAAGTGACTTCTGTATCTGTTACTGTGCAAACTTTTCTCAGCGGACTGGACACGTTCATCGATTAAAATAGCTGAAAAGTACAAAATGGCCAAGCCCTGGCTCCAGGGGTGGGTTCTAAATTTTTTTACTACCGGTTCTGTGGGCGTGGCTTATTTTGTGGGTGTGGCTTGGAAGTTATGTGACTAGGTGGGCGTGGCTAGCTGGTCAGAGTCATTTCTGGAAGGTCCTCGCACTTACGACCAGTCCTCGCACTTACGACCCGACTCATTTGTTTGCTTTTAACACTGATCAGCTGTAGAACGGCCCTTTGAAGCCCCGCGGCAAGAGTTTAAACAGTTTTTTTCCCTCTAGTCATCAGCTGGGACTCAGGAGGCAGCAATAGATTGGGGGTGGGACCAAATAAAAGGTAAGAATAACGTGGGTGGGTAGGGGGGTGGGAGGGCGGGGGGGGGGGGAGAACCGGTTCGGTGATGTCATATTGTCACCGCTACCGGCTCGGCTGAACCGGACCGAACCGGGAGGAACCCACCACTGCCTGGCTCATCCATTTGTAATCTAATTGTTCCTGCTTAATATACTTTCCAATGAATAAGTACTGCCATGGAACCAAAGAAGAGATTGGACTGCCATTTGTCAGAAATAGTGTAGGATCTTCTGCTTAGGTAGGGGGGAGTTTGGACTAGATGACCTACAAAGTCCCTTGCAACTCTGTTAATCTGTAATAGGGTTATCAGTGCTTGTAACATAGATGTTTGTGCAGGTAAGAATATCAACCTTGCTAGCAAGGAAAATCAAGCTTTTGATAGTGTGTGCTATACCATATGCACTAATCAAACTGGTGGTAAGGAATTAGGGGAAGTTAGACAACAAACAGGTCATATAGAAAGTAAACACAGGGTCAGTCAAATGTTTATATTCTGATACACAGAGTATGAGGAATAAACATGGTGAATTAGAAATTCAAGTAAATGAGAACAGATATGATATTGTTGCCATTACAGACTTGGTGGGATGCATTTGGGTCAATATAAAAGGGGAAAAATGACATTGCATAGGTGTATATTATAGGCCATGGATGTCAAACTCACCACATTATGTTGCTGTCACATGATGTATCACAACGTTTTTCCCATTCACGGAACTGGGGGGGCATGGCCTGCCTGTGAAGCATCCGGCCCGCAGGTTGCCAGTTTGACACCCCTGTTGTAAGTCACCCAACCAAACAGAGGAAATAAATGAACTTTTTGCTAGTCAATTAAATAAAGTATATAGGAAGCACATAACAATAATAATGGAGGACTTTATCCCTGACGTCAACTGGGAGACAAATTCTACACCAAGTGAAAGATCAAACAGGTTCCTGACAAACCTAGCAAACAACTTTGTCTCCCAAAAAGTAGAGAAGGGAACTAGGGGATCTGCCATATTGGCCTTAATTCTCACTAACAGATGAAATCAGTGGTGAAATTCAGCCAGATCTATTCGGCTCGCATGATCCGGTAAGATTCTGGAAAAGATAACCAAGTAATGAATTAGTGAACACCTCCTAGAGGAAAAAAAGTCAAAGTCATAACCAAAAGCCAGCATGGGTTTATCAAAAACAGATCATGCCAGACAAATCTTATTGTATTCTTTGACAAAGTAACAAAATTAGTGGACCAGAGGAATGCTGTGGATATAATTTACTTGGCATTCAGTAAGGCGTTTGATAAATAGACCATAAACAACTACTTGATAAGATAGAAAAATATGGGTTAGACAGCATCACCACCAGATGGATTCGTAACTGGCTGACCAACCACATTCAATGTGTAGTCCTCAATGGAACTGCATCTACAAAAAGAAGAAATAAAAGGTAGGAATAACACGGGGGCGGGTGGGAGGGCCCAGCTCCCGGACAAAGAGAACCGGATTGGTGATGTCATATCGTCACCGCTACCGGCTTGGCCAAACCGGGCCGAACCAGGGGGAACCCACCACTGGCGCACACACTCTTCTGCGCATGCGCAGAAGCATTTTGATGATGTCGGGGTCAGTGGGTGGAGCCTCCCGCCAGTTTTACTACCGGTTCTATAGAACTGGTGTGAACTGGGGGCAACCCACCACTGGTGCTATCTAACAAAATGAAATTCAATGGTGAAAAAAGTAAGGTTCTACATTTAGGCAAGAAAAACCAAATGCACAGGTATAGATGGTACCTGTCTCAATAGTAGTAACTGTGAGAGGGCTCTTGTAGTCCTAGTGGACAATTACTTAAATGTGAGCCAGCAGTGTGCTGCAGCTGCCAAAAAAGCCAACACAGTTCTAGGTTGCTTTAATGGAGGGATAAAATCAAGATCACTTAAGTTTTATGTTTACTCTCCAGCCAGGAATACCATTTATTCCATATTAAATAGTACTCGGTGTCCTCCCTCTCCTTCATTTCCAGAGATAATCTGTCCATCTCTGCACATTCATATTTTTTTTTTATTATGATTTGATCCAGAGGGGTGTCTGATTGTTTCCAATTTTGTGCTATCACAAGTTATTAAAGTTTTTAAATACAACTATAAAAAATATAAATTAGACAGAAAGAAAAAAAAATGCAAGGAAAAATTATAAAAAGAACCCCGCTCCCCAAAGAAAACAACCTCCCATTATCATCATAGCAAGAATAAACAATTCTGTGATTTTTTCACTTCCTCTTCAGTAACAAAACCCTTCATCTCATAACCCATCTTTTAACCACAGGCAAATTGAATAAGTAATACCATTCGTCAGTCAGTTACAGGTAATTCTAGACTTACAATTGGGACCAGATTTTTTTGTTGCTAAACAAGGCAGTTGTTAAGTGAGCTATTCCTGATTTCACAACCTTTTGTTGTTAACCAGTTGTTATGCGGTCTTATGGCTTCCTCCATTAACTTTGCTTGTTGCAAGCTGATGATCACATGACCTCCGATGCTACAACTGTTATAACCATGGAGACCTGGTTGGGGCAGGAGCGGGGAATCCCTCTCTCTGATTTATGCCCCTCAGGCTTTCGTGTGCTGCATCAGCCGCGACACCAGGGAAGGGGCGGGGAGTGGCAGTGGTTGTTAGAGAAAGTCTTAGTCCTAAGGAGGTCACTGTCCCTCAGATAGGCGGTTGTGAGTCTCTTCTATTGAAGTGGGACCCTGGAGTTCAGTCGGGCTTGTTGGGCATATACCTATCTCCCAGCTACGTTGCCACAGCCCTTCCCGCACTGCTCAATGTCTTGACTGAAGTGGCACTTGAATTCCCCAACCTTTTGGTTGTGGGAGATTTCAATCTGCCTTCGATCGGCGAGTCATCTGAGACAGTCCGGGAGTTCACGGCCTCCATAGCAGCCATGGACCTGACTCAGGTTATTCAGGGCCCAACTCATAGGGGAGGACACACACTCGACCTGGTTTTTCTCTCTGGGCAGTGGATAAATGGTTGTGGTAGTGGGGAACTTTCCATCGCCCCCCTGTCATGGACTGACCATTCCCTCCTTAGACTGGACTTTCAATCTGCCAACCCTTGCTGCTGGGAGGCGGGACCCATAAAATGGTTCCGTCCCAGGCACCTGATGGACCCAGAGAGGTTCTTGATGGAGCTTGGGAAATACCCCACCTCTCAATCCTGCGATTCGGCTGAGGCTCTGGTGGCATCCTGGGAACGGGCGGCTACCAACGCCTTGGACAGAATTGCACCTTTGCGGCCTCTGACCCAACGCAGATCCCGGGTCGCTCCTTGGTTTTCCATGGAGCTCCGGGAAATTAAACAACGGAAAAGACACCTAGAGGAGAGTTGGAAGTCCTCCCGGTCTGAATCTGATTGAACACAGTTAAGAACCCATATTACGTCTTATCTAGTGGCGATGGAAGCGGCGAAGCGAGATTACTTCGCTGCCCTCATTGCATCTGTAGAAAACCGCCCAGCAGCCCTGTTTTGTGTGACCCGCTCCCTCCTCAATCAGGGAGCGAGGGAAGACCCTTTACAGGGCAGAGCTGAGGATTTTGTACAGTTTCTGCATGATAGAATCGCTCAGATCCGGATCAGATTAGACTCTGACTGGGCAGAATCCAATGGGGAGACTAGGGTAGGTCTTGAGAGTAATATCTGGGTTGAGTTTGACCCTGTTTCTGTCAAGGAAGTGGACAGGATTATGGGTAAACTTGGTTCCTCCACTTCTTATTGGATCCCTGTCCCTCCTGTTTGGTTTCAGCTGCCAGGGAGGTGACTAGAGACTGGATCCAGGCAATTGTCAATGCTTTGTTGAAGGAGGGGGTCTTCCCTGCCTCTCTTAAGGAGGCGGTGGTTCGACCTCTCCTCAAAAAGCCTTCCCTGGATCCAGACTCACTTAATAACTATCATCCCATCTCCAACCTTCGCTTCATTGCGAAGGTTGTTGAGACTGTGGTGGCGCAATAGCTCCCACAGTTCCTGGAAGAAATGGAATACCTAGACCCGTACCAATCGGGCTTCCGACGTGGGCACAGCATGGAAATGGCATTGGTCGCTCTGGTGAATGATCTCTGGCTGGCTCGGGATGGTGGTTGTTCCTCCATCCTAGTCCTACTTGACCTCTTAGCAGCTTTTGATACCATCGACCATGGTATCCTACTGCAGTGACTTGTGGGGTTGGGGGTGGGAGGCACTGTTTTACAGTGGTTCTCCTCCTACCTCTCAGGTCACTTGCAGTTTTTATGGGCCAGGGGGCAGAGGTCTACCCCAATGCCCCTAAATTGTGGGGTGCCTCAGGGGTCGGTTCTCTCCCCCCTGCTCTTTAACATCTATATGAAGCCACTGGGTGAGATCATTCATGGCTTCGGGGTGAGATATCATCAATATGCTGATGATACCCAGTTATACATCTCCACCCCAGACCACCCCAGAGATGCCTTTTCCATGATGTCCCGTTGCCTGGAGGCGGTACGGGCCTGGATGGGTAGAAACAGACTCAGACTCAATCCCTCCAAGACTGAGTGGCTGTGGATGTCGGCATCTCGGGTTTCAGAAGCCCCATCACTTTTGATGGGTGGGGAAAAACTTGCACCCGTTGATAGGGCTTGCAACTTGGGTGTCCTCCTGGATGCTCGGCTGTCCCTAGAAGACGGCCGTGACCAGGGGGGCCTTCGCACAGGTTCACCTGGTGCGCCAGTTGTGCCCTTTCCTGAACCGAGATGACCTTCGCACTGTCACTCATGCCCTGGTTACTTCCTGCTTGGATTACTGCAATTCCCTCTACATGGGCCTGCCCCTGAAATGCACCCGGAGACTCCAGCTGATCCAGAATGCAGCCTCACAGGTTGTTACGGGAGCCCCTCGTTACTCCCATATAACACCTTTCCTGCGTGAGCTGCACTGGTTATCAGTGGTTCTCTGGGTCCCCTTCAAGGTACTGGTTCTCACCTATAAGGCCCTACATGACTTAGGTCCGGGATATTTGCAGGACCTTCTCCTGCCTGCCTCCCACCGTCCTGTTCGCTCATATAGGGCTGCTCTCCTCAGGGTTCCGGCGGTGAGCCAATGTCATCTGGCGGTGCCCAGGGGTAGAGCGTTCTCTGTGGGTGCTCCCACCCTCTGGAATGAATTACCTACCGAGCTCCGGACGGCTCCTGATCTCCGCTCCTTCCGTTGGGATCTGAAGACTTGGCTGTTCAAGCAAATAGGCTGACTCTGATTCTGGGTTTTATTATTTATTATTTATTAGTTAATTTGGTTTAAAATGGGATTTTGTTGTACATGTTTTTAACTTGTGTTCGCTGCCCTGAGTCCTTCTGAAGAAGAGTGGCATATAAATACATGAAATAATAAATAAATAAATAAATAAATAAATAAATAAATAAATAAATAAATAAGTGAGGGTTGCCAAGCACCTGAGTTTTGATCATGTGACTTGGGGATGCTGTGACAGTTGCAAGTGGGAGGAATGGCCATAAGTCATTTGTTTAGAACAGTTGCTAAATAAATGGTTGTGATTTGAGGACTACCTGTACCAGCAAAAGATCCCAAAAAATCTGTAGGAGGTGAGCAGGCTAAGCCCAAGGGGAGGGTTAAATGCGTAATTGATTTGGGATCCCTGCACAGCCACCATAAACCAAGTCGAGCAACCCCATGAATTCTGTTGACCCTTATTTTACTCTACTTATGGCAGCCGATGCCCTGCCACAGAGAACCCCTGACTGTTAACCTGAGAGGTTTGCAGGAGACTCAGACAAAATTTGGCCCCATGCGACTTATTCATCAGCACCAGACCAATGTAATTTCTAATGATCAGATCACGAGTGTCCTTCGCTGTCAGCCTCTTCACAGCATCAGCTGCCAGATGGGTGTTCCCTATAATTTAGCGCAATGACCGATCATGGATAGCCACCAAAACTTTATAGCAAACTTATGGACAATATTTTGGAAATTTCATCCAAAATATTGTCCATAAGTTTGCTATAAAGTTTGCCACACGCACAATGCAGAAACTTCAAGAAGGCAACTGGAGAATAAGACGCTAACTGAAGAATTCAAATTAGTTGCAGCAGATTTGAATTGGAATGAGCCTTCCCCGATAGCACAATTCAGATGTGCTATCAGATGAATGATAGAATTGCAAATGAATTCATCAGGCAGGGGAATTCCTCAGACCCTGAAGCAAATCTACAGAACCGGAATTGTAATTGACTCACGTTTAGAAGAGATCTGGGATGGCTCCAACTAACCCAAGCTACTACCTCCTCATTTGCCATATCCACCTCCCTTCCAGATTCTAGGCTATGAGCAGGCTGAGCCTGAAGAAGATGGGGTTAAATGCATTATCAGTTTAGAATTGCTGCACAGCCACAAAAGACTCATGTCCATCCCCCTGCAAATCCCATTGATCCTTATCTAGCACCAGTTTGGCTTGACTGTTAATAGATCAGATTCTTGTGTTTCGGTAGCATGGAAATAAACTTTTAGTGCTTTGAACTCAACTCTTGTTCTTATTACTTTGCCTGACAAAAGCTCTAAGTGTTTAACATTAATTAACATATATACAATTCAACATCCCACACCTCAACTGTTAAGTATAAGAAAATCACATTTAAAAGGCACAATATATTCTCAATATCCTAATGTAAACAAACTGAAAGAAAATCCAAATTTAACATCACAAAAAGGGACCATTTCTTCTTTATAAAAGACAAGCTCCAAAATACATTTCAATTAGCAATTTATTCCTTTTAACTATACATTCCACATCACCAAACTAAGCAAGCCCATCATTAATCTGTAATCAATACTTTGATTGTATCGATATACAGATTAGGGAAAACAGTGGGTGCCATGAACAGGATACCAAGAGAGTGATGAACTCAGGGGAAAATGAAAAAAAGAATGATTAGGGACTAGTGCCAGGATGGCAGTCCCTGACATACAAATGAGGAGGATTTTACAAGGAGCAAACCAAAACAATAACTTCAGCTGCAAAACATAAAGCAGACATGAAATATACACAGTCAAGGTAATATTTCATAATGCAAATACAAAACAGAATCTCACATATCTCAGCTCTATTCTTTTCAAAGGCAGCTTATCTGGATTAATACACAACAACTGTTCTCAAGTTGGACTATGATGAAGCTCATGGTGGTGGTGATCAGTGGCGATGGCAATAGGTAGCGATTGGCGGTGGTAGGTGGCGATCCCCACAGCCTAGAACAGCTGATCGGCGGTATTCTGAGAGGCTGATCCAACTACTGTACCAATCAGCTACTCAGCAGTGAAGGCTTCATTGGTTCCCAGCAACGGTAGCAGCTCAGCTCAGTTGACCGGGGTGGGTACAACGGAGCAGAGCCCTGATGAGCCACATACTACCGTCCAGTCTCCAACCTTCGCTTTTTAGCGAAGGTTGTTGAGTCCGTGGTGGCACAGCAATTCCCTCAATTCCTGGAGGAAACTGACTACCTGGATCCTTACCAATCTGGTTTCAGGCGTGGCCACAGCACGGAAACGGCATTGGTCGCCCTAGTAAATGATCTCTGGCGGGCCAGGGATGGGGGTTGCTCCTCCATCCTGGTCCTTCTTGACCTCTCAGCGGCATTCGATACCATCGACCATGGTATCCTGCTGCAGCGGCTCAGGGGGATAGGGTTAGGAGGCACTGTTTTACAGTGGTTCTCCTCCTATCTCTCGGGCCGTCTGCAGTCTGTTTGGGCGGGGGGTCAGGGATCCTCCCAGAGGCCTCTCACTTGTGGGGTGCCTCAGGGATCGGTTCTCTCCCCTCTGCTCTTTAATATCTATATGAAACCGCTGGGTGAGATCATCCGTGGTTTTGGGGTGAGGTATCATCAATATGCTGATGATACCCAGCTTTACATCTCCACCCCTGACCACCCTAGGGATGCCCTTTCCGTGATGTCCCACTGCCTGGAAGCGGTGCGGGTTTGGATGGGGAGGAACAGGCTTAGACTCAACCCTTCCAAGACTGAGTGGCTGTGGATGCCGGCATCCCGGGATCTGGAGGTTCCATCTTTAATGATCGGAGGTGAAATCCTTGCTCCCTCCGACAGGGTCCGCAATTTGGGTGTCCTCCTGGATTCTCGGCTGTCTTTAGATGACCATCTGACGGCCGTAACCAGGGGGGCCTTCGCACAGGTCCGTCTTGTGCGCCAGTTGCGCCCGTTCCTAGACCGGGATGCCCTCGCCACGGTCACTCACACCCTTGTTACCTCTAGGTTGGACTACTGTAACACCCTCTACATGGGGCTGCCCTTGGGATGTGTCCGGAGGCTTCAGCTAGTCCAAAATGCAGCCGCGCAGGTAGTTACGGGGGCGTCTAGATACTCCCGTGTAACACCTCTCCTGCGTGAGCTGCACTGGCTGCCGGTGGCACTCCGGATATGTTTCAAGGTGCTGGTGCTCACCTATAAAGCCCTTCATGGCTTAGGCCCGGGGTACTTGCAGGACCATCTCCAGCCGTTCTCCCATCGTCCTGTGCGCTCTCACAGAGTCGGCCTCCTCAGGGTGCCGTCGGCTAAACAATGTCGGCTGACGACCCCCAGGGGGAGGGCGTTCTCTGTGGGAGCCCCGACCCTCTGGAATGGATTGCCCACTGAGCTCAGGACAGCCCCCGACCTTCTTTCCTTCCGTCGCGAGCTGAAGACGTGGCTCTTCCGCCAATTAAACTGATCCGTTTGGGGGTACACTGGTATAATTTTAAATCGTTTTTAATTGGGTTACTGATTTTAATTTGGTATTGTATTGTGATTTGTATTGAAGCTGTCATTTTGTAAGCCGCCTTGAGTCCCTAGGGAGAAAGGCGGCATATAAATCGCAATAAATAAATAAATAAATAAATAAATAAATAAATAAATAAATACTGGGACTGCGATAATGTGCTGAAGCTCACCAGGCTGTTTGCTGCAAGGAAAGGACACTAGCCAGATGAATACCGGATGGATGCTGGGAGACAGAGGCATTTTTTTCTCCTTGTTTTCCTTCTCTAATGTGTGTCTTATGGTCCGGTGTGTCTTATAGTGCGAAAAATACAGTAAAACATCTGCAAGAAAACAACCAAGCTCAGAGAGCATCAAGGACCCCACAATACCTTTCTTGCCAGAGGGAGTATGGATGACTTCAGTAAAGTATTTCTAAAAGGAAGAAGTAACCCTCTTGATCCAGGCTGACCAGAAGATGAGAAAACAATTACAAGAAATAGCTATGAAGGGGAATGGAAGGAAATGTTGGAAGGAAAAATCCATATGGTTTCCAGCATCTTTCTCCAAGCTGGGAGAAAGATGCTGGAAACAGCATGGAGACTGATTGGAAAGAGTGGTTTATTGATGAAGCAAAACCACCAACTACATGTGATTTTGGGACAGCTGACAAAATGGGAGTTGAGAGTTGGTGGTTTTTATACCTTCTTTGGGCTTTGTATTTGAACTTCCTGTTCCTGTGCAAGAACATGTCCTTTAATATTTTATTGGCTGTTGTCAGATTCCTATAGGGGTCATATAGGGGTTATGTAGGGGTCATAGCTGGCTCTGTAGGCAAAAGAGGAAATACAAATCCTAAGTGTTGTCTGAGGTAATCTGGTCAACCTCTGGGTTTATTGTTTATGTGAGCTCCCAGGTTTCTGTGACTTTGAACTTGGGCAATTCCTATTGTGGCTAATGGCTTTCATCTATGTTGGATCTTTGGTGAGGGACTGCTTTCTAATCCTACCATTCTTCCTTTGTTAGTTGTGCTGCAAGGAGTTTCAAAATATCCCATCTTGAATGGATTTCTGCCTGCAGTGTTTGCTTTGCTTATGAATAGATAGTTCATAAGCATTCTATCTAGAATAGATCTAGAAGATAGTTGGCTTCTTCTTTCAATAAGCTCTTTATCTAAGTGCTAGCATCTTCGGTGGGCTATTAAGAAAAAATGGGAGATGCCTCCTATCTTTAAAACATGTTTCTCCATTTCTCCTTTAGGAAAAATAGTTTATCCTGCCTTTTTAATATTTCCCAAAATATTTCATTCTTCTAGGAGGGGGGGTGCTTCCTACAGAAAGAAGCCCAGAGCTTTTTAATTAGAACCATTTACTCATCCATGCTGCACACAAATACTGTATGAGAAGAAAAGACCTGCGGTTCTGTCTTGGTTTACTTTTTCCAATAAGCTATTGAGACGGAAGATCACTTAAAAGCAATTTTGTCATGTATAAATGCCTCATTCTTGAATGAAAGAAATATATATCCAGGAGTGTCAAGAGTTAACTCATTCTCCTCTTTCTAATGTATTCCTCACTAACCACTCCCCACTCCTAATCCCGCCTCCCTGGTATAAAAGATGATACACACTCATTTTCCCTTGCTTCTTTCTGCAATCACTCCGTGAATAAAGAATGCCTTCTGTAAATAAACTATCTTCTGTTTGAATATAAGAAGTCTGAATTTATTATTGAGTCTGATCCTCGAATTACGGCAATAATCTGGTAGCAGAGGATGGTTGGACTGACTCAATAAGAAACAGAAATGCCAAAGAAAGAAAACTCCAGAAACAAAAGAAAAAGACCCAACACCAGGGCACACACCAAAGAAATGGAAACAGATCAAGAAATGATCAACGAAACTACAATACAAATGACAAAAGAACCTGAAAACCTCACTACAGACGACAAAGAGGTAATCGATGAATCCAGCAACCAAGAAGCGAGCGAGACAGAAAACAACACACTCAGATTAGAAATACTAAGACTACTGAAAAGCCAAAAAGATGACAAAAATCTCATCGCGAACCTCCAAGACATCATAAAAGATAGCAGAGCAGCGAGAGAGAACTACATCAACACATCAGGACCAAAAGACCACGAAATGGTGAGCAAATTACCCATAGATGAAAATATAACTAAAGAAAAGACTAATGATCCCGCACAAAATTTTGAATGGCAGCCATCTTTGATTTGTCAGCCTGCCAAAATGACTGACCCAGAACCAATCAGAAAGCAGAGTTCAAAATGGCTGGCGCGAAAAACTCTACGCAACACAAGAAATAAAAAAGAAAAATTCTACTCATCAGAAGAATCCGATACAGACACCGAAGAAACATCAACCGAACTAAAAATCGAAACAGCTATGAAAACACTCTTCGCAGCCTTCGGCCCGAATTTAAAAATCACAAAAGAATCAACGAAAGTACCAAAGACAGTCGATCAAATAATAAAGAAAAAGCAAACTACACGATCCAATAACAAAGACACAGGAACGAACACACAAGCGTCTCAACATCAATTAAAGTCTACTCCGATCCGACCGAAGAGAGCACTAACGCCCGAACCCAGAGAGCCTTGCAAGTACTCGCCCACACCACAGACGCTTCCGGGAGCCAGAAACCTCAGCCGAGATGACTACAGTGAGAAGAAACAAACCCCGATCCACACATGGACACCCAAAGTCGAGCCAGAAAGCGAATCTTCAGAGGAAGAGCACTGCGAGGGAGCTGCAGCGGCGAGACCCTTCCCCGACAGTTTCAGGAACGAAATGATCTACGCGCATACGCAAATATGCCCAGACGAACTTAGAGATAATAAAAGACAGAGGGAACCATTCAGACTAATCGCGAGTATCCCTACACCATTCTGCAATTATCAGCATATACAGGACCATGGACAGCCATCATCTGTAAGTAATGCAACAAATAACATTGGAAATTTGCCTAACGATTTTCCAAAATTGAGAATAGACGGTGTTAACTTACAAGAATGGAGTCAGCAACTCCAGGTTGTTTTCTTAAAAGAAAATTTATTGTTTTTCATAACTAACCCTCCTAAAAAACCATGGGCACTGAAATTGGACTGCCTACATCAGAGAGCATTTTATTTACTAATCTCTAGTATCTCACCTGCTATTTATCATAGTATTAAGCATAACCTAACTGTCTCAGAAATAATTCATTGTATGTTTAAACTGTTTCATAGTGAAAGTGTGGCAACCACAACTAGAATGTCTAAAAACTTTTTCTCAGCCAGGATAAAACCTGGAACTACTGTAAGTGAACATCTACTATTACTAAACACAACTAGAGCAGAACTTCACTTAAGGGGAGAAATAATATCTGACCAGACAATGAAAAGCGTTATTATTAATTCATTAGACTCATCATGGGATAACTTCATATCACATCTAGATACAATTAACTTAGGCTATCTATCTATAGAGAGTTTATCAAACAGATTAATTGCTGAAGATAATTTGAGAAGAAGCCGCTACAGTATACATAAAGAGCATAGACAGATCAAAAGGGTAGCATTCCAAGACAGACATCAGGACACGATAGAGTGTTATAACTGTGGGTCTAAAGAACATTATAGGAGAGACTGTCCAAAACCTCCTAGAGAGAGACAAAGAAACAACACAAGAAACAGATATCATGATAGACAATCATCCATTGACAGATATAGACACAGAAATTCACCAAACTTTAGAGAACATAGAGGGGGCAGAGACAACTCAAGGGACAGGAAGTCCGAATCATTGTACGGAATAGATAAACACACAATAGTCAAAAATCAAGACTCAAAAGACAATGCTTGGCTCATTGATTCCGGAGCAACAAATCACACAACACACGATAGGAAAATATTATCTTCCTTCGTCGAAGATAAATTTGTGATTAAGGTAGCAAACCAAGAGGAAGTCCAAGTTATTGGAAAAGGAAATGTAGAATTACCCGGTCTAGGGAAAATAGAGGGGGTACTATTAATACCCAAAATACCTCACAACATTCTCAGTGCAATAAAACTAAGCAGGGACTCTAACATAAATATAATATTCTCAAAGGGAAAAGTAACTCTAGAGAGAAACAAAATAAACATAGGTAATATAATTACTAAAAGAGACCTACCATACTTAATTACAGAAGAAAAATGGTTACACAACATCAATTCAAACATAGAAACTAACACTAACACAGAAACAAAAAATGATATAGATAGTGACAATGAGGAACATGAATCAGAACATGATGATGAAACTGCATCTGACAACAATACACACATAAACAGAAAACCCATAATAGGAAAGCCAATTCATGATGAATGTGCACACTTATTACATAGAAAATTAGGGCACGCCAGTTTCCCTGTAATACAAAAAATGAGTGAACATGCTGAAGGTGTTAAAATAAAGGACTGTAAAAATTACCTGGAATGTTCAGTATGTAAGTCTTCAAAACTGAAAACTAAGCCCAGACCCAAAAAGGCAACAAGGTCATCAAATCATATTTTTGATCTAGTACATATGGATCTAGTTGGCCCATTAACTCCATCAATTACATACAAAAAAAGATATTTTCTCACTATTGTAGACGACTTCAGTCGTTATGGTTTTGTCTACACCTTAAGACATAAAGATGAAACTTTTCAAAAATTTAAAGAATTTCATAAACGTGTAGAGACACAACATCACATACAAATCAAACAAATCATGACAGACAGAGGGTCTGAATTCATGTCAAGAGAATTCTCTCATTGGATAAAATCAAAAGGAATGTTGCATTTCACCTCTAGTCCTTTCTCTGCTTTTCAAAATGGAGTAGTAGAACGACGAAACTCGACATTACAAACCATGATTAGATGTACATTAGAGGATGCAGGGTTAGGTAAGCATTTCTGGTCAGAAGCCCTGTTATATTCCAATTATACACTCAACCGACTTTGGTCTAGTGTCTTGAACAAAACACCATATCAAATGATGTATAGTAAAAAACCTAAGATAGCCCACATGCATGTGTTTGGAGTTACAGCAGATGTACACATACCGAAACAATTAAGGCGTAAGGGGGATAATGTGTCCAGAAGGCTTAGATTCATGGGTTATGAAACAGGTACAAAAGGATATAGATTTATTGACAGTAACAACAAATTCATAATCTCTAGGACCGCTGTATTTCACGAACAAACCAATTGGTCCAAAATACATCTCAATGAAATACTCCCAATAACTAGGCCCAATATTGAAACACAAAGTAAAACAAAACAAGAAGAACAAACTTGTAATTCACAAAAGGACAATACCAAAACGTGGACAGGAAACTATCCCAAAATCAAAATAGATTCACTAACACAAAAGGAGGCAAGATATTTACATGATAATAATGATACGCCAGAAAGAACAATTAGATGTAACAGAAATCAAGTACCTGAACGATTTAAAGATTATATAATGCACATACATAATGAAACACCAACACCAAACACTTATGAAGATGTATTAAAACTCCCTTTAGAGGAAAGAAACAAATGGGAACTAGCCATGGACAAAGAAATGGACAGCTTATGAGAACTTAACGTATTCACTCCAGCACCAGTCCCAAAGGATAAAACAGTTATAGGCACTAGATGGATATTTAAGATTAAAAATTTAGAAGAAGGTAACACACTATATAAAGCAAGATTAGTAGCACAGGGTTTTGCTCAAAGATATCCTGAGGATTATACCGACACCTATTCTCCCACAGTGAGAACTGAAAGTGTTAAGACAGCTTTAGTGATAGCCTCAGCTCTTAATCTTGAAGTTTTTCAATATGATATACAAACTGCATATCTACATGCCAAACTTGATAAAGAAATTTATGTAAGAGCTCCACACAGCAAAAACACAAATAGAAATGACACATGGTTATTGAACAAAAGTTTGTATTAAAAGATTAAAGCAATCCGGCAAATGTTGGTATGAATGCTTGGTCAACGTACTCAAGGCTATGAACTTCAATGCCACAACGGCAGATAATTGTTTTTTCATCAGAAAAGAAGGTGAATCATTAGAATTTGTATTAATTTATGTGGATGATATTTTGTGTATTGGCAAACATAAAGACAAGAGAGATATTTTTGTAGCAAAACTAGCAGAACATTTCTCCTTAAAGTCATTAGAGAAAGTAAACAAATATCTTAGAGTAAGACCGAGAAAGGATTTAGCTTATCACAAAAGGATAAAATAATTGAACTCTTGAACAAATGTAATATGAGTAATGCAAAACCTTGTGACACTCCAATGCAGAATGATTTAATAAAGAACATGAATGAATCATCTCCTGAATTTAATGACAATACGCTTTATAGATCAGTTATCGGTTCTCTTTTGTATATTGCTAATTGGACCAGACCTGATATTGCTCTACCCCTTAATTTGTTGTCTAGATATGTCAGTAAACCTCTAATTTACCATTGGGAAGCAGTTAAGAGAGTATTGAGATATTTGAAGCACAGTTTAGATTTCTGTCTACTATTAGAACCAAATAATGTTAAAGAGCCTATCCTCACTTGTTATGCTGACGCTGACTGGGCAGGTGACACTAAGAGTAGGAAGAGCACTTCCGGTTATGTGTTCTTTCTTAACAACTGCCCAGTCTACTGGTATACTGGGAAACAGAATTTAGTAGCCACTTCAACCACTGAAGCAGAGTATATTTGTCTGTCTAAAGCATCTAACAATCTCATCTGGTTCAATGACTTATTGACTAATGTTTGGAAGAGTCCATCACAGCCCATCACTATATATGAAGATAATAAGGCTGCTATAGAAATATCAAGAGCAGACGCTATCGGCCAAAGGTCTAGGCATATAGATATCAAATACAAACATGTAAGACAATTATCTGAAAATGGATTCATCAAATCTATCCATTGTGATACTACAGAACAAATAGCTGATATATTGACTAAACCTTTACAATCCAAACAACATAAATATTTAACCTCAAAATTGTGTGTTCAATATTATTCTAATTCTGAATGTAATTATTGTTGTGTGTCAAATCGGCATTTAGAGGGGGATTTGTCATGTATAAATGCCTCATTCTTGAATGAAAGAAATATATATCCAGGAGTGTCAAGAGTTAACTCATTCTCCTCTTTCTAATGTATTCCTCACTAACCACTCCCCACTCCTAATCCCGCCTCCCTGGTATAAAAGATGATGCACACTCATTTTCCCTTGCTTCTTTCTGCAATCACTCCGTGAATAAAGAATGCCTTCTGTAAATAAACTATCTTCTGTTTGAATATAAGAAGTCTGAATTTGTTATTGAGTCTGATCCTCGAATTACGGCAATAAATTTATTAGAGTATTCCAATAAAGTGGGGTCTCCCTCTGAAAAGGGGAAACCTGGAAAAATGGCTTCCATTTATTTTTATAGTTAGTGCTGTTGTGGAATGGAAGGACTAAGCAACATTCCTAGGTCAGCCAGAGACAGCTTTATTGCGCAAGGTTCAGAGCCAGTTTTTGTACATGAAGCTTTGAACAAAGAGAGAATTCTGATACAGCGGTTTTATACATTTCCAAGACAAAGGATTCAGTGAGATCATACGTTTTCCATATATGGTTAATCATGAGATCATACATCCGATTTTCCCTATATGGTTACATACATTGGATAATAAGTTCATCTAATTACTTAAAGCATTAATCTTAGTTTATAAAATTATCTTAGCCACACAACTTTTCTTAAGTGCTTGGAGTTGCTAATGGGAGAGTTACTACTGTCCTTGGGTAAGTTTATTGGATTAAGTAACTCTTTGTAACATATAGGTCTTTGTGTCATTCACAGTCAGGTCACTCAGATGTTTTTCCATATGGCAGTCCTTTCATGACATCTAGGTCTCAGAAGATATATTACCACTTAATGGGGTTTAACTGTTTGTTAATGTAATCTCCAACAAGTACTTTCCTCTCTTAAAATAATGTGAATAGAGAGGTTCTCTCAGAGTTCATGTATCTAAGCATGTCTTCCCTTATAATAATGTGAATAGAGAGGGTCCCCCAGAGCCCATATATCTGACTGTATGATTCCTATTTTATTCACATTATTTCTTATTTGCTATATTTACCTCAGTGCAACTAAAAACTTCAAAATAAAAGTTGATTGGTTTATAAATAATCATCTGTCCAGTTACATCATAAGAATTTATATGTAAGCATTTAGGATTGAAAAGAACATTGTATTCTGAATAAAAATAAAACAAACATTTGCAAGAGAGAAAAATGTGAGAATGTAAGATACGTTCCCAGTACTTTCCGGATTTGGGCTTGAATATTTGCTTTGTTCATGGAGGCTTGAAAATAGATGAAAAGGAAACCTTTATCTACAATGTATGGAATGCTTTCCTGCCAGTTATGGTTTCCAACCTTTTCTTGAAGGTTAAGGTTTATGTCTAATTATTGGCAATACATTTGCAAAAGGAAATTTTAAAATACAAGAAAATCCATGTTAGCTAGCCAATGCAACAATATACTACAAAAATTATATTTCAAATATTACATTATGGTGTGACCCTCAAGGGAAAGAAAAGTTTGCCATGGTCTTTCAGAACTGTAAAACTGTAAAACTGACTTCAGCCCAAATGGTTTGGCAGATTAATTTAGCCATTGAAATACTGTCATGCATCCTCTGCCTGGCCCATGCTTTTTTGCTTGCTAAATTCAAAAACTATTTCTCTACACATCACTTGGCTTCTATACAAATGGACTTGATTTCTCAGGCAGTTCTTGGCCTTATTGATGATGTAGACAGTCTGGAATATTATCGCAAAGGTACCTCCCTTCCTAGAATCACATGGGCCATTTAGGCAGGGGTGAAATGCTCCCAGTTCGGACTGGATCGCCTAATCCGGTAGCTATGGTGGTGGGTGGTTCGGAAAACCGGTAGCAAAAATCCCTGCACCCCCCCCACCATGCTCAGCTGAGTCGCACGATCATCAGAGGCTTTTTTTTTTTACTTTCAAAAGCATTTTTTCTACAACCTCTTCCGACGAAAAAATGCTTTTAAAAGTAAAAAAAAAAAGGCTCTGATGATCGCGCGGCTCAACTAGGATCCTCAGAGGCTTTTCAAAGCATTTTTTTCTGCAACCTCTTGGCCAAAGAGGTGGTTAAAAAATGCTTTGAAAAGTCTCTGATGATCCCAGCTGAGTTGCCTGATCGGCAGAGAGGCATTTTTTAAAATGCCTCTCTGATGATCCCAGCTGAGTTGCCTGATCACCAGAGGCTTTTCAAAGCATTAGAAAAAATGCTTTGAAAAGTTAAAAAAAAAAAAAAGTTGGCCACGCCCACCCAGTCACATTATCCCACCACCACCAAGCCACGCCCACAGAAGCGGTAGTAACACATTTTACCTTTCACCCCTGCATTTAGACCATCTATTCCAACACCCACTCCACTCAGAGCCTGAGTGGCGTAGGAGGCTAATGCCTCCTACTAAGGCAGCATTTAACATCCAGCTGCCTGCAATTACTGCGAGTTCAATTCTCACCAGGCTCAAGGTCAACTCAGCCTTCCATCCTTTCTAAGATGGGTAAAATGAGGACCCGGTTTGTGGGGGCAATAAACTGACTTTGTATAAAATATACAAAAGTATGAAGGCTATTGCTTAACGCATTGTAAGCCGCCCTGAGTCTCCGGAGAAGGGCGGCATATAAAAATAAATAAAATAAAAAATAAAAAAATCCAGAAATCCAAATGAAAGCATACTAGATACAGTGGATGACTTCCTATCCTCTTGTTTTAAGAGCAATAAACAAACAAACAACTTTTTGCAAATCTTTCTGTTCTTTTACTTCAAAGATTGAAGACTTTTTAGTTCTTAAACAACGGGGCTGAAAATATGCATTATTCTTGCGTCAGTGAAATTGTCTTACCAGTTTTCACTAATACTGAAATTAATTTGTTTGCTCATTTGGACAACTGTAATGTATTTTCTGCAATAGAATCTACACTGCTTGTGCTGGCTTTGGAAGAAGAATGCTCAACAAGTAATCTGTTATTGCAGTTGGGAAATAAGAGAGAGGCAGAAGGATGAATTTTGTAGTCCAGCCGGCTGAGTAACGTGTACGAGGATAGCGAGACGTCAAAGCATGTTCTATGCAATCGGTGACCAAGCACAAGTTCTTGCTGCTCATCTTCACGATTGTGCAGATATATTTGTAATCTAAAAAACATGAAGCAAAAATCAGTCAATGGGTTATCTTTCTATAGTAGTTTCTAAGCTATATTTTATATAGAGGAAAAAAATGAGGATTCCAACTCTCTGTTCTGTGAGAAAGGTAGAGTGGCAGACAAGGTGTCAGGTACTCTTGTTGTGTGCAAACAACAAAGAGCAAACAATGGAAAGCTCTCTCCTCAGCCCAAACAGGTAGCTGAAAATATTTATGATGCTTCAAAAGTGGAATGGCTATGAGATGGGTAGGGCCTGTCAACTCAAGGCTCGGGCCTGTCATGAGGTAAACTGAGATAATCACTTCAAGCAGGATGAATTAAGCATCCTGAAAGGGTATTAAATTGTTATTTATCATGTTATTTTATTTGTACTGTGTGACGATGGAGAAACATGGGATTTTCTACCGAATATAGAAAAATAACTGGGCTAGTTTGCATTTTGACCATCAGTGAGGGGATGAAGGGCAACCGTTCCTGACTTATTTCAGGCAGCCAAATATCTTGTGTTGGCTTTGGTTAACTTTATGATTCCTGCTCCTGCTGCTTCTGGATAACACATACACATACAAATACCCTTCTAGGGTTCTTCTTTTACTCACAGGCATCCAGGTATGGTTGTCCATAAAATTCTTTGACGTGTGGGGGTATTTTGCTGAACACACCCTGTAAGTGCTTATCTGGGTTAATGAGCATATTTGTGATAAAGCCTCCAGGCTCAATGATGCTGGTTCTGATTCCGAAAGGAGAAAGCTCTCGCCTGTATTGAAATAAAAGGATTACTTTTGCATAAGGAGAGTCTGTGAGGTAGAGGGATTAAGGTCTTGGACTAGGAGCAGAGAGACTGAGCTCTTACTCTACTCCAGCCACAAATGCTCCTTCGGGACTTGGGCTGCTTACTCCCTCTCAGTCAATCTAACTCAGAAAGTTATTGTCGTGGAAGAAATAGGAGGTTGAAGTAATATTTAAGCTGCCTTGAGTTCCATTGTGGGTATTTCAGAGACCTTTCATTTTTGTGCATGTAAAAACTCGCAGCAGTTATCATATATAAAACAATCTTCCACAACTCTTTTCTAATTGTCTATCCAGTTCTAGTTTCAACTGAATATTGATCTTTAAAATTCTTTGTATCTTTGTGTGTAATTTGAATCCAAAATTGTCTGGCTTTTCTGCAAGTCCACCAAGCATGATAAAATGACCCTTCGTGTTGCCAACATTTCCAGCATAGATTGGAAGTACCTTTAGACATTTTAAAGACAATTTTTCTGTAGTCATATGCCAACATTAAATCATTTTATAAAAATTTATTTTAAATTTTTATTTAAAAAAATTAAAAAAAATTAAATAAGAGAGAGAGAGAGAAGTTCCCTGAAGATGGGCTCCAGCACAAGTCCAAAAGCTTGGAAGACAAAAACCTCTGGTCCTGGTGACACAGATTAGATCCTGAAAGAAAAATAGCTACTAAGTTTCCATTTTACCTCAGAGTGTCTGAGAAGGCTTCCACAGCAAACTTGGAGAGGCAATACCCGCCTCCGGGGGATGCCAGTCTTCCCACCACACTAGACAAGTTGACCACTCTCCCTCTGGCTCTCCTCACCAGGGGCAGCATGTGGAGCGTCACGTCAATCAGCCCAAGCAAGTTGACGTCCAGCACCTTGGCAAAATCCTCCTTCTTCAGCCACTCATTGGGAGCAACTGGATAATTTATGCCTGCATTATTTACTAACCCCCAAAGTCCTGTGAGGGGAAAAAAAGTGGGATTCAGAAGGATCTTCATTAGGGGTGGGTTCTACTTACCTTTACTACCGGTTCACAATAGGATTGCGCGTGTGTACGCACAGATTGCTGATGACGACATTTGGGGTGATGGGCGGGGCCTCCCGCCAGTTTTACTATCGGTTCTTGCAAACCGGTCTGAACCGGGGGCAACCCATCACTGATCTTCATGATTCTGTCTTGGAATAATCTTAGCTGGAACCCCAATTCCTTCAGTTCTGCTTTTTATGCCATGTATAATTCCCAAAGATAAAATTTGTTAATTCACCCTCCCACAAATATGAAAGTCAGCAAGAGGGAGGTTTGTTCCACACCTTTTTATTCAGATAGTTGCCAATCTTCTCTGAAAAGGCCTGCCTTTAGAAGGTGTGCATTCCATAAGGATGGCGAATCAGGTGTGGTGTAGTGTTGACAGTGCTGGTATAGAAACCAGGACATTGAGTTCTAGTCCTGCCGTAGGCCCAAAAGCTGTATGGGTGACCTTGGGCCAGTACTTTCTCTTAGCCCAACACACTCACAGGGTTGAAAATAGGAGAAGGAAGAAGTACAGGTAGTCCTCAACTTATGATGACAATTGAGCCGAAAACTTCTGCTGCTAAATGAGACATTTGTTAAGTAAGTTTTGCCCCATTTTACCACCTTTCTTGCCACAGTTGTTAAGTAAATCACTGCACTTGTTAAATAAGTAACATGTGAATAAGACAGAATAAAATAAGATAACCTTTATTGTCACTTTTGCTGGGTATATACTGGCACATATTAAAATGAAATTCTGATGCCCCCCCCAAAGTATGTATGTTATGTATGCATGCATGCATGCATGTATGTACACGTATGTAGATACATACATACATAGAAGGAAGTGAACTTCGAATAATCTTTTTTGCCATTCCCACCACAGCCCTCCTGTCCAAATAAAACAGTAATACAATATGACAGAATGCTTTCAATCCTTCCTTTATCAAAAGTGGTAAGGACAGGGGAAGGAAGATGTGCTCATATGACGCAGAAAGCAACCAAACTATCCTACTCGTTATTTGCCCACCCAGAAACTTAATACTACTAATCACCTCCACAGATGAATCCTTAATACACAGAGGTGTATGGATGTGCCTGCCTTTTCCAAAATCAACAATGATTCCTTTGTTTTTCCTACATTTAGAATAGGCCATACCCACCCCACCTCTGCAAATGGGATAAATGCCCACAATGGGTTGCTGCAGCGGAGACCCTGCAGTGAAGTGGGCATGGCCAGGCAGCTGCGCTCAATTGTCCTAGCCCTCTACTATTGGCTTCCCCATTGACTTTGCTTGTCAGAAGGTTACAAAAGGTGATCACGTGATCACGGGACACTGGAACTGTCATAAATATGAGTCCATTGCAGTGGTGGGTTTCAAATTTTTTTACTACCGGTTCTGTGGGTGTGGCTTGGTGGGCATGGCAGGGGAAGGATACTGTACAATCTCCATTCCCTCCCCAATCCAGGGGAAGGTTACTGCAAAATCTCCATTTCCTTCTGATCAGCTGGGACTCAGGAGGGAGAGAATAGATGGGGGTGGGGCCAGTCAGAATTTTTACTGCTGGTTCTCCGAACTATTCAAAATTTCCACTACTGGTTCTCCAGAACTGGTCAGAACCTGCTGAAACCCACCTCTGGTCCATTGCCAAGAGTCCGAATTTTGATCATGTTACCAAGAGGATGCTGTCATAAATGTGAAAAATGGTTGTAAGCCACTTTTTTCAGTGCTGTTGTAACTTCAAAGTTATTAAATCAACTGTTGTAAGTCGAGAACTACCTGTATTATTTATGTTTGCTCTGTGAGTTACTTATAAAATAATAAAGATAAAGGTTTCCCCTGTTCAGTCATATTCGACTTTAGGGGGCAGTGCTCACCTCCGTTTCTTAGCCGAGGGTGCCAGCGTTGTCCATGGTCGTGAGACTGGCCTGACTATATGCCGAAGCATAGAGAACGCTGTTACCTTCCCACCAAAGTGTACCTATTTATCTACTTGCATTTGCATGCTTTCCAACTGCTAGGTGGGCAGGAACTGTGGCAAGGATGGGCGCTCACCCCGTCATGTGGCACTTGGGTCTCATATCCAGGCTGTCAGATTTTTAGCTGACAAGTCAGCATCTTTAACCACTGAGCCATCACGCCCTCCCTAAAGTAATAAAGGCAGGATAAAAATCTAATAAATAAATAGTAAATAAATAATTGGGGCCCTGTGAAATATGAAGGAAGGCCTTAAGGTCTCCTAGGAATTTTTTACTTTGGCAGCCTCCCTCCAAGCTGGTTTGTCAGAACAATACCTGAAATGTGTCAACTGTTGCTTCAGGCCTAAGGAAAACAGTTAGGGCTCAGCCCAAGACTCTCGACCCCTTGTTGTTTGATCTCAGGATCACAAGAATACATAGGGTAGCAATTCATGCTGAATTGAACTTGCTAACCAAAAACAGACATAATTATGGTAAATTATGGTATGGTATATTTTCATGGCATTAATTTTAGTCCAATCATTTTAGGTTCTGATTTTGGACAGGGAGAAAAGAAAAAGCATAGAGAACTTGCTTTGGGAATCTGAATGATTAGACTTAAAGATACAGTGCATTACACTGCAAAGGTTTTGCATAATAATCCCACTGTATACTTTTATGAAACATTTGTGGGTGGCGTAGCATAGGCATTTTTGTTTAAATATCAAAGGAAGGATGTATTGCCTTCTTAGAAGATAGGAAAAAGAGAGAAGAATAACATTTTATAACAAAGCTATCCTACCCAGAAAATATGCAGTGTTTTTGTTACTCTTATTTCAGAGGTGTCAAACTCATGGCCCGCGGGCCGGATGCATCATGTGCTGGCCACAGACACCCCCAGTTTAGCAAAGGGGGAAAAAGTCCCAATAAATCTAGTGACGACATGATGACATGAGTTTGACACCCCTGCCTTATTTGAATTAAATTATGGTATTATCATCATAATTTATGGGATTATTAAAGACTAATACTACTCTTTAAGATACTAATAATTTATTATTATTTTATTTTTATATATTTATTAATATATAATATATAATATATAATATATAATATATAATATATAATATATAATATATAATATATAATATATAATATATAATATATAATATATTACATTATATATATAATATAATATATAATAAAATAAAATAAATTTATATATTTATTATTATTACAAAGCAAGCAATGTCTGTCCTTCATGCCAATCTTTTAGTTATAGTCAGGATCAGAATTATTTTTTTTAATGTTAATGGTTGGGTAAGTATCCATATCCTGCATTTCTGTAAAAGAGAGAAATTGCATTTTGATTGCAGGAAAATCACAAAACCCTGTCACATTAAAGCCCCTGGTGGAGGGAAGCATGTTTTGCACTCGACAGGATAAAAATTTAGTGTTTGCAATTATTATTTCACAATTTTTCTCCTCCTGGTGGAATATGGCATAGTAGATCCTGCTTGGCATCACTTGTTCATTGGAAGGTATATTAAGGAGGAATAATTGGGTTATATTCTGTCCGAATTGATGAGCCAGGGCTTGGCCATTTTGTACTTTTCAGCTATTTTAATGGATGAATTTGTCCAGCCCATTGAGAAATGTTTGCACAATGACAGTCATAGAAGTCACTTCATCAACCACCTTGTAAACCGTCTATCCAGCTGAAGTGCTTCTCTAGCATCTGAAGTAAAGTAACACTGCCTTGACTGGCTGACTGATTTGAGTGATCTAAGGTGGTTTCTTGCTGCCTGTGTGAGAAATGCTTGTTTTATTGATAAATTTCAGTTCCTGATGAGGACCTTAATAAATGTGAAGAAAAATGGAAAAGTGATACTAGTACCCTGTTCTCCCCAAAATAAGACATCCCCTGATAATAAGCCCAATCGGGCTTTTGAGCGCATGGCAATAAGGCCAAGCACTTATTTCAGGGTTCAAAAAAATACAAGACAGGGTCTTATTTTTGGGGAAACACGGTAGGAAATTGGAACAAGGAGTGCAAAGTGCAAGATTAAATAAGGTTAACTGAAAGACAGCTTTGCTAAAACTCAAGGGTAAAAATTAAAATTGCAACAAAATATATACATATTTAATTATTAAGACTAAGTAACTTGGCTATTGAAATTGGTTACACAGGAACAAAACTTTATTAAAGGCAGAAATAAGATATGTTATAGAGCTAGTTCATTGCCCATCTAAATTTTTGGCTATGGCTTTAAATACAACAATGGCAATTTAATATGTTTTAATTAGAAATGAGCAAAATATATTTAAGAATTATATTAAAAACAGAGAACCTGTGATAATTTGCTAAGCGTATATTGATTTTACTCTGAAACCTACTCAGTACTGATAATAACATATATGTAATTTGTAAAAGTTAACTAGCAATGTCAAATATTTAGGAACTGTTCTCAAGAAAGGCTTAAATGAATTATGAAAAAAATAATAATAATATCCCCCCAAGATCAGCTTTGGATTTTTTTTTCATTACATATCCATTTTCACAAACGTAAGAACAAAATATATGTTAAGGATTATATTAAAAACAGAGAATCTGTGATAATTTGCTGACAGTATATTGATTTTATTCTGAAACTTATGCAACACTGACAGTAATGTATTTGTAAAACTTAACTGGTGATGTCAAATATTTAGGAACTGTTCTCAACAAAGGCTTAAATGAATTATGGAAGAAAAATTATATTTCCACCCAACATCATCTCTGAATTTTTTTAAAAATTATATATCCATTTTCCCAAAGCTTCTGAATTTCTTTAGGCAGCAGATATCTTATATTTAGACTCTTCAAGAAAAAAAAAAGATAAATCTGCATAAAATAGGCCCCTCCATGTCATTTATTTAATGATTTCTCTACTCACTTCAGATCACTGCTTTAAAGAGGATATTGATTGGCTCTGCTTTTCTTTTCTCTGTTCCTGAATAATGAATGAAAAGGTGTAAGAGAATCCAACAGATCCTAATTAATAAATTCAGTGCTGAACATTTGCCAGTAATCAGTTCAGTGAGAAGGAATAGACCTCTGGGTCAAAATCTGATTTCTCCTAAAGTGGGCACAATAATCACTCCACTTTACAGCTGTGTTTTTAATTCAGCTGTTAGATCATGCCCACTTTAAATTCCATTAAATGCTTCATTTGCAAATGTGGCAGATCAAGCTGCGGTAAAGACTAATGGAGCCATTTCTTTCCTTTTTTTAGTTAGCACCAGTGGTGGGATTCAGCCAGTTTGCACCTATTTGGGAGAACCGTTTGTTAACTTTCTGAGCAGTTCTGAGCAGAACCGGTTGTTGGAAGAAATCTCCTTTTGTCTTTTCCCCCCACTTTACAGGGCAAATCCTGTCAGGAAGGCAGGAAGGAAACATTTTGGTGTTGTTTCTAGCCTAATCCTTATCTTTATTGCCCTAATTACAGAAACAGCCTCTCTGGTTAAGCTTTATTACATTGTAACAGCTAATGGTTCTTGGCAGTACGCCCCAACTAGCCGGAGCCTGAGCTTCTCTGGAATGTTTTTTTTTTCTTTGCTGGTACTTTGCTTTTCTTTGCTTTATTAGGGGCTTTACTTTCTTAAAGGGGAAGGGTTGTTTTAAGTTTTTTACACTGCTTTACTGGTTCCTGGCACTGTCCTTTTGGGCTGTACTTCCAAGAGGCAGGATGCAAGCTTTCTTTTTTTCCTGCCTTTCTGGAGGCATGTGATCTTTCCTTAAATCTGGATGATTTAATTAGGATATCTTGTGAGGTGAGTGAAACCAGCTGGTATCTTTAAGTGGTGCAAATGGATCTAAGGATTGCTTCTCCTGGGTGTAAAAGGGTGCTTTGTCAGTTCATTGAGCACAGGAGTCTCTTGTCTATAGGGATTCTTCAGTCATCCAGGTCATGCCTGTCCCAAAGGTGTTTTTTTCAAGAGGCAACCTGGATTTTCTTGATTTCCAGAAAGTCCAGTTGCCTCTTGAAAAAGCACCTTTGGGACAGGAGTCTCTTGCACTGCTTTGGAATGGCCAAGGCACATGATTGCTCACTGATAGTAAGATTAAAAAAAAAAAGGAGGTAGGGGTGTGGATCTTCCAATTCATATTAGTTTTCTCTCATGATAATAAGGCTTAGTAACATGGCACGAGGCTTGAAGTTTATTTAGCTATCTGTGGCATGTACTAATTTTATTGTGATCCTGACAAGCTTGGGAGGCTTGAACCTGGGTCCCCTATATAATTTGTTAATTTGTCTCTTTAGCTCAGGATTTTGTAGCCCAAATATGCCCACCCACTTTCTGGAGAGCTTAAATGACCTCTCTGCTAAAGGGTTTCACTTTATGAGAAAGAGTTGGCTGCTGATGGTTATCACTGCATTTTAACTATTTTAATTCCTCAAGGTACTCTGGCACCCTACCTGATTTGTAACTCTGGCCTGCAGGTATTTCTAATCTAATGATTGGTATTTAAGGCAGCTTTTTGCAAGCAAAGAAGCTTTTTGTATTTTTGTACAGATAATCCTTGACTTACAACAGTTCATTTAGTGACCATTCAAAGTTACAACGGCACTGAAAAAAGTGACTTATGACCGTTTTTCACACTTACGACCGTTGCAACATCCCCACGGTCACGAGGCTGGGCGAGGCAAAGCACTCCTTGACGTGAATGATGTCAAGTTGGCCATGCCCACTCAGTCACATGATCACCCAGCCATGCCTACCCATCTGGTTATTAGGGGAGAGAACTGGTTATTAAATTATTTGAATCCCACCACTGATTAGCACTTTTTGACTACCAGTCCCAAATCATGGCCATTTGGCTTTAAAATGTCTGTTTCCTGTTTTCATGTGATTTGCTTAAAAGAATAACAGAGTTGGAAGGGACTCTGGAGGTCTTCTAGTTCAACCCCCCGCTCAAGTGTGATACCCTATACTATTTCAGACAACCGGTTGTTGAATTGCTTCTTAGAAACCTCCAGTGATGGTGCAACCACAACTTCAGAAGGCAAGCCACTTCACTGATTAATTGTTCTAACATACAGGAAATATATATATATATATATTTACAGGAAATTTCTCCTTACTGGTTGGTTTTCTCCTTGATTGCATTCCATCCATTGCTTCTTGTTCTGCCTTCAGATGCTACTCTGCATACAGTGAGCCGTTGTGGCACAGTGGTTAGAATGCAGTGTTGCAGGCTAATGCTGCTGACTGCCAGGGATTCAATCCTCATCAGTTCAAGGTTGACTCAGCCTTCCATCCTTCTGAGGTCAGTAAAATGAGGAGCCAGACTGTTGGAGGCAATATACTGATTCTGTAGACTGCTTAGAAGGGCTGTAAAGCACTGTGAAGCAGTATATAAGTGCTAAGTGTTCTTGCTACCTTGCCAAGTCATTCTTAACTTAAATCCTTAAGTCCATATTTCATAAGATAAATTAAAAATAGGAGATACAAGTTTGATCCACTTTACAACTTGCTGTTTCTATTCTTTTCCTTTTATGGTTTGTTTCCTATAATATCATGATCAAATCACATGTTATTTTAATTAATATGTATTGGACCTTTTCATTATAAATTATTGTATGGGAGCATACAACCTTTTAATGTAAATCATTGCATGGGGTCACAAAAGAGATTCAATCTGTATCCTAGCTTCTTTATTTTAAAAATCTACTCCCATCACCATTGACTTTGCCCCTAAAGGTTAATAAGTCAGCTATTAAAAACAAGTAAGCAATGCTTTTTAAAAACTTTTTTTACTTTTCCTCTCTGCCATCATATAAATATATAATATGTCTTGTGAAAATTCAGTCTTTTGATTTTTGCCATCATATTGTTAATGTGCAAGTTGTAATAAAACAATCAATTTAGGAAGAGTGATCATTTTAAATGAGGCCACCATGACACACGTTTCTCAACTCCCTCAACCTTGGGTTTCTGCTATGGTAGGGAGGCATCTGCATTTTCACAAATGGGTGCCCTTCAGAATTTGCATGGATTCTGCTGATTTTTCATGTGGCTATACTTTTTATTGTTCTATTGTATTTATGCCCTCTGAGAAGATGAAGGCAGGGCCTGTCTCATGCAGCTGCACTTTTTTGATTGTTTATGCAAGGCAGCGTGGTGATTTAGCTCCTCCTTGAGGTGTACATGGGTTTGAAGCACCAGGGTCTGTAGGGATGATTGTTATTACTATGGACATGCCAATCACAACTGCCCCATTCTGGAAAGCTTCTTTAGCACGGTTTCTGTCTATTGCCTACTTGGGCTACTTCCAGCTGCTGCCAGGCATGAGTTGAGAATTGGTCTCTGTATTGCTTCATTGCCACCACCTCTATTCCCCTTGCTGGATTAGTTGGAGACAGAATTTGCTCATTATCAGTCCCCTATATTATAGACTATATTAATCAGCATACGGTTTAGCTGATTTTGAATGTGAGTTTAATGAATTCTGTTGTCTATGGAGTCTGTATATCTTGTCTTAAGTCCGAAGCTCTTAAGTAGCACATTCTATATCAGTGATGGCTAACCTTTTTGCCATCGCGTGCCAAAAGCGGGGGTCGCACGCACATGTGCCCACACCCATAATTCAATGCACCTTGCCCCCCACGCATGTGTGCATGACCCCCCTGCACTCCCCCCACTTTTGGCACATGATGGCACAGTGGGCCCATAGGCCCATTTTTTGCCCTCCCCAGGCTCCAGAGGCTTTCTTGGAGCCTGGGGAGGGCGAAAATGGCCTTCCCCACCCTCCCGGAGGCCCGCCAGAGGCCAGAAACAACCCATTTCCCAACTTCCGGTGGGCTCAGAAGGCCCGAAAATCAGCTGGCTGGCTTGCGCATGCGTGCCATAGCTGAGCTAGGGCAACGCTCACGTGCCCACCGATATGGCTCAGCGTGCCACCTGTGGCACGTGTGCCATAGGTTCGCCATCACGGTTCTATATCCTATAAATATCTGAGAAGCGTTAGAAAGAATTTGCATCCCTCAAGAGATTTTTTTTGTCTCTGTGTGCTAAATCTACACAAACGCAAGGATATTTCCTTCATGAAAGAGTTCTTATTTCTATGTCTCTTCTTATTGCCCAAATGATTAGGGGAAAAAAACCCTATATGTATAATCTCAATTTAAGAAACAAACTAAACCAGTACAGAATTAATAAATCAACAGTTTGGTTTAAATATGCATCTGACTAATTAATGAAATCAATAATACTTAATGAGAAAATGTATTATGTCTCCTAGAGAGGAAAAACCCAATGGCTTGAAACAAGCCCATTTTTTCCACAGTTCCTGCAAAAAATAGCACATAGGATAATAAACCGAGTCGATCACCTTTGTTCCCCACGCAGGTTTTCACCCACTCAGTTGTTGCTGCAACATTCTGAGTGTTGGTGACATCCAGCAGAGTGGTCTTTAACCGGTCCGATGTGACCTTTTTCAGCTCTTCTGCCCCTTCTGGAGTGAGACAAGAGGCCAACACCTGCAGACCCCGAGCATCCAGCTGCCTGGCCAGCTGTTTCCCAAAGCCAGAATCACAGCCCGTGATGAAGACGTATTTCTCTGTCAGGTTCTCCACCATTTGTCTTTCCAGGTACCATCGACAAAGGAGCCAAAGGCCCACCAGGGCAGCCAGAAAGAGCCACATAGCTGAACCCTGCTTGAGAGAATGAGAGAGAATGGAGAAACTAGATGTCCTTAAATCCAGGTACAGGTGAAATAAAGTAACCTATCCTGTTCCAGAGTAGAATTATCTGATGAGATATTATTTCATCAGATCAGATTTATCTCAAGATCATTGGTTGCTTCGTCTTAGAACATTGTGATTATCTTCATTGCCCAATTTTTTAGCCACTAGCACTTTAAGCTTCTGTGCATGCGCAGAAACGGCACACGCGTGCACGAACCAGTAGCAAAGGTAAGTGAACCCCACCCCTGCTTTGGGGCCATCCATGCTAAACACCCACAGCCTTGTTTCCAGTGGTTCTGGATAGAGCTTTTGATGTTAGGTATATAGTAAAGCCATAAATTGTTTAAGTTGAGTCCTCTGGGATGACAACTCTTAGCCAACTCGCTGGCTGTTGATCATGCAGGATGGAACCTGGGCTGGCAGGTCCAATAGCTTTGAAGAGAGACTTGTGCCACTTTATCAACAGCAACAATCAGTTGGCTCCAAAGGTACAATGGCACCTTCATGGTTTTACGAGGCTTTCTCCCTAGATCAGGAGTCCCCAACCCCTGGTCTGTGGACTACAGCATGCCAGAAACAGGGCCATGCAAAGGAGCAAAGCCCCATCTGCAGGATGCAGTCCGCATGCGAAACCTTGGGGAAAAAAACCTCTCCATGGAACCAGTCCCTGGTGCCCAAAAGGTTGGGGATCGCTGCTCTAGATAACTCACATTGTCTGGGTTGGCTGAGCTCAGTTCTTGTCTGAGCAACTTTTCCATTTCGGCGAGTCTGGAACCTGGCTCTGCTAGCATGGCCTATGTGTGGGCTAGACCAGTAGTGGGTTACTCCTGGTTCGGACTGGTTCGCAAGAATCGGTAGCATAACCGGTGGGAGGCTCCGCCCACCACCCTGGATGTCATCATAGGTGATTTGCGCATGGGCAGGATCCTGTTGTGAACCGGTAATAAAGGTAAGTAGAACCCACCCCTGGGATAGATCCAAATCAGCTGCCTGCCCTTCTTGAGTTTATTCTGTAAATCTTACCCATTAACCATGTTTCTTTCCTTGTTTTTGACAGTTAATTTTTTTAAAATATATACTGCTCTTTAATGAATATAAAGCTTTTATTTTTTGGTCACTGTAGTGAGTAGCAGGTATGCTTGCTTAGACCTAGGTGTAAGAACTGATACAGCCAGAGAAACCCCATTTGTGTGTGTGGCGGGGGAGGGGGGAACCTTCATTTTGCTTTTAGATGTTTTCTCTTTGGGCCTCTCATCCTTGGACATTGCCCAGCCCTATCACTTTCTTTAGGAGCAGGTGTTGCTTGAACACACAGTTGTGTTTCATTCATTTAACATGTGAGAATAGTTATTGGAATCCAGCAATGGGGCAATGGGATTTGACTGCAAGAATCTGGGATGTCGTGCAGGAAAGACTCGAGAAGCAGCAATGACATTTTACTACTGTTTGTCTCTGCTGTTCCTAGATTGTAGCTGGCCAGATAACACAGAGAGAGAGAGACGTTTCTTCCATTGAAGGGGATTCATGCCAGCAAAGACCGATGTTTCCTCAAGCCACAAGATTAGAAAGGCAAGAGGAAGGGGAGCAGCAGAACCAGCAAAGGCAGGTGGGCCCAGCATTTTCCTTCCCCATTGTTTCTGGCTGGCAAGACCGTACAAGCTGTATGGTGGGCCTGTGTGGTAGCATTCTTCTTTCCCTTCTGAAAACAAGAACCATTTTGAAGGGCCCACAATTCATTATGGCCAGTCTGAAAATGGCACTTTCTTCTGGGCCACAGCCATGTGGACTAGGGACATGGAGGGGACGTAGCAGCTTGGTCTCATTCCCAATGCCACAGAGCTTTCAGAAGGTGGTCCATGGTAAAAGGTAAACATTAATGGAGGTGAGGAGCAGCATTGGGACCTCAAGGGGCAGGAAGTGGAACATGGGGTATCTCAGGGGGTGAGGGAAGCCTTGTGAGTCATGAGACAGGTGGGTTTGTGCCTGCGCTAGGTCTCCCAAAACCTTCCCCCACCCCTGAGGCACCCCATGCTCACTTAACGTCCCACACGTTCATTTAATGATTGCGTTGGGGAGAGCAGGGATGGCTGGTTGTTACATGAGATATTTCATTTAATGCTTGTCCCGACTTCTGACCTTAATGGTTAGGTTCCATTGTGGTCATAACTTGAGGACTACCTGTATTGTTGTTGTACATGAGGTTATGTCCAACCCATAGCTTGCATGGGTTGGACATATACATAACTATATTATATATTACTTTATATGCAGCCAAGACAATTCCTCTTCACTCAGTGCAACCCAGGCAAGTCAAAAGGTTGGACAGCCATCATATACATGCAGCAAAGAGGCTCAGCTCACCTATTAATGAGTGCCAAGAGATATTAATTCTTTTTAAAGTTAAAAAAAAAAGGTTTCTCTAGAGGTGACTGGGGTAGGAAGGACTCATTTCTACATTAAGACTACCTTAAACAAAGAGTTGGGTGGTGGTGGGGAGACTGTTTTGTTTCTAAACACACCTCTGATTGGTGTGATTTTTACAGGTAATCCTCCATTTATGACCACAACTGAGCACAACATTTGCATTGCTAAGTGAGGCAGGTAAGTGAGTTGCACCCCGTTTTACAATCTTTTTTTTGTCAATCATGTGGTTTTTAGTGAATCATGTGGTTGTAAATGAACCTGGTTTGCCCCTTTGACTTTGCTTGTTGGAAGCTTGCTGGAAAAGTTATAAAGATGATCATATGATCCCAGGCCAGTAAAATTGTTTATAAAAGCCTGCCAGTTGCCAAGCGTCTGGATTTTGATCATGTAACTATGGGGATGATGCAATGGTCATAAGTGTGAAAACTGGTCATAAATCACTTTTTCTGTGGCCTTGTAACTTTGAATGGTCACTAAAGAAATTATTGTAAGTCAAGGACTACCTATAGAACATTTTTGGCGGCTAGGACTCAGTTTTTACCAGAAAGTGGAATGAAATGCCACTTGCTAGCAAAACCATATGTACTTCAGGACACTGCAAATGGCTGTAAATGCAGACCGGTTGCCCAACATACAAAATGTAGTCATGTGATTGCAGGGGAGGGGAAACATTAGAAATTCAAGACTGGATTGCAAATCAATTTTGAAAGGTCCATCGTAAATTCAAAGAGTTACTAAGCAATTGGCCATAAATCAAGAACTACCTGTGCATTGCAATGCCAGCTCCTGTAAAGCTGTCTTTTGTTTCATTACTACTTCAACATTCAACTGAGGGCTTCATGCAAATCACAGGGTACTGCGGCTCTTAACTAGCATTTGGCTTTACACCACACTGTATGAATGCAGGCACCGAGGAGGTTTTCACATCTGCGTCAAATTGACCTATTGAAGCCCTGGAACAGGTGATTTAAGTCACACTGCCACGGTGGCATTAAAAAAGCAACTCTCCAAAGGTCTTGAAGCAATGGGGTTAGCTTCAGAACTGTGTAATTGGCAGGTTTGACTTTTGTAATTTGCACATGTCTTTTACCTCCATTCTCTGTCTCTCTGATGTCTGATTAAACTGACCAGCCTTCTGGGAATTTTTTTTCCCTGGTATATGTTACGGAATGTTTTTATTTGCTGTGCTTTCTCTCGTTGAGGCCTGGTGCATTCCTGGATGTATCTGTACCAATATGAGCTCAACAACAGACTTGAAATAAATCCATCATCACCCATGCTTTGTTTTGCCTAATCTGTACCTAAAATATTTACCGTATTTTTCGGTGTATAAGACGCACCGGAGTATAAGACACACCTTAATTTTGGGGGAGGAAAACAAGGAAAAAACTTTTTACCTCTGCCTACCAGCATTTAAGGTGGCGCCGCCCTCCTCTTCCTCCTGCAAGCGAGAGGTGCAGGGACTACTCGCTTTCCCCCAAAGAGACCCCTTGCATGCTCTGGGGGGAGGGACAGAGCACAGCCTGAGGAACAACTCTCCCTCTTCGGGACAGTGTGTGTGGGGGGGAATCTGCCCAGCAGCTTTGGGGAACAAGGCGGGTGCCACGATTTGCGGCTGGTCACCCCTCTGGCAATGTGAGGAGCCGCTGCCGCTGCCTAACCCTCTCTGAGCCCAGAAGCCAAGCCGAGCTGAATGGGAGCCCCTAAAGGGAAACGTTCCTCCTTTCCAGCCATCGCTGCCCGGATTCCAAAATGCAAACCTCAAGAGTCGCGCTTCAGGTGGCGGCCAGTTCCCCTGCAATGTGCAGCAGGGAACTGGGAAGTGCTTTGGATTCAGGGAGATTGTAGCACTGACACCTAAGTGTTTTTCTGCACATTGCAGAGCCACGCGCCCCCGTTCTCCTTCTCAGCAACTCAACTTCTTTCCTCCTGGCCAGATCCGCTGCCTGAAACACGGTACTTTTTTTTTGTCTCTGCACACACCCCATGTTTGGAATCGGGAAGGGGATCGCGGGTCTGCCGGCCGAACCCGCGATCCCCTTCCCGATTCCAAACATGGGGTGTGTGCAGAGACAAAAAAAAAGTGTACCATGTTTCAGGCGGCGGATCTGGCCAGGAGGAAAGAGAAGAGTCTTTACGTTGGGACTCAAGTATGAAAGGGTTCTTTTATGACTTAAACTTGTAGACTATAATGAAGAGTTTTATACTAATGCTTTAAATAGGAAACGTATCAGGCAGATTAGACTGAAACAAAACCTAGGGTTAATTTGTAAAACATGCTAAATTAAGCAACAGTAGTATGTCTTGTGTGTTGTGCAAATAAGACATTGGATCACTACCAGTACATAATACAAGATGGCTTCCAACAGTAATATGTTTATAGTCATTTGTATACTGCCTACTTTTGCAAGAATCTTAAGCATCTTACAGTGATAAAAATGTAATTCCTACCTGAGTTAAAACCCAAAATTAAAACCCCATAATTACTGCTTTCCTAATTGGGGCTTTCCACATCAAACGGGAGCAACAGCACCGTCTTCATAGCCTTCCAAAGTATTGCCACATGCCAAAGTGTCCCAGGGTGTTCTTAAGAAAGCTACATTCATTTAGCAACTGTTTGAAATTATGATGAGCTAAAAAAAATGATTGGATGGCTTCTCACACTTATGACCATTGTAGTGTTCCCCATGCCAATGTGATAGTGATTTGGGCATTTGGCCACTGGCATGTAAATTAAGGTTTGAATGGACTGTGTGTGTGCTGCGTTTTTTGGGGTCCGTAGCTGGGGCAGAACACAGTCCATCCTATCGGCCCACCCAATGGACAGGGGATGATGGTTGTTGGATCCAGCTTTGTTGTACGATGTTGTTTGAAAAGGATTGCAAGATGAAATCCAATTCTTATCCCATACAGTACGGACGTTCCGCTGCCATTCCTACTAGGTAGGATTAAAACATATTATGCAAAGCACAATTCAGGTTTATCATTTCAAATATAATTTTGCTCCAGAAAATTATTTTTCCAAGCTTTCTTTAAATTCAGTTTTACAAACAAAAGCACTGATCAAAAATGTCATCGGAAATGTGCGGTGGTTTATTGCTTTTCTAGAAATTGTTGCTAGGATTCTGTAGAATTCATAAGCCTTTCTAGGCCAGGTCATACAGCTGCACAAAGTGTACCTTGTTATTATTTCTACAAGACCCACTCAAGTCAATTAGTGTTGCAAGGCAGTTTAAGATGTATGACCCAACAGTTCAGAGCTGATGAAATATTATTGGCTCTTTTTCTAGATATTGATTATTCTGCATTATACAGGTAGTCCTCGATATATGACCTCAATTGAGTCCAACATTGAAATGGTAGAGCAGGGGGCTGGACTAGAGGACTTCCAAGGTCCCTTCCAGCTCTATTCTATTCTATTTCCATTGCTATGCGAGACAGTTGATAAGTGAATTTTGCCCCATTTTACGACCTTTCCTGCCACAGTTATTAAGTGAATCACTGCAATTGTTAAGTTAGTAACGCCGATTGTTAAGGGAATCTGGCTTTCCCATTGATTTTGTCAGAAGGTTGCAAAAGGGAATCACGTTGCAACCATCGTAAATATGAGCCAGTTGCCAAGCGTATGAATTTTGATCATGTGACCGTGGGGATGCTGTTAAGTGGGAAAAATGGCCATAAGTCACTATTTTTCAGTGCCATTGTAACTTCAAACAGTCACTAAATGAACTGTTGCAAATCGAGGACCACTGGTATTAGGATATTAAACCCTTAACAGGAAACTATGGTTTGGAGGTTCATCCTGACACTGCTTGTGCTGGTTTTGGCCAAGAGTAGGTCACTATGAAGTCTGATACCCAGCTGGGCAAGTAAGACACTGGAAGGTAGAAGAGTTTGGCATCCAAGCCACCACTGTAGCGAGCACGAGGGTAGCGGGAGGTCAGGGCATGTTCTATGCAATCAGTGACCAAGAAGAGGTTCTTGTTGCTGTTTTTCATGAGGATTTTTAAGGACTTCAAAACTGTATGAAGAAAAAAAAAAGACAGAGTAAATTCTACAATGACTTACTAGCCACTTGAACCATTTGATAATTCAAGAAACCAATTGCTCCTTGAGAGCCAGCCTCTGACCAAGCATTCCCTGACCTGGTGCCATTTTCCCCCCCGCAGTTACTCAAGAAAAGAGTTCTGGCTGAACAGATGGGGACAACGTTGGGTTGTAAAAGACCACGATAAATCACTGTCACACATGTTGTGATGGAATGTGCATTTGGAAGAGTAGTGGGGGAAAGTTTTGGCAACACAGAGCTTTCCTGGAGACAGGCCAGATTAAGAAACTGCATCTTGAGCTGGATGTGGAGATGGGGGTGGTGTTCAGATAGCCATCCGTAGAATCTCTCACAATACAGCTACCATGTTTCCCCGAAAATAAGACCTGGCTTTATAATTTTTTTTGCCACCAAAAAAGGCACTAGGTCTTATTTTCAGCGGCAGTGTCTTGCACTGATTCACCTTGCAGTGGCGGCACCGACAACCCCACCTAGCAGCAGCCCACTGCCGGCCCACTTCTGCAGCTACTTGTCACCGATTGCGCGAGTTGCCCCCATCCTCTGTTTCGCTGTCAGAGGCCTTCAGGAAAGGCCTTTGCAGCCAAGAAACGGGCTCCAGATTGACGTGCGTGGTACCCCCGGCCTTGTTTTGCCATCAGAGGCCTTCCGAAAAGGCCTCTGCAGCCAAGAAACAAGGTCCAGATTGATGCACACGTTGCCCCTGGCCTCCATTTCGCCTCTGAAGGAGAAACAGAGGCTGGGTGCAAGGCACATGTCAATCCGGAGCCCATATCTTGGCTGCAGAGGCCTTTCCTGAAGGCCTCTGACAACGAAACGGCAATTGGGGACGGCGCGCACAAGTGGCCACAAAAAAAGTGGGCTGGCAAGGCAGGTGTCAGGGTGTTTGAGCCTGGTAAGTAGGGTAGCTCTACCCCCCATCCTCACCCTAGCTTAATTTTTACCCATGCGCCTTGCCCCAGCCCATGCATCCCGGAGTGGGTAGGGTGTTAATCAGGGCTTATTTGGAGGGGGGAGTAGGCCTTATATTGGGCGTATGTGTAAAATCAAGGTAGGACTTACTTTCGGGGTATGTTGTATTTTCGGAGAAACACGGTAGTAGATTATAACAGCGGTCCCCAACCTTTCCAGTTTGGTAGCCCGATGGGTGGGGGGATGGTTCTGTGTGAGCGGCAGATACATCTCCATTTGCACAAATGGAGCCTTGTGCACAAGTGCCCGCTGCTCGCACACTTGGGCAAATGGAGCTTGTGCACGTGCACACTTGCCCTCCACTCATGCAGCCTGATTCTGAACGGGCCATGGTGGCCCACTTAGGGTGGTGGTGGTTCTCTGCTCACGCAAGTGGAGCTGCATGTATGCATGCACTCGCCTGCTGCTCACATGGCCCACTTCCGAATGGGCTGAAGGCTGGGGGTTTGGGACCCCTGAGTTAGAAGTTTATAGCATTAAATTGACAAGATTCTGTCCATTAGGTGTAAGCAATTAAAGGATGGAATTCAGATTTTGCCCTGTCATCTCTGGGCTTGGACCTGACATATGTCAATGCTTATAATTAGCAGTATGGAGTCAAGTTTCGCATTACTATCTTGTTTTCTCATTTAAGATAGATAATGAGCTTCTTAACTAGTTTTATGGAATATATATTTTTCAAGTCCTCCATGGTTTTTTGAACTGTTGTGGGTTCTGCATTTTTGGTACACCCACCCACAACCAAATATATATGCAATCTAGAGCCCAGTTGCCCAAATTTCAACTCACAGTTATCAAAGTATAGTTGTCCATAGATTTCTTTAGTTTCAGAGGGTGCTTTGTTCCATGAAGTCTGGAAGCTCTCTAATGTAAATTGGAGAATGCCTGTACTGAAAGCACCAGGTTCAACCATGCTGACCTTCATTCCAAATGGAGAAATTTCACGCCTGAATAGAATAAAAAGGAAGAATAAGGAGATGCAGAATGAAGAATATACAAATCTGCAAAAATCTATTTTGAATGCTAAATTCCAAGTGTAGACTTTTTGCATATGAGGAAATAGCCAAAGACTCATTACAGAACATAGAATAAATCTGCAACACAATTATCTTTTCTTGCTCAATTTCTATATTTTTTTCAATAAGGGGGAAAGGAAAAGCACTTTCAAACAAATTGGTAAATTTTGGGAAGTTGCTTAATTTAAGATAAACATTTCTATAGATTTTTTATTTTTCTCTTTAGTTAAAATATGTCATGTTGGTATCAGTTTTGTGTCCATATGTATGTTTAAATATACATTTGTTTGATAGAGTAAGATATCTGTTTACTTATTTATTTCACTCTACTGTCCAAGGCTATAAAGGATTTTTTGTGTCTGGCAGATGTGAGGATGAAAAAAAAAAAGAGTCCAAAAGTAACTTTTCCCAGACTGGACAGCAAATGCATGTCCTTTTTAAAAATATACGGAACAATTAAGGAATGGCATCTAGCTTTATAGTAACACCAATCTCTTTGCAGTTTCTCCTTTCATTCACTGATGCTTCTTGGAATGATCATGTGACAAAATACAGCCGGCATTTTTCATATTGAAAAAAATCTGGAAGAGTTCCATTGGTCATCTGCTGCTTTTGAAAAAAGTGGTTAGGTATACCTCTCCAGTGCCTCTGTGGATTTGTTCCTTAGAGGAATGATGAATGCTAGCAGAGTCTTCCTTATGACTACTGTTCATCCCAATATTAATTCTTATTAAAGTGAAGCCCCCCCCCACCGCGACTCCTCCAAGAGGTAGGAAGGGAATGCAGCATTTGCAGAAACCCAATGCCAGAGAAGGAAAGGAGGGAATGAGCCTATGGTGTGTGTGGCAGGGGTTCAATATTGAGGAGAGGCTCTCTGAGTGCCTCCTCAGAGCTGGTAGAGGAGGGGTGGGGTCTGGGGCCTAGTTTATCACTCTTGAGTAGGCAGAGATAAAAACAGCAGGCTGTCCTGGCCACTGCAAGACTATTATTGCAATTCATGAACTGTAGTGAGCCCAGAGGATGGCTCTGAAAGACAGAGGGAAGACCTGTTACTAAGCCAATGATCAGATAAACGATGCTTGAGCCAGACCAAGAAAGGAGTTTACAAAACACCTCAGAGAGCAACTCGTACCCCAATTCACATGAAGATAAATGAGAAGGGAGGAAGGGAACCACATTCAGGCTTGCAAGATTCTGTTACTACAGCTGTTTTAATAAAAGTAGCTTTGGATCTACACGGTGTTTGTTTTTTGGTCTGGGCTCATTTATCCGATTGTTGCCAGGTTAATAGACCTTTCCTCTATTCTTCAAGGCCATCTTCTATATTCACTATATAGATAGAAGGACAGAAAGCCTCTATCATTTTTATCTGCTAAGGGCATCTGCATTCTTTAGGAATCCTTTGCCAGCTAACATACAATTTGGCAGTGGGTGTCCTTTCTGGGTATGAGATTAATGCTGCAGCTTTCCTACCAATTGGGAGGGAGGAAATGAGAAGGAATTGGGTTTTCCAGCTTTCATAGTATAGCAGGAAGGGACAAATGTTAGCTGGCAGAGGTGAAAAAAGAAGATCTATTGATGTTCTGATTGGACGTTGATAGATTCATTGAGATAAAATGAAGACAAAAAATGGGAATCTAATTGAACATTTTTCTCTTCAAATTCAACCCTACCAGAAAATGATTCATTCCATTGAAGTTGTAAGCTGCCCAGAACTGCTTGACAGCGAGATGGGCAATACATACTGTAAATTTCATAAAATATAAATGTAATAAATAAGCAAACAAACAATTCCTCCAGTAACCAATGAGCTCCACTGCTATTTTCCTATTATTTAGGCGTTCATAACACTACAAAAATGGTAAGAACCTCAAGGCCAGGCCCTCTCTGTTACTCATTAAAGCAAGCCTGCCATCTTTCAGACTTCTGTGTAAGCTAGAAAAAAGATGTGACCACTTTAAAAGCCACCTTAAATAGGAAGTGGGCAACAAAGAAATTGATTAATTTTGAAGCTGATAAACAGCTTCCTTTCTCAAAGGCAACAAACAAAAATATCTTGAATTTAATCAAAGCTATCAGCATTTTATTAATATGGGACAAGGACATTACTATTTTTTCGTGAAAAATTGTTGTAGAGTAGTTGTAGAGGCATTAAGGCTCCTCTTTTCAGAAAGAGAGCCATTTTGGTCTAGTGATTAAGGTGCTGGCTTAAGTGAGTTCTAGTCCTGCCTTAGACATGAAAAACTATCTGGGCCAGTCAGTTTTTCTCAGTCTGTCCCACCTCACAGGGTTGTTGTTGTGGAGAAAATAGAAGGAGGGAGGGTATTAGGTATGATTACTGCCTTGAGTTGTTTATAAACAATAATAAAGGTGGGATAAAAATCAAATAAATAAATAAATATGAAACCAACATTTCATGGGGAAGCAGAACTTACCGTTCTGTCTTTTAATTTAACTGATTAAACAGGCTATAAATAACAGGTAAAGGTAAAGGTTTCCCTTGTTCAGTCATAGAATCTAGGGGGCAGTGCCTATCTCCATTTCTTAGCTGAGGGAGCCAGCGCTGTCAGCATATTTTAATATTAAATGTCTTGTCACATCAGGGAATTTCATATTCAAAGCCTCTCCAAAGCTGGTTGAGGAAATGAAAAACAGGGCCTCTATCAGAAAGCATTTGCAGGATGTTCTGTTAGTGTTTTTATTGGCAACAATTGTCAAGATGAAATGCTTTTATTGATTAATGTAACAATATTTGTAACCTGCCTCAGTTGTTAGATTTTGGGCAAGATACCACAAGCACAACATAAATAAGAATACAATGAAAAACGACATCAATGCAATAGAGTAATACAGGTAGTCCTCGACTTACAACAGTACAATGGCACTGAAAAAAGTGACTTATTACCATTTTACACATTTATGACCATTGTAGCATCCCCATGGTCACGTGATCAAAATTCAAATGCTTGGCAATTGGCTCGTATTTATGACGGTTGCAGTGTCCCAGGGCCGTGTGATCCCCTTTTACAACTTTCTGACCAGCAGTCAATGAGGAATCAGATTCACTTAACAACTGTGTTACTAATTTAACAACTGCAGTGATTCACTTAACAAATGTGGCAAGAAATGTCGTAAAATGGGCCAAAATTCACTTAACAAATTTCTCACTTAGCAACATAAATTTGGGGCTCAATTGTGATCGTACATTGGGTACCTGTACTCAGTTTAACCTTTTCCACAACAGAATGGTCTCTGTATAAGTGTATTTCCTTTCCTCCTGGAGGTCTTGATCCCTAGAACCTCATTTAAAGCTTGTCATAATTTATTTTGGTTTTCAACCAGCACAACCAAAATAGAAAGACCTCCAAGAATAGGGCTAATAGCTCCAGATTGTACAAATCAGAATGACCACTATGTGGTAGCATCTAGACTTAAAATTCAAATTATCTCCTTGCATTTAATTGATCAGATAATATAGCTTATTTTGTTTTTTGGCTCAGCATGTTCCATGAACCAAGCTATATCTGTTTAAAATAAATATTTTATGATTTTAGCATGTTAAATTATAACTTATTCAACAAACCACAGCATGCAAAGTAAGGTTTAGGGCAAAAGTGCAGAAGGTAAGGACCTATGAAACTCTTAACTGTGGTCCCAGGAAGTTTCCCAAATCAAGTGCTAAATTATAATTTTGATATAACAGGCAAAAATGCTAAAGGCATGTCCGAATAGTCTTTATTTCCACATTTCATTTTAATTAGCTTTAAAATAAATAAAGTAAAAACACATCTAATTTTTCTACTGGTCCCATTTACTACTATTTGGACAGCACACTATTCCAATGTTGAGGGCTCAGCTATGCCTAGACAACTTGTTCATTCCTGTTTCCCCTATTCCTCCATTTATTTTTAAATTGTTCTTATTTACTATTGTAAACCACTTAGAGAGGGCTGTAAAGCCCTATGAAGTGGTGTATAAGTCTAAGTGCTATTGCTATTGCAACTTGGATATTGCCCGCCTACCAAAAGATTGTTCCTCCAGCACCACTTTGATCTCAAGCAAAGTAAGTACATGTTCAGATCTTTGAGACAATCCTTAACAGACACAACCATATTTTACAGAAATCATTGTAGCTCAGACTATCGGAATCTGTGCATCTACTTCTGTCAGACCTGGAAGCCGTCTTTTATGTTTGGGCCTTCAGGCCTGCCACATCTTCTTCTGTGGAAAAATGGGAGGGGGGATTGCATAGAGTGTAGATAATATGTAGTCAAAATAACATTCCTTTCTCAGAGAGTCAAGGACGCATTGCCCTGGCACCTGGAGTCGGAAGACTAGGAGGTGTCTTCAGTTTGGACGGTGAATGATTGGACTATGTGATAGACATGAGGGTGCTGAGCAGGGACTTGAACTTTCACTTGGGTGGGGAAAACCTGGAAACTTTCAGATTTGGGTTTTCCCAGATGTGCCAATATGACTTCTCTAATAAAAAGTAACTTTGAGGAAATCCAAGCCTCGGAGTTTTCTTTCGTTGGGGGTGTTACTTGGAACCCTGACATCATCTTTCAAATGGAGCTGAAAAGAGATCTATGCACTTCAACTAATCAAAAGAGAAAGTTAAAGCTTACCTCAAAACATCTGAGAAGGCTTCCACACCATACTTGGATAGGCAATACCCTCCTCCAAAGCATGCTAATCTTCCCATCACACTGCTTACATTGACCACTCTCCCTCTGGCTCTCCTCACCAGGGGCAACATCTGCAACGTCACGTCAATCAGCCCAAGCAAGTTGACATCCAGCACTTCGGCGAAGTCCTCCTTTCTCAGCCATTCATTGTGAGCTACGGGTGCACTTTTACCTGCATTGTTTACCAAGCCCCAGAGCCCTGAGTAAGGAGAAAGAATACATGGTCATGATGTCCCTGTCATTCTAGATCCCCACTTATGTTCAGAACTGGAGCATTAGATAAGAGCCGCAGTGGTGCAGTGGTTAGAGTGCAGTACTGCAGGCTACTTCTGCTGATCACCAGCTGCCAGCAGTTTGGCAGATCAAATTTCACCAAGCTCAAGGTTGACTCAGCCTTACATTCTTCCGAGGTCAGTAAAATGAGGACCCAGATTGTTGGGGGCAATCGGCTGACTCTGTAAACTGCTTAGAGAGCGCTGTAAAGCACTGTGAAGTGGTATATAAGTCTAAGTGCTATTGCTTTGCTATTACCACTGCTTTAAGGGTTGTATGAAATATTCGTTGTCACAACCAAAATGGCCCATTTCCCCAAAACAAAAAGGGAGGGAAGTGATGACACTTATGCCGTGACAACATCAGAGGAATGACAAAGGTTACATGTTGCATCATTAAATTTGTACAAGTGTCATGAAGCAGGCTTGCTTGCTTGCTTGCTTGCTTGCTTAATTAATTATTTAAGCAAGCAATTATTTAAGCAAGCAATTAATTAATTAATTATCATATTTGTATACCGCCCTACTCCCGAAGGACTCAGGGCGGTGAACAGCCAAAATAAAATACAGAGACATACAAAAGTTAAAAAAACTATTAAAAACAGATTAAATAATTTAGGCTCAAAAAACAAATTAAAAACATCCAATTTATCTAAAAAACATTTAAAAGCCAATTTAAAAGCCAATTTAAAAGGGAGAGTTAGGCCAGACCAGCCTGTTGGAATAAAAACGTTTTTAGGGCGCGGTGGAAGATGCGTAAGTCTTGGATCCTCCGTATCTCCGGGGGGAGCTCGTTCCAGATGGCAGGTGCCCCCACAGAGAAGGCTCTCCCCCTGGGGGCTGCCAGTCGACATTGTTTGGCCGACGGCACCCTGAGGAGCCCCTCTCTATGGGAGCGAACTGGTCGGTGAGAGGCTACTGGTGGCAGAAGACGGTCTCGTAAGTACCCTGGTCCTGAGCCATGGAGCGCTCTAAAGGTGGTAACCAAAACCTTGAAGCGCACCCGGAAGACCACTGGGAGCCAGTGCAGCTCGCGCAGGAGGGGGGGGTCACATGGGAGCGCCACATCGCTCCCGTCACCACCCGCGCGGCCACATTCTGGACCAATCGGAGCCTCCGGGTGCTCCTCAAGGGGAGCCCCATGTAGAGAGCATTGCAATAATCCAGGTGTGAGGTGACAAGGGCGTGAGTGACCGTGCGTAATGAGTCCCGATCCAGAAAGGGACGCAGCTGGCGAATCAGGCGAACCTGATAAAAAGTCCTCCTGGCCATGGCCGCCATATGCTCTTCTAAAGACAGCTGCGAGTCCAGGAGGACGCCCAAGTTGCGAACCCTATCTGTGGGGGCCAACGACTTGCCCCCAATAGTCAGAGATGGCGCCAACTGACTATATCAGGATGTCAGAAACCACAGCCACTCGGTCTTGGGTGGATTGAGCCTGAGTCTGTTCCTCCCCATCCAGATCCGTACGGCCTCCAGGCACCGGGACATCACCTCGAGGGCATCATTGGGGTGGTCTGGGGTGGAGATGTACAGCTGGGTGTCATCAGCATACTGATAGTACTTCACCCCAAAACCACGGATGATCTCACCCAGCGGCTTCACATAAATGTTGAACAGAAGGGGCGAGAGGACCGATCCTTGCGGCACCCCACATACAAGGGGCTTCGGGGTCGACCTCTGCCCCCCTGTCAACACAGACTGCGACCGGTCGGAGAGAAAGGAGGAGAACCACTGTAAAACAGTGCCCCCCACCCCCACCCCTTCCAACCGGTGCAGCATGATACCATGGTCGATGGTATCAAAAGCCGCTGAGAGGTCTAATAGGACCAGGACAGAGGAGCAACCCCTGTCCCGAGCCCTCCAGAGATCATCAACCAATGCGACCAATGCCGTCTCTGTACTGTACCCGGGCCTGAAGCCCGACTGGAACGGATCTAGATAAGTCGATTCATCCAGGTACTGAGGCAGCTGTTGTGCAACCACACTCTCAACAACCTTCGCAACAAAGCGAAGGTTGGAGACAGGACGATAATTTGCTAACACAGCCGGGTCCAGGGAGGGCTTCTTGAGGAGGGGCCTGACCACCGCCTCTTTCAAAGCGGCGGGAAAGACACCCTCACTCAAAGAAGCATTTATAATCCCCTGGAGCCAGCCTCGCGTCACCTCCCGGGAGGCCAGTACCAACCAGGAGGGACACGGGTCCAATAAACATGTGGCCGCACTCAGTCTGCTCAGTATCCTGTCCATGCTTTCGGGAGTCACAGGATCAAACTCTTTATTGTTTTAAATATCGCTTTCGGGAGTCACAGGATCAAAGGCTTTGTTTTAAATATCATTGAGTGTCTATCTGATGCAAGTGTGATGTCTCCTTGGGACTCCTTCTCCAGCACTTCCTTAGAGGCTGGCTCGAGGGAGAATGAGATCATTCCTGGCACATCAGGAATTACTGACTCTGAAATGCCAGAGAACTGGCTTTGGCTGGGGACAGCTTGCAGGCCAGTGAAGAAGAGGGGGAGGAGCTGCTGGCCGTGGTAAATTTCAGAGCACGCAGGGCAGAGAAATGGAGGTCTGCCAGACTGCTGCGGAAAAGGCCCCACCCCATTTGATGGGCTGCACCGGGAACTATTTAGCACAGGGGTGAAATGCTCCTGGTTCGGACCGGATCGCCCGATCCGGTAGCGATGGCGGCGGGTGGTTCAGAGAACCGGTAGCAAAAATCCCTGTGGCCCCCCCCCCACCATGCCCAGCTAAGCCGCACGATAATCAGAGGCTTTTTTTTTTTACTTTCAAAAGCATTTTTTCTACAACCCCTTCCAATGAAAAAATGCTTTTAAAAGTAAAAAAAAAAGGCTCTGATGATCGCGCGGCTCAGCTGGGATCATCAGAGGCTTTTCAAAGCATTTTTTCTGCAACCTCTTGGCCGAAGAGATGGTTAAAAAATGCTTTGAAAAGTCTCTGACGATCCCAGCTGAGTTCCCTAATCGGCAGAGAGGCATTTTTTAAAGAGCCTCTCTGACAATCCCAGATGAGTTCCTGATCGGCAGAGAGGCTTTTCAAAGCATTAGAAAAAAATGCTTTGAAAAGTTTTTTTTTTAAAAAAAGTTGACCACACCCACCCAGTCGCATTACCCCCCCAAGCCACGCCCACAGAACCGGTAGTAACGAATTTTACATTTCACCCGATTTAGCAGGCAGAGGGAGGCGTTGCTGGAAGCAATGTGCGTGGGTCGTGGCTGTGTGCTCGTTTGTATTTCCTGAGACTCTGAATTACTATAACCCGTGAGCTAATGTGGATGTACTTCAAGTTTTGCCTGGGGGGGGGATTATGTTCGTTTATTGGACTCACTGTTTGAACAGCTTGCTGTTTGTATTATGGACTAATTGGCCATTGTCTGGGGAATTAATCTGGGATTGTTTGTAGCTGGCTTCGGTTGGGACAGTTTTAAAGCTGGGTGAAGAGAACTGCTGGGGGAAGACAAAACCCTCCATAAACCCCACTAACGTGCGAGTGTGAGTGAGTGGAGCAGCACAGTATGTGTTGACCCTCCACTGACTAAAACATCTTTGGAGAATTATGGAGGATGAAAATATTGCACTGGTGAGATAAATGGCTTACTTCCGTTCTCCAAAACTGTTTAGATTAAGGTAGAATTTCCCAACAGCTGCTTTTCAAGGAAAATTAAATAAGGGAAAAGTCCGTCTTCCCTTTAGCTCCCTTTGTTTGTTATTTTAATTGTGACAATGCTGGATACTCATGGAAAATTTACTCGCTGCCAAAGACATAAAACACTTTATCCTAGCAGCTAATATTTGAAATTAAGTGTAGGCAGTCCTCGATGTACGACCACATTTTCCATTGCTAAGCAAGGTGGTTGTTAAGCAAGTCATGCCTGATTTTATAATCTTTTATGCAGTCAAGTGAATCACGTAGTCGTTGAGCGAATCCAACTTCCTCCATTGTCTTTTGCTTGTTGGAAGCTTGTCACAAATGACAATCGTGTGACTCTGGGACACTGCAACAGTCATAAATAGACTCCAGTTGTCAGGTACCCAGATTTTGTATCATGTTACTGTGGGTATGCGGCAATGGTCATAAGTGCAAGGACCAATTGTAAGTTGCTTTTTCAGTGCCATTGTAACTTTGAACAATTGTAGATTGAGGACTACCTGTACCCAAGTCCCTCCATCTAATACATACAGTAAGTATGGCCAGAGCACGGATATAAATAGAAGGAGTTGGTTACCTTTGTTCCCTACACATGTTTTCACCCATTCAGTTGCTGCTGCAACACTCTCAGTGCTGGTGACATCCAGCAGGGTGGTTTTCAACCGGTCCGATGTGAGTCTCTCCAGTTGCTGTGCTCCCTTCTCTGTGAGACAAGCGGCCAACACCCGCAGACCCCGAGAGTCCAACTGCTTGGCTAGCTGGTTCCCAAAGCCAGAATCACAGCCGGTAATGAAGACATATTTATCTGTCAGTTTCTCCACTGTCTGTCTCTCTCGGTACCATCGACGAAGGAAGTAAAGTCCCACCAGGATGGCTAGGTAGAGCCACATAGCTGAAACCTACCAGGAAGAAGCAAACATTATGAATGAATAGGGAGAGATCAGTGGTGGGATTCAGCTGGTTCGCACCACTTCGGGAGAACCGGTTGTTAACTTTCTGAAGTTTGGCAAATTGGTTGTTGGAAGAAATCATTAGGGCAGAGAACTGATTGTTAAATTACTTGAATCCCACCACTGGGAGAGATGTATCTTGCAAGCTTGGGAGGGCACAGAATTTCCCTTTGGAAATCATTGGTTAGTTGCTCTTTCTGGTGGGAAGATTAAAGACCTTTTCCCATTGATGAACTAACCTTTTTTTTAGCGCCACTGTAACACTAAATGAATAATTGCAAATTGAGGACTACCTGAATCCAAGGCAGGGGTGAAATCTACTTACCTTCCTTACTGGTTCAGAAGTGCATGTGCCGCCCGCACGAGCAAAGCGAGCGGGCACGTACAGACCCTCTGTGCATGCACAAAACCTTACAGCCATTAAGTCCTTAAGTCAGCACAAAATTTTACTAACACAAAATTTACCTCCTCCTCTGTTTTGCTATGCTATTTTCCATCTCCTGGATCAATTCCTAGCATCACCCTTCAAGGAAATGCTGAGTGGATTTTATGCCCGTTGAGACTGCCCTTGAATAAAGGGGAAAATACAACTTAACACAAGATAGCTCTGGGCAACTTAAGACCTTCTCATTCTTGCAGACAGGGCTGGAGGCAACAAGATGGCAAAAGGGAATAAAAAAATATGTTTGTGTCAGAGTACATTTGCACTATGGCTTAATTTCAGGGGAACAGGCAGAAAGTCAGGAATCCCTGCCCTGCCCTCTGTTCTCTGGAGCAAGGATTGGATTAAACAATTTTGGGGATTTGAATTTAGCAGGAAGTGTTAGGTTTGTTAAACAAATACTGAGAAATGATTTAGCTGTGCATTGTCCTAAAAAAGTTCATAATACAATTGTCTTGGAAAGAGATTATGTGATTAGCTCAACTACGATTAAATGCTGAGATATTCATTATATTTGAATTAAATGTAATATTTAATTCAAATATAATTTATTAAGAAATATGCAAGGATGTTAGCAGACATGGCAAAATTGACTGATTAAAGAAATAACACTTTCTAGTTTTGTTTCCATTCAAAACTACTCTTGGATTTTTTGATTGAAACTGAAAATAAGATTTTAACTTTGGGTTTTGTTGATTAGGTATGTTGATGATGATAGAAGTAGTGTTTGTTGTAGTTCATTCTACCGTAGATCAAAGGGACATTAATTTATAGTTTCTATCAGGGTGGATAAAAATCAATGATTTTTTTTTTAAAATTAAAAAGAAATGGATTTTTTTGATTTAAGTTGGATTTTTTTATTTAAATCAGATTTTTTTTTATTTTTATTGAATTTATTTTAATAAAAAACTTTTGGGGTAAAAATCTATCGTAAGATAGTTTTCTATTTAAGATACATAAATAATTTAGTTTATTCAGCATGAAATAGAGCTTAGTTATTAGCACAAGGCTGTATATTCTGCAACACTGGGACTATCGGTGAGTCAACAGCGGGTCAAAGGAGTAGCAGAGATGACAGTTGCTCTTTAAAAATTATGATTTAAATCGAGTTGATTTAAATCAAGTCTTTTTACAAGTGATTTAAATCATGATTTAAATCGACTCAATTTAAATCAAAGCCACCCTGGTTTCTATCTATATAGAAGAAAGTCAGAAGTTCCTTTATTCTTAAAGCTTTTTTTTATGTTACTGTTGCTTGCACTCCTTAATCTCCCCTTTCTTTGTTTTTTTGTATTGAATTTGAAGTTTTGAATTAAAAAAGAGAAATATACAAGGATTGAAAAATCTGATTTCCATCCAAACTTCATCTGGATAAGAGAGAAGCACAAGAGACAAAAAACATTTGGAGCAGATATTGATCATTTGATTTGTTGGGAAGACAACTGATATTATGAGTACTGGTATTTTATCCCACATTTCTCTACTTATTGGACAGCGTTTGAAGGATCAGAGGCAGTCTTCCAAAGAAACTTCATTAGAGAGGGTGCTCATTTATCTTAGAAATTCAGCTACTCTGCTGGAAATGTCCATGGGGTTAATTTAATATTTCTCTCCTTTGGTGTAAAAGCTTTTTTCCACTTTCCTCTTCACAATCACCACATTATTTTTTTGTTAATTTATATGCTGCCTATGTCTGAAGGCTCTAGGTGACTTAATAGTCAAGATTAGCATAAAATAAAAAGCAATCCCCTTCAAAAATAAACTCATAAACTACTTCATAATATAAACAAAATTGGTATGAAAATAACAAATGTACAAAATAATGTGCCTGCTGAATTCTAACCTTCACTCAAAACAGACCTTCTTCCTGCATTAGATGGCACACCCAGGTCTTAATGCCTCTCCTGAAATCCAGGAGGGAAGGGACACACTGGATATCTGCCGGATCCTAAGACTGTCTTTTACAGACAGGATCTGGAAGGAGCTGATTTTTTCTGATGAAATGATAAAATAAAAACAGGGAAAGATGGCCGTCTAAATATCTGGATAGTCACAATTGACTGCTTTAATTGAGGAAAGAACATATTCAACATTGTTCCTACTTGGAAACAGCTTCTGGACTTTGTGCTCGATATAGAAAAAGTGAACTCTTGACGTTGGGTTTTACTGATTAATAGAGTCTGTTAGTATTTCCTAAGCAAATAACTGAGGCTCTAATTTTATGTTGTACTTTGCTGCACTGAAAAAAGTTGGGGGTCGATGCTTTTGAGGGATCTTCTCTGAGCTTGCTTGTTTTCTTGCAGGCGTTTCACGACCCTAACTAGGTAACATCCTCAGTGCTAGTGAGGAGTGCTGTTTGCTGTCAGTTTATATTCTGGTGACTTATTTGTCTGTGTGTGTGGGGCCATCTGAGAGATTCTTTGGTTGGGTTGTTTACTGATGGCTTTTTGGCAGATTCTTGACTGGGATATTGTTTACTTGACTGTTGGTCTGAAGTTAACCTTGGAGATAATCTACGCTGATCTGGGTGCTGATTACTGGTGGAGAGGTGCTGGAGTCTTTTTCTCTTTTGGGCTGGTTGATTGTCTCTTTTGCATAGTCTATAGATGATGTTAATATCTATGTGTCTATTGATGGCTGATTTGTCAGAGTGCCAGGTTTCTAAAAATTCCCTGGCATTTTTAGACTTGGCCTGGTCCAAGACTGTCACATTTTCCCAATTGAAACTATGGTTAGATCTGTCTATAGCAATGATGGCTAACCTTTTTGCCATCGTGTGCCAAAAGTGGGGGGAGCGCAGGGGAGTTGCGTGCACATGTGCCCACACCCATAATTCTATGCGCCCTACCCCCTGCACATGTGTGTGCGACACCCCTGCGCTTCCCCCATTTTTGGCACGTGATGGCCCGGTGGGTCCGGTAGGCCCATTTTTTTGCCTTCTCCAAGCTCCAGAGGCTTTCTAGGAGCCTGGGGAGGGCATAAACCCCTTTCCCCACCCCGCTCCAGAGGCCGGAAACAGCCCATTTGCTGACTTCCGGTGGGACCGGAAGGCCCAAAAATCAGTTGGCTGGCGCAGGCATGGGCGCTGGAGCTGAGCTCACGTGCCCACTGATATGGCTCCGCGTGCCACCTGTGGCACATGTGCCATAGGTTCGCCATCACAGGTCTATAGGTTGTGAAATGAAAGAATTTTTGTCATGTCTTCTGACTGCTAGTTGGTGTTCATGGATGCGTTCTGCCAGTCTTCTGCCTGTTGGTCCTACTTAGTGGTTGTTTCAGTTCTTACATTGTATGTTGTACATGACTCCTGTTTTTTCTTCTGGGGTTGCTGGGTCTTTTGGTTTGCTTAGGATGTTTTGAAGGCCTTTAAGGACGATGCTTTTATACTTACAGCCTGTAGAGATTCTCAGACATCCAGGTCATGGTTGTCCCAAAGGTGCTTTTTCAAGAGGCAACTGGACTTTCTTGTTTTTCTTTTGAAATTTTTATACTTAACACTTTTCTTCCCCCTTTCTTCCTCTTTCCCCTTTCTCCATTATATTTATTTTCATTTGTATTTTATATTATTAGTAAAATTGATACTAGACAACTGGATATCCACCTAGGGATTTAAAACTGGCAACCAGCACCTTGAATCATACCTGGAAGTGTGATTCGGTCTGAGCTGGTTCCTCACCTTTCAGACCTTGACAGTCATCAGGCACTGGATAACAGCATTACCTATTTGTCTGAGGTCAAGCTGTACAATTGTGTAACATTAGCATACTTAGGATGCCAGAACCCATGCTGATAAATGACCTTCCCTATCGGGATGTTAAAAAAAAACAAAAAAAAAACTGGACAAAGCTTTGAGGTTCTCCACAAAAAAGAACTTTCTAGGTAGTTCTCTATTCCCTATTTGAAACCACCTTTTTAGGAAGGAGGAGAACTACTGAATAGTAATGTAATGTCTCTTTCCACCTCTCTTTCCTAGTTTTGGTCCAGGAGGACACCACGGTTGGTGGTATTGAACCGCCCCGAAATCTAAGAGAACCAGAAGGGTTGTCCTCCTCTCATTCCGGTCCCTCCAAAGTTTGTTCAGATGAAATGGCTGAGTGTTAAACAGTCATTCAATAGCAAAGTCAATGGGGAAGCTAGATTCACTTTACAACCATGTACTAACTTAACAATAGCAGTGATGCACTTAACAACTGTGGCAAGAAAGGTGATAAAATGGGGCAAAACTTACTTAACAAATGTCTCACTTAGCAACATAAATTTTGGGCTCAATTGTGATCATACGTTCAGGACCACCTGTACAAGACTATCCACATTCAGCAAATGTATAGATTTGAACCACTTTCCCAATTCTCCTTCAACACTTTCACCCCAATGTCATTCAGGCTGATGGTCTTTTCACCAGCAATATTTCACTCCAAGAGGGATTTCCAGAAAAAAAAGATGACATTAAAATTTCACAGACTTTTTCACAGTGATGTTTCTAAGCCAGGGTCCTGGATAGCTAATTAATTTTCCATTAATATTTTCAGTTCATGGAAAAACGATTTTTTAAAAGTGTAAAAATTTAGTAAAAACTGTCCCTCTCTGCCCCTTCTAAAGCTGGCAATATAGCTTTGAAAGAAGAAGCTTAGTAGAAATGTGTGGATAATTTAAATTTGGTCCATGTCACTACAGGATGCAATCAGTATTTACCAGTAGTCACTAAGCTGTTCCATCAAAATCTCAGTGAACTATTGTTTTGAATAAAAAAACCAAAGTCCAAGACTACTGTTACAAGTACATTTCTTCAGCACTCATATTTTTCAGATAAATCCATCTCTTTATTCAACTTTCTGTCTTGTTTTTATACTTTTTTTCGTGGTATGTTGCCCAGAGTCACTTCTTGTATGATGGGTGATCCTATACATTTGATACAAACCAACATACATACACTCTCCTTAAGATTCATATTTTTGGGGGTGGGACATATTCAATGTATTAAAGGCAACATTTCAAACTAGCCGATCCAAAGCGATTTACAATATTGCAGCAATACAGACCCAAATAATACATATATACATCCTGCAATAAATTCATCACCAACAAGATCTGTAGCTCTGCATCTGAAAATAAACATCTTCCCAAAGCTTCTCAAACAGCTAGATCTGAATAAGTTTTCGGAACATTGTGTACCTTCGTTAAAATAACATTTTGGTGCACAGTTTCTAAGAGACAAACGCTGACAATTCGTTCTTCTCTTGCCTGTCCTGTCCTTCTATTTAGTCTCCCTGGGTTTGCGTTCACTATCCACTTTCCTTTTACATTTCTAGAGCGGAGATCGAAATACGTTACCACCGAGGTGAAATCCAGCAGGTTCTGAAGAACCGGTAGTGGAAATTTTGAGCAGTTCGGAGAACCGGCAAATACCACCTCTGGCTGGTCCCAGAGTGGGGTGGGAATGGAGATTTTGCAATATCCTTCCCCCAGGAATAGGGTGGGAATGGAGATTTTGCATTATCCTCCCCCTGGAGTGGGGAGAGAATGGGGATCTTGCATTATTCTTCCCCTGGAGTGGAATGGGAATGGAGATTTTACAGTATCCTTCCCCTGCCACGCCCGCCAAGACATGCCCACAGAACCGGTAGTAAAAGCATTTGGATTTCACCACTGGTTACCACCTGATGGATTCTCCTTCCACCCTAGAGCTAGTTGTAAGGGGGCGTGCATAAGCGCACCAGCGTGTCTACCGTCCTTATTTATTTGTACTCATTTCACGAGCTCATATACTTATACCCGTTATCTCGTACATATTTGAGAAACTAAATAAAATAAATAAATAGTTAGATAGGCTGGAATGGCAGAGAAATCCCAGTAATACACAGATACGTGCATACCCACTTTGTCCCTCCATCCTCGCAAACAGAAATTCCCCGCCCGAGGCTTTTCTCCACCTACGACGGGATTGCATCTCCCCAAAGTGTAAAATAAATAACGTCCTGCTTTCTGGCGAGCTGGATTTGCTGTATCCCACTGGCCAGGGTCCGTGTGACTCACCTGCAGTTGATTTAAGTCGCAGCTTTAGATGGTCGTTGGAGGCAGCGACGGCTTTTCTTAGGACCTCTCCCCACTTATACCACTCATTTCCCCCCAAGGTACACAAGGCGGGCAGCGACACTGGAGCCATCGCATTGGCCGCCAACAGCTCCTCCCTTTGTTTGAACTTCGTCTCAAGCAAATTGGAACCAAGTTTATTTCAGAGAAAGGCTCTTCTTTTTGGAAACGAAATGGAGGTGGGCATAAAGGCAAGCGAGCAGATGCCTCCATTCATGCAACAGAGTAGGGAAAAGCAGGAGGCGAGCGGAAAAAGCCTGGAGCGCGCAAACACAACAACTGCGCACAATCAGAGGTCCCTGACGGGACCCATAAACCGCACTATTGTACGGTATTACCTGTAGGCGGGACACCTGGCACACGGAAAACCCCCTCACCTACTTAACTCTGGGATTGTGTGTGTGTATATATATATATATATCCATTTTTTTTGGGTAATTGATTACAGTATATACTAAACTACAAAGTATATACACGTGTTCTTCACCTTCAGTTATTTCTACAAGTAATCAAGGCGGGATATAACTAAATACAATAAATAAATGCATGCCCCGTATGGCTTCCCTCTCTAGTGAATTGGCCAATTTTGCCAAAAACGTGTCCTCAGAATTTAAAAGCCAGCACAAGAAAGTTGGAAAGCCCGGACATTAACAATAACAATAGCAAGGCAGCTTTTAAAAATTACTTTTAAAATCATGACAAACGACAAAGTAAAATAACACACAAAGATACAAATACATATATTGTCAAAAGAAAAAAAACACTTTAAAAACCAAAAAATACAATAAAGGAAAAAAGGGTAAATTATTTTAGCAGTAATTAGTTACGATTCTATATATAGTTATTCAACACAATTAATATTCAAGGGCATATATATTTCTAATGCATTTATATAACTTGGTTTTTTTTTAAAAAAACTTATTTTTAATATAAAAAATATAAAATTATTTTGTAAAAACGAATCTCATGTTTCATTATACTTGTTCATACAAAGTCTACAACTATAAGGATTTCATTTATAGGTAGCAATTGCGATAAGGCAGTTTTTTAATTTTAATTTTTTTTGGCTTTATTTAATCCCTCATTTTTTCCTACAGGAAATTCTTTTTTGTGCCACATGGGCACCATTAGATTCAGGGTGAACAGGGGTTAAAACCCAAAATGCAATAATGTATATTTTGCAGGCATTTCGGACAACAGAACGATTTGTTGATTTTGCAAAAACAATTTGCTGCATAAGGAGAGATGCCTATTCAGTCATCTGGAGAATGATATTGTATTAACCTTCCCCTCAAAAAAATTGCAATATAGCAAGCTTCATGAAGTAATACATTGAAATAGAATGACTAACAATCAGATGAAATGAGATCTACAGTAAATGTTTTGGCTTCTATTTCCTAAAGCACTTCTAAGCAAATGGGAGTGTGAACGAGCCAAGCATCTTTTGAAGACTGAATTCAAACTGAAGAGGACTAATCATCTATGTGAAATGGCATATTGAGTTTTTATGCAATAAGAAAATAGATGCAAGGAGTGCTAACTTTACTCTGATATTTTCTGATTTGCACAATAGAGAAATGACGTGCCGGAAGGATAAGAACCCTTCTTTTTCTTTCTTTGTTTCCCAAGCTGGAATTCTAAGAAAAATCACCAGATATCAATCGAGGTTAAGGATATTATATTTTTTCACCCAAAATTACAATTACTTTGGATGTGAGGCCATGCTAGGGCTGCCTTTTCATTGCCTTTTATAGGCTTTTTAGTTTAAAGATTTAGCCAGTCATTATCAGTAGAATAATACTGTATGTTATGACAGATGTTTTTTTTCTTAAAGTGAAGGCAGATGCCTCCTTATTTAGAGTATAGTTAAATATATGTTGCCTAATCTACAGATAAAACAATGGGCATTTTGTCTTTCCTTTTCATCTTTCCTCTTACATTATTATAAGTATGTGTTTTCCTTTACACAGATTTTGCTAGATGGTACTTGTTTATACTGTTGGGAACCAGCATTACTATTTTCCTTTTACAACCTTCCCTTATTGTAAACATAAAATGAAAATATTCCAATAAAAGTGCTTGCAAATGGAAAATTATGATTATTAAATGGTTTACTGTAAAGCACTAGGAGGCTGAATATATACTGATAATTCTCCTAAGTTTACGAAAAGTCTTGGGAACATGTCTGTATGGGACTAACGGATAGGCAACTAGGAAAAAATCTTGGAACTTTGTTTTTATATATGATAACTGCAGCAAGATTATTATACTCTCAAAAGTGGAAAGGCTTGATGATATCCACAGTGGAGGCGTGGCTGGGGAAGATGATAGAACTTACAGAGATGGCTAAACTAACTTCTTTGATTGGAGAAAAGCAATGATCTATATTCATGGCTAACTGAAAACCCTTATAGACGTTTTGCAAGAAACAGGAAAAAAAATGTCTTCATGATTTGTGATTTTGATGATTAGAAAAAACTGGATAACACATAACAATCATAATAAGTGAACTTATTTTTGTAACTAAAATGAGAGTTAATACTGTAAATGTACTTCTGTGTGTTGTAGAAGAAATTGGAAGCTTCTTTTTTTATTTTTTTGGTTCTCTGTGCACTTTTTTCTCTTTCTTTTTTTGCTTCGATTGCTCTATATTAGTTTATGTTCCTTTTTATGTTTTTTGGAACACTTTTAATAACATTTATAAAAGGATGATTGACACCTCCAACTTTTCACCAAGCAGGACCAGGAGTAAGATTAAAATAACCTTCCTTGTTACAAATCCAAATGTCAGTTCTTAGTTAAACCGAGTTATCATGTTTCATTTAAATGTCTCATTTAGGGACAGAGTTCCTTCTAATTTGGCAAAATTCTACTTCAGTTTTTAACAAACTTCAGAATTTTTGATCAAGAGGGAAATCTCTAGTGGTGAAAATCTGGCAATAAGATGGAATTTGTATTCCTTGTAATTTATTTATGAAAATATATGTGTTCAACTTACTTGAATTTCACAAAAAGAATTCCTCAATTACAGCATTGGGATTTGTGTTGTCTTTTCTGTTTTTACTGGGTGGTGTGCTGTCTGCATTTATTTGTTTGTTTGTTTATTTACTGGTATTTATTTACTTACTTATTTATCATATAGTATGCTGTACAGCTTGCCAAATTAGAATAGAATAAAATATAATTTTTTATTGGCCAAGTGTGATTGGATACCCAAGGAATTTGTCTTGGTGCGTATGCTCTCAGTGTACATAAAAGAAAAGATACGTTCATCAAGAATCATAAGGTACAACACTTAATGATAGTCATAGGGTACAAATAAGCAATCAGGAAAGAATATCAATATAAATCGTAAGGATACAAGCAACAAAGTTACAATCATACAGTCATAAGTGGAAGGAGATGGGTGATGGGAATGATGAGAAGATTAATAGTAGTGCAGACTTAGTAAATATTTGACATCGTTGAGGGAATTATTTGTTTAGAAGAGTGATGGCATTCAGGAAAAAACTGTTCTTTTATCTAGTTGTTCTGGTGTGCAGTGCTCTATAGCGTTGTTTTGAGGGTAGGAGTTGAAACAATTTATGTCCAGGATGTGAGGGGTCTGTGAATATTTTCACAGCCCTCTTTTTGACTCGTGCAGTATACAGGTCCTCAGTGGAAGGCAGGTTGATAGTAATTGTTTTTTCTGCAGTTCTAATTATCCTCTGAAATCTGTGTCTGTCTTGTTGGGTTGCAGAACCAAACCAGACAGTTATAGAGGTGCAGATGACAGATCAATAATTCCTCTGTAGAACTGTATCAGCAGCTGTATATTATAATAGTTTGTAGCCAATAATTGATATTAGAAAAAATGTTCATATTACATAAATATTTATTAGGTATGTATGCATGCTTGTATAAATAAATAATACAGCGGTACCAAAATGTGACAATTTAATATTATAAGCTGAAACATTTTGTGGGGAAATCACAATTTGTGATAACACGCAAAATGAAACCTTTACTTAGGAATACTGAGGCCCTGCTGTGGATAAATATGTCATTAGGCATAATAAAAAATTGCTTAATGCATTGTAAGCCGCCCTTAGTCTCCGGAGAAGGGCGGCATATAAATCAAACCAATAAATAAATAAAAAAAGGCAAAAGTAACAAATTAATACAATGACATTAAATTGACTTTTTTTCATTGTGAATGCCTGGGTGAAGCCATTAAATATTAACTTCTTCCTACCTGCTTGCCTGTGAAAGTGGAATATTTAATGTTTCCTCAGGAGAAAATGTTACGTAGGTTCAAGGATCAAGCCCAATAACTCATAGAAGTCATTTCTTTTCTATTAAATACATTTATTTTTTCTATTATTCTTCTTAACAGGTATCAAGACAGGAGAAAGAGCTAGAGAGAAAGAGCGGGATGGGGCTTTTATACTAAGGAGGCGGAGTCAAGGTAAGGAGGAGTTATGAGGGGATGGTTGTTGGAAAAGGGAAATAATATTTACATTCTTTTGATATATGTATATCAATCAATCACAGGGTTAGTCATTTACATATGACAAAACCCCCTCTAAATGACTAACCAATGCATATGAAAAATAATTAGAATATCTCATCTTATATACGAATACACAATTTGGACATTAAATAGTTATGTTGTTTACTTTGAAGTGGTTTAGTTAAAATATCTGATATTTGTTCCTCTGTATCACAATAAAAGGCTTTGATAAATCCAATATTAGAAAGTTGTCTTAACATGCTTATTTTTTATGTTAATATGCCTTGACCTTTGACCTATTGCTTCTGCTGTTGAGATCTCAATAGCGGCCTTATTGTCCTCGTGTATCATAATAGGGTAGTTTGGTTCAGTCCAGATGGATGAAAGTAGATCGTCGAACCATATCAAATTGTTAGCTGCTTTAGACATACAGATGAATTCTGCCTCAGTGGTAGAAGTAGCTACTAGATTTTGTTTTCCAGTATACCAATATACAGGGCTGTTATTTATGAAGAACACATATCTGGATATACTTTTTCTATTCTTTATATCACCCGCGCAATCAGCATCAGCATAGCAAGTTAGATTCAGTTCTTTAGAGATTTCTGGTTCTAAATACAAACAAGTATTTAAAGTGTGTTTCAAATATCTGAGCACTCTTTTGACAGCGTCCCAACAATATGAGTTTGGATTACTGACATGCCTGGATAGAAGATTAACGGGTAAGGCTATGTCTGGTCTTGTCCAATTGGCGATATAGAATAGGGAACCTATGACTGATCTGTAAAAAGTATTGTCTGTGAAGGCGCTGGTTTCGATATACATATTTTTTTAAGAAGTCTTGTTGCATAGGGGTTTCACTAGGTTTAGCATTGAGCATATTACATTTGTGTAGAAGTTCTATGATTTTTTCTTTTTGAGAAAAAAGAATATTAGATTCCAGACTGTTTAAAGGGTGGGATTGGCTGCTGTCTCCACCCAACGAAAAGGGGCGTATCAGGGAGGACCAACGCCCCTTCTCCATTGGATGTGGAGACAGCAGCCAGATGTGGGACATACCCAAGTTCATTGTCCCAGTTCACGGGAGGGCACAGTCTGACTCTTCCTGCATATCAACACCTTGTAACACTCTCCTGCCAAATTCAGCCTCCTCAGAGGCAAATTTATCTAATTTATAATGTCTAACAAATGTAGAAGGAGATATCCAAGTAGCTGCCTTACAAATATAAAGCAAGGAAACACTCGATGCTCAGGCAGCTGACGTTGCCGCACTTCTCGTGGAATGAGCTGTAAGCTTATTCTGAACAGGCAGCGAATTGAGTTCATATGCGGTAGAAATCGTATTTCGAATCCAGCGACCTATCGTTGATGAAGTCATTCTCTGTCCTAAAGATGCCGGGAGAAAAGAAATGAACAAAGATTCTGTCTTACGAATCTCAGCAGTCCTTTGCAGATATATCTGAAGAGCGCGACGTACATCCAACGTGAGCAACTGGCTCTCGAAAGGCGTTGAAGGAGAGGGATAGAAATCTGGAAGGACTAATTCCTGTAAAAGGTGAAAAGGAGAATTAATCTTAGTCACAATTGTCGGATCTAACCTGAGGACCACACGGTCTGTGTGGAACATACACAAATCCTCCCTGGTAGATAATGCAGCGATCTCAGAAATTCGCCTCGCCAATGTTATAGCGACCAGAAAGGCTACTTTGCCAGATAATAGTCTTAAACTTGCCAACCCCAACGGTTCGTATGGAAACCCCAGAAGAGTGTCCAGGACCAGTGCAAGGTCCCAATTGGGATACCGATGTAGTACAGGAGGACATAGATTCTTTGCTCCTCGTATAAATCTTCAAATCAACGGATGTTGAGACAGTGAATGAGTGGAATTGTAAGTCAGTATTGAAGATATAGCTACCACTTGTCTCCATAAGGTGTTGGGAGTAAGACCTTTTTCCAATCCAGTCTAGAGAAACATCAGGACCTGCACCACAGACGCTCGAAGAGCTGAGAAACCTTGGATATTACACCAAGAGGAAAAGGACCGCCAAGTGGACGAATAAATTTGTTCTGTTGACGACCTGCAAGATGCTTGTATAGTACGAATTACTGTGGTCGGGATGTGATCCCGCTGCAGAGTCTCCCGCTCAACCGCCAAGCGGTCATCTGTAGCCACTGAGGCTCTGGATGTACAATTCAGTCAATGTACCCTTGACTGAGGCAATTAGGTATACACGGAATCCTCCAAGGAGGAGACACTGATAAATTCATGAGGCCCGCAAACCACGACCTCCTTGGCCAATGTGGTGTCACCAAAATGATCTCCGCCTGTTCCAGCAGAATCTTTTGAAGTACCCTCGGGATGAGGGGAACTGGTGGAAATGCGTAAAGCAGGCCTTGTGGCCAAGGGGAGCGTAGGGCATCCACAGCTTCCGCCTGTTGACAATGGAAACGGGAAAGGAAGCGTGTTAGCTTGGCATTTTGTTGGGATGCAAACAAGTCTACTTGTGGCATCCCGAAATGATCCGCAAATCTCTGAAATAGGAGAGGATGGATGCTCCACTCTCCGTGATCTATCTTTTGGCGGCTCAGCCAGTCTACCTTCACGATCGCATCTCCCGATATATGGTCCACCTTTAACGAGGCTAGATGTTGCTCTGCCCAAAGTCCCAGTCGTTTGGCCTCCTGCATCAGAGACCTGGACCTGGTGCCACCCTTGCGATTTACGTGGGCCTTGGCTGAGGTGTTGTCGGTGAGCACCAGTACATGTGCGCCGGCCTCGAGCTGACGAAAAAAAACCCGAAGTGCAAGGGAATTTGCACGAAGCTCCAGCCAATTGATACTGTGAGCAGCGTCCGCGGTGGACCATGTGGCCTGAGCGACTTGCACCCCGCAGTGAGCTTCTCAACTGAATTTGCTGGTATCGGTGGTCACTATCACCCATTGAGTCTCCAGGAACAGGCAGCCTTTGGAAATTGCAGGGGATCGCCACCAGCGAAGGGACGCGAGCACTTCCCTCGGAACTGCAATTCTGGCCGAAGAGGAACCCCTGCCCCCTTCTGTAAAGGCAAAAGAAACCATTGAAGGTCTCTAAGGTGTAACCTGACCCAGGGAACAATAGAAATGACCGAGACCATCTTGCCCAACAGTCTTGAGAGTAGCAAGGGGGATGCCCTTCTATCTTTTATGACCCTGGCCACAAGAGATCTCAACCCGGATTGCGATCCGGGGAGAGGAAAACCTTACCTTCAACTGAATCAATTATAGTTCCTAAATGAAGAATTCTAGTCAAGGGTTTCAGATGGCTTTCTCTATGTTAACAGAGAAGCTGTGCGAGGCCAGTGTCTGAATGGTAAATTGGAGATCTGAAATGCTGAGGGGTTAAACAGAAGTGACTTAAACAGAGCCTGGGGAAATAGGCTCGTGAATGCAGGTTGATCCGGAGGTAAGCCCTCATCCTCCGACAACTCTGGTTCCTGAGGCTCCATCTCTTCTGATATAGAGTGTCTACTGACATAGGAGACGGATGGAGAATCTGAGCCCACAAGCAAGAGGACATATTCCATATCGACTCTGTCCAGCGAAGCTGAATGGTCCGAATGGACCGAATACACTGTAATCGGTCTGGCAGTCAAGAAAGGATGAGCCGACAGGGATCGTTGCACCATTGCTGCAATCATACATTGAATGTCCTCTGGACGTAAAGGGCTAGAATCATGGTCTCGGGCTGGGCCGGCCTCCGTAGAGGCTTGAACCAGAGTAGAAGATACAGGTGGATGAACCACCAACCCAGCTGGAGCGCTAGACTCCACCGCATTGATAGCCCACAGACGGGGGAGATCCCAATAAGTCAGCTGACTCAACTGACACCAGGAAGTCTTGCAGCAATATCTGATCTGGGGTCGGAGAGGGGTCACATCTACATTCCCCTGGAGAAACCCTGGCTGTTGTAGATGATGTAAGACCACTGTCCTTGACCTTGACTACAGGCTTCCGTAGAAGCTTTTTCTTGCGTCTAGCAGAAACTTAGACTGAGGTTTAATGGATACTCCATCCCCTTGTGCGTGCTTGGCATCTTTACGCTTGGAAGCAACTGACTGCTCCCTTACTGTGGCCTGGTGGCCATGTTTTGACTTGGCCAGAGCCTTAGGCATGATAGGCCGTATAACACCCAAGGAGTGGAAAATAGACTCCGTGTTAAGCAAGGCAATCCTGTATCAGGGGAATGTCAAATTCTAGATACATCCTGTGATAAATATGCGAGGCACCAACGGAGAAAGGAGAAGGCAATTAACCCCAAGCCTGTAAGGTGCAGCAATGTCTGCCAAAAGGGCTGAAGGCAAGGTTAGGCCAGGATAGCAGGCACAGCCAGAAAGACTGGAGGCCTGAGAGAAGCTCAACGTGTCGCCTCGCCCCTAAACAAAATGGCGGCCAGAGCTGCCAACTCAGGGATCACAAAGCTCCATTACTGAGCAGATCAGCAATGTCAAACAGCTGAGATGCGGACTGGTAAGAGAAGTCAAAAAGCCGAGCAGGAATAAATCAGGGCAATTTTTTACAGTTCACCAAGGCCTTGTGATGTGACCGCAAGCGGCAAACCACAGGGAGCGCAAAAACTCCACTTTGAAGCCGGCGGCAAGGTCAATCAGCTAAGAAGCGGTTAATAGTGACAGCGGGCAGAGCTCTGATCATTTCCGCAGGAGAGAATCAGAGCCTGGAGTAAAAGAACTGACAAGCGGTGATAGTCAGGGAGCGCAAAGACTCCACTCAGAACCCGGCAGCTAGTCTCAAACAGCTGAGAAGCAGCTCTATTGAGTCTGCTGGAGAAAAGCCGTGCCTGGGTGAAAGGCCTACAACTGGTGAGAGGCAGGGAGCGCGAAAAACTCCACTAACAGTTATGCAGCTGGCAGTGGAGTGCAAGACTCCGCAAAGAGAAGCCGCTGTTTAAAACATAGGGCTCCACCGGCAAAGCCAGTGATTTTGAGCCACCCACGGGAGCAGAAAGCTCCACCAACGTACAGAAACTTACCAATTCGATGAAAGGATGGAATGGCAGAATGGCTTCAACGAGACCTCAGAATTGTAATCTGAGGGTTCCTGAGGTAAAAAGGTTCACAGAATGTCCAGCAAACAAAAGAATAGCCAAGTACGACATACAAGGTCAAATCTGAAGAATCAGGTATGAAAGAAAACAGTCTAACTCTGAAAGCTGTCAGAGCTAGCTATCCACAAACTGTGCCACCGTAAGGGTGGGAGCGCTAGACTCCACATTATTGTTACTCTGAACAGGAGGAGGAGACCCCATAAATCAGATGACTCAACTAATAGTGGGAAATCTTGTATTGACATCTGATCCGGGGTCAGAGAGGAGGCATGTCTACATTCTCCTGGAGACCCAATGGTTATAGCCAATGGGGCAGAACCAGTGTCTTTGTCTTTGACAATAGGTTTTCTTAGTAGCTTCTCCTTGTGCTTAGGAGGAGCCTCAGAACAAGGCTTAATTGCTACTCCTTCCCCTTGTGTATGCTTGGAAGCTTCCATCTTAGAAGCCACTGACTGCTCTCGCACTGTGGCACTACGGCCATGTTTTGACTTGGCCAGAGCCTTAGGCATGACTGGCCTTAATTAATCAATAGGGTTGAAAGGACACCCCTAAAATTTTATCAGCCCTGTAATAGGGTAATGTAAATTTAAAAGTAGTTTAAATTAATATAAATGTGTTATAGATGTAAATTATATATCCAACACAATTTCCAGTAGCCAGATGTGGCAGTCTTAGTTTATAAGGGCAGAATATGCTTATAGCCGGCACAGAACTAAGGATTGGAGGCTTGATAGAAAAAAACTGTGCCCTTGCCCTTAAACAAAATGGCAGCCGAGCAGTCACCTAAGAGCTCGAGCTGGCGTAACTGTCAAAAACTGAAGCACTACTCAGTCTCAAATGAAGGCAGATCTATCTTAAACAGTCTAATTTGGCCAAATAATCAAAGCACTGTCAGATTAAAGAGACTATACGCAATTAGTCTCAGTCAGTTAATAAGCAGTAAGCCTGCATGTAAAAAACTCCAACAAGCGGCAAGCCTTTGGGAGCGCGAAAACTCCACTTCACAGCCAGCACCAAATTCAATCAGCTGAGAGGCGGTTAGGCTAAGCAGCAGTAGTGCTTTAACAGCCTATTAGGGGGAAAGTAGCTTCTGCTAAAAGCTCTGATAAACGGAGATAGCCAGAGAAAGTCAAGTCTCATAGCGAAAATGTTAATTAGCCTCAATTAGCTGTGAGGCAGTTTAAAATAGCAGGGAAAAACTCTGCGCTTTGTTAAAACTGCCAACAAGCAGCAAGAATCAGGGAGCGAGACAACTCCTCAAATGCAAAAGTTTTTGTGTTTTTGTAATTTGCACCCAAGATATTTGTTTATTTTATTTTATTTATTTTATTTTATTTTTGAATTTGTATACCGCCCTTCTCCCTGAGGACTCAGGGCGGTGAACAGCCAGATAAAAACATCAAATACAAATATTAAAACACATTTAAAAATATATATAGATTTGGCCCCATTAATTAAAACGATAAGCAAAACAGAACAATTAAAAACCCTTAAAAAGAAATTAAGCCACCCAAAGTCTTTAAAGAGAAATGTTTACCTAGGTCGTTAGCAAATTTGTCATATTTACATTTTTTGTCGCTAAAATACAATATATCGTTTACATAAATAAGCACATATTCAATAGAGTCATCTGCTAATGTGGCTATGAAACCCATTGACTTAAGGACTTTGTCCAAACACTCATACCACCTTTTTCCAGATTGTTTTAATCCGTATAGACTTTTGTTTAAAAGCCAAGTCTCTCCCTTTTGTGAGTTTTTGCTAGGTGGGGCTTTGACATAAATCTCTTTATCAAGATCTGCATGCAGATAAGCGGTTTGTACATCAAATTGATAGACTTCTATTCTTAAAATTGATGCTATTGTCAATGCACTTTTAACACTTTCGGATCTAACTGCGGGGAAATATGTATCCGTATAATCTTTGGGATATTTTTGGGTGAAACCCTGTGCCACTAATCTAGTTTTGTACAATATTTTGTCATTATCTAAATTCTTGATTTTAAATATCCATTTGGTTCCAATTGGGGTTTTGTGGTTTGGGACTTTGGCGGGGGTATATAACTTCAGTTCTCTAAGACTATTCATTTCCCTTTCCATTGCTTGTTCCCAATTATTTCTTTCCTTCTGGGGCAGTTTTGTTATTTCTTCATATGAGTTGGGGGTTAGATTATCGGTTTGGATGGATAAAATGTACTCTTCTAATCTTTTGGGGTTTTGGTTTCTATTGGTTCTAATTGGTCTGTCGTGTAATATTTCTGAGTCGGGTAAATTCTTGGCTTCTTTTTGTGTTAGAGCAGTGGTTCTCAACCTTCCTAATGCTGCGACCCATTAATACAGTTCCTCATGTTGTGGTGATCCCCAACCAGGGGTGGGTTCTAAATTTTTTTACTATTGGTTCTGTGGGCATGGCTTATTTTGTGGGCATGGAGTGGAGGTCATGTGACCAGGTAGGTGTGGCTAGCTGGTCATGTGACCGGGTGGCCATGGCTATGTGTATAGGGACTACTCAGAGGGCTGAAAAAAGTCATTTCTGACAGATCCTCGCACTTTTGACTGGTCCTCACACTTATGACTATCCTCACATTTATGCCCGTGCAGCATTCTTAACAACCATGTCACTCATTTCACAACTGCTTCTCTTCACCATGGTGATAAGATAGGGCAAAAAATGTAAAATGTGAGGACAGTCGTAAATTCGAGGACTGGTCAAAAGTGCGAGGACCAGTTAAAAATAACTTTTTCAGCCCTCTGAGTAGTCCATGTGCACAAAAGGACTACCCAGAGGGCTGAAAAAAGTGATTTCTGACAGGTCTTCGCACTTTTGACCAGTCTTCGCACTTATGACTGGTCATCATGCCCATTGTAGTATTCTTAACAACCGTGTCACTCATTTCACAACTACTTCTCTTCACCATGGTGACAAGATAGGGCAAAAACGTAAAATGTGAGGACAGTCGTAAGTTCGAGGACTGGTCAAAAGTGCGAGGACCAGTCAAAAATAACTTTTTCAGCCCTCTGAGTAGTCCATATGCATAAAAGGATACAGCAATAGAGAGGGATGAAGGAAGGGAAGGGAAATTAGAGTAGGAGGGAGGGTAAGAGAGGGAGGAAGAGAGGAGGAGAAGGAGAAAGGAAGAGGAAGTAGGGAGGAGAAGAAGAGGGGGAGGAAGAGAAAGTAAGAAGGAAAGAAAAGAGAGAGGTGGTAGGTTTGAGGAGAAAGATTGCTGTACAATAAAAAAGATGAAAGGGAAGAAAGCCAACCCCAAACAAATATAAAGATATTAAGATAAAGAATGAATTGTTAAACTTTAAAGAATAAAAGAACAAATATGAATAAATAGCAATAATTAGAAACACACATACAAACATACAATGTATTTTCTTTGAACAGAGTGTTTGGTCGGTTCACAAATTTAACCAATGTTTAGTCATTTCAATTAAATTTACAATTTCTATATTTTCTTTTTGCCATATTTATTCCTCATCTATTTTTTTTAAAAAACCAATATTACCCTTCATCCTCATCTCTAATCTTAATCAAATTCAATTTTTCCCTTCTATTCTACGTTATACCCCTTCCCATTGTTATCTATTTTTATATCCATCCTGACATTGGTTAATTATGTAATTATGTAATACAGTTGTTTAATACAAATTCAGCATTTTAATATAAATCAATTAGTTATATAACTATCTTTTTTGTATATCAATCAATATGAACATGAATATTCCAATTATTTCCATGCAATCCAATTTCTTACAAATCAATTAATTATATTTACCAATAATAATAAACCAAATAATTTCCCCCCTATATTCCTCCAAACCACAACTTAACCATTTCTGCTTTCAACACAATATACAATTAATAGTATCTCAATTATTACAATTCCCTAGTTAAATAGAGCTTTTTTTCTTTTGTGTTTTAAAATCTTGAACCTCCTCTTTTGCCCCAAATTTCCCATTGTTTACAGTTTTGCACCTACCTTTTTTGGTGAGGAAAAAGAAAAAGAAATCTCTCTCTGCCTCATTTTGTCACGTTGCAGCAAAGACCCTGCTTTGCTGCTTTCAGTTTCGTTTCATTTTTTTCAGCATAGCTAGGGGGAAAAAAATCTGCTCCTCTCTTTGCAGCTAGCAACAGAGCCCTCCGCAAAACAGCTGAGAGCAAATCAGCTGAGAGTCCGGCGGCTGATCAAATCAATTTATGGTAATTAACCTTTGCGGAAGCTGAAAGGGGCTGTTTTTTTTTATTTTTGCAGGCACCCGTCTTCTCATTTGTTTTCTTTTAACACTGATCAGCTGTAGGGCAGCCCTTTGAAGCCCCGTGGCAAGAATTTAAATGGTTTGTTTCCCTCTAGCCATCAGCTGGGACTCAGGAGGCAGCAATAGATTGGGAGTGGGCGGGGTAAGCGAACGGCGAACGGCGATCCAACAGAGGGTGAGGGTGAGGGTGAGTGAAGGCGTGGGGGGGGTGAGAGAGGGCTTTGGCGACCCCTGTGAAATAGCCGTTTGACCCCCAAAGGGGTCGCGACCCCCAGGTTGAGAACCGCTGTGTTAGAGTGTCTAATATTATATCTGGGTGGCCTTCCTTCCATTCTTTGGTGTTAATATCTTGGTGTTTGGGTTTGGGTTTCTCTTGTTTATTGTTTTCGGGTAAGGTTTGTTCTGTCATATCTTGTTCATTATTATGTTGGTTTTGACAGTTATGTATTTCATTTAAATGTATTTTCGACCAATTCGACTGTTCATGAAAAACTGCATTCCTGGACACAATGAACTATTATGGTTATCCACAAATCTAAATCCTTTGGTTCCTGTTTCATAACCCATAAATCTCAACCTCCTTGACACCTTTTCCCCCTTATGTCTTAATTGTTTTGGTATGAGCATGTCTGCTGTTACTCCAAAAATGTGTAAGTGAGCTATTTGAGGTTTTTTATTATACATTACCTCGTAAGGTGTTTTATCCAATATGCTAGACCAAGATCTATGAAGTGTATAATTTGAGTATACAAGTGCTTTGGCCCAAAATGTTTGTCCTAGTCCTGCCATCTAAAACACATCTCATCATTGTCTGTAGGGTGTAATTTCTACGTTCAGTCACTCCATTTTGAAAAGCTGAAAACGGTGAAGAAGTGAAATGCAATATTCCGTGTTCCTTTAGCCAGATTGAAAAATTTTTGGATAGGAATTATGACCCGCGGTCAGTCATAATTTGTTTGATTTTAATGTTATTCTGTATTTCTATTCTTTTATAAAATTCTTTAAATTTTGGAAATGCCTCACTTTTGTGATTAAGGGTATACACAAAACCGTAGCGACAGAAGTCATCTACAATAGTTAAGAAAAATCTTTTTTTATATTTTATGGAAGGTTTTAGGGGACTTACTAGGTCCATTTGTATTAATTGGAAAGTGGAACTGGTTGTGCGTGTTGCTTTTCTTGGTCTGGGTTTGGTTTTGATTTTAGAAGACTTTCACACAGAACACTCCAGGTAATTTTTACAATCTTTTACTTTTAGTCCTTCGGAACAATCAGTCATCTTTTGAATAACAGGAAAACTAAGGTGTCCTAGCTTTCTGTGTAGTAAATGTGCGCATTCATCGTGCAAAGATTTCCCTATTAGAACTTTATTCTTTCTTGGTGTATTATAATTGTGAGAATCTTCTTGGGTTTTATTTGAGTCTAAATTGGCGTTAATGCTAGATTGATTGTAGCTTTCTGTGTCAAGATATGGCAGGTTTCCACTAAGTGTAATTCCCTTTATGTCTACTTTGTCTTTTGTCATGTATACCTTCCCTTCTTTAATGGTGATTTCTATACCTAAATCCCTGCTCAGCTTCAATGCTGCAAGTATGTTATGGGGTATTTTGGGGACAAGAAGTACCCCCTCTATTTCACCTATCCCATGTATATGTATGTTCCTTTTCCCAGTTACCAAAACATTATTTTGATTGGCTACTTTAATTATAAAGTTTTCTTTTGCAAAAGATGTCAGCAATCTCTTGTCATAAGTAGTGTGATTAGTGGCTCCTGAATCTATAAACCAATGATTCTCCTTTTTTATTGGATTGATATAGAATTTCTGATTCCCTAGCCCGTAAAGAGTTCCTGACTGATTTTCTTTGGAATTATCTCTGTATTTTCTCTTATCCCTTGGGATGGGAGAGTCATTACGTCTATCTGTAATTTGAGTGTCTATGTCTATTTTCTTGTCTGTCTCTATTTTGGTAATGATCTCTTCCTCTAACGTTTTTTGGACAATCTCTTTTGTAATGACTCTTGGAGCCACATATGTAGCATTCAGGCATGTCCCTATCTCTGCTATGGAATTCTACCCTTTTAATAATTCTACTATCTCTGTGGTGTAGTGATCTATCTTTTCTTAAATTATCTTCAGCAATTAATTTGTTCGTTAGTGTCTCTATTGATAGATGCCCTATAATAATACTGTCTAATTGAGCTATGAAATTATCCCAACTAGGGTCTAGTGAATTTATAATGATGCTCTTCATGCTTTCTTCTGTTATAATTTCCCCTCTTAGTAGTAAATCTGCCCTGGTAGCCTTTAAATTCAATATGTTCAATATGCTCATTGAAGTCCCTGCTCTAAGTCTAGCAGAATGGAAATTTCTAGAGATTTGAGTTGTTGTTGCCATACTTTTGCTGTAGAATAGGTCAAACATACATTGTATTAGTTCTGGTATAGTTAAATAATGGTTAATACTAGGATAAATACTGGGGGAAATACTAGCTATTAGTAGATAAAATGCTTTGTGATGTAGGCAGTCCAATTTAAGTGTCCAAGGTTTTTTTGGAGGGTCAGTAATCATGAAAAGTAAGTTTTCTCTCAGAAAAATGACTTGGAGTTGTTGATTCCATTCTTGGAAATTGGTTCCATCTAATTTTAAAATAGGGAAGTTGATGGGTAAAGTCCCTGAGTTGTGTGAGGTGTTACTTACTGAGAGCGGCTGTCCATGGTTCTGAATCATAAGAAAGCAGCAGTATGGTAATGGAATACTTGCAGGCAATTTAAAAAGACAGGCTTGAACTTTTTTTTCTTCTCTTTCCTTTATGTCGTTCTGCGCATGCGCGGTTCATTTTAGTTCTGAAGTCGTCAAGAGAGGTTCATGTTGCCGCTGCTCCTGGGCGTGGGCCTATTTCGACTGGATGAGGCTCAGGTTCAGTCTTGGGGTGCCAGCTGTGGTCAGATGGGAATCGAGTCGTCCTCTGGATCATCAATGGATCGTCTGGGTAGATGTCCTGGTCAATCGGGCGATGCCGTTGTGATGGTAAGTATTTGTTGCGGTCCTTCGGTATTGGGGATTGCGTTAGCAGTGGAAGGCTGTAGTTAGTGTCCGGATTGAATAGTGTCAGCGGTTTTTCGGTGGTGATGTCTGCGCATTTTGTATAGTGTTTGTTTATTTTTTCTTCAATGTCTGTAATTTCTCCGGACATTTTTAGTGCGTTAGGGTAATGTAGTTAGGGTAATTTTAGTTCTGATCCAAAAGCCGTGGTGAGGGTTTTAATAGCATTATCTATTTCAGCTTCGGTGGGTTGATTTTGTGAGTGAGATATTGTTTTTTCTCAATTCGTTTGAATCTGCTGTGGCATGTGTCTCTTCTTCGATTCTCCTGTCATTGTTTTCTGGCATAGTTTTATAATTTAGTGTTGGTTTTCTTTCATTTGTTGTTCTCTCTGGGATTGCTTCGGGTGGTGACAGCTGCACTGCCATTAATTTTGAATATTCTCTGGTATTCATTTTCTTTTTGCATGTTTCAGAGTTATGGGCATAAAACCGACCTCTGCTATCAATTTGTTACGTAGGTTCAAGGATCAAGCCCAATAACTCATAGAAGTCATTTCTTTTCTATTAAATATATTTATTGTTTCTATTATTCTTCTTAACAGGTATCATGACAGGAGAGAGAGCTAGAGTGAAAGAACGGGATGGGGCTTTTATACTAAGGAGGCGGAGTCAAGGTAAGGAGGAGTTATGAGGGGATGGTTGTTGGAAAAGGGAAATAATATTTACATTCTTTTGATATATGTATATCAATTAAGAGCCTTGATAGTACAGTGGTTTAGTGCACCCTGTTATTAACACAGCTGCCTGCAATTTCTGCTGGTTCGAATCTCTCCAAGGCTCAAGGTTGACTCAGCCTTCCATCCTTTCTAAGGTAGGTGAAATGAGGACCCAGTTTGTGGGGGCAATAAGCTGACTTTGTATAAATTATACAAAAGAATGAAGGCTATTGCTTAACGCATTGTAAGCCGCCCTGAGTCTCCGGAGAAGGGTGGCATATAAATCAAATTAAAAAAAAAAATCAATCACAGGATTAGTCATTTACATATGACAGAAAATCGCCCTCCAAAGCAATTTGAGGCACATGATAATAAAATCCTAAAATTTTTCATTAATTTTCACAGAATTCAAAGGGACGTATTCCTAATTTTGTGGGTAAACACATATCTGTGGCTCAGAATAGATCAGATGCTTTGGCTGTTTCCAAGAAATTGATGTGTTTTTATGTTTGATGGAGCTCATGTCTGAAACTAAACCTGAAACATATTTATATTAAAAAATCCTAAACAATGTTTCAAAATTGATATTAATGACATCTACAGATATATAAAGAACATCAAAGGTTAGAGGTCTTACAAATGTCAAATTTATTTTATTAGATTTAGGATTAAAGGTAATTAAAATATTTCATTTCAAGTTTACTAGACATCTCAGAATATATACTGAAAGAATAGATGTCAGTTTTTCTTTGCTGGTGATATAACAAAAATGAAACGTCATTGACATTTTTTGGAATGTAACTTTTTTACTTACAAAAGTAGATTTATAGGGAAATCTTTTACTATTAAAGATTAACATTTAATATTTAAATATTTAATGTTATATTACATTATGTCCCAGAAGTTTGGAATCTGACTATTTTTATGGTTGTACCAGACCTGGGATGTTGCTAAGAGAATTATTTTGAGAAACTGGAAAAAGATATTATTCTTGGTATTAAGGACTGAATTCAAGAAGTATGTAATTTATCTGTTTTTGAAAAGGTAATTACAACATTTTAATGAAAAAATGGTGCAATATGTTTCATCTTCAATGAAAACAGATTAAATAAAATAAATTAGATATGCAGATTAGATATGCAGAGTTTGAATATTATTTTTAACAAGGTTGACTTCAAAAGGATTTCTCAAATGGATTCTACATCCTTAAGCAATGCTTTACTGCTGTGCTGATGAGCTGTGCTGATGCAATATTGCAGGCTAACTCTTTGTACTGCCAGCAGTTCGATCCTGACCGGCTCAAGGTTGACTCAGCCTTCCATCCTTCCAAGGTTGTTAAAATGAGGACCCAGACTGTTGGGGTCAATATGCTGACTCTGTAAACCACTTAGAGAGAGCTATAAAGCACTATGAAGCAGTGTATACAGTAAGTCTATGTGCTATTGCATGATCATGCTTTAGGGTATCAGTGCATATACTGTATGTATACAATATATACAAATATATTATGCAATATATGCAAAATGTAGATACTTTTCCATTCCAGAAAGCCATATCTTACTCTGTTGGATTTTTGATGAAATTTGCTATTTGCCATTTCTTCCCTTCAGTGCTCCTTTAGAATTGCTTTTTTGAATATCTGAGAACTTCGAGTCCTAATGGAAATATATCAATAGCTCTACAATGAACAATACAGCTGTTGTGCAAGAGCATTGGTTTGTGGAACATATTTTACAAATATTACAGGAAAATATTAACGTTTTGGTTTGCAAACAATAGCAGCTCCAGGGCTTCTAATAAACGCTCATTACATTTCATAATTTTACATTTCAATTTCCAAATGAAAAATGGAAAAAAATTTACTTCTATACATTACAGGTGCAGTTTGAAGTACAGTGAAATATGAAACAGAATACTATCGATTGTGGCACCAAGAATAATTAATTATCTTTTCAAATGATATGGCTATATATTATATCCAACACAGATTTAAAAACAGCAGAGTTTTAATTGTCTGGTTGTGACCTGTATCTTGTTTTTGTTGACTCAGTGCAGACATCTCAATGTGGCAGCCCTTTGATTGGATCAGAAAACAAATTCCACTCTATGTCATTGTTTCAGAGTACAATAATATTGTACAATGCAAATAATACTGAAAGTCTGAGCAAACAAAGAGAATCAAGTTGGGACAATCTTGAACTCTTCCTTCTTCCCTCCTTTTTCTGCTGTTTACCTAATACGTTTGAATGCCTTCTTCAGGATCATATCTACAATTCTCTGCACCAGTGGTTCTCAATCTTTTCTTCATCATGTACCCTATTTAAGTACCTTTTGTGATCACAGACCCCCAAGACTTAACTCAAAATTTAAATCATAACATTCAGTGATGGGTTGCTACCGGTTTGGTTCGGTAGTAGCAGTGGCGGGAGACTCCGCCCACCCGCCCGGATGTCATCATGGATGCTTTTGCGCAGAAGCGCTGCGTGCGAGCAAAGAAAGTGGGCACATGCGCACGCTCCCGTTGTGAACCGGAAGTAAAAATAAGTGGAACCCACCCCTGATAACATTTCTTCAAGACTTCGCAAACCCCATGACATCATGGACAGGCTGAGAATCACTGCTCTGCACCAATGTTTCTTAAACTTTTTCTCCAAGAAGTATCTGGACTCAGTTATACAATGATTTTCCATGCTATTGCAGCGTTTTATTGCAGATAAGATCGACATTTGCCTAGTTTCGGTGGGAAATAACATTGGATTGACTTTAAGTATTTGAAGAGGGCCCGCTGGAATTTTAGTAGGCAGGGATTAGATTACTATAAAATTCAAATATACTATAATTATCACTTTTGATTTTTAGCTACAATGACTAGTCTAGATTCAATTTTGGAAATAGCTTCCTTTTCCTCTGTTGTCTTCTTCACTTCTGTTTAAGTGGGGTTTCTTTAAAATGAGGAAATACGTCCCTTTAAGACGTTACTTATATCAACTTTCACAAATGACAGATTTGGGAAATGCTAGTTCAGCTGCCTCTTTGGATTTTTTCTCCTGAGGGTTTATTTTTTATTAGATTTTGATTTGAGCTCTCCAACAAATGCTGCTCCAGTTCTTCCATAAGCCAGAAGAAACTCTGGAATATCTCTTCTATCTTCTTCAGAGAACTCTAGGACAAGCAAGGCAAATGTCATTCCACCCTCTCTCCTCTTTCTCCCTCCCTTTGATGATCCATCGCCCAGGCAATATTTGTGTGTGATTGTGCCATTGTTTGCGTTACTAAAGTCTAATAATTGATCTTTGTTCTTGCAACACCTGTATTAACTGATTATAACTTAAGTGCAATGTAACAAAGTTATTGGATGACTAATGGATGAATGGGAAAGTAAACAGAAGTAAAAAAAAATATGGTCAAGAGTGAGGTAAACATTGCAAAATGCTGACTGCAGGAATGGCACACCTGGAAAGTTGATGTTCAGAACTGATGGAGTGACTTTGGCCAAAGAATTTGATAGGAGTTACAAAAAGCATGTCATATAAACAGCTGCTGGATGACTCACAAAAGAGATCTTAGCTGGCCAAGTAAGATTTTTGACTGCTAAAGAAGAGGAAGGAAGGAAAGGAAGGAAGGAAGGAAGGAAGGAAGGAAGGAAGGAAGGAAGGAAGGAAGGAAGGAAGACTTCCTGTACCAAATGAGTGATGCTGTGTAAGTATGAGCAGGAATTATTACAAATAAATATATAAATAATAAAGTTAAAATATAAAACTTTGGGGTTGGTTTCATGCTTGCGTAGTTTCATATGCCTCTCCCATCATCTGCCAATGTAGAATTGATTAGTCTAGTTGCATTTGTAGGACTTCAACTGCACAAGTTCGGTCCTGTGACATTTGCTTGCAATGTTGTAATTTTCTTACAAAAGGATCTAGCATCAGGGCAGTGTAATGCTGCTTTTGACATTTGTTCCTCTCCTCTGCCTGGCCTGCAGACACCTTAATTTTAGTTTTAGTAGTAGTTGTTGAATACAGTCACTTAAACAGAATTGTGCTTCAACTTTGCACAAGATTATTCTGTGCATAATTTTATCTCGGCTTAAAACAGTTGTAACTACAATATTACTTTTTCCACATTGTGTGCATCTATTTATTTTTCAGTTCTATTTTGATTGACTGCAGATGGGTTAGCTCTGTTGAAGATCTGTGGGTGCTTATTTTTTCTTTTTGTCGATCCTGAACCGTGGGTGGGAATTGTAGAGATTCTTTTACAGAACTAAAGCAACTGAAAACTTTGTTTTCATTAATGCCGACCTACTTGTTTAGGAAATAGCTAAGCCAATAAACACCACTGTCAGCTTTAACAGATTAATAATTTTTATTTTTTTTTCTTGGCATTGGCATTTCTGCTTTGTAGTCTTTAGTCATGTGGTTCTAATTTGTTGTCCAACTGGATTTTATGTTCTTTGCCACTGGTACCAAGAGACGCAGACCATGAAAAACCTGAAAGGAAAACATAAGCGTGTTTCTGGCTCTGGAAAAGGGCTTCCTTGGTGGTCAGAGGCTGGGGTCTGAGGGTAATGTCATCCAGAATGGAAAAGTGATTAAAAACTACTGTTCTGGATGTTGTCTCCACTGAAAGAATTCAGGCAGTGATCCTTTGTTTGAATGGTAAAAGATTTGTCTGGTCAAAGTAGACAGATTACGGTGTAGAAGAGGTAAAATTTAGGGTGCATATTGAAGATGAGAGTGGGCAAGCGGGGGAAAATCTGACTTTTCAAACCACCCAGATGTCCTGCGGGGCGGGCTGTTGAGTCATGTATACTTTATAGGGGTTTATGTAGAGGTCTGCTTTGATGTTAACTCAACAATGGATATTCAATGATTCAACTCCTACAGGTAATCCTTGATTTATGATCACAATTGAACTCAAAATTTCTGTTGCTAAGCAAGACAGTTGTTAAGCGAGTTTTGCCCTCTTTTATGACTTTTTTTTGCCACACTTGTTAAGCGAAATTACTGCAGTTGTTAAGTTGGTGACATGGTTGTTAAGTGAATCTGGCTTCCCCATTGACTTTGCTTGTCAGAAGGTCGCAAAAGGGGATCATGTGATCCCAGGTTACTGCAGCCATCATAAATATATGCCAATGGCCAAGCATCCAAATTCTGATCACATAACCACTGTAAGGATTGTAAATGTGAAAAACGGTCATAAATCACTTTTTTCAGTGCCGTTGTAACTTCGAATAGCCATTAAACCAGGGGTGAAATGTAAAATTTGTTACTACCAGTTCTGTGGGCATGGCTTGGGGGGGTAATGTGACTGGGTGGGTGTGGCCAACTTTTTTTTTTTTAAAGCATTTTTTCTAATGCTTTTAAAAGCCTCTGACGATCAGGCAACTCAGCTGGGATCGTCAGAGACTTTTCAAAGCATTTTTTTTACCACCTCTTTGGCCAAGAGGTTGCAGAAAAAAATGCTTTGAAAAGCCTCTGATGATCCCAGCTGAGCCGCGTGATCATCAGAGGCTTTTTATTTTTACTTTTAAAAGCATTTTTTCGTTGGAAAGGGTTGTAGAAAAAATGCTTTTAAAAGTAAAAAAAAAAGCCTCTGATGATCGTGCGGCTCACCTGGACATGGGGGGAGTGCAGGGATTTTTGCTACCAGTTTTCCGAACCACCTGCCGCCATCACTACCAGATCAGGCGATCTGGTCTGAACCGGGAGCATTTCACCCCTGCACTAAACAAATGGTTCTGTTGTGACCCCAACTCCCGAGCCTGTCCTAACAGAGGAAGAAAACTCAGAAGGTGATGGGGAGGAACTGACAAGGCCTCCCTCTCCAGGACCCTCCTCTCTGGCAATGCCTCAGGTTCCATCCGAAGGCCAAGAGGAACAGCCTGGGATATGCCAGGAGAAAAGCATATCGGAACAACAACAGATAGGGAGGGAGGATGATGAATCCTGGCTTGATCCCAGGCAGCGTCAGAGGGAGAAGCATGCGCAGCAACGAAAGAGGCGTGGGAGGGCCAGAGATTGAGCTGGGTCACTGAGCCACACCCCACAAGGAATAAAAGTGGGTGTAATTGCTCTTCAGGCTTTGTGACGGTCAAAGTTAAAAACCTGAGAGTCACATCGCGTTACCTGAAATCTGAATTGGACCTTGGCCAATTCTTGCTTCGTGGATTACTTTTTGCTACTGAATTGGACTGAGGAGAAATTCTCTCTTGCTGATTGTGAGTGAAAACTGACTTGGTAGTCATTTCGCAGTTTACTGCCAAAACTCTTATCTGCAAGGGTTTCTAGTCTGATTGCTTAATAAAATCTTGGCAGGTGTGCCTGGTTGTGTGTTTACCTGTGTGGAGAAGAGGGACAGAACAGGTTCAAAGTCAAGGACTACCTGTATTTCATGATTAGCCATTGGTCCACAGACAAATTTTCTTCTGCAAATTTGATTTGCCTCCTTTTAAAGTAATCTAAACTAGCAGCCTTACATATTATGATAGCCAACCCTATTGTTTACTTATGGTCTGTATATAAAGAAAATTCATTTTTTCACATGCATGATTTATAAGGTGGGGGGTGGTCTGTGGAATGCTTCCTGGCCTACATTTCAAGGAAAAGAGAAGTAAAAGTCCTTTCCCCGTTTGCACTTAATCATAATGCCATCTTGCCTTGACTGTTCTCCTTCTGTTCATGAGATCACATATGTGTCAGATTTCACACCAGTTTCTTCTCAAGGGCTTCAGAGACTCAAGGATTTTGAAAGCTTTTGGTGCTTCTTGCGCCTAGTGGGGTGAATCTAGCAAGTTTTCTACCCTGCTTGTCAAAACCCAATCTGGAGAGATTGCAAAGGTATGCAGAAATTGCTTTATGTTAAATAGCATACTGTGAATGGGTGGATGATTATATGTTAAGAAATTTCACTTTGAACAGCTGCCAAGATCAACAAACTACAGATAACAGCAAAGGAGCTGATTTAAATATAGAGCAGTGACCTTTTTTGATTCCCACGGGCTTCTGTTAGTATTGTTGAGCATTACCCATAAGACAATCTGATTGGTCTGTAAAGAGCACTTGTTTCTAAATTCACTCCCCTTTGTCATAGTCAGGTTCCCTTCTTTAGGGACTTTTCTGACTGAAAGTGGAGGCAGCTTCTCTTTGGAGAGATTTGGAGCAAACAGCTCACATTTGGCACAAAGGGAATCTGACTCTGCTGTCTTCCAGCTGCTTTGGATATTTTTCAGGGGTGAGGGGGAATATCTCAGATGGCAATTTTAAATAGTCCGCCCTTTTCTTAACTTCTTATACAGCTAGCCCTCGAATTATGACCACAATTGGGATCAGAAGTCATTTATGAAGATATTGAAGAGTACTGGGTCTAAGACAGAACCTTATGGTACCCCACACTGGCTGAGAAACCGTACTCAATGAGTAGTCCTTAATGGGCCTACATCTGCATGGAGGGAAGTAAGCAGTGGGGTACCACAAGGTTCCATCTTAGGCCCAGTACTCTTCAATATCTTCATAAATGACTTAGATGAGGGAATAAAAGAGGAACTCATCTAATTTGTAGATGATATTAAGCTGTCAGGAATAGCTAACACTCTAGAACCGTGATGGCGAACCTATAGCCTTGAAGGAGGCGGTGGTGAGGCCTCTCCTCAAGAAGCCTTCCCTGGACCCGGCAGTGTTGGCTAATTATCGTCCAGTCTCCAACCTTCACTTTGTTGCGAAGGTTGTTGAGAGTGTGGTAGCGCGACAGCTTCCTCAGTACCTGGATGAATCGGCTTATCTAGATCCGTTCCAGTCGGGCTTCAGGCCTGGGTACAGCATGGAAACGGCATTGTTCGCATTGGTTGATGATCTCTGGAGGGTTCGGGACAGGGGTTGCTCATCTGTCCTGGTCCTATTAGACCATCGATCATGGTATCATGCTGCACCAGTTGGAAGAGTTAGGGGTGGGGGGCACCGTGTTGCAGTGGTTCTCCTCCTTTCTCTCCGACCAGTCACAGTCTGTGTTGACAGGGGGGGCAGAGGTCGACCACAAGGCCCCTTGTATGTGGGGTGCCACAGGGGTCGGTCCTCTCGCCCCTTCTGTTCAACATTTATGTGAATCCGCTGGGTGAGATTATCTGTGGTTTCGGGGTGAAGTACCATCAATACACTGATGACACTCAGCTGTACATCTCCACCCCGGATCACCCCAATGATGCCCTCAAAGTGATGTCCCGGTGCCTGGAGGCTGTACGGATCTGGATGGGGAGAAACAGACTCAGGTTCAACCCATCCAAGACCGAGTGGCTGTGGTTTCTGACATCCCGATATAGTCAGTTGGTGCCATCACTGACTATTGGGGGCGAGTCGTTGGCCCCCACGGAGAGGGCTCGCAACTTGGGTATCCTCCTGGACTCACGGCTGTCTTTAGAAGAGCATTTGATGGCTGTGGCCGGGAGGACTTTTTATCAGGTTCACCTGATTCTCCAGTTGCGTCCCTTTCTGGATCGGGACTCATTACGCACGGTCACTCATGCCCTCATCACTTCCTGCCTGGACTACTGTAATGCTCTCTACATGGGGCTCACCTTGAGGAGCATCCGGAGGCTCCAGCTGGTCCAGAATGTGGCTGCGTGGGTGGTTACAGGAGCGACGTGGTGCTCCCATGTGACCCCCCTCCTGCACGAGCTGCACTGGCTCCTGGTGGTCTTCCGGGTGCGCTTCAAGGTTTTGGTTACCACCTTTAGAGCACTCCATGGCTTAGGACCGGGGTACTTACGAGACCGCCTTCTGCCACCAATAGCCTCTCACTGACCAGTACGCTCCCATAGAGAGGGTCTTCTCAGAGTGCGGTCAGTCAAACAATGTTGACTGGCAGCCCCCAGGGGGAGAGCCTTCTCTGTGGGGGCACCCGCCATCTGGAACGAGCTCCCCCTGGAGATACAGAGGATCCTGGATCTGCACACTTTCCGCCGCGCCCTCAAAACACTCCTATTCCAGCAGGCTGGTCTGGCCTAACCTCCCTTTTTAAATGCGTTTAAAGTGGTTTTATAATTGGGGTGTTTTAAATTTGGCCAAAGTATTTAATGTATTTTAATACTGTTTTTAACGTTTGTATTATGTATATTTTACTTTTTAGGCTGTTCACTGCCCTGAGTCCTTCGGGAGTAGGGCGGTATATAGATTTAATTATATATATATATATATAGCACGCGTGCCAGAAGTGGCACAGAGAGCCATCTCTTCACACACGCCAGCCGTCGCTGATTGCGCTTCCAGTTTCTGGTGCGCACATGCGTGCCGGCCAGCTGGTCTTTGCGTGCGTAAGCGTGCCAGAGACCTGAAGACCAGATGACTGGCGCGCATGTGCACACCGGAAACTGGGAGCTCAGCTTCCTGGCACGTGCATGCGTGCCAGGGAGCGGCTCTACTGGTTTCTGGTGCTTCCCTGTGAGCATGCGCGCGCGCGTGCTCCCGTTTCTGCACTCGGTGCTGAAAAGATTGCCAACACTACCCTAGAAGATAGGCTCAAGAGCCAGATGGATCTTGACAGAATTGAACACTGGACCCTATCCAACAAAATGAAATTTAATGTGGAAAAAAGTAAAGTCTTACATTTAGGCAAGAAAAACCAAAAGTACACATATAGACTGGGTGAAACCAGGCTTAATAGCAGTAACTGTGAGAGGGATCTTGGTAGACAACCAGTTAAATATGAGTCAGCAGTGTGCAGCATCAGCCAAAAAAGCCAATGCAATCCTAAATTGCATTAACAGAGGATACAATCAAGATCAAGTGAGGTACTAATACCACTCTATAAAGCCTTAGTAAGAGCACACCTAGAATACTGAGTCCAGTTTTGATTACCACACTATAAAAAATATATTGAGACTCTAGAAAAAATGCAGAGAAGAGCAACTAGGATGATTACAGGACTGGAGACTAAAACATGAAGTATGGTTACAGGAACTGGGCATGGCTAGTCTAGTGAAGAGAAGGACCATGGGAGACATGATAACAGGGTTCCAATATTTGAAGGGCTGCCATAGAGAGGAAGGGGTCAAGCTATTTTCCAAGGCATCCTTGTCTAAATTAGCCAGACAAGGATTAATGGGTGGAAACTGATCAAGAGCGATTCAACCTAGAAATAAGGAGAAATTTTCTGACAGTGAGAACAATCAACCAATGGAACAGCTTGCCTTTGGAAGTTGTGGCAGCTTCATCACTGGAGGCTTTCAAGAAGAGATTGGACTGCCATTTGTCAGAAATGGTGTAGGGTCTCCTGCTTGGGCAGGAGGTTGGACTGGATGACCTACAAGGTCTCTTCCAATTCTGTTAATCTGTAAGTACTCATTGAGTATGGTTTATCAGTCAGTTACAAATCCATCTGGTGGTGATGCTGTCTATCCCACACTTTTCTAGTTTACCAAGAAGTAGGTTGTGGTCTTCTTTGTCGAATGCCTTGCTGGAGTCTAAGTATACTTTGTACACCGCATTTCGTTGTCTACTAATTTAGTCACTTTGTCAAAGAATGAAATAAGACTGGTTTGGTATGAATTGTTTTTAACAAACTCATGCTGGTTTCCAGTCATAACTTTATTTGTTTCTAGATGTTCACAGATCTGTATTTTGATTATTTTTTCCAGTATCTTCCCAGGAATTGATGTTAGGCTGTAGTTTCCTGGGTCTGTGGTGTTTTTTTTTTTTTTTTTTGGAAGATGGGAACCACATCAGCTCTTTTCCAATCCTCTGGTAGTTCTCTGATGCTCCAGGATTTTTGAAAGATATGGTACAATGGTTCTGAGATAACATCTGCCAGCTCCTTCAGAACTCTGGGATGTACTCCATCAGGTCCTGGTGGTTTATATTCATCAAGATCAGACAGGTGTTCTCTAACAATTTTCTTGCTTATTTTAATTTTTATTTCTAGTCTGTCTTTTACAGTTATGTTTTCAGTAGGTTAGGTTATTGTTTCTTTTTGTGTGAAGACTGATGCAAAGAATGAGTTAAGCAACTCTGCTTTTTCTCTACTGGCTGTTATTTCCTTGTCATCTTCTCTCTTTAGTGGACTGACTGTTTCCTTGACTTTTTCTTGTTATTTATATGTTGAAATATTTTTTAAAAAATTATCTTTGACTTTTATTGCAAATCTTTGTTCAGTCTGAGCTTTTGCTTTCCTGACTTCATCTTTGCAGCCTCAGGCTATCTGCTGATATTCTGCCTTAGTTATGTGTCCCTCTTTCTATTTTTATTTTGTCTTTCAGTTTATCAGAGAGATCTTTGTGCAACCATGCTGGTTCTTCTTGGATTTCTTGTTTTTCTTTTTCAGCGTTATTGTGTTGGACTGGGCTTTTATGATCATATTTTTCAGAGTTTGATAATGGGCTTTTACTAACTCACAATTGTTACCTTTTATATTCTAAGTAATTGTCAGTTTTTAACTGTTTGCTTGGCTTGTTCAAGGACAAGTTTTGAGTTCACATACTATCTCTTTCCCCCTTTTCCCCCTTTGGTTATGAAACTGTTATCTTTTTGGTTCAATTGCCAGAAAATAAAAGAAAGTCAGTTCAAAGGTGAAAATAGGGTGTGGTTTGCAGGGGATAGTGCCTAATTGTGTAGGAGATGACCAAGCTGAGCTTGAGAGAGGAGTTAGATGCATCATCAGTCTTGAGTCCCTTGGTGCCCACAAGAGATCTAAGTCTAGCCCACGTTGAATTCTGTTGACTCTTATCTTCTGCTAATTTGCTTTGACCATTAGTAGTTCAAATTCTTGTTGGGAGCTTAAGCTTGCAATAAACCTATATATTAATTTCAACTGCCTGGATTCCTGATTTTCTGTGTTTGACAAGATGAGTGTTAACCTCCTTCAATCTTGCTTTTTATTTATGTTTGTTTTAATTGTCTTAATAGTTATGGTATCATTTTAATTATTGCTGATTGTATGCTGCCCATAGTCATTTTCAGGGAGATGAGTGGTCATATAAAAGTGTTAAATAAATGAAACCTATAATGATTTAATTGATCAGGAGCTCACCTTCTAGACAACATCATTCCCTTACCAGGCTTTTGATTCTAGGGCTTTTTTTCCTGGCCTTTCAAATTAAGGGAAATTCAGCATTTTTTTTCCTGGCCTCAAGACTGGGAGACAGGTCCTCCTTGTCTACATGCATGCTTCCACTGAGCCTGAGAACTTCTGGTTTTTATCTTGCCAGCTTCATGCCACCTCATAGTACTCCCCTATGTTTGGTGGTTCCAGCTGCATTTCCTTCTACCCTCTGCCCTTCAAAACAGGCTGGTCAAGGAGCAGACACGGCCAAGGCAGGATGACACTGAGGTGCTCCCCCCCCCCCATTTCCTTGCTTAATGACTGATCCAGGGCTACACAGAGTAAGGAATCTGGGGATGTGACTTGATTTGCTGTAGGGTGTATTCACAGAATATACCATTAAATCTGATACCAGTTGACACCACCAAAGCATTGAAAAACTCAAAGAAGAAGGGCAAGATTGGAAGATGTGGAGAGACCTGGATCAACTGAATGGATAACATCATCCTCATCATAGTCACAGAATATTCAGCTAAGAATTTTTATTTTTAAAAAAAATAGCAATAGCACTTAGACTTATATACCACTTCATAGTGCTTTTAAAGCCCTCTCTAAGCGGTTTACAAAGTCATCATATTGCCCCCAACAATCTGGGTCCTCATTTTACCCACCTCGGAAGGATGGAAGGCTGAGTCAACCTTGAGCCTGGTGAGATTTGAACTGCTGAACTGCAGCTAGCAGTTAGCTGAAGTAGCCTGCAGTACTGTACTCTAACCTCTGGGCCACCTCGGCTCTTAATATCCTAATATCATTCCAAAAAAACAAAGTGTTATGTACAGTTTCTTCTTTTTTTTTTTAATAAAAAGTTTTTTATTTTATTTTTTTAAGACAAACAAACATATAATACATCAGTCCTTCCGTGTGTCATCTCGGTGTTTCTTCAGTGACTTCTTCTTTTTGTTACTCCTCTTATTTCTCCCTTAATAAATTCCATTTTTCTATTTCAATATTTTCCCCAAAATACATATATTTAATGTAAATTTCTCCTGTTTGCTTATTAAATTCTCTTTTCTATCCAATCATAAAATTTCCCCCATATCTTAAAATATTCCGTATCCTCTTTCTCTTTAATCATTAAAGTTAATCTATTCATCTCTGTGCAGTCCAAAATTTTTCTAATTACTTCCCCTTCTAAAGGGATTTTCTCTGCTTTCCATCTTTGTGCAAATACTATTCTTGCTGCAGTTATTATATGTATAATCAAATATACATTTTCTTTACTAATTTTCTCTGGTAGGATACCCAGTAGGAACAACTCAGGTTTTAAATCAATGTGTTGTTGAGTCATTTCTTCTATCCATATCTTAATTCTGCTCCAATAATCTTTAGCTTTTGGACAAGTCCACCACATATGATAATAAGATCCCGGTATTTGGTGGCATTTCCAACATTTAGCTGATTTATCTTTAAACATTGTTGCCAATTTTTCAGGAGGCATATGCCATCTGTAAAACATTTTATATTGATTATGTACAGGTTCTTCTTGACAGATTTTTTTTCCCTTGTCAACATGGGTTGACAATAATTTCCCAATAAAATCTCTGCACTTCACAAATTTGCTAGGTGCATTTCTCCCCATCCATTACTTTTTCCTGGTAAGTTTCAGCTATGTGGTTCTACCTGGCTGCTCTGGTGGGGCTTTACCTCCTTAGTGGTTGGTACTGGTACTGGGAGAGACAGATAGTACATATTCATCACCACTTGTGAATTCTAGCTTTGGGAGCAGGCTGGCCAGGCAACTGGTTGCTTGAGGTCTGTGGGTGTTGGCTGCTCGTCTCACTCCGGAAGGGGCAGAACATCTGGAAAAAGTCACATTGACTGCTTAAAATCCTCCCTGCTGGATGTTATTAGCACCAAGTGTTGCAGCAGCAACTGACTGGGTGAGAACATGTGTGGGGAACAAAGGTATTATGCCTGACTAACTCTTACTCTGTGTCCTCAGCGCATCCCATAATGCCCATTCTTATTTTTTTGCCAATATTATCATGACTTTCTTGCCTAAACCAATAAGCCATTTTTAGACAATGGTGATCAATCAAGGTTCCGGCTACTTTTCTCCAAAGTCTCTCACATGGTATAAAATCACAGGAGGCCTTTTGGTCCATGAAAACAATGTAAACGTTGCCTTTGGGAAGACTATATTTTTGGCTAGGTGGTGCAATATTGACTATTAGTCCACAGTTGAATGACTGGGTTTAAACCCTGTTTGCTTGAGCAAACAGGGATACATTGTTCTCAGAAAGCATCCAGTGCAAAAGTTTAGAACACAAAAATCTGATGTATGATTTACTGATCACATGTAAGGGATTAATAAGGAGATAATTTGCAGGACCCCCTTTTTGGTATATAGGAAGAATGATGGAATTAAACCATTTTTTGAAGAGCCTTAAGGTGTTATTTCTGATTGGAAAAAGAGGGACTAGCAGAGATGTACCCTAAGCAGAATTATATTTTAAACATTTTGGTAAAATTAGTCTTTGTCAGGGGCTTTACTATTTTTCAGAAATTTTTGGACTCGTGTGTGGTAAAATTTAGCAACCACTACTTGAAGGTATATTAAACAGGCCATGGAAATATATATTTTTATAACCTGCTGGAGTTTAGTCCAGTTCTTTAATTATAACTTTTTTTTAATTTGATTTATATGCTGCCCTTCTCCAGAGACTCAGGGCGGCTTACAATGCGTTAAGCAATAGCCTTCATACTTTTGTATATTTTATACAAAGTCAGTTTATTGCCCCCACAAACTGGGTCCTCAATTTACCTATCTTAGAAAGGATGGAAGGCTGAGTCAACCTTGAACCTTTGTTTCTTCTCCTTGAGAAGTTTTTTCTAACTCTTTTTTAGAGTACAAAAATTTTCCTGAGAAGAAGGTTCATGCATATTTGGGTGTTACCTTACTTTCCTTGCAACACACTGTCTACCAAACCAGGGTTTAGATTGCTATTTTAATAGAGGAGGAGATGGGAGCTGCTGACTACATTTTACATTTTTTTGAGGTAAACCAATAATTTGTTGAAATATGCTTATTATTTTATAAACATTATTAGCCACACTTATAGATGGTTTCAAATGAACAACTTCTGAGGCTACAAAAAAATTGAGCCATAGCCACAGATATTTTATTAGACTGTGCTGTGTTTTCCTTCAACTCATATAAATCTTTCACTTATAAAGACCTGGATGAAATAAACTGTTGGAGGCAAGGGAATTAAGGCCTTGTAAAGAATGGCTCAACTCACTTAATAATGAAGAAACCCATTGTGGAAAGATGGTTGCTTACTAGATGGAAAGACACAAAAATATTTACAATGACAGCAGTGGTGGGTTGCTCCCGGTTCGCCCCAGTTTGGGGTAATCGGTAATGGTGGCTGAGGGAAGCTCTGCCCACCCGCCCAGACGTCCTGCGCAGAAGTGCCGTCGCTCACGAAGTGAATGTGCACGCCCATGCGCTACCCATAGCGAACCGGTATCGCTAGGTTTTGAAACCCACTACTGAATGACAGGCAAAAAACATTAATAATTAACTTACGAACCTAAAAGTGTATTTATCATCAGGATCATCAGGCATGGCTCTATCACTGATCTTCAAATAAATGTTTATGGTCAACTGTGGCGATCTCCATCTCTGCAAGTTTCTGTTCCTGGAACCTTATAATAAAAGTAGTATTAGCATTCATAACTTTGGATTCTGGTCCATCGCAAAGGGCTGAAATATTCTTTTTTTTTTTTTTTTAATTGAAAAAGTTTTCAAATACAAATTTTTCCCCCTTTTTTTTCCCCCTCTTCCTCCCCCTCCCTAACCCCCCCCTCCCCACCCATCCCGCCCCTTGGACTTCTTCATAACAAAAAAAAAAAAAACCTAATTCATAACAGATTACTTACTCCCTCCTCTAAATATTGACCTTTACTTACTAAAAATATTATTAATATTATGACATCCCCCTTTATCCATACATTTCAGAAAAGAGAAAAGAAAGAAAAAAAAAGACATTATACTATAACATTATAGAATAGCTTCTCCACTTTAAAACTATACGATAAGTCCTACTTTAACATTTAATCTTCTATATATATTACTATAACATTTCAAAGCGGCCTTCTCCATAAAATCTAGTTTAACATTTATTCCACTCTATCCATTTCCTCCACTCCCCTAAATATATCACTTAAAAATCCCTTTTCTTAGACTAATCAATCTACTAACTAGCTTATTCACCCACTATCATGCAAAATTACCATACACAACATTTCTTAATATCTTTGATTCACTGCCCACACTACTTAAAAATATATGTCTATATTTTCCATTATATCTAAATAAAAAAAAAGAAAAGACAATGACTTTAAATTTATAATCCATATAATATCTTCTTTGAGGTCTTTCCACGGGATTGGTAGAACCAACATCCATAATCGGGTAACATAGCTTGCTGGTGCAACAGTTTATTCAGGATCTTCAATCATATCTGCCCCCATCAGTAGTAAATATCTTCTTATATGTATAAAGGTAAAAACAACCACCCGAGTGACATTATAATTATATTCCATATAGTAATAATTGTGGGTTTCATCAGGATTATTGATTCCCATCATCGTAGTGGGTAACAACCCGATCTTCTGCATGCCCCAGCATAATTCTCTTGCCTTGTGATTCAAGATAATTATAATATGTTTATCAACACAAAAAGAAATTCCAAAGTGGATAATTCAAATCCATCAGTTTGAGGCTCTTTTCACGTCCCCAGATTACGGCCATGCAGAGATCTGCCACAATCCTCAGGATGATATTAACCAATACATCGCCTCTTCTATGTTTACACATAATCATTCATATTTTAAAGTCACTGGCTTCACTGTTGCCTGATTTAGAAATTTCTATTTTTATGCAACCTTTTTCTTTTTTTCTTTTCTTTTTGTGGGTTTGGTTTCCATCCTGGTTTCCTTTCTACAAATTGTGTATCATCTGGTCGGTTTTCATTCTGCTTTGTAGATTGGTCTTGTTGGTTTTGTTTTTGTATCTCATGTTTCTTTTTTATCCCTTGTATATCCCCTAATTGGTTTCCATGCTTATCCTTGCCTTGATAAGTCATCACATTAAGGTTAGATGCCACTTCTCTCAAATTTGTAGATAGTCCAGCTGGGGTGTCCAATAAATCCAAAGGCAATTCATCTGGTACAGTCTCTGTAATTCGATATTTTACCTTTATTTCCAGCTCCTTCTGCTTATCCTGTATTATACCTGAAGATGTTAAGTTCATTTTCAACCTATTTTGATAAAATTCTTCCGCTCTTTCAACAGTATTTAGCTGATATCTTTCTCCTTGATATCTGAATATAATACCAACTGGGGCGTCCCACCTAAATGGGATATTTCTCTTTTTTAACTCATTCACCAGAAAACCAAATTTCTTCCTTTCCATCAATATCTTAGGTGGGAGTTCCTTGTAAATCCAAATCTTTCTTCCATACAATTGCAAATTAGAATTGAAGGAATTTTGCATGATATTATTCCTAATTTCTTTATCTATAAAATAAATCACCACATCTCTAGGCAATTGCCTTTGCTTGGCAATCCAGGAGTTTATTCGATAAACTCTGTCAATCCTACAAAACACTTCCTCAGGTTGAACCTTTAGAATCCCAGCTAGAATTTCAGAAGATATTTTCCTTAAATCATCTCTATTATTTTCCTGCAAACCTCTTAATCTTATCGCATATTCTGTGAAATTATATTGTACCATTAAAATCTCTTTTTCAATCTTCTGTTGCAGATTTTCTACATTACCAGACTTTTGATCAGCATCCATTTTAGGTTTTTCTTCTAAGCTATTATCCTGAGTGTTTGTCAAATCATTTTCAATTTTTTGAGTTCTATTGTCCAATTTATCTTGAATTTCTTCCATTTTAGACTCTAGTAAATTAGTATTTGTGTCCAACTGTATCATAAATTCTGAAAAACCATTAGCCACTTTTGAGAATTTTTTCTCCAAATAATCAAACTTAGATTTCACCAATTCTTTAATTTCCTGCTTGAATTTTTCAAGTTGCTGATTCACAATCTGCTCCCTTCTTTCAATCTCCTCTAAGAAAAATTCTATTATATTAAAATCAGGTTTCTGAGACTGAAGAATTAAGACTTGTTCCTTTAAATTGTTGGTGGGGGAATCCCCCCCCCTACTTGTTTATCTGACTTTGTGAGTCTCAGTGCCATGTTTCCGCCCAGGCAGGCTTTGTTAAAAAAAAGCAAGAGAGAAAAAAAAAGACTTCTTTCCAATCAACAACAATATCAAGTCTCCAAGGGAAAAAAAGAGAAAAAGACACAGGAGCGAAGTTTTGTCTACAAATGTAGCCAGTGGTATTTATTCCGCTACATTGTAATAATAGAAAACGGAAGGACTTTCCCTTTCAGCCTCTCCTCCAGCCAACGCCATTTTAAAAGGCTTTTTTTCCTCTTTCTTTTCCTCCTCTCTCTTAAGTAATTTTTTAAAAAATCAGTAAAATACTTGCGGTTCAATATTACAGGTCCAGCTCACATTTTCTTTGAGTAATCTGTTAAATTTGCAGGCTTGCTTTTGACGCCTGGCTCTGCATTAGCAGAGGTCTCCCAAAGCCCGGAGCAGCGGCTGGGGATACGGGGCATCTCATCCGCTCCGTCCCAAAAGTAAAGGAAAAACTTTTGGGACTCCGCAGAGAGTTCTACCCACCCCTGCCGGCTCTATCTCCGTTTCCTCATGGAAACGGAGTTTTTTCGAGCCGCCATTCCGTTGTGAAGGCGGCTCTGACAGGCAGTGGAAGCTGACGATCCCAAAGGAACGTCTGGCAGCGACGAACAGCAAACCGGAAGTCGGGCTGAAATATTCTTGATAGGGTAGGCATATTGATTCTGTGGAAGGCCGAATAGATAGATAAATGGAAAGCTGCAAAGATAAGTAAATAGGGTTGTAAAAGTCTTATCTTCTTTGTTTCCACAGGACTTTGGGGGACTGATAAACAGTGAAGGTACTGCAGGATCCAATCTAAGTCAGTCACCCAGACCAAAGGTTTTGTCATCCCAGCTTTTGGACATGTGCCGGAGCCCATCTTCACGGAACTTCTCTCTAGCAGATGCTCTGTGTGTGATACCTGTTTGTATGTGGGTTTTTAGATGCTGATTAGGGCGTGTTGGTGGTTGGCGTTTACATCATTGGTTATCATTTGCTTGTGCTGCCCAGCCCTCACCTTCTAACTACTTGATATGCTGGTGATAAATAAGCACTCCTGTTGACTGACGAAGAGCCTGTTTCCCAGGCTTCAAGGCTGGTTGTTTTTGTGCCTGCTCGTCCAACAATCTTAGTAGCTTCAAACTTGAATGTGTGCCTTTGTTCGTTGTAGTCTGAGGCTACCAATGAGTTCAGGTCTCCTTGTCTGAAGGTACTGGTCACCCAGCATTGGAGATTTCCTGCTAGTGGAAAAAAAAACAACCCAGTCACATTCCCCAACACGGGCTAGAACTGGAGAAGGAGCTGAGTCTGAGTGTGCAGCACCAAGTATTTTTTTCCCCCTTATCCTGTAACCATTTTTCTTGCCATGTTCTCATGAACGTCCCCGAGGCAGTTTAATGTCATTCCAGTTTTAAAATAGAACATTCGAACTGCTTCCAATAGCCCTTTTTTTTTTTTGGTTTTTTTTTGTTTTTTGTGGTTACGATTTGGCATGCTTTGCTGACCATTTGGTTTCTAAAGCCAACAGGATCTGCCAGTACATACCACTTTAGGGCTCCTTTCTCCCTCTCATAACTGGTCACTCTCCCTAGGGGACATTTTTGCCTGACTGCAGGGATGACCAGGCATCTGGTTTCTGCAAAATACTTGCTTTGCACTTTCCAAGTTTACCAGAGTCTGTATCAACTCGGGCTTTATACTCCTTGAGAGTGCTAATTCTGTGGTGCCCAGGAGACTGGATTGAACTGAACCAGAAAAAGAGTTGGATTGTGCCAGCTTTATTTTTCAACTTATGTTGCCATTGGCAGCTGTCCATGTTTTCTGCTGTGTCTACTGACTGTTTGTAGTTCTCTGGTTCCTTAAAAGAATTGTATGAAGAAATGCCAGAGGCGATTGCCTGGATAGCAGAATTGAACATCCAGATATGAGGCCACTGCTGTAAACCCTCCCCCAGATGTTTTGTACATAATTGCCTGGATTATGTGTACATGTTTACTTCTCTTCTGTCATGTTCTCATTGTATGCTAAATAAATAAAAAATATCTTTGTTATATTTGAGGACTCGTACATTGGCAATACAACTCTCAGCTTGACTGGGAAATACTCTTGAGATCAATATCACGTAGGCTGAGGCCTCGAGATTACTTACTTTACCATCCTCAGCCATGCCTTTTGCTTACACCATTATAATTTTGACATTCCTAGAGTGATCACTGTTTTTATGATCTATCAGCATTGCTGGTTTCCAAGCTGCTGTCCACTGGCTACTGTCCTGTGCTGATATAGTGGGTTTTGTTTTAATTCATCAGCCTGGAGAAACCCCTGTTAACAATCCCTGGTTCCTATTCCATCATTTTGGCCCCCTCTTGCAACATTCCTGTTGAGAGACAAGTGTTTTCACCTCCTTTGCAACCTACCTAACTCATTGGGAGATAAACAGGAGCAGCTGAAGCTTAGTAGCATGAAGTTTTGGTCAGTGAGGGTGGGAGAGATGAAGCATTTAGCAGGTTAAGGAAATTATTTATACACTTTCAGTGGAAATGCAAAAGCCAGGAGCTTATGTAATATCCAAGAAAAAACACATAATACACATGCAGTACCCATGAATTTAGAAAGCTTCTATTGTAGAGTTTGCTTAAGGATTACAAATGCAATCATGTGCCCAAATTATGAAGTCTCTCCAAATGAGAGATCAATTCATTGCTTTAGTTTTCATCCCTTGCTACCAACACCCATTGCCTATTCCTTTCAATGCCTGCTCAGTGTTGATCATTACAGGTAGTCCTCGACTTGCAACAGTTCATTTAGTGACCATTCAAAATTACAACAGCACTGAAAAAAGGGACTTATGAACATTTTTCAGTTACAACCTTTGCAGCATCCCTGTGGTCAAAACTCAAATGCTTGGCAACTGGTTCATATTTATGATGGTTGCAGGGTCCCAGCATCATGCGATCCCCTTTTGCAACCTTCTGACAAGCAAAGTCATTGGGGATGTCAAACTCACTTAACAACTGGATTACTAATTTAACAACTGCAGTGATTCACTTAACAATTGTGACAAGAAAAGTTGTAAAATGGGGCAAAACTCAACAAATGTCTGAACAACAGACATTTTGGGCTCAATTGTGGTTGTAAGTTGAGGACTACTGCATGTGACCTGCTAATTTGCAGTTATCTTTTATAGCTCCCATTCCAGAATTATTTCCTTGTGACAAATTATTTCCTTGTGATCTTTAGTCGGTGCCAGCAGATCTGGTTGGGTAGCTTCCTTGTTCTTCACCCTCTTCTGTATGTCCCAGGGGTGAAATCTAAATTTTTTTGCTACAGGTTCTGTGGGCATGGCTTAATTAGTGGGCAGGGCTTGGTGGTAAGGTGACTGGGTGGGCGTGGCCAAGTCAATGTCACTTCTTCGCCCTTTTTTAACCTACAAAACACAATACAACACAACTGGCTCACCCACAATGTAAAAGCAGCTGTGCTAGACCCAAAATGGCCCCTGCAACAAACAGGAACCTCACACAGCCACAAAAAGCCCAAAAAAACCAACTTTCACACTTTACACACACAAAATTCCACATACAGCTTTGTGAGATTTTGTGTGTGTGTGTAGTTAGAGTGAAACACTACAAAACACACTAAATCTCAGAAAGCTGCACAAATTTTATTTTATTTTAATTTATTTTTATTTTATATAAAAGTAGCTAAATTTAAAACTTCCTAAACTTTAAATGGCTAGATCTAAAAAAAGAACAACTAAAAAAAACCCCAATTAACTATTTTTTTTAAAGCTCCTAAAGGGAAAAAAACCTTACCCAATAGAACAGGGGTCTTCAACCTTGGCAACTTTAAGACTTGTGGACTTCAACTCCCAGAGTTCCTCAGCCAGCTTTGCTGGGAGTTGAAGTCCACAAGTCTTAAAGTTGCCAAGGTTGGAGACCCCTGCAATAGAAGGTACAAGGAAGGCAGGAAGGCAGGAAGGCAGATAGAGCTGCTCATCGATGAGCTTGATTGCAGGCAGGGAGATTCAGTTGCTTGCTGATGCAATGGATTGCAGGTATTACAGCAAGCGAAGCAAGGCAGACATTGCGAGCAGCAGCTAAGATAAGCAAGCTGGAGGCTGGAGTGGGGGGAAGGGATTTTTGCTACCGGTTAGCAGGCAACTCAGCTGGGATCATCAGAGCTTGGATCGTCAGAGCCATTTAAAAGATGATCGGCTCTGATGATTGCGCTGCTCAGCTGGGCATGGGGGACGGGGGCAAGGATTTTTGCTACTGGTTCTCCGAACTGCCTGCCGCCATCGCTACCGACTCGCCCGAGCCGGTCCGAACCGGGAGCACACCCCTGGTATGTCCCCATTTTTCCTCAGCTTTGAATTTCATCCATCTCTTTCTCCTAATATTATTTTCTTTGAATATGCTCATTCTGGATGCCCACCCACAGCAAGCAAATTTTCATTTATGTGAGAGATAAGTTCTCTCAGGATTAGCTGTAACTATTGATTGGTTATCAGCTTGTAAGTTTGAACTGGCCAATCATGCCGCAGTATTTGATTTCAAGTTTTTCCCGGGCTTTTTCAAACAGACATTCTTGAAGTATATAAGGGAGGGCTTTCCCAGCCCAAAAGAGACACAGAGACAGGCTCACACAGACGAGGAGAGAGATAGAGACTTGTATATGCCACAGATCCTCCATGGCTGAAGTCACGTCAATGGAGCAAAAGAGCTGAGTCACTGCCTTGCTCCCGAGGAAGCAGACAAAGGACCGAGAACTCCCTATGCTGAGGGAAAACTCCATGAAGAGCTGATGGACTTCGCTAAGAGGAGAGCTTTTGGCTGTTGGTGTTTTCTTGTAGGCTTTGCTTTATCTGTTTTTATTAAAACAAATAGTTTCTCAAGATTCCTCTCTCGACTAGCATGCTTTAGTGCGTTTGTGTGCGTAATTGGATCACGGTCTATTGTGCACAGAACCTCCTTCACAATGTATTTATTCCAACCCAAGTGAGGTAAAAGGGACCGGGTTGGGGTGATCTGAGGTGAGAACTGCTTATTTTCACTATAAGCAGAAAATCTAACCCTTATTATAAAAAAATACAGTGTTTTCCCCAAAATAAGCCCTACCCCGAATATAAGTCCAAGTTTAGGTCGCCATCAGCCGGTGGGCGTGGCCAGCATTGGAAGTGGTGAGGGCTGACGATGTCTGGCAGCAGTTGCAGCCTGTGCACCATAGATGAGTTGATTATCTGTCCAAGCAGGAGGCAGAGGCGGGGGAGGCATGCGATCCAGATGAGCCACACAGGCTGCAGGAAAACCAAGAGACATGAAGATGAGTCTACTGCAGCCACCCCCCCCAGCCCACTGACTTCCAGCTTTCTAGTGGCCCGCGTGGTGTGTCCAGATTGTATGCATCCCCTGCCATGCCTCTGCCACTGTCTGCCACTTGGACAGGTAATTGACTCACCTGCACTTCATGGAGTGCACTGACCAAGGGGCCAGCAGGCTGCAGCTGCTGCCAGATAATGTTGACCCTTGCGCACTCACAGCCTTTTGTGTGTATGCTGGGGGGGGGGCACCCTGATGACCATGATATCGTGTTTCCCTTAAAATAAGCTCTGATTTTGGAGACTCCCAAAATATAAGACCTGGTCTTATTTTCAGGGAAACATAGTAAGTTGATTGGCATTTGACATCATTATTGGCCAGCAGGTACTATATTATATGACTCTATAAAGGTTGTTTGTATCCTTAAGTGGGCAGAACCTTGTGGTCTGTCCCTATCACTATTCAAATAAATTTGACTTGAGCAGATTGTATGGTCTCCAATTGTAAATTGGGATGTGGGGAATTTTCCCCTTCATCGGTGCCCTTCTTTAAGCTCTCAAATGTGACAATTTGCTATTTTGAATCTTGACTAGATCAGAATGCAGAATGCTTGGAGCTGATGGCTGAATTCAGCAAGCTGCCCAGCAAAGAGCTCTGTTGCAATAGCAGTGATGTGGCCCAACTAACAGCAGCTTCTGACAATAGATAATAATGAAGCCTAAGCAAAACCGGTCTGAAGGCAAGTCTTCAGAGTGCAGGTTCAGCTAGAGATGGATATTAGAAGATAATCGGTTGGGAATAAACTGTCCTGTCCAAAGTCTGATACACATAACACACACATGCACAAGGAGTCCAGTCCAAGGCTTTACTTAAGTTTGAGTAATTACAGAGAAGTGTCTACAATATGCGGATATGCACACACAATCTCAAACAGTCCAGAATCGCTTGGAAATTTAACAAGCAAGCTCCTGATAAGCAAAGGTTTTAAGCAGTAGGCAGAAATGTCATCCAAGCAGTATCCAGACTTTTGTAGAGCCACTATAGGTCATCAGCCAGTCCAGATTCAAAAGAAGCGTTTCCAGTGGTGGGTTCGCACCGGTTCTATAGAACTGGTAGTAAAACCGGCTGGAGGCTCCGCCCACTGACCCCGACGTCATCAGAACGCTTCTGCGCATGTGCTGAAGAGTGCGTGCACGAGCGAGCGAAGCGAGCACGCCCGCGCGGCTCCGCTGCAAACCGGTAGTAAAGGTAAGTAGAACCCACACCTGATCGTTTCCACAGGCAGGAGTTCAGGGCACAAAAAACAAAAGGTTCCAGTAAATGAAGCAGTTGTGCCCATGAAAGATTGCTTGCTAGTTGTGGCTCTAAAATAGAGCCGCACCAGTTGCAAGCAGTTAATGGCGGGGATACCATTGCCTTACAAGGAGCTGTGCAGATCTCCTCTGTGGAGCCCTTCATGCCTTAGAACTTGGGGTGTCAGGGGCAAAGGATCAGGACCATGCATTAAGTTGTATTTCAGGACATTTATCACTCAAACCTATACACAAGAATCTGGTCAACTAAAGTTCAATACTAAATTGGCACCAGATAAGGGTCAACGGAAGAGGACTTGGATTGTTTGTGGGAATGTAGTAACTCTAGGCTGATGACATGCTTGACTCCAGCTCCCAGCTCTGCCTGCTCTTCTTCGACATGTGGGGGGAGGTCTTAAATCAGACCCCCTCATCTGCTGTTGCTTCTAGCTGCTCACAGGCTCTGCAGCTAAACCAGCCCCAAGTGTCTCCCTGCTGTTCTCTGAGGCAGGCTGCTATCCCACAAGGTCCTCTGAAGTCACCTCCACCTCAGACCCTTTACAACCAGAGCCCTTTCATTTCTTGATCAATAGGAACACAGCTGCCAAAAATTGCTATTCATATCTACTGAATTTTTCTCCTTTTTTGTTTGGTAATCGTTGTCTGGTGTCATCCTATGTTAAAGGATATTCTACCCCAAATCAATGATTTGAGTGACATAAAAATGAACATATTTGTGAAAATATAAAAATGGATTGGTCCAAGTTTATGTACAATTTTAAAGGAAATGAATTTCAGTTCCTTATTAAACCTACTGACCGAGATAGGTTTTAGTTTTTTTGCTCAAATGTCCAACTTGGAACTGCATATTTGCCTTTATCCAGTGGATTAATTTTTTTTTTTTACAAAGCTAAAACATCTTGCTGTAATCTATGTGTCTCATCATTTCTATACACTCATCTCTTGTTTTGCAACCTTGTTATGTTCCAACAATCAGTTTGTGAAGCGAAATGATTGCTAAGTGAACACATGACAGAGACACTGCAAATATCACACACTGGTATGCATCGTCAGGTGGGTAAAAATTGGTCATAAATGTGTCCATTGGCTCAGTTTAACTGAGGTAGTTGCTAAATGAGAAGTGGGTGCAGTCTGATTCTCGTACAAACTATGAGTCTGTGATCAATACAGACTTTTGGCTGGTCTGGGGTGGCCATAGGTCAGAATATAATCTGTCAACAGGGTTGGCAAGTAAGAGAGGGGGATGAAGAAGAATTTGCTATCTCGGCCTGCAGTGTAACGGCTATGAGGGTAGGCCGAGATTAGGGCATGTTCCATGCAGTCTGTAGCTATCTGGAGGTTCTTTTTCTTCCATCTACTGCCAACAAATGTTTGGTTAACTGTGGATAGAAAGAAAGAATAAGTCAGGTACCTGGACTGGGCAAACCATCTGTTTGTCAACATAAGAAACAGTTAATTGGCAATCTGGGTTGAGATCTATCCCTCGGCTGTAAAATAGTACTGTGTCTTTCATGCCATGATGACATTTTTCCTGTACCACAGCTATAGCTACCACCCAAAGAGATGAAACTACATTATATATTATAGTATTTTGCATATTATTTTTATGGTTTTACTATTTTATTGTACATTGCCCAGAGTCCCCCTGTGAAGGGGATGGGTGGTTCTTAAATACGATAAATGAATGAATCAATGAACAAATAAATAAAGAGTTGGAAAACTTGACAGAATATTGCTGTTCTGGTTATATCTTGCCCTTTTTAATATTCCTTTCTAAATTAGGTTGTGCAAGCGATTGGCAACATCTTCATGTGCCACTGCATAGTCTTGCCTTGGCATTGGCATCTATTGTATAAATAGCTATTCTTTTTTAGAGTGTTTAAAATCTCTGGACACCAGCAAATCTTATGAGATTTATGTCATCACATTCCCATGATCTTGTATCAGAATTCCAAAATTTTGAGGGATTTCAACATTCTTGCCTGAAACTTTCCAGTGTTTATTTTTTTTTTTAGGAGATAGAATTATTAATGTGATGTTCTGAGGTGGAGCCTCTGCAGACTTGACAACGGAGCAGCTGATAATAAATTTCTGATACCTTGGGAGGCATAGAGGCCACTCAAGAAAGCAAAAACAATTCATGGAGCTGAACTCCTCTTTTCCCACAAGAGGGTAATATGGGACCTATATAAAGCTGAGGGCTATTTGCTGGATCTGGTTTTTTTTTTAAAAAAAAGGCACAGAAGGCTGGTTTTGCTCTCTGTAGGAAATCCTTAGGTGCTATGGTGAATAATCTATTAGGATGTCATTACCTGAAGCATTTTAAATAGTAAAAATAGTACAAGTCTCCTTTAATATATTACAGTGGTGGGATTCAAATCATTTAAATAATAATTTAATAATTTAATTCAAAACACTTTTTGTGAAGCAACTGATCAACACTGACAGGGTAAGCCACTAGTATATGAAAGTAAGAGCAAACTCCACTCCCTTCTAGTACTGATGATGTTACCTAGTTTGGTAATGAAACATCTGTGAGAAAACCATCAAGCTCAGAGAGCACCAAGGAACCCACAGTTCAACCCTGAGCTACAAATATTCTCTTCTATTGATAAACACTTTTTGGTTAGAGGGACTCAGAGCTTGCATTATATGAGATGGATTTCATTCTAAATTGTGATATGATTTCTGTAAATAAGGAATGTCGAATTATAATGGCTGAGTATTTGAACCTTCATACATCAAAAAAATACAAAGTTAGGGATAAACAAATAAAAAACAGATTTGAAAAAAGAAAGGCTCAGGAAAGAAAAAGAGTGAAAGTGTAAGAAAAAAAGAGGAAAAGAAGGAAAACTGAAAAAGAATGACTTCCAACTTTCCTTGGTACAGATATAAGTAAAAATATATATCAAACTCTTACTCTAAGATTAACATTTGTCTACATTATTTCCATAATCCCTTATTTAATCATCAAAGCCCAGATCAACTTTTAATTTCAGTTTCTCACAAAAAGTCCAGTAATGGTTCATATCGCTTTAATCACTATTTGTTAACAAAACCACAACTGATTTATTTAATTGCACCAAACTCTAATTAAAACAAGAATGGAAAATCCTAAGCTTTAGTGTAGACTCATGCGTCTCAACTTTGGCAACTTTAAGGTGCATGGACTTCAATTCCCAGAATTCCTCAGGCAACATGAAGTTCACCCATCTTAAACTTGCCAAGATTCCTCTTTTACTGGTTCCTACTTACTAATGAGCAAGCATAATGTAAATTCCCCATTCCCAACTCACCCCACAGTAATGATCATGCAAAATCCCTATTCCCAACTCACGCCACATAATGATCATGCAAAATCCCCATTCCCAACTCACCCTAGAGCAGGAGTTTTGGGCCTGGATGCAGTAGTGGGTTGCCCCCGATTTGGACTGGTTCTATAGAACAGGTAGTAAAACTGGCTGGAGGCTCTGCCCACTTACCTGGATGTCATCATAAGTGATCTGCGCTTGCGAACCGAAATAGTGATTAAAGCGCGCAGGCGGGCATGATGCAAACCAGTAGTAAAGGTAAGTAAAACCCACCCCTGCCTGAATGGCCTCCTGCACCAACCTGGAAGCCAAAACGGGGCACATGGGGGGACTTCTGTGACGGGAGGGGAGGGGTGAGGTGGGTGGGGCCAGTCAGAGGTGGGATTAGCTGATTCTCCAAACTGGGCAAAAAGTTAACAACCAGTTCTCCTGAACTGGTGCAAGTAGACTGAATCCCACCTCTGAATATATATCTACGGAAATGGAGTCCTGAGTAAATCTTGGAATAACTGGCCTGTTCCACCATTTCTAAGTAGGGTGCAAGTAGTTAATATGATCTAAAGATTTAAATTGTATTTAATGTCACAATTTTCAGAGGAGAAAGAAAAACAAGAAAAGTACATTTTATTTTGCTTCCTCGTTTGCAAGTTTCAATCTAATATGCAAATTAGATCCATGCATGCTAGGTATTATCTACAGATACTTCCCATTTTTTTGTCTCTCATCAGTTGTAACATTAGTATGATGATTTTGGGGCATAGTTTTAAAATCTGAATAGCATTTAAATCTAATTTACTTACTAGATGAACATTTGTTACTCTGCTGTTATTGAATTTCTTTACTCTATGCTATGGTCTTCCAACTGCAAAGAAACAAGTTTGCTATCTACTTATAATTTTTTACATGTCTCAGTATCATTTGTAGCCTAATTCATTTTTGCAGATTTTCATATTGTTTAAAGCTGTGTCCTAGTTAGGATAATGCAAAGCAGAGTTTGTTAGAACAATAAAGTGTAAACTTTGGTGTGGTTGCAGCAGCTGGAGCAGGGCAATGATTGATAAAATCCATGTAACCACAATAAGAATGTTCATATTAAAAGAAATATTTTAGAGGAAGAGAAGGGAAGAGAATGACCAGCAGAAAGGTGAATTGGCTCATTACAGCAGCAATGGCTACACCAATTGAAGAATCCAATTGGAGACAGATTGTCATGGGGAATATCTATGTGATTACTAAGGGCAAACGTTGACTTAATGGCACATAACCAGTCAATCAATTTTAAAACAAGTATTATATGCATAGCCACATACCCACACCTTTTGTTTTGAACATGAAAATGAAATAGGCGGGACCAGGAATTAGGTAATGTATAATTTTCCATTTATTGTTTCCTGGCTGACATCATGATACCTTCTTCTTCCCCCCTTTATTTCTTTGGTTACCAAGCTAACAACTACAAGCCAGAGCTAATGCTACTGTAGTTGTAGGTCTATGGAGATTCTCAGTCATCCAGGTCATGGTTGTCCTAAAGGCGCTTTTTCGAGAGGCAACTGGATTTATTTGTTTTTCTTTCAAGACATTTTGCTTCTTATCTAAAAAGCTTATTTAGCTCAGACTGGATGGTCCTTTCATTCCCCACCATCCAGTCAGAGCTGAAGAAGCTTCTTGGATGAGTAGTAAAATATCTTCAAAGAAAAACAAGAAAGTGTCCAGTTGCCTCTTGAAAAAGCACTTTATTTGTAAGATGGAAAGTGCCTGAAGAAACAATGCAGTGCAGTTAGGCTAGTCAATTGTATAGAACAAAAATGCTTCCACCTGAATTCTGTTTTATCAAGTTGCAAAGCTATACTCAAAGTAAAGTCTCAGAGTAGCAGGTATAATAACATATGAGGTATCGCTGATAAAAAAAATAAAAAATATTAAAAGTGGTGCTGCCAATAGGAAAAGCTTTGCCTTGACTGGTAATGAGTAACTTACACTAGCACTGTCTGGAATGCTTAAGTTACCCATTAATTTAACAGAACATACAGGATCTGGTTAAGAGCTTTACTTTGAGGGTGGGGGCAGAGCTACCACCTTTTTGGGGGAAAATCAATAAGAAAACAGCATCCTTTTTCTGGGGATGGTCCTCAACATTTGAAAATGTTCTATCATGTTTATTTGGTGAACCATTGAATGAATGGGTTGGAAGGTAGTTTGGAGATCCTCTGGTCCAATTCTTTTGGGACAAAGCAAGACCTCATGATGGCAGCAGTGGTGGTGGGATGCTCTTTGTTTTGAAAAAAAAAAAACAAATTTCTTCATTTCTCTCACTTCACTGGGATGCTACATCATAAAGACCCCAAGAAAGGTGCAGTTTTCTTTAACAGAGTTGCATGCAGTTCTACCAGCTGCACACATTTCTTATGAGCAAAATCCTGCCCCCTGTTTGGGCCCGCCAGCGGCCAGCGGACCTGGTGGCAGACTCAGACAGTGAGGAGGTTGGAGAGGAACATGGGCCAGTCCTGGAGTCTGGGGAAGGCTTTGATGAATGCTCTGTTTTGGAGGCAGAGACAGGGCCAGGGTCATCCGACAGTTATCAGCTGCCTTCGGAGTCAGATATCAGTGGGGCAGAAGAACAGCTGGAGCCTGTTCCCAATGTGCGCATGCGCAGAGCTACCAGGAGAAGAGAACAGCTAAGGAACAAGGGCCGTCTCGGGAGTAAAGGCACAGGTGGACGGTGAATGGTCCCTCCCAGAATAAAGAGGAGCGAACAGGGAGGGGAATTTGCAGGAGACAATTAGTTCAATTCATTAGGGTGAAGAGTCCTGACTTCTTGCCAAGTAATTACTGCTACAGCGTGGCATTTGGAAAATATCGGCCTGGCAACTCTCCAAGCCCAATAAAGGTCTGTAGCTGTGAAATCTCATGAAAGACTGTTTGCCCGGACTTTGCTTGAGAGGAATTTTCCTTTAACCTAAATAAAAGAGGTTTTATCAAGACGAGGAGTCTGCTTCATGCTCTTGGGAAGCCTAGGTCAGAACACTCCCTTGGTACTCGGTGGGATTTTGCTTTTCAGCAGTGGTTGAATCTAAGATGTGACTCTAAAGTAGAGTTCCTCAACCTTTCTGGGTTGGTGGCCCAGTGGAGGGGGAGGGGCAGGTGCCTTTACACACACGTGAATGGCAATGCTAGTGTGAGTGGGTGTATGTGCACACATGCACTGGCTGGCCACAGCCCAGTAATGGGCCATGGCCCACAGGTTAGGGACCCCTGCTCTAAAGTACCACCGACAAAAGTGATCATCCCTCTCTTTCTCTTACCACCCAGGTTTTTTTGCTTTGTATACCAGCCCCTAACTCCATATATCCTCTTTCCACCCTGATACATAAATGGAAATATGCTCCCACTTAGACTCACGTATTGGTCTCTCAGGAATAATTCTTGCATCTGATGAAATGAACTGTAGTTCACAAAACCTTATGATATGAGAAATAAGCAGTGGTGGGATTCAAGTAATTTAACAACCGGTTCTCTGCCCTAATGATTTATTCCAACAACCAGTTTGCCAAACTGCTCAGAAAGTTAACAACCGGTTCTCTGGAAGTGGTGCGAACTGGCTGAATCCCACCACTGGAAATAAGGTCCTGCAAGATTACCTTTTGCTGGCCATGTTACCTTCCTGGTTTACAAAATTTTACACATTTTTTTAACTTACATTTCCTCCAGAATTCCTGGCCGTAGAGTTCTTTGATATCAGCTGGTACTTTGCTCCAGAGGGTTGCGAAGAACTCTGCTGCACATTTATCTAGTCCTGTAAAAAATGTACCTGGCTCGATGATGCTGACTTTGACTCCAAAAGGATGCATTTCACGTCTACAAGAAAAAAGAACTCTTTAAAAAGTAGGGATTTTCCTCCTGCCTCCAATTAGTATCATTCCTTGCTCCATCTTACTAGATCCCCAAACGTGCTTTTCTTCTACTTACTTTTTTTTAACTGAAGACTTTCCCCGCTCCCCGAGAATAATCCCAGAATTCAGCCAGAATTTATGAAAACAAGATTTTGATAGCCTAAGATCGTGATGGCGAACCTGTGGCACGCGTGCCACAGGTGACGGATGTATCCATATCGGTGGGCACGCGAGCTCAGCTCCGGTGGGACCGGAAGTCAGCAAATGGGCTGTTTCTGGCCTCCAGAGGGCCTCCCGGGGTGGGGGGGTAGGGAAGGCAATCTTCGCCCTCCCCAGGCTCCTAGAAAGGCTCTGGAGCCTGGGGAAGAGCAAAAAACGGGTCTTCTGGTCCCACTGGAAGTTGGCAAATGGGCCATTTCCGGCCTCTGGAGGGCCTCCGGGGGGGGAGGCCGTTTTTGCCCTCCCCAAGCTCCTAGAAAGGCTCTGGAGCCTGGGGAAGAGCAAAAAACGGGTCTTCCGGTCCCACTGGAAGTTGGCAAATGGGCCATTTCCGGCCTCTGGAGGGCCTCGGGGGGGGAGGCCGTTTTTGCCCTCCCCAAGCTCCTAGAAAGGCTCTGGAGCCTGGGTAGAGAGAAAAACAGGCCTACTGGGCCCACTGTGTCATCACGTGCCAGGAATGGGGGGGGGAAGTCATGCACGCATGCACGGGGATGGGGCGCATAGAATTATGAGTGTGGGCACACGTGCACACGCCCCCCCTCCTGGCACGTGATGGCAAAAAAGTTAGCCATCACTGGCCTAAGAGCTGAATGAAAGAAAGTGACTCAAACAATGAAGGAGATAAAAGATACTGTTCTTTCCATCCTCCGAAGTGATTTTTTTTTAAAAAAAATTTGATTTATATGCCGTCCTTCTCCAGAGACTCAGGGCGGCTTACAATGCGTTAAGCAATAGCCTTCATACTTTTGTATATTTATACAGCTTATTACCCACAAACTGGGTCCTCAATTTACCTATCTTAGAAAGGATGGAAGGCTGAGTCAACCTTGAGCCTGGTGAGATTCGAACTTACAATAATTGCAGACAGCTGGTGTTAATCACAATGCTATCAGTCTGCTGAGCCACCAGGCCCTGCCAATTTGCTATTGGCAAACCAAAAAATCCAGAAGAGAAATTTAATTAGGACATTTGCAGCTTTGGAGGATGGCAGCAAACACATTTAAATAATAACCTCATTATGAAAGAGATTTTAATTTATACCCTTCATAAAATATTCCATTGATTATTTTTGAATATTTTCCCATAGAATATTTTTGACTATCATCTACATTGTGGATTTGCTATTTGCCTACTAACCAAGAATGAAACAGGTCTTAATTTTTGGAGATCAGCCAAAGTTGGCTTTTGGATGCCATCTGCTGGGCTACCTTTCATAGGAAGTCTTCTTCTAATCTTCAAGGTGAGCTCAATTCTTCTGACTTTGCAAACACATTCAGTTTCTATATACGCTAAAAACAAAACTTGATCTCGTGGCACCCTAAAGTCTAATAACATTTTCATAAAACTGAAAGCTACTTGGTTTTTTTTTTGAGATCAGCCAAGTTTGGGTATGTGGGGTTAGAAATATCATCATCATCATCATCATCATCATCATCATCATCATCATCATCATCATCATCATCAGATACAAAGGGTGAAAGGGGAGGATGCTGAAAAAGTTGCAGGCACCTGTGCTGCCTTTTCCCCCTCCTATTTAAGGCTTCTCCCCAGCAGCACAGCAGAGTTGCCAATAAAAACTGCAATTGTGAAACAGATGGGGAAGAGAGAGATGTGCCCTTTGGAAGTTGTGCCGCTAGCAACAAATAGGAAACAGCCAAATAGATGGAAGTATTTTTTTCTTCACAGAAACTGAATTGTCCACAGGGAAAAAAAGAGGCACAACAAAGCAAAACAAACCACATCATGGAAGGTGCTAATGCTTAACATTCTGTGTATTAATTAAGAAGAAGAAAAATAAAAATAAAAAATGGAGGGTGGAGGGAGTTAAAGACAGAACAGTATAAGAAGAGAGCACTGCTCTATGCTAGTAATAGTATAGGTAATAAAAACAATGTCACAGTTCCAAGCCAAGCCAGCAAAAGAAGAGGCCACACTGTGAGCAGAACGGGTCTCTTTACTGGAGTCTTGGCTCGGCATGTGGTGAACAATACAAGTCAAAGAGTTTCTAGCCAGCATTACTGGCTTCTGCTAGCCAGCTGGTTTTACGGACTCGGCATGCCCCACCCTCCTGTTCCCTGTTGCTCACTGGCTGGCTTCAGCAATTACTCTTCGGGTCTGGATGGCTTCTGAACCGACTGCAGCTGGCTTGCCTTCGTGGCAACCTCTCCCAGCGTGAGTCCCATCACCCACCTTTGCACCCCATTTGCGCCTGTGTGGCAACTCCGAACACATTGTGGCAACTTGGAACAGCGCGCTGTTTCGGACGCTGATAAACAGTATAGAAGTAATAATAGAATAAAGTATAGAGAAAATAGGGTAGGACAAGAGGCAATAGGTGGAAACAAATCAAGGAGAGAAGCAACTTAGAACTAAGGAGAGATTTCCTGACAGAACA